>NC_064569.1:52165441-52790441 GCF_937001465.1 Orcinus orca | reverse complement strand
GAACTAAAAAAGAAGAAACAACTAAACCACAGGAAGCAGAAGGAAGGAAGAATTAAGACTGGAGTGGAAATAAATGAAATAGAAGAACAGAATAGAAAAACAGAAGAGAAATATCAATGAAACTGAAGCTGGTTCTTTGAAAATATAAACAAAGTTGACAATCTTTTAGTTAGACTGACCAAGAAAGAAAGAAGACTCAAAATTACTAAAATTAAGAACAAAAGACATAACTACTGACCTTACAGAAATAAAAAGAATTATAAGGGAATACTGTGAACAACTATTTGTCAAAAAACTAGATAAATGACATGGACAGATTCCTAGAAAGACACAAACTACCAAAACTAATTCAAGAAGAAATAAACAACCTGAATGGGTCTGTAACAAGGGAAGAGATTTAATTAATATTTTAAGACTTCCCATAAAGAAAAGCCCAGGCCCAAGTGGCTTCACAGGTAAATTTTACCAAACATTTAAAGAAGATTTAAGACCAGTTCTTCACACATTCTTCCAAAATAGAAGAGGAGGAAACAACTCCCAAATCTTTCTTTGAGGCCAATATTGTCCTAATATCAATGCCACACAAAATAGCACAAGAAAACTACACACCTATATCCCTTATGAATATAGATGCAAAAATCCTCACCAAAATACTAAATCCAGAAACATATAACAAAGATGAGGTACCATGACCAAGTGGGATTCATCCCAGGAATCCAAGGTTAGCTTAATATCTAAAAATATACCACATGAATAAAATGAACAAACTCATAAAATCCAATAATCTATCATGATGAAGCTCTAGGGAGAGAAAAAAATTCCTTAATTTGGTAAAGGGCATCTGTGAAAAACTTACAGTGAACATCATACATAATGGTGAAAGACTGAATGTTTTCTCCTTAGATCAGGAACAAGAAAAGAATGTGTTGATCTTGCCACTTCTATTCAACATTATACTAGAGGTTCCAGCGAGGGCAATTAGGCAAGAAATAGCAAACATCCTGAATAAGGTATTGTTGTGTAGAACAAAATTTGAAGTTTGGGGTCTGCAAGGGCACTAAAAGCCATTGTCCTTTTGCTGCACATAAAAAGAGAGACAATACTTCACTGTCATATAAAATGGGAGATTCAAAATGGCTTGGCTAAGGTGATTAAGGTGAAACCATCCCACCAAATGGAACAATTTTAAGGAAAGCTAGGCAAAAACAGATTATTTAGATAAGTGGTAACTCTGTTCATGGTAGCAACAAAGAAAGACTAAATCTTTATGCATTTCAATTAGGAGCTCCAACTCCTGACTTCAGTGAGCTGCTCTCATAGAAAACACCTGTGCAGCAGGTTACATTTAAATGTTTCCAATGAATCATCATGTGGCTGCTTTCAACGAGCTATACAATTAATGTTCTTAAGATCATAATTCAAAGCATTAATTCAACAAACTGCAAATAAATAATGCTATTTTCCTTAGCAAAGGATTCAGAACAAAGCACTAACCTCCTTTTCATCTCAGATGTATCTATCTCCTGGTATTAGGGCAGTAATTGATTGCCTTTCCACAAATCAACTAATCCCACATTGTAAAAAATAAATTAATTTCCCATGTGCAACAGACTAGGAGTCAACCAAGGATGTGGAATTTTTGTCCATATAATTCCCCGCTGCATAAATAAACAACATAGAGTGTGAAAAGACACCCTGAAATCTATTCCAGAACACTGAAGTATAAAATATACCCGTGCCCTATCAAATTGGTGTGAGTTTATACTGTGAACAACAAGTCATGTGGGTGGTTTCAGTGGCTGAAAAAGGCTCAGCTAATGAAAAGGCATTACATTTACAGCTCCCAGAGACTCACTGCATTTCACCTGATCAGTCAGCTTCAGAGTGAAACATTCTGCTGTATAAAACTAAGTGAAGGGACTTCCCTGGTGGTCTAGTGGGTAAGACTCTGCACTCCCAATGCAGGGGGCCGGGGTTCGGTCCCTGGTTGGGGAACTAGATCCTGCATACATGCTGCAACTATGAGCTCGCATGTCGCAAGTAAGAGTTCACATGCCACAACTAAGAGTCCGAATGCTGCAACTAAGAAGTCCACATGCTACAACTAAAGAGCCACATGCTGCCGTGAAGAACTCACGTGCTGCAACTAAGACCCAGAGTGGCCAAAATAAATAAATAAATAAACATTAAGGAAAAAAAACTAAGTGAAGAAATAGTGTGCAACAGAAAAAAGGGATTAGCCAAGTTATACAGATAATATCATGGTGGAAGCCTATTGGGAACTGTCTAATACCTTATTAATGTGAAAAACCTATAAAATAAGTCATTCTGAAGCTACAGTTTTCTGGTACAAACCTCTTGGGATTTCTTCTTGTGTGTGCAAAGCTTCTTTAGGTGATGAGGCAGTGGCTTGAGTGGACAAAATATATTATCAAAGAGCATGTGTGCAAATACACAGAACTAAAAATATGCCTGGATGAAATAGCCAAAGAATAAGCCTGCTGATTTAAAGGAGTTTCCAACCTAAGAGCCCTGAATCTATAACATAAGACCCAAGATCACTCAAGATCATTCTTGTCGAAGTCAATGAATCTAAAGTGGAATAAACAGAACAAGTGACATTGGGAGATTATTTTACTGACAAAGAGTGAACAGAGAAAACTTCATGAGCTTTATTTATCAGGTTACTACAAATGTAACACATGACACAGCATCAGAAAGAGAAGACAAAGAGAGGGAAGAATCAAGCCACTGTGAAACGGACAGTAAACAGGTTAGAAGTTAGGAAGCCATGGCATGAAAACAGCAGTGAAGACAATAGAGAAATCCCAGGGTTATTTTGGAGGTATCATCTGCACTAAAATACGGGGGGGAAACCCAATTATTTTTAACTTCTAATCATACGGTAAAACAAATTATAGCATTATTTGTATTTTACTCATATTGTGGTTCTGGTCATGTTTATGACTCAGAGAGTCAGAGTTTTGGACAGAGAGCTGATTCTCTTAACTAAGTGAGAATGAAACATTTTAAGAAGCGTAGCTTGTAAATAAATATTTTTTAAAAACCAAACTATAAAGTGGTAGAAGGGAATGTGTTGTATAAGTTAGGCAATAAGAAAAGAAAGTGTCAGACACAAAAGTGTGAAGCTGCAAACCCCGCTTCAGATAAAAGTCACAGGTAAGGAATCACTGACATACAGCATGACCAGTCAATGTCTTAGATAACATACAATATTTACAAGTTACAATTCATATAAAATTGAGTAAGAGCCGTATCGTTAGAATCAATGCTTACCATAAGTTGCAATTAAATGGATAGCTCGATGATGCCCCATCTCCTGGAGAATCTGTAAAAGGTCACCAATAGTCTTGTTTTTCTGTGCCCAGGACCAAAGTAATTCTCTTGTTCCACTTTTACCCTGGTCTACATATTTTTCAATGTGACGAACATCCAGCCAGCTGCTTGAAAGTCGCTCCGCTGTGGAAATTGTAATGGGAAGAACCAAAGAATAGTTTACTTCTATTGGAATCCCTGTTTTTTTGTGTGTACCTTATATGTTCTGTTGCATTTTATTTATATTTTTATTTTGAACTAATTTTAGCATGTATTTCTCACCCAACTTCCCCTAATGTTAACATCTTACGTAACCATGGTACAAAGATCAGACCCAGAGATTACTAAACTGAAGACCTTATTCTAATTTCACCTGTTTTTCTACTGATGTCTTTTTTCTGTTCTAAGAGCCTATCCAGTTTCTCACATTGCAATTACTTGTTCCTTCTCCTTAATCTCCACTAATCTGATGTTCCTCAGTTTTTCCTTATCTTTAAGGACAGTGAAATGCTGTTGTATCCTTCTCGGTGCATAATATCAAGAGGTTCATGATGTCCATGTCTTATCACTGGTGATGTTAACCTTGATCCCTTGGTTAAGGTGATGTCTGCAGGTTTCTCCACTATAAAATTATTATTAATTATTTTTAACTAATAACTATGTTGAGGGAGATACTCTGAGACTATGGAAGCAACCTGCTTCTCAGATTTTGCCTAAAAATATCTGCATCTATCTATGGTTCTTGTTTATCATAATTATTACTGTGGGGTTTGCTTAATGGTATTTTTCAATTTTCCCCTTTTCCTTCTATGTTCGTTAACTGCAATTCTTCTGTAAAAAAGTATTATCTCTTCTTCCCCATTTATTTAGGTAATTAATTTATTTATATCAGTGTGGACTCATGGATATTTATTTTACTCTACAGGTTAAAATCCAATAGTATCATTATTTATTTTGTTGCTAAAATTGCTCCAGCTTTGTCCATTCAGGCTGCTCCTGCATTCTTTTGACAAGCCCTACCATTTTGGGAACACTTTCTTATTGTTCTGGCTTTACAAGATGCTCTAGGCTCATTTTGTATTCCCCCTGCCCCAGCCCTTGATATAATTACTTTTCCAAGGAGTCCTGATTCCTTTTATTGGATAATGGTGTTTAAAAAGCAAGAACTTAGATGTTAGATGTGCTCACTGCTGCCAGGTCTTTCAAGCAGACAGAGGTGGGAAATATATGTATGTGCTCTCACCCATGCATCTGTATTTCTGTCTGTACACACGTTAAAAACCATGATTTTTAACTGATGCCTCTGATCCAAGTCAATATCATATGGCACATTTTAGACCTTTCTCACTTATATAACTTCATTCTCACACAGTGAGAAACTTTGCTCTCATTATCCACAATATATTTGCTTATTTGTTCAGTTCTACTACGTACATAAAGTACTTTCAGAATGGCTAACCCGTAGCCCTGTGAGGAACACATTAACTAATCAAATTACAGCATTTGTGCACACTTGTCTTTGTCCTCAGGCTAAGGGTATTCTGGGAAGAGCCTGTTTTCCAAGGTTACTTAGGTTAGTTCTTTTCTCTCTCATTCTCTTCAGTGTAGTTACTCACTGATAATATAGTTAGGTTCATTTGTTGAAGCTTATATGAAACGCTGTTTAAAATTTTTGTTCTACGTAAAATAGATAGCTAGTGGGAAGCAGCCGCATAGCACGGGGAGATCAGCTCAGTGCTTTTTGACCACCTAGAGGGGTGGGATAGGGAGGGTGGGAGGGAGGGAGATGCAAGAGATATGGGGACATATGTATATGTATAACTGATTCACTTTGTTATAAAGCAGAAACTAACACACCATTGTAAAGCAATTATACTACAATAAGGATGTTAAAAAAATTTTTTTTGTTCTAGACTGTCTTTGCTGAACATTTTTGAGCAATTTAAAGTTATTATCTGGGTAGGGTCAGGGAAATGTTCTACTGGGATAACAGGATTTTAATTACTCGAAAACAGTGTATATGACTTATTTAGGGTCCTTTAAATACCTTAAAGCTGTACTGGAAGTATATGACTTTTTAAACAATTTTTATTGGAGTATAGTTGATTTGGCACCCTGAGATAATAGGATTCTTCAGGTAAGATATTACACGGTCTTTCTGCGTAACTCCCAAATTTTAAAGTGTATTTTAAGGCAAAGGAGGAAGAAAGCAAGCAAATGACAGATGGAAAGAATAGCTTTCTTGTCCCTGGGACAGTACTCCCGGATTAGGTCAGCCATCCTGAGTACTGAAATTAGCAATGTGTTTTAGGGCTGGTGATGGTGATAGCAGCATCCCCTCATACCTTTATCCTCCAGAGTCTTAAAATTTCAGGCAGCCAGAAACAGATCTATAGATAAAATCCAACTGTCACCTGAGAGTGGTTGTGGGGACCTGCAACACATCACTGTCACTGGTTGTGGGAATCGGCCCCTCTCCCTCTACCACACACAAATATGGAAGCTGACCTCCAAGAGGAATCAAGGTAACCTCATGGAAGGGCTCACTTTTCCAACAATGATGTTCTCCAAAGGCTGATGTCCTTTTATAAGACAAACAGGTTCTCAGCTCTGAGAAGAGCAATAAGTCCTAGGGAACTATCTTTTTTTCAGTCTGTTTCAGACTCCACAGGTTTTAAAAATTTCTTAAGGAACTACTACACCAGTTACAGTCTTTGAACAAAGATATCAGAAAGGCAAATGTCTTCTGTTTAATATGGCAGCCATTGCCCCCATATTTTCAGTCCTACAAGGGTTTGCTGGACTATTCAATTTCCTTCAGTTTTATGTTCCTGCTGAGACTGTAAGTAAATCCTAAAAGCTGAAAGGGATCACAATATGATACCATTATTGCCCCTATTTTGGAGCAAAAAAATGGACTTGGTAGACATTGTTAGTACCCACCAATATTTCTAGTCCTCTACCCCATCAGAGAGGATGATATTTTCTTGCTCTAGGTTGGTTACGCCTACGTGTCTCTTCCAGCCAGAAACGCTGAAGAGCTAGGGTGCAGTTCACCAGGCTCCCACCCCTGTCACAGCAATGGTAGAGGCACATGTCAAGATGGAGGTGCCCCAAGATGCTGGACCACCACATGGAGATCAGCTGCCCTGGACTCTCAGTGCTCTTCCCATGAGCCAAAAGTAAGTTTCTGTTATGCTAACCACTGAGATTTAGTGGTGGTTTTTTTTTTCGTTTTGTTTTTTACTGCAGTATAACTTAGTCTAACCTAATACATACAAAGTTTTTTATCTTGAATGTTTTATTTTTTAAATATTTATTTATTTATTTTTGGCCGTGTTGGGTCTTCACTGCTGTGCGTGGGCTTTCTCTAGCTGCAGCGAGCGGGCGCTACTCTTCGTTGCGGTGCGCAGGATTCTTATTGCAGTAGCTTCTCTTGTTAGGGAGCACAGGCTCTAGAGCACAGGCTTCAGTGGTTGTGACACGCGGGCTCAGTAGTTGTGGCTCGCGGGCTCTAGAGTGCAGGCTCAGTAGTTGTGGCGCACGGGCTTAGTTGCTCCGTGGCATGTGGGATCTTCCTGGACCAGGGCTTGAACCTGTGTCCCCTGCATTGGCAGGTGGATTCTTAACCACTGCGCCACCAGGGAAGTCAGAGTATTTTGTCACATCTTATTTTGTCAGTCACATCTTATACCCGAAAAGAGTGAAAGGAAGTGGCTGCTCTGGTAAGTACATGTCAAACAAGGGAAGATAAAGTTGAAACATTCAATCTGAATGCCTGCTTAGGCTGTAGGGGGAAAACAGTTACTACAAAATATATGATATCATTCATTAAGTTGGAACGTTTTTGCCCTTCTTCCATATTTTAAGTTCTGGCAAGAATATCTTCCTTTTACATCTCTTTGTAGAGATGATGTCTCATGAAGAGGCAAGGACTGTCCAAACGCCAATATGTTTTAGATAGAGTAGCACTGAAAAAAAAACAGAAGGGAACCTTCAAAGCAAATATAGTTGGCAAGACACGCTAACTCTATTTTAAAGTATTTTTGGATGATGTCATCTGCCTATTTGGTTGAGGCACATTTTTATAAACGCTTTAACTCTTTCTAAAAGCTCTTGGAGGAAATACTGTATATCAGTGTAATTCAAACGTTTGTTGAGCATCTACCGTGTGCAACAGTGCAGTAACTGCACATAGCACGTGTGAGTGGAGCACGAAGAAGGGTCCCTAACTAAAGATGGGGCATCATGGAAGGCTTCCTAGAGGGGTGGTTTCTGGAGCCTGAGCCAAGTTTAAAACTATGAGTATTTCTAAAGAGAGGCCAATTCTTAAGAAATAACTGGATAGGGTATACTACCCTGGGGAGAAAAAAAAATCACTCGAGTTACGATTAGAAAACAAGACAAAAGAATGAACTCTGAGCCCCAATGACTATGCTGACTTCTAATGAGAAAAGTCACCAGTCCAGACATCACCGTGGTCCCCTGGATACATGCAGGAACACGTGGGTTTAGTGGCGGATCTATCACCAACCTATAGAACAACACCAGACAAGTCACAGCCTCACTGAGCAATCTCAAACTTCTCATCAGTTAATGTCCTTCGACAAACAGTCCCTCCTAAAACAGACACTAAATTTAGTTGCCCTTTGCTGGCCTGCTGATTACATAAGCACTGACTTTAAAACACCTCCAGTCTTTAAAACACTTCCCAGTCTCCAAATGAACGTCCCAATAAGGGAATGCTAATTATCAAATTTCAGCAAAGGGAAAATTTGGATTTCTACTTTGTTAGTAAATCAACTGGCTAACACTTATAGAGGCATAATGTACCATATAAATTAACAATTTATGTAACACACAGCAGGACTTTTTTTTTTCCTTATTAAAACAGTTCTCTTTCCACTTTGACTCTGTGAGATAAGACATGCATGTAATTTAACAGGGGTGAAGAAAGAAGAAGACCGTGTGGGCTACCACAGCCCAGGAAGGAGCATGAGGTAGTGGGACATCAGCTGACTCTGCAACAGCAGGGGCTGGGGCAAGGTTTCAGTCAGATGAAGGAAGAGGGAAGAGCCTGTCAGATGGAGAGTTGTTCCAGAAATGAAGAAAGGGGCATGAGGGGGCAAAGATAAATTATCAATTATCAGATGAAGGAAGAGGGAAGAGGCTGTCAGATGGAGAGTTGTTCCAGAAATGAAGAAAAGGGCATGAGGGGGCAAAGAGGAGACCACTATGCTTAGAGCAGAGGGTTCAACTTAAAGAAAAGGTGAACAAGCTCCATGAAGTCTCCGTGTTACCTGCATAGGAATGTGCTCAGCACATAGCAGACGTTCCATATGTATCTGCTGAATGACAGACAGAGGCCCTGAGTGTCAGTGTAACTTAAAATTTTTCCCTGAAAGTAAATGGGGCCAATCTAAGATTTCTGAGGAGGTGATGCAAAGATGGAAGCTTTAGTTTTTGGAAGATCCATCTGGCGGCAATAGCAGCAGGAGTCTCATATGCAGTATTTGCACATAAAAACGTATAAACATTTCATGGCTCACAATTCTCATAGTAGGAAAGGAACAGTTTATAACTATTAAGGAAATCTGGAGTTAACCTTTCAAGTTCCAGGGGATGTCAGCTTTCCAACATAATTCTATTCCCCATTTTTCTTTTTATTAACTTCTGAATTTCCTTTTTAAAAGTGCAACAGCCTCAACAAAATACTAGCAAACAGAATCCAACAGCACATTAAACGGATCATACACCATGACCAAGTGGGGTTTATTCCAGGAATGCAAGGATTCTTCAATATATGCAAATCAATCAACGTGATACACCATATTAACAAATTGAAGGAGAAAAACCATATGATCATCTCAATAGATGCAGAGAAAGCTTTTGACAAAATCCAACACCCATTTATGATAAAAACCCTGCAGAAAGTAGGCATAGAGGGAACTTTCCTCAACATAATAAAGGCCATATATGACAAACCCACAGCCAACATCATCCTCAATGGTGAAAAACTGAAAGCATTTCCACTAAGATCAGGAACAAGACAAGGTTGCCCACTCTCACCACTATTATTCAACATAGTTTTGGAAGTTTTAGCCACAGCAATCAGAGAAGAAAAGGAATCCAAATTGGAAAAGAAGAAGTAAAGCTGTCACTGTTTGCAGATGACATGATACTATACATAGAGAATCCTAAAGATGCTACCAGAAAACTACTAGAGCTAATCAATGAATTTGGTAAAGTAGCAGGATACAAAATTAATGCACAGAAATCTCTTGCATTCCTATACACTAATGATGAAAAATCTGAAAGTGAAATCAAGAAAACACTCCCATTTACCACTGCAACAAAAAGAATAAAATATCTAGGAATAAACCTACCTAAGGAGACAAAAGACCTGTATGCAGAAAATTATAAGACACTGATGAAAGAAATTAAAGATGATACAAATAGATGGAGAGATATACCATGTTCTTGGATTGAAAGAATCAACATTGTGAAAATGACTATACTACCCAAAGCAATCTACAGGTTCAGTGCAATCCCTATCAAACTACCACTGGCATTTTTCACAGAACTAGAACAAAAAATTTCACAATTTGTATGGAAACACAAAAGACCCCGAATAGCCAAAGCAATCTTGAGAATGAAAAACGGAGCTGGAGGAATCAGGCTCCCTGACTTCAGACTATACTACAAAGCTACAGTAATCAAGACAGTATGGTACTGGCACAAAAACAGAAACATAGATCAATGGAACAGGATAGAAAGCCCAGAGATAAACCCACGCACATATGGTCACCTTATCTTTGATAAAGGAGGCAGGAATGTACAGTGGAGAAAGGACAGCCTCTTCAATAAGTGGTGCTGGGAAAACTGGACAGGTACATGTAAAAGTATGAGATTAGATCACTCCCTAACACCATACACAAAAATAAGCTCAAAATGGATTAAAGACCTAAATGTAAGGTCAGAAATTATCAAACTCTTAGAGGAAAACATAGAACACTCTATGACATAAATCACAGCAAGATCCTTTTTGACCCACCTCCTAGAGAAATGGAAATAAAAACAAAAATAAACAAATGGGACCTAATGAAACTTCAAAGCTTTTGCACAGCAAAGGAAACCATAAACAAGACCAAAAGACAACCCTCAGAGTGGGAGAAAGTGTTTGCAAATGAAGCAACAAAGGATTAATCTCCAAAATGTATAAGCAGCTCATGCAGCTCAATAACAAAAAAACAAACAACCCAATCCAAAAATGGGCAGAAGACCTAAATAGACATTTCTCCAAAGAAAATATGCAGACTGCCAACAAACACATGAAAGAATGCTCAACATCATTAATCATTAGAGAAATGCAAATCAAAACTACAATGAGATATCATCTCACACTGGTCAGAATGGCCATCATCAAAAAATCTACAAACAATAAATGCTGGAGAGGGTGTGGAGAAAAGGGAACCCTCTTGCACCATTGGTGGGAATGTAAATTGATACAGCCACTGTGGAGAACAGTATGGAGGTTCCTTAAAAAGCTACAAATAGAACTACCATATGACCCAGCAATCCCACTACTGGGCATATACCCTGAGAAAACCATAATTCAAAAAGAGTCATGTACCAAAATGTTCATTGCAGCTCTATTTACAATAGCCCAGAGATGGAAACAACCTAAGTGTCCATCATCGGATGAATGGATAAAGAAGATGTGGCACATATATACAATGGAATATTACTCAGCCATAAAAAGAGACGAAATTGAGCTATTTGTAATGAGGTGGATAGACCTAGAGTCTGTCATACAGAGTGAAGTAAGTCAGAAAGAGAGAGACAAATACCGTATGCTAACACATATATATGGAATTTAAAAAAAAAAAATGTCATGAAAAACCTAGGGGTGAAACAGGAATAAAGACACAGACTTACTAGAGAATGGACTTGAGGCTATGGGGAGGGGGAAGTGTAAACGGTGACAAAGCAATAAAGAGGCATGGACATATATACACTACCAAACGTAAGGTAGATAGCTAGTGGGAAGCAGCCACATAGCACAGGGAGATCAGCTCGGTGCTTTGTGACCGCCTGGAGGGGTGGGATAGGGAGGGTGGGAGGGAGGGAGACGCAAGCGGGAAGAGATATGGGAATATATGTATATATATAACTGATTCATTTTGTTGTGAAGCTGAAACTAACATACCATTGTAAAGCAATTATACTCCAATAAAGATGTTAAAAAAAAAAACAAAAAAACTACAAATAGAACTACCATATGACCCAGCAATCCCACTACTGGGCATATACCCTGAGAAAAACATAATTCAAAAAGAGTCATGTACCACAATATTCATTGCAGCTCTATTTACAATAGCCCGGAGATGGAAACAACCTAAGTGTCCATCATCGGATGAATGGATAAAGAAGATGTGGCACATATATACAATGGAATACTACTCAGCCATAAAAAGAAACAAAATTGAGTTATTTGTAGTGAGGTGGATGGACCTAGAGTCTGTCATACAGAGTGAAGTAAGTCAGAAAGAGAAAGACAAATACCGTATGCTAACACATATATATGGAATCTAAGAAAAAAAAATGTCATGAAGAACCTAGGGGTAAGACAGGAATAAAGACACAGACCTACTAGAGAATGGACTTGAGGATATGGGGAGGGGGAAGGGTAAGCTGTGACAAGGCGAGAGAGAGGCATGGATATATATACACTACCAAATGTAAGGTAGATAGCTAGTGGGAAGCAGCCTCATAGCACAGGGAGATCAGCTTGGTGCTTTGTGACCACCTAGAGGGGTGGGATAGGGAGGGTGGGAGGGAGGGAGACACAAGAGAGAAGAGATATGGGAACATATGTATATGTATAACGATTCACTTTGTTATAAAGCAGAAACTAACACACCATTGTAATGCAATTATACTCCAATAAAGATGTAAAAAATAAAAAAATAAAAAAATAAAAAATAAATCCACTACATATGTTAAAAAAAAAAAAAATTGCAACAGGCCATGATTCCCTTGAGCACATCTCTAAGATGTAGCTGGAGGGTGAATGAACAGATGCCAAATGAGCTGAGGTTTTTACAGTTCCCTAACACTGACCCCGGGGGCAAAGGTTTCTGAGTTTGCACTAAGTCTAAGGAAAGCTAGATTAGACAAAGGCGTTTTCCAAGAGTGCATAGTTGACAGTGCTGAAACTGACCCAGCTCAGTGAAAATGGATCCTGAAAGCATGGGTTGCTTCCAGGACTGGAAATGAAATGTTTTCTCTTTCCCTAACTGGTGATTCACCGTACAATCTTAATAGCTTTTCTCCAATGATGATGCATCGGGAATAGAAACACCACTAAAAGAGTATTCTTAGCATCCATAAAATGTATAATTCATTTAGATCAAATTCTGTAAAACAACAGCTTCAATATGATGCGACAGGAATGCAAACCCTTAATTCCTGTTATATTCTTCAACGTGCAAAGTTTTCTCTAGTCCTTCCTTACTTGTTCCTGCCGGAATGTAGATCTTTATTTATTAATAGTCCTAAACAAAGAGTGAACTTCCCAATGACTGTTGTGTTGTAAAAGTCAAGAGCCTTCTACAGGAAAAGATAAATCAGGAAAAATATGCTGTACTTAAACACAAAAAATCATTTTTTGGAAGGCAAATTTTTTGTGTGAAAGACATCTTGGCATAATATAAGCCAAAAAAGTTGACCTGAGAAGTCCAGAAATAAATTGATCTGAAAATAGTGACAGCTTAATAATCATTCAATGCTCAAAGGTTCTCAGGGCTCTGTTTTGAGAGGGCAGGACTATCTAGGAGTGCTAATGCTGGGGAATTCAGCTGTAGAAATCACTCTCCACATGCAAATATGTCTCTGAAGGGGTTTTTTAGAATAACGCAACATACCCTATTTGGAATCTTTGTATTTGCATATAACCACATGCCAAAACCCCTAGGAAACTGTCTGCGCTCTTGCAAAGTTTGTTTTGAGATAACAAAATGGGAAGAGGAAAAGATGGCTTTTTTTTTTCCCCCCACAAAGCACACAAACAAATTAGGCAATTAAAAAAAAAACTTGAGGATTTAAAAGATATTATTAATTCCTAAAAAAGTAAAACAAAACTCAAAAGCATAATTTAGCTCAACTCCTCTTACAGACCATAGCATTAACACCCACTAGGTCATACATTTTACAAGAAATAATATTTGTCCATACTTAAGCTTATGTGTACTTTTTACCCCCTACATGAGTAGGACTCCTATTTGATAAACAGGAAGGCCTGCGCATGATTTTTCAGGGATCTTTCCATCTGTCCTGCTCTCTCAATCCCAGACCCAGGGAAGGATCAAACTTTAATGACTTCTGGGAGACAAGTGAAAAACAGTCCACCCTCAACACCAGTCTTTCAGTCTGGAACTCAGAAGCTGTACAATTCCACACTCAGGGAATCATCAGTACTATTTTCCCATACTTCCTTCCCTTGTTAAACTTTATAGCATCTCTATTGTTCTGTTGCCTATGTTAAATTGGAAAATCCTTACACGCAGGGGCCATGACATTGTATCTAGTATAAACTTTGTCTAAGATTCTGCCCAAAAAGAATGTTTAACAGACATCTGTTCATTCATTAATTCATTCAGTCAACAGATATTTAATGCATACCTTCTCTGTACCGGGTACCATATTAGATCCTAGAGGAATAAGCAGAAAACAAGCAAACAAAAATCCTTGCCCTCATGAAGCTTGTTTCTAGATGGACAATAAACAAAGAAATATAGACGTATGTATATATATAAAGTATATGAGGAATGATAAGTGACACAGAGAAAAATAAAGCAGTGAAAGAGCATAAGGGAGCACAGAGGTATCAATTTTAAAAGCATAGTTAGGGTGTGTAATAGTTAATCAAAATCAGGAATGATGTGAAGAAGTAAGCCTCAAGGTTACCTACAGGAAAAACGTTCCTTGAATGTCCACGGAGGCCAATTTATCTGGAGTTGAACAAAGAAGAAGAAAGAAGTGAGAAAAGCAATGTAGGGCTTTGGTGTTTACTGTGAGATGGGAAGCTACTGGATGGTTCTGAACAGGATAATGGTATAAGATGCTTCATATGTTAAACAGGCTCACTGGCTGCCGTGTTGAAAAGAAACTTGAGGTGGGCAGATGCAGTAGCAAGGACCCCAGTTAGGACACTGCTGAAATTAACCAGGTGGAATCTGATGGTGGTTTGGACAAGGATGGCTGTGGTGACAGTGATAAGAAGTGGTCAGATTGTTAAATAGATCCTGAAGGCAGAGTGAACAGCATTTGCTGAGACACAGGATGTGGTTTGTGAGAGAAAGCACGAAGTCGCAGAAGACTAATAATTTTGGCCTGAAAAAATGAAGGATGGGGTTGCCATTAACTAAGATGGGGAAAAACTCTGGGGGAGGGCAGTACTTCTGGACGGTTAAGTTGGAGATGTCTGTCAAGTAGGCCAATAGGTGGACTAGGTAGATGGTGCTGATGTTCAAGAGAGAGACCCTGGCAAGAAATCTGGGAGTTATTAGCACACAGATGGCAATGACAAGATAGTGGGTACAGTAGATAAACAGAAGAGAAGAGGTCCATGGACTAATCCCAGGGGCATTCTAAGAGATGAGAGAGAGAACGAGGAACCTGTAAGAACAGAATAGAATAAAGAGTGTAATGTTCTAGAAGGGAAGTAAAGCTTTCAGGAGAAAGGAGTGATCAGCTGTGTCAAATAAGATGAAGACTGAGAACTGACTGTCGGATTTAGCCATGGTGACTCTGGACAAGAGGAATTTCAATGGAGCAGTGCAGTGGGGGGTGAAGGCCTGGTTGGAGCAGGTTCAAGGGAGAATGGAGAAAATGGAGAGTAAACAGCCCTTTTGAGGAATTTTACCATAAAGCAGAACAGAAAAAGGGGTGGTAACTAAAGAGTAGAAGTTTGATCTAGATAGAACATTGTAAGATGTGAAAAATGACATGGTGGTCAGAAGAACATGGGTTCTACTCCACTTTCAGGGAGGGGAGGCATAACTCTCTATGCCTTAAGTGTGGGCCACACATAGTGACTTCCCTCCAAAGAGCATGATATGGAAAGGGGTGGGAGGGGGCGCAGAGGAAGACCGCTTTTACAGTGTGGAAACCTGACAGACACTACTCCAGCCATGGTTAACGTCAACAGTGATCAGTCATGTAAACAGTGTGTTCCCCTTCTAGGATGTAACGAAAATGGCACTCTACCTCTTGTGGTCTGCCTTCCCCAAATCCACAACCTCAGTCTAGTCATGAGAAAAACATCAGACAAATCTCAATTGAGGGACATTCTACACAACAGTAGATCAGCACTGATCAGTAGTGACCAGTACCCCTCAAAACTGTAAAGGTCATCAAAAACTAGAAAAGTCTGAGAAATTATCACAGCCAAAGGCAGCCAAAGGATACATGATAACTAAATGAAATGTGTGAAATGTGATATCCTAGATGGGATCCTGGAAGACAAAAGGGACTTGAGGTAAAAATGAAGGAAATCTGAATAAAGTATGAACTGTATTTAATAATAATGTATCAATATTGTAACAAATGTACCATACTAATGTAAGATGTTAATAATGGGAAACTGGGTACAGAGTATATGGGAAGGACAGAATATATGAGGACGCTTTGTACAATCTTCTAAATTTTTCTGTCACTTTAAAACTGTTCTAAGCAATAAAGTCTATTTAAAATTAAAGAAAGACAACAACATAGACTCTGGAGTCTGACAATCTGGTTAGAATCCTAGTCTGCAACATACTAGACTATGATTTGAGGTAGGTTACCTAAATTCTCTGAGAGTCAGTTTTCCTATCTATAAAATGGAAATAGAGTACCTGTATAGAGTAATAGAGTTTTTGTGATAATAGAGTTTTGTGATAATAGAGTTTTTGTGATAAACAATGAGATAATCCATGTAAAGTGCTGAGCACAGTGTCTAGCAAATAGTGTGCACTCAAAAGATGGTGGTAATTACTATTGTTTTAAGTCTTTACTAAATATTCAAATGCATATTTAATGTGATTTTACATCTAATTTGTTTTAAAGTGATTAATAATAATTTCTATGATAATTTTCTTTCCCTTTTTGAGAGGAAGAAAATTGAATACAACCTATTACATAGTATCTGTAAGCAGGGCTCCTCTCTCATTGAAGTGTTGAGAGGTTTTACAGTGTGAGCTGCTCCAAACAATTTAAACACTAGTTCAAGGTAATGTAATGAAATCAGTTGTCACCAGAGGCTCTGCATATACGTTAGGTCTTTGAGGTAGTATAAGATAATGGCATTTTCTACAGTGGTCCTACTTTCATTATAAAGCCATAAAATCATCAACATCAACCAGAGAATATACTACCTTGTGATTACACCATTTTCAATAACAATAAAATATAAGTGATTTAATGATTAATAGGTAGAATGTGTTTAAAGATAGAATTAAGTACAGTCACTACAGTTAAGTAACTGTTACAATAAGATGTTACTAAAGAAGAGAATTTGGCCTAAGCAAATGGCTCCCAAACCAGGCTGTGCGTCAGATTCAACCGTGGGGCTTGGCAAAAAACAGAAAGATGCTGGACCCTTGACCCAGACCTACTGAATCAACAGCTCCAGGGGTGGGGCCTGGGCATTTGTAGCTTTTAAAGACTGCACAGGTGATTCCTGTTTGCTAACATCCTGTCTACCTTATCCTGTATACACTGATTATACCATATAGGCCACCATATGATCTGCCTTTGTCTGAACTGCCTTTGCAAACATAGCTTGTTATTCACCATCATCAAGAATCATGATAAGCTCGAGAACCAACACTTAGTTTGGTTAATCTCTTCCACTGCTTTTCTCTTCTCTTGCCCATTACTATGACAGTTGCTTTCTATATCGAATTTTGGACCCTCTGTACCCTCAGGCTTTCAGCTGTCCTGAGCATAAAAGAAACTGTCTTCTTGATTCAGTCCTCCAATATTCCCCCTTCTGCCCTCTAAGGTCAAGTTTTCCCTCCCAGCACCTCTTTCCCCCCTTTTTCCTTTCACTGTGCCAACGGAGAAACTCAGCCTATTTAACCATGGGCAGTTGCCCTCAACCACCTGGAACGGAGCCAGCCTTTCCTTTCTGCTGAGCCAACAATTCATGAAGCAGCTGGTCCTTTCCAGGTCTCTGGTCCAGACAGCAGGGACACAGCCCCCTACACAATGAATTATAGCTGGAGTATGAAGGAGTAAACAGTTTAGATTCTTCCCCTATAAGAGAACAAATATACAAAGGAACAATGGCCAGATAGATATACAAACAGAACTCTCACCCACAACATGCATCAACCAGCCCAGGAAGCCAATGTTCTATCTAGAGTAACCAGTCTGGGAAGTCAAACTACTATCTGTAGCAACTAGTCCAGAAAGCCAAACAATAACCCTTATAGCAATTGGCCCAAAATAACCAAGGCTTCATTAATAGCTGATAGCTTTCCTAATTTTTGCCCCAATTCCAATTTAGGGCCAACTGGAGAAAGCCAAATATGTACTCTTAATTAAATAGAATTCCCCACTCCTAGTTGGCCTGCATACATCTTCCCCATGCCAACAGCCTCCAATCAGGGCATACCTGAAGCTTCTTTTTCAGCTATAAAGCTTTTCCAATCCTCTGCTTGCCTTTGCATCTCAGTCAAATGCAAGCCATGGGAGCTGACTCCTGACAAGCCTTTGCTTGTTCTCATTTTGGTGATCTTCAGTTATTTCCACTACTAGGAAAATGGGGCTGCATGTTTGAAATGGTTCACTGAATGGTTCTTTCATGGCAGAAGTGGCTGTACTTTAGGGAGTCTGTGAGATGCAGCTGAAGAACACAGCAGTACTTGTGACCCTGAGGAAGTCACAGAGGGAAATGTAGACAGACTCCAGAGTCTATGTGTTTTTTGTTTTAATTTTAAATAGACTTTATTGTTTAGAACAGGTTTTTTTTTTTTAAGATTTAATTTTTAATTTTTTTGGCTGCATTGGGTCTTCATTGCTGCACGCAGGCTTTCTCTAGTTGCGGCGAGAGGGGGCTACTCTTTGTTGTGGTACACGGGCTTCTCATTTCGGTGGCTTCTCTTGTTGCGGAGCACGGGCTCTAGGTACGCGGGCTTCAGTAGTTGTGGCCCGTGGGCTCAGTAGTTGTGGCTCTCGGGCTCTAGAGCGCAGGCTCAGTAGTTGTGGCGCACGGGCTTAGTTGCTCCGTGGCGTGTGGGATCTTCCCGGACCAGGGCTTGAACCCGTGTTCCCCGCATTGGCAGGCGGATTCTTATCCACTGCACCACCAGGGAAGTCCCAGAACAGATTTAAATATACAGAAAAATTTAGAATATAGTCCAAAGAGTCCTCATATGCTTCATCCTTCCTGTATAATGTGCTTCAAGTCCTCCCGTTGCACTTCCCAGCTGTTGACTTGGGCCAGTTACTAAACCAATGTGCACCACAGTTTTCTCACCTGTTCAAACACTGATGATGGTAACAGCGCCTGCCTGACAGGGGCATTGGAAGGGTTTATGAAACAACGTAGGTAATGAATGAATATCTGAATTTCAATGCTGAGTAAGAGGGGGGAGGGAGGGAGGGAGAGAGGGGGGTCGGAGAGAAAAGATTCAGCAACACTGAGCTGAACTTCCTGAAAAGGAGCAGTGACCTGGGGCTGAGTACTCACTGTTTCAGATGAGACATATGTTCTTATATTTTCACAGTCTACACCAACCTACTTCACGCATTTACGATATCTACTCAGTCCATTCACTAACCATGGACTGGACTAAAAACATTTTTCACTTACAAATTCAGTACCTCTAGGAAACCAACGGGTGCGAAAACTGCCATGCCATCGACCATTTCAAAAAGATCTAGTGTGGGAAGGATATGTCTCAAATGCATACTAGAAACGTCCATGCTTTCCAGAAATCAGAGTTTCCTGACTTTTACTGAAGGGCTACAATATAAAATTACAGAGCCTATAATGAACAATCTTTATACAAATAGAAACCCAATGCCACATTCCATAAAGTGTGACCATACTGTTCACCAACAGCAAACTAAACTTTCTTCCTCCTTGGTCTTCTGCTATTTTGGGTAAGAATAATAGCTATTTCAGAGAATTAAGGCTAAGCTGCTTTGACATATTTGTGTTTATTTTCCACTAACATTAATTGCGACATCACGGGGTATCAAATCTAACCATGAACGCACGTACTTACAGATTTTTGCCTGAATTATTTCTGATCACACTCAACACTTCCAACAGGCCGTTGCTCAACTTTCCAAAGCCTGCAGAAAATGAAGTCTTGGAGCCAATTGCTAGACTAAATTAAAAAGCCACTCTCTAGCCTAAAACTTCATTCCACCAGATTGGGTAAATAAGCAAGGTGTATTTAATGAAGCAAACTGGGAGCCACGTTAATTACAAATAATGTTTTACTTTAGCATTTCACCTGAAGTGTAATTAAGGGGAGTGCATTGAAAACACCACAGGATAAATATTTTAAAGGTATAAACATGTCTTCATACGAAAATTATATTCTGGGGGTCATTTTGAAAGGACAGGAAGACATCCCACAGGCGTTTCTTATTGAAAATATTCCGAACCAAGCAAGGCAGGAATCGTGGAGAAACATTAGATGGTTTCACGGGGGGAGCTGGTTTCCCCAAGGCTCCGGTCACTTAAATCTTACCCGAAGTTTCAGTGACGAAGGGGGAGCTCGGGGGTGGGCCTGGGGAGTCGCTCCCAGTGCGAGCGAGGAAAGCGCGGGTTCGCAGCAAGGACCCCCGGAGGCCGCGCAGTCCTGGACCTTGCGGGCCGCTCGTCGGACGGAGCGTGGGCGCCGCTACCCCGCCGCCCCTCACGGCCCCCGCCGCCCCTCACGGCCCCCGCCGCCCCTCACGGCCCCCGCCGCCCCTCACGGCCCCCGCCGCCCCTCACGGCCCCCGCCGCCCGGGCCACACTCACCGAGGCCGCGCCAGCCGAGCGCTCCGTCGCCGCTGTCCAGCACAGCGCAGAACTCGCCCAAAAGCGCGGGCGGCATGTCGAACAGGAGCGTGTGCGCCGAGAGCGCGCCGCGGACCCCGCGGCTCCCCGCCGCCGCCACGGTCCAGGCCATGGCTGGTCTGCCGGAGAGGAGGGGCCGGGCCAGGGAGGAACGCGGAGCCCAGGCTCTCCGCAGAAGCGCGATGCCGTTGCACAACCGCGGAAATCCTGCTTCCACGACGGCTGCTAAGACGGCCGCAAGCGCGGAGTCCGGGCCGCGCCTGGGCGGGCCCCACGTGACACACAGCGCCGCTCCCCGGAGAGGCCCCTGGGCTCCACCGGCCCGGCCCGGCGCTGGCTCGCCCGGCTCCGGGCTTCCCCCTGCAGGTTGGCTTTCAGTTTTAAACAGTCCTTTCGCTCCTCCGGCTTTGGGACGTGAGTGATGAGACCAAGCAAAGAGTGAGAGGTGGAGAAAGACCAGAAGCTCAGAACTGATGGAGAGTCCGCCACCCCCTCGACCTGGCCTGGATGGATATGAGATGACCTGTCATGACTTCTTTTTACAAAGTTGTTTCGTTTTGTCCTGTTTCTTGAGGAGCACTTGGAAAACCCAGAAAACCTGAAAGAAGAAAATAATCACTCATAGCCCCCCCCCCTCCCCAGCTGAAGACAGCCACTCTAAACGTTTGGCACATTTTCCTCCCAACTTTTACCGAAGTTAAACAGGTAAATGTGTATGTCTGAAATAATAATTGGAAAAAGATGAACCTAGATACCAAGAACAGAAAAACATAAGAGAGAACGAAGTGAAATAAGAGTGTGGTCGTTTTCTTCTAGAGGCTGTCCTTTGTCCAAACTGCTATTTGGTTTTACTACCTTCTCTTGTCCATGGGCTTTCCTGATGAAGCATTTTTCGACCACTTTTTCCTTCCTCAAAGTGCTTCACAGAATCTTCCTCTTGCTTTCAACAGGGAGTTTAAGTAAAATTGGCTATTGTTTTGAAATCTTCTACCGTTTATGCTGTAATATCCCACCGCAGGCATGATACGAATGCCACTGCCAAAAAAGAGGGGATGCTTCGAAAGTGGTGAGAAAAATCCCAGCCTGAAGGACTGAAGAGTGGACGATGGCTTTCCGCTGAAAAATATCAACACCTGTTTGCAACCTTTCCGATTTGTACTTTTGGGGAATGACGCCCTCTAGAGATCAACAGTGATGATGCACCGTCATTTCGTAGCTACCTGAATTTCCAGGTAAAATATTCCACAAAATGTACTTGAAAATTGGTAAAACCAACATCGTTTGGGCAAGAGTTTCTGTATCCCTGTTTTCAATGTTCACATGGCTTTGTTCAAATGCCTAAAATTTTACAGCCAATCTGTACACGCTTTAGAAGCCCTATACCCCTCAAAGGGACTACCTGAATAAGCTGAGTAACGGAAGCTAATCTAGTAGCTCTTGAATTGCTGGAACAGGGGAGCCAAACTCAAATACGCCAGGGAGCCAGGAAATCACTGTTGCTGAGTGAAGCAGTCAGCACGGATTGCTTTGCCAGATCTTCTGATTTACAGAGAAGGAAGAATTTTATGTGAAAGCCAGACTGCGAAATCTATGTATAGATTATGTGAAATTTCTTGCATTTTCAATGTTGGCAGTATCAGACCATGCTTCTTCCCTGTTCCCTAAAACTGTCTTTGACCTTTGAACTTTATATCATCAGGTTGTATCACTCACTACTCTTCACTGTTGCCATCATCCACTGCTCTCCCCCACCTCAATTTCTCCTCCTCATTTTTAGGCTATGTAGCTCCTGCTTACTGTAATTCTTTCCAGTGCTAATTTCTTCTTAATCCTTGGTGATTTAGAATATATATAGAATAGATGATGATCTTTCTCATACCCTGGACTCTCAGTTCCTCGATATGTCTTCTCCAGTGATTTTCTCCTCCCCACTATTTCAGCCACTTACTCATCCCCTAGAACTTCTCATTATCAATAACTGCACCCCCGTCCGTAAATTCTATTTCATTAATCTGCTCAAGATTCATTAATAGTACATCCCCTATCCTCTAGTACTCTGACCCCAACAACCCCTACCTCTGTCTGGATACCAAGTCCAAAATCTTGCCACCTCCTCTCTGGCCCCAACCTCTTGACGTTCTTACTTTTCTCTTTATCCATAAAGTCCACACTCAATTATTATAATCCCTCCCTTGCACATGCTGTCCATTCTCTTCCTCCTCTCTCACTTTGTTGAACTCCCTTGGCAAGTCTACCATACTGATGAAATCCAGTTTTCCAATTTTGAGCTCCACCCATACACCTGAATGTAGCTGGAAGGGGGAGGGGGAATAAAAACCCTGTTAATTGGACTCAGTTTAAAATCAAAGTCATGGCTCTCAAGTGGGTCCTTTATGCTGCCAGGCAGTCACACTTGTGCCTTTAGTCCATTTACTCTGCTGATCTCCTTGACAACTAGTATATGGCGTCTCTTTTCTCCTCAGTCCCATCACATTCTCCCCCATCCTCATGCTCAGCTGATGATCTTGAGAGTACTGATGCACCAGGAGAAAACTTCCACAGGATCTCGTTACCACATCGACAGTACCTACCTGCATTTGTACTAAGATGCACTCCCCCTCCCACCACCTTTCCCATGGATCAATTATCTAGGCTCCTAAATCTAATCTCTTCACTTGGGCACTAGATCCCATCTCCTGTCCCCTACTCAAAGACATTAAGGGTAGCTGTTCGCACGCTCTGCAAGATCAACAATTTCTCACTGTTTACTGGATCGGTTCTATCAGCATACAAATATGAAGTTATTTCTTCCATCTTAAAACAAACCAAAAAACTTTTTTGATACCATTGTCCCCTTTCTTTTTTGCGGTACACGGGCCTCTCACTGTTGTGCCCTCTCCTGTCGCGGAGCACAGGCTCCGGATGCGCAGGCTCAGTGGCCATGGCTCACGGACCCAGCCGCGCCGCAGCACGTGGGATCTTCCTGGACCCGGGCACGAACCCGTGTCCCCTGCATCGGCAGGCGGACTCTCAACCACTGCGCCACCAGGGAAGCCCCCATTGTTCCCTTTGATGCCACAATCATCCCATTACCTTGCTCCTTTTTGTAGTAAAGAGTTGACTATTTCATCTCTAATTTTTCTCCTTTTATTTTCTCTTAAATCCACTGTAACTAGGGCCATCTGTCCCACCTTCCTCCATTAAAACTGCTCTCTTCAGGGTCACCTATGTTCATATCACTGCTGAAGATAATAGACAAGTTTCAGTCCCCATCTTTCTTGACCGACTAGTAGTTTTCGACGCGGTTGATCACCCCCTCCTTCTTGTACACTTTCTTCATTTATCTTCCACATTCTCTTACATTTTCCCTGACTTCATTGGTCACCCTTCAGCTTCCCTTGCTGTTCCTCCACTTCTCCCTTAACTCAATGTCAGAGTGCCACAGGGCTCAGTCCATAGTCCTCTCCATTGACACCTACTCCCTTGGTGATCTCAGGTGGTTTCGAGGCTTTAAATACCAGCTATCTACCCAGCACTGCCAAGTGTACATGTTTAGCCCAGACCTCTCTCTTGAACTTCAGACTCATGTCCAAAACTGAACGCTTGATCATGCCTCCTGAACCTGCCCTTCGACATTCTTCCTTATCTAGGTTACTGAATCCTTCCAGTAGCTTGAACCCAAAACTATAGAGTCATCCTTGGCTCCTCCTTTTCTTCACAGACCATGTTCAATCCACCAGCAAATCCCGCTGACTCTATTCAGAATATATTTAGAACCTGACACTTTTCTCCACCTCCACAGCCGCCATCCTGGTTTGAGTCATCACTATGTCTTGTCCAGATCACTGTAGTTGTCCCTTAACTAAAAGTAGCTTTCACTATTGCTTCCTACAGGCTTTTCTCAACACTGCAGCCAGATTGATCTTTTTAAATCAAATCTGATTAGGCCTCTCCTCTGTTCAGAAACCAAGAATGGCTTCTAATTTCAGTCAGAAGAAAAATCCGATTCTTCATATGTGCTGCATTCTCTCTCCCACTCCCCCTCCACTCTGTTACCCTCTGATCATGATTCCTGGTTCATTCTGCGTAGCCACACTGACTCCTTGCTGGTCCTTGAACACAGCAGGCAGAATCCCTCATTAGAGCCTTTGTACTTGCTATTCCCTTGCCTGGTATGCTCTTCCCATGTGGCTAAGGTCTACCTTGACCTCCATATTTAAAATTGCTATGGTCCGTGTACTCAGATTCACGCTGGCATGTGACTGGAATTGGCAATAATTCATGGCCGCAGGAACCAAATCTCATTCAGATTTCTCTCTTTCTTGATCTGAATAAGAACAGGCGGGAGCTCTGGCCATCTCTGGAACCACTTTGCAACCACACAGAGAACATATTAGAATGAAGTAAGTCTTAGGGATGGTCTAGTGAGAGAAAGAACCAGATGCTTGATAAGGTCATTAAGTTGCTCATTTGTTTTATGCCTGGAGAATGTCCTGCTTGTGGACTTATAATTATATGACATAAATTCCCTTATTAAATCAGTTTTTAAACCAAGGATCTTGTCATTTGCAGCTAAATGCATCCTGATTCACTGAACAGACATTTGGTATTACTCCTTGATTTTGCTGAGGGCCTGAAACCTATGGAAGGGAAACTAACCCCTGTCCAAAACTGGAGTTCAAATGTACATTTACAGCTATATCTGTGGGATGTGAGATAGGCATGGAAACTGGATTGCAGAGAGAGACAACTGGGTCCCTGAGAGAAAATGAATGTTAGTAGAGAATGACTCTGGCAGTGTGGGTGGAAGCAATGTGAAGTTCATGAGACGTGCCTGAGACTGCACTAGACGTGCATGAGACTGCACCAGAATCCATGAAGACTCAGACCCCCTGCCAGCACACATGCTTTCTAGTGAAGAGAGGGCTGTGGTGAAACCGCAAAACTGCTTCACACTATGACCTAGCCCTTTGCCACGGAATGCTCTCTAGAGCCACCCCTCCCCCTCAAGGTTTGGACACTAGAAGAAGAAAGTGTTTCCACCCCAGCTGGAGGTAAGAGAGTAATGAACTGCCAAGATTACAAACGGAGATGCTGAGGAAACCCTGAAGGCCAAAGTGACAATGGATACATGGTATTATCAGTGGCGAAGCTCCAGCTAAGCACGGGCATCAAAGTCTCAGAAATCTAGAAACAGGTGAGAGAAAGCAGGTGAGGCAGGTAACAGCTCTTAATATGTATGAGTCAGCTATGTTGGTGGCAGCTATCTACCCAGTATCCCTAAGGATGAATGTTCAAAGGACACACAGGCTTGTGGGTCGTAGGGAATTTTCTGGTTTCAGAAATAATTTTTGAAACAAAGATCACTAACCTATATCGTCTTTGAGTTTCATCTCATCCTTGAGCCTTATTCTAGAGGGTCATAGGTGCCCTGGGGTTCAGGAATAGGGTAAAGATCAATAATGGGGTGAGAACATTTGTAGTGTGCATTACTTGGTAATTTTAAAAAGTGAAAGTTCAATGGTTTCTTGGGCTTTCATCAAAATGACCTCACAAAAATAACATGCAATAATTATTCCCCCAGTTCCTTCTCTCTTTCTCCCTCTCTTCCTCTCTCTCTCTCTCTCTCTCTCTCTCTGTACTTTTAAAGAACATTAGGGTTGCATTGTCTTGTAACTCAGCCTTTTCCCATTTAAGGTATCAAAACATTTTTCTAAAAATCTATTATTTCACAACATAATAAATACTAAAATTTTAACAATTATCCTTTTAGGGTTGATAGAAAGGATTTGGGGGATTTTATTTTCTTACTTTGTGTTTTCTAAACTTACTAAAGTTAACATATTATCTCTATGATTAGAAAACCTTCAACTATAGAAAATAATTTTTTCCAGCACTTTTATGGTTCATCCCATTTCACTATTTCCTTTTCAAATTATTTTCACAGTATTTTTCATCCCAGAATGTATTTCTAGAATAACTTTTGCCTAACTTGCATGCACACAAACAGAGAGAGGGAGAAGGAGAGAGAGAGAGGGAGGGAGGCAACACTCTGGTGTCTCTTCTTAGAAAGACACTAATCCTTTCTGATCAGGGCCCCACCCTGCATGGCTGTTAGCATAACTGGGCCATCTTGGGCCTGTTCAGTTCCTCCTGTCCTTCCACTGACCCTACCTAGGGCTGTACTGTGTAGTGAATCTCTTTTCTGTCATCAAGGGCTTTGTAGTTATTAGATAGTGTTTAGTGATCATTAGGTCCAGGTAGCCTCTATGCTCTGTTAGTCCCCAAAGGATGAAAAATGTTGCTGACATATTCCCTGTGCCCTCGAGACTAGTAACCCCTTCATAAATCTAGGAGTACACATCCTGTTTCCAAGCACCTACCCCCATAACCCTATAAAATTGTCCCAATGGCCCCTCAGCTGTGTGGAGTGCAGCTTTGAATGCTTCCAGATTGTTGTCCAACTAATCACCCCCTGTGAGTAAGTTACCCTATAATAAACTGATCCATCAAGTGTATGGAGCACCCTGCCTCATTTTTCAGTCTTAAAATGCATTCTTAGTTCAGTGGATACGTTTTGTCCCTTCTGTTCTCCAGCACACCCTGTGACCTCATTAACCTTAATTGCCTCCTTAGAAGCCCCTTCTCTGAATTCACCCATACTGGGGGTTAGGGCTTCAGTATATGAATTGGGGTGGGGGGAATGACACAGATTTCAGTTCATAGGAAACCCTCTGCACGTAAATTCAAGAAACAATGCCACATCATCAGGTTTCAGAGTACACATCCTAACAACACTTGGTAATTAGTTATCTATATCATGTAGCCTTTCATAGTGGTCATAGTTCCTCTTGTTCTTGTACTGAATTTATTTCATTGTTCTTAACTTTTTAAGATTTTAATCTGGTGTCTTGATAATGAAAGCAATAACAAGTCTGTATATGAAAATATCCAGCATATTTGGGTCTAAAGATACTAGTAATTTTTCAGATCAAATGGCCTCAGGGCTTATTCTGAGCATTAGTCTCTCATCACATCATCTTTCTTGAATTTTTGCCTTTTTTTCCTCTATGATGATGCTTGGTATTTTCTTCCTATATTCGTGATTGTTTCTTCTGTTTTCCTAACTGACTCTTCCTCTGGCCTGTACTATGCACCCACAGGCTGAATTCTTGGATCTTTTTATTCCAGATGTTGGAGATTTCATATAATCTCATTTTCATCTATTATCTCTATGTAGACTACACTCATATATATATATATTTTTTGCATGTGTCTTTTTTTAAAATTTTTTTTATTTTTTATACAGCAGGTTCTTATTAGTTATCCATTTTATACATATTAGTGTATATATGTCAATTCCAATCTCCCAATTCATCACACCACCACCCCCGCTGCTTTCCCCCCTTGGTGTCCATATGTTTGTTCTCTACATCTGTGTCTCAATTTCTGCCCCGCAAACCGCACACTAATATTTGTGTCTTCAGCCCTAGCCCGCCCTGCAGACTCCCTTCTCACTCCTGCCTCCAGTCTTTATTTATTTCATTTAAGTTTTTTGCTTTCATCTCAAATCAACATGCCCCAAACTGATCATTTTCTGAAAAATCAACTCCTTGTTTCCGGTGACATGGCCAAGGGAACTCTTAGTAATTTTCATTAATTGATTGATATATTCAAAAGAATTTCTGAGCAACTGCTGTGTCAGACATTGTGCTAGGTGCTATATTTGATAAGTCACAAAATTTTTTCTTCTGTAATGTCTCTCATAAGTGTCTGAGTCTTTTCCAATTTGTCTTTACTAGTTATTTCATGTTTGTGGTTTTTTTTGTTGTTGTTGTTGTCTTGCGGTGTGTGGGCCCCTCACTGTTGTGGCCTCTCCCATTGCGAAGCACAGGCTCCGGACGCACAGGCTCAGCGGCCATGGCTCACGGGCCCAGCCATTCCGCGGCATGTGGGATCTTCCCAGACCGGGGCACGAACCTGTGTCCCCTGAATCGGCAGGCAGACTCTCAACCACTGCGCCACCAGGGAGGCCAATGTTTGTGTTTTTTGAGTATGTCTTGCCTGGTGAACCCATACTTACCCACTGAGACCAGTTGAGAAGTCACCACCTCTGTGTTGTAAATTGACTTGTGTAATACCAAAATATGTGCTTAAATCCTAACCCTTGGTACCTCTAAATGTGACCATAATTGGAAACAAATTCTTTGCAGATGCAATCAAATTAAGATGGGGTCATACTGGATGAGGGTGGGCCTTAATCCAGTGACTGGTGTCCTTATAAGAAGAGGGAGATTTAGACATAGAGACACAGAAGGTAGAAGGCCTAGTGCCACTGGAGAGACATAGAACAGATTCTAAGAGCTTCTAGAAGGAACTGACCCTGCTGACACCTGGATTTCTGACTTGTGGCCTCCAGAGCTGTGAGAAAAGAAACATCTATTGTTTTAAACCCCAGTTTGTGGTAATTTGTTACAGCAGCCCTAGCAAACTAAAACACTCTGTGAGGCCGTTTATAACCTCCCCAAAGTTAATCATTCCTTTTTTGGTTCTATAACACTCAGTACTTATTTCCATCATCACTTTTTGTTGTTGTTTTTATTTCCCCGTGGGCTTGTTGAGGGTTGGAGTGTAGTGGGACAGCCCTAGTCATCTTTGGGTACCTTGCATACTGCTTGGCACAGGGTAATTACTCAACAAATGTCTAACAAATGAAAAAAGTGATGATTTTGCCTCTAGCCAATAATAATTACAGCTATCATTTACTGAGCACTTCCTCTGTACTGGGCGCTGTGTCAGTACTTTACATACTGTGTTCCAACTACAATATGCTGATACAAACTGAGTGTATTACAGGTGAATCTAATTCTAATACTCACTACTGGAGTTAGCATGGACCCCACAAGTTAAGGTCAAAGGCTTTCATTTCTGACGCTAACTACCCAGAGTTAATACAGGTCTCCTTCAAGTTAAGGGCTCAGTCCCACATGACTAACCCCACTTCAGATGCCAGCTGCAAGTCTTAGGTATCCCAAATCTACCTGTATTTCTGCCTATTTGACTACACATTTGAGAGTTCCCGGAATCCAGCCCCCACCAATTTGATAATTCACTAGAACAACTCACAGAACTCAGGAAAACACTATACTTATGATGACCATTTTATTATGAAGGACACAAATGAATAGCAAGATGAAGAGGTAAACAGCACAACAAGGTCTAGAAGGGTCCTGAGCTTCCTTGTCCCCTCCAGGTGTACCATCCTCCCAGGACACGGATGCTTTCATCAACCAACAAGCTCCCAGAGCCTCACTGTTTCAGAGATTTTATCTAGGATTTTGTTACACAAGCATGATCGATTAAATCATCAACCACTTGATTGAGTTCAAGATCTAGGAGGGTGTGGCTGAAAGTTCCAACCCTCTAATCACAAGCTTGGTCTTTCTGGCTTGGCCAGTCCCTTCCTTGTAACTATCTCAAGGCCCACCTAAGTCACCTCATGAATTAGCATAAATTCAGATATGGAGGAAAGGGGTTCTTTGTGAATAACAAAAGATACTCTGATCACTCCAGAAATTCCAAGGTTTTTTGAAGCTCTGTGCCAGGAACCAAGAACAAAAACAAAATAATTTTTTATTATACCACACATATGTATTCACATGAGGGCTCCTTGAAGTAGGTATCTGTGCCATCTGCATCTTACAGAGGAAATTGAGGCTTAACCTCAAAACTGTGTTGCCTCTCTAGCCTAGCTTTCTCCCAATCCATTTTATTTCCAAATTAAGCTACATTAAACAGAGATTTCATCACATTACTTCCTTAGTGACTCTCTATTACATAATAAAGGCCTACTGTTCAAGTTTCTCTAAAGTCTGTTTCATGGTGGTTGTGTTCATTTCTACCTCTGGCCATGCTTAATGCCTGCTTTTCCTCCCTCCTTCTAACATTCTCCCCGTTCCCTAATAACTCTCAAATCCTACCTATTTAGATTCAGTGAGGGTGAGATAGTAGAGCACCTGCTATCACAGAGTTAAGTGCTTTACACATGTTGTCTCCAACGTTACATATGTTAATACTCCAGCAAACCCACAGTTTAGGTGTTCTGATTCTTAGTTTATAGTAGAAAAAATCCAGGCCTGGAGATATAAGCTTGGGTGCTTGAAAGTTAGTGAGTGATTGAGCTAGGATTCAGACTCAAATTTATTTAGCTCTAAAAGCCCATGCTCTTTTTCGGTAATTCATGAGATTTGTAAACCTCTACTGCTCTGGTCCCTAAACTTGAGTTGTTGATAAAACTCTAAAGATAAAAAAAAATTTTAAGATAGTAGCAGCTTAAGTCTCTACTTCCTTCAATGTTGAACGCAGATTATTATCTAAAAGCCAAAAAAAAAAAAAGGTTTTCAAGTCAATCTAGGAATAGGATAGAATTATTATAGTCTGGGAATAATCTAGAAGAGATTTTAGCCTGTAGTTGGTAGAACAAACATATTAAATGAAAAGGAGGGGAGAAAGAAGAAGAGACAGTAAGAAAGAAGAGGAAAGATGCAGGAAGAGGAGAGATGCAGATAGGTCTTTAAAACCACTGAAATTTGTTTAGATTAGTGACTTTATTTACAAAGCACTCTGTATGAAATTTCAGCTTTAAAGGAATAGAGGAGGGAATTCCCTGGTGATACAGTGGTTAGAGCTCTGTGCTCTCACTGCTGAAGGCTGGTGTTCAATCCCTGGTTGGGGAACTAGATCCCACAAGCCGTGTGGCCAAAAAAAAACCAAAAACCAAAACAAAACAAAACAAAATGCAACGACAACAAATAAACTTGTTCTTGAAAATATAAGCTTAAAAAAAATAGAGGATACTGAGTTATTGGATTCCATATCTGCAATTAAGTGCTTTATTGTCATAAGGTAACTTTCTTATCTAAACTGAGAGGGAGCAAACAACTTTTGTCACTTTTAAAAACACAATTTAAAAATTTTAGTACAATACCCTAAACAGTACACAAACCCTCAGTATAAACAGCTTGCTACATTATCACAAGTAAACATATGTAATCAGCCAGAAGTCCTTCTAAGTGCCTTCTCCCAGTTCTTATCCCTTCTTACTCCCCAAAGATAATTTCCTGATGTCTAAGACCACAGGTTAATTTTGCTTGCTTTTTAAAAATTAATTAATTAATTAATTAATGTTTGGCTGCATTGGGTCTTTGTTGCTGCGTGAGGGCTTCTCACTGCGGTGGCTTCTCTTGTTGCGGAGCACAGGCTCTAGGAGTGCAGGCTCAGCAGTTGTGGCTCGTGGGCTCTAGAGCTCAGGCTCACTAGTTGTGGTGCACAGGCCTAGTTGCTCCATGGCATGTGGGATCTTCCCGGACCAGGGCTCGAACCCGTGTCCTCTGCATTGACAGGTGGATTCTTAACCACTGCACCACCAGGTAAGTCCCCTTTTGCTTGCTTTTTAACTTTACATAGAATCTCATAGTGCATATTCTTTGTATTTGGTTTCTTTTGCTTAACATAAGGTTTGTGAAGTTCATTCATGTTGTATATAGTAGTAATTTGTTCATTTTCATTGTAGAAACTATGCAAGTATATACCACAATTTTTTAATCCATTTTACCAACAGTGGTCAGTTGGGTTGTTTCTAGTTTTTGGCTATTATGAATAAGGCTGCTATGTGTATTCTTGGTCATCTTTTACAAATATATGCATGCATTTCTGTTGAGCGTATACTCCATGTAGGAGTGGAATTGCTGAGTCATAGGCCTTGTTGTGTATGTTCAGCTTTGGTGGATATTGGCAAACAATTTTCCAAAGGGCTTTCTCCATATACAGTCGCAGTAGCAGAGCCAGCTACATGATGTGTGGAACCCGGTGCAAAATAAACATGCGGGGCCCCTTGTTTAAAAGGCAGGGAGAAGTCCCATTAAATGTACTAAAACAGAAAGCTTTTTTGTTTCTTTTGCAGTCTCTTGACTTGCCACGATTTTTTTTTTTTCTTATAAATTTATTTATTTATTTTTGGCTGTGTTGGGTCTTCATTGCTGCATGCGGGCTTCTCACTGCGGTGGCTTCTCTTGCTGCGGTGCACGGCCTCTAGGCGCGTGGGCTCAGTAGTTGTGGCGCACGGGCTTAGTTGCTCCGCGGCATGTGGGATCTTCCCTGACTGGGGATCAAACCCGTGTCCCCTGCATTGGCAGGTGGATTCTCAACCACTGTGCCACCAGGGAAGCCTGCCATGATTTTTTAACTTGCTATTTAATGTCATTTTAAGTAAAGAAAAAAATATCATTTAAAGTTATTAGCACAGATTTTACCATTGATCTTTATATTGTGCAATGCCAGTTTTAAATGCAAACTCATGTGTGGAATCATCAAAATTACATAATTTGTATTTCATAGCTTGTACATGCTTATGTATTTCATTCTTACTTCAACTGTGGAAAAGCTGCATGAAATTAACTCAAAGTGTTTTTATTTCATTTCCTGATATGTGCACAATCTACCAACACTCTCTACCTTCAGCTTCCGGATAAGGATGGACTAAAGGGAAAACAAACTATAGTTGTGCTATCTCTCTTTCTTTCTATATCTTCGTTTATAGTGTAAGTGGTTGGCTAATGCTGGGAAGTAACACAAATTTTAAAAGTTATGATAGGATTCCTTGGTCATTCATGTTTCTTAGAACACCATTCTTTCTGCAAAGTAAGTTCTGGTTGGTAAGGAAAGCTTGGCCTCTTTCAGCTGCCTGCACCCTCCTTCCCTTTCTGTTTACTAAGCTGCAGATGGAACGCATTTATCTTGTACTGTTTTGTTTTGCCTTTTTTTTTTTTTTTTTTGGCCATGCCGTGAGGCTTGTGGGGTCCTAGTTCCCCTACCAGGGATTGAACTGGGACATCGGCAGTGAGAGCACAGAGTCCTAACCACTGGACCGCCAGGGAATTTCATCTTGTACTGGTTTCAATCTAGCCTAACTCCCATGCATTACAGGTCTAATAGAATTCTGCACTAATGGGGCTGCCTGAATGCTAAATGCAAATGGTTGGCATGGAAGAGTGTACACACTTATATATTGTGTGTAACTCTTCTGCTCATGCTCCGTTGTGCTTTCACTTATAAAACACAAGTTCAAAGGAAAAATTATGAAGAATTGCAAAATGGCGACAGTTGAACATTAAGTCAAATGCGAGGTCCTTCTGAAAGCAGGGCCCTATGCAATTGTACAGGTTACATGCCTATGAAGCCAGTTCTAGTTTAAGAGTTCCAGTTGATCCACAACCTTTTCAACACTTGGTGTTGTCAAGCTCTTAACTTTAGTCATTTGGTGAATGTGTAGAGATATCTCATTGTGGCACTGATTTGCATTTCTCTGAACATTGAGGGTAAGCATCTTTTTATATGTTTATTAGTAATTTAGTGTGTGTGTGTGTGTGTGTGTGTGTGTGTGTGTGTGTGATGCCTGTTTGCCTTTTTTTCTGTTGGCTGCCTGTCTCTGTTTTTCTTGATTTGTAACAATTGTTTTTATATTCTGGAAAGAAGCATTGTGTACATTACATGGGTAGCAAATATCTTCCTCTGTTCTGTGACTTGCTTTTACTCTCTTATAGTGTATTTTGATTACTAGAAGTTCCTCATTTTAATATAGTTTAGTTTGTCAATCTTCTCCTTTGGGGTTAACTGCTAGTTTGTATCTGGTTTCAGAAATCTTTTCTTTCCTCCAAATCAAATTTTCCTATATATCATCTTCTCAAAGTTTTATTGTTTTGTCTTTCACATTTATATCCACAATCCATCTGAAATTTACTTTTTGTAAATGGTAAGAGGTAGGAGATCAAACTTTGCTGATGGTGCTTTTAGTCAATAAGACAATGGGTTTGGACTTTCCTGGTGGCACAGTGGTTAAGAATCCACCTGCCAATTCAGGGGACACGGGTTTGAGCCCTGGTCCAGGAAGAACCCACATGCTGCAGAGCAGCTAAGCTTGTCTGCCACAACTACTGAGCCTGCGCTCTAGAGCCCGTGAGCCACAATTATGGAGCCCACAAGCTACAACTACTGAAGCCCGCATGCCTAGAACCCATGCTCCGCAACAGGAGAAGCCACCGCAATAAGCCTGTGCACCGCAATGAAAAGTAGCCCCCGCTCGCCGCAACTAGAGAAAAGCCGGAGCACAGCGACAAAGACCCAACACAGCCAAAAATTAAAAAAAAATAAAATATATAAAATTTTTTTTAAAAAGCAAAAGAGTATGACATTAAAAAAAAAAAAAAGATGGTGGGTTCCCAGGACAACTCTGGTTAGTTCTATATAATAAATCCTATTATGGCTTTATAATGTGTTTTTGAAATGCCTGTAAAATCATAAAAGGTAAGTTTTTTTTGCTTGTCTTTATGGAAATGAGGTTAGTTCTTTTTTTTCGTTGTTTTATTTATTTTATTTAATTTATTTATTTTTGGCTGCATTGCTGTGCGTGGGCTTTCTTCTAGTTGTGGTGAGTGGGGGCTACTCTTCTCTGAGGTGCGCGGGCTTCTCATTGCAGTGGCTTCTCTCGTGGAGCACGGGCTCTAGGCACGGGGGCTTCAGTAGTTGTGGCACGCGGGCTCAGTAGTTGTGGCACACGGGCTTAGTTGCTCTGCGGCATGTGGGATCTTCCCGGAGCAGGGCTACGAACCTGTGTCCCCTGCATTGGCAGGCGGATTCTTAACTACTGCACCACCAGGGAAGCCCTGGGGAAGCCCTGAGTTTAGTTCTTTAGACAAAAGCTTCCAATAACATCAAGTTTAAGGATTTGGTTTCAGAATAGACCGTTCCACAGCTATTCTGAGTTCTACTTGCTAAGTCTTGTGAGTGTTATGGTTAAAGTGAGGATGGCAAATGTGGGTGTATCAAAGTAAATGCGTCATAAAAATTCCAAGGGATCCTGGGATGATATTACTCCGTGTATATCTACACCTCATCTTTGTACTGAAATGACAGTAATACCATGAATATTCACTCTGATCCATCGTGTTTGCCACCATCATTTCTTTTATTAGTACCGCAACATCCCTTCTTCCCTGGCTGTGGTCATGACTCTACAATGTATTCTACATTTGGCAGACAGTGATCTGGCCTTTATCTATTCAGCCTCATACTTTGCCATCTGTGCCCTACTCATACTGAGCTTTGCTCTCTGCTCCCCGCCGCTTTGCAGATGTTGGTCCCTTGAGAACCTACCTACATCACTCCACGCTTTCCTGGTTGGCTCTGACTTGTCTTCCAGGATTAAACATTATCTCATTAAGAAAGCCTGGTTTATAGAAAGTGCTCAATAGTTTTAGGGATTGTTATTATTAAAAATAGTGCAAATAAAATCAACTATACTTCAATAAAAATAATGTAATTAAAAGTGTCTCTCTAATGTGATTATTGACAGAGTATATGAATGAGACGGGTATTTGTTGAAAGGAAGGATGAATGGGACTTCGCTTTTATCACTTTTAGCAACTCACCAGGTCAGAAGATTGAAGAAGCTTGTGGAGGAAAATCTGAGAAAACCTTCACTTCAGATGACGCCGAGAAAGTAACTCGTTTTGTCTCCCACCCTCGTCTGAAGCCATCTCCTTTTTCTCAGCCTAACTGAAGTTTTGAGGCGAGATCATCGATTAGTTGGGGCTTGGCTCGGCCGCAGCCGCTCGGCTAGTTGGGGCTGGACCGCCTCCTCCGGAAGTGGCTTGGAGGCTGTTGTGCTGGTGTTGTCTGCCCTCGGAAAGGTACTTGGGTGTGCCGTTCTGACATGGCGGACCCTAAACCCTGCTACCCCTGCTCCTCCATCGAGGACGACTTCAACTATGGCAGCTGCGTGGCCTCCGCCAGCGTGCACATCCGAATGGGTACGTCGCCGGGCCCGTCTCGGCCGCGCCTAGTCGGTCCCGCCGCGCCGCCGGCCTCTGAGGCGAGCATCCTCACCGGCCGGGCTCGGGGGAGAGCGCGGGTGTCCTGGGGTTCAGAGGGCAGCCTTCCCTTCTCCTGCCAGCCCCGCCGGCTCGGAGGAAGAGCGTTCTCCCTCCGCAGGGGCTCAGCGGGAGAGGAGGTGGTTCCCCAGCTGTGCGCTCAGAAACCGGAACCCATCGTGCCTTAAACCCTGTGTTCGGTGGGGAAGGGGACAGTTGAAAACCTCAGTAGCCTGAATTTGGCATCTTTCAGTTAAGAGAAACCTAGGGTTATTTTTTTGGTTAAAATAAGTTTATTATGTTATCATCGTGACATATACGTGAATGGAGTTATCTGCTTGGATGTTTTTGGTTTAGGGGGTGTGAACTTGTTTCCAGGTTCCAACGTTCTTGTCTTCTTTGCTGGATTCTAAGAACTGTGAGGGCAGGGACCATATCTATCTCGTTTACTGTTTCCTCTCTGCAAGACCTAAAACTCAACATAGATGTGAGGATTATTGAGGCATTTGCTGGAAATGGAAGTTTCCTAGGTCAATCAAAATGCCATGTTAGTTATAAGTTATTATGTAATATCCCGCGGGTAGAAATTATTTTGAATTTAAAATGCTCAGCTTCATGTAAGTGGAATTCATTGTCCGCTCTAGTTCAGCCAATTGATCACAGAAGCTGCAGCAGATTTTCATCCTATCCGGCAGCTGGAACTTGTTCTGGGAGAGGACTTATGAAGCGCTCATGTGCTAAGAATCTTGATCTGTATTTCTGGAAGTGAATTTTGGATCTATTTTGGCAATAGAACTCAGTTTTTTTAATAAAATTTTTTTAAAATTGTGGTAAAATACATACTACATTAAAAATTTATCATCTTAACCATTTTTAAGTGTACAGTTCAGTGTGTAGTGTTAAATATATTCACATTGTTATGCAACTAATCACCAGAACTTTTTCATCTTGCAAAACTGAAACTCTGTACCCATCAAACAACTTGCCACTTTCCCCTCTCCCAAGCCCCACCACTCTACTTTTTTGTTTTATGAATTTGACCACTCTAGATAACTTCATATAAGTGGAATCATCAGTATTCGTCTTTTTGTGACTAGTATATTTCAATTAGCATATTTTCAGGGTGTGTTCATTTTATAGCATGCGTCAGAGTTTCCTTTTTAAGGCTGAATAATTTTCCATTGTATTATTTGTATATCAGGAAAATACAATTTTCCATTGTATTACTTCTATTATTGCACCCTCACCAACACTGAGATCATCAAACTTTTTAGTATCTGGCAATCTGGTAGATCAGGGGTTGGCAAACATTTTCTACAAAGGGCCAAATGGTAAATATTTTCAGCTTTGTGGGTTCTAAGGACACTGTGGCACAGCTCTGCCATCATGGTGCAAGAGCAGCCATAGAGGACACACACATGACAGTGTGACTGTGCCCAGTAACGCCTACAAGGTCAGGTGATGTGCTGGGTTCCGCCCTTAGCTGTAGTTTACTGACTCTTGTTGTGTTACTGACTCTGTACTTTACTGACTCTTGTTATCTTGTTTTAATCTACATTTCTTTAGCTAGGTGAGTGCAGGTGAGCGTTTTTCTTTGTTTACGCAACTTTCTTGGGCTCCCTACCAATATTAGGGATATAGCAGTAACCAGATAATATTTCAGTTCTCTAGAGCTGTTATTTGGGTGGAGGAGTAGGGGAGATAGACCCTAAACAGTCAAGCAAACAAATAGACTACTAACAGTGATAAGTTCTCTGAAGAAAAGAAACAGTGATGGAGTAGACTCTAGGGTCTAGAATAGCAGCAGTTTTAGTTCAGGAATGGCCAGGAAAAGAACTCGTAAAGGAGATGGCAGTTGTGTTGTACTGGAAGGAGCTAGCCAGGTGTATTAGTTATCTATTGCTTTATTAAAAATTACCCCAAATTTTAGACGCTTAAAACAACACATAGTTTTTACCTCACACAGTTTCTGAGAGTCAGGAATCTGGGAGAGGTTTAGCTAGGTGGCTGTGGCGCAGGGTGTCTCATGAGAGTCCACTCAAGGTGTGGGCTGGGACTGCAATCAGCTAAGGCTTGACTAGTCTGGAGGATCCGCTTCCTGGAAACCTCATTCATGCAGATGTTGACAGAGGCCTTAGTTCTTTGCCACATGACATTTCCATAGGCTGCATGAGTGTCATGGGCATGGTGGCTGGCTTCCTCGAGAGCAAGCAATCCGTGAGAGACCATGGAGGAAGCTACAGTGTCTTTTATGACCTAGTCAGGGCAGTCCCACACACCATCACATCTTCCTTATTGTATTTATTAGAAGCAAGTTCCTAAGTCCAGTCCACATTCAAGGGGAGGGTATTTAGGCTCCACCTTTTGAAGATGTGTCAAAGAACTTACAGGCATATTTATTTCCCTCTGGCTACAAATTATTTTTCTTTCTTCCACATGCAAGCTAAGCCCCTCTAAAAGTCTTATCCTATTATAACATCAGCTCAAAGTTCAGAATCTTGTTATCTAAAGGTATGGATGAGGCTCCTTGCCTATGGTTCCTTAAGTATAGCTCGTATGAGTACATTTCCTCTCAGACTCTGTGGAACTAAAGAATTTTTTAATTACCTGTATCCACACACCCAACATCCAAAGGTAAGACAAGCATAATTTGGTGGTATTTTTGCCAATAAAATTCTTCAGAAAACTTTGTGGGTCTCCTATGATTCTTACTGAGGTTCACTCCATTAGATAAAAGCCACACCCAAATGTCTTAGAGTGAGTTTTGGCTGAGATGATGAGTGACTGTTTCCTCAAGCCTCTCAGAAGCCCTATTGTTTGAATGATTTTTTCTGAGGTACAATGTTGGATATTTGTGAGGTTCGTTTTGTTTTGTTTTCTTTTTGGCCGCACCACGCGGCGTGTGGGATCTTAGTTCCCTGACCAGGGCTGGAACTCATGCCCCCTGCAGTGGAAGCGCAGAGTCTTAACCACTGGACCGCCAGGTAAGTCCCTTTGTGAGGTTCTAACAAAGGATTTTATCATCACATGCTGTGTCATCTTGCATTTTAGTATGAGCAGCAAGAAGGCAGCAAGTGCATGCTCTGTCTGGAAATCTCCTTACCTTGATCACCACTTCATTAGGCACATCTTCTACTTTCCATGTTCCCACAGGTGACAGTGTTGCTAAATTTTTGCCAGTACATAACAAGGATTCTGTTTCCTCCAGTTTCCATAAGATTTTCCTCTCTTTACGTCCTTACCCACAGCCTCTGTAAAGGCATCATCCTTCTATAGTTTCTTCAAGGCTCTTTGAGCTTTTACCTCAAAGACCTACCCACTTCTACCCACTACCTGGTTCCAAAGCCTCTTCCATATTTTAGGTTTTTGGTACAGCAGCATCCCACTTCCAGGTACCAAAATCTGTATTAGTCTTTATTGCTGTGTAACAAATTACCACAAAACTTACTGGCTTGAGTAAATGTTTATTATCAGTTTTTAAGAACCAGGCAGCTGAGAGATTCTAGCTCAGGATTTGTCATAGGTGTAGTCAGGATGCTGGCTGAGGCTGCAGTCATCTGAAGTCCTGACTGGTGGTGAAGGATACGCTTGCAGGAAGGCACACTCACATCACTATTAGCAGAAGGCTTCAGTTTCTCACTGGCTGTTGGCAGGAGACCTCACTTTCTCATGGATCTTTCCAGAGGGCTGCTTGAGGTTTCTCACAGCATTGGCAGCTGGCTTCTCCTACAGTGTTCATTCTCAGTGGGGACAACCTCCAAGAGGGTGAAAATTGGTTCCTGAGGTGGAGAGCAAAAAATCTCAGGTATTTCAATGGTTTGTAGCCTTCCAAAGAGTTGTGATACATAAACATATGTACAGTATATTTGTGGCATTAAAATTTTTTTTTTAATTTGGCCATGGCACGTGGCTTTTGGGATCCTAGTTCCCCGACCAGGGATTGAACCTGGGCCCTCAGCAGTGAAAGTGTGGCGTCCTCACCACTGGACTGCCAGGGAAGTCCCTGTGGCATTAAAATTTTATTGGAGGGCTATTAGGATAAAAACGTTCAGAAGGCTTCTTAGATGGGCAATTAAAAATAAGGTTGATAAACACTGCTCTAGAGCAAGTGATCTAAGAAAGAGCAAGTAGGTAGCCATATTGCCTTAAAAAGTTTTTTTATTGAGGTATAGTTGACAGGTGTTGCCTTTTATGACTTAGAAATAATACACACTGCCACTTCTGCCTTATTCTTTTTGTTAGAAGTGAGTCACTTGAAGGAAGTGTCAGAAGTTAAGCCATCATTTCATGTAAAGAATGATAAGGGCATTTCAGGCAGAGGAAACAGCAAGGGCAAAGGCCCAGAAGCAGGAAGGATTTGGCATGTTTGGGGAGCAGAAAGGTGGCTAGTGAGGGTAATGCATGGTGAGGAAAAGGAAGAGTAGTATATGAGATGAGTTCAGAGAGGTTCCATATCATGTAGGGCCTGTAGGCCCCATAAAATCTTCAAAGTTTTATTCTAAGTTTAAGGGAAGCCATTAAAAGTAGTTAAGCAGGGAGTCACGTGATATGGATTACGTTACAAAAAGATTGCTGACAGCTGTGGAGAATGGGTTGGGCCTACAGGTGGGACCAGTAAAAGCACAGAGACCAATTAGAAGGCTGCTTTAATAGTCCAGGTGAGAGATCATAAGACTGACTGGAGAGGCTGCAGAGACCAGAGGTGGTCGACTTTGCAGGTGGAAGCTATGGTAGTTGTTGATGGATTGGGAAAAGGGAGGGGAATGAGAGATGACTCCTACATTTTTGGCTTGGGGGATGTTGGTGCTGGTTACAGATTGGGTAGAAATGAAGAGTTCCTGGTTTAGCCTGTTAAGTTTGAGTAGAAAGGGGAGAAGTAGAAGGGGAGAAATTAGGACTCAAAAAAAAAAAAAAGAAATTGAAAGATTGTTGTTTGGCTTGTTTTCTTTTCATATCAGATCTTTTATTTTTCCCTGTGAGCTGCGTATGTATATCTTTTGCCACTTTTTATGTTAGTTATTCAAAATGGGTATCAGGTGTTACTTTTTGTGAGATTTTATTTAAGTTCTCATTTTTAAAGAGTATAGAAAAGCTGTGATTTAGAGTATCTGCATAAGGATTATTTTTATGATGAATTTATTGGCTTAGCATAGGTTTCCTTTTTTTTTTTTTTTGATTTTATTTTTGGCTGCGTTGGGTCTTCGTTGCTGCGTGTGGGCTTTCTCTAGTTGCGGCGAGTGGGGGCTACTCTTTGTTGCGGTGCGCGGGCTTCTCGTTGCGGTGGCTTCTCTTGTTGCAGAGCACGGGCTCTAGGTGCACGGGATTCAGTAGTTGTGGCTCGCGGGCCCTAGAGCGCAGGCTCAGTGGTTGTGGCTCCCGGGCCCTAGAGCGTGAGCTCAGTAGTTGTGGCACACGGGCTTAGTTGCTCCGCGGCATGTGGGATCTTCCCGGACCAGGGCTTGAACCCGTGTCCCCTGCATTGGCAGGCGGATTCTTAAGCACTGTGCCACCAGCGAAGCCCCCTGCATAGGTTTCTTTAAAATGTTTTTCTATTACAAAAGTAATAAATATTTATTGGTGATATATTAAAAAAACAGATTAGCAAAGAACTGAACATGGAAATCACCCTCAGTCATACTGCCCAAAGAAAACCATTATTAACACGTTCACTTGTATTCTTCCAGTCTTTTATCACATATGCACTTGTGCACACGCACATATACAAATAAACATTAAACACACTGTTTTGACTGTAGAACAGGTCCATAAAATGTTAAGGATTAACATTGACTTTCACCGCTTAACTGAGAATATATATTATGTGCAATGGGTTTGAGTTACATAAGGTACATTGTAGGGTATCAGAAGTAAAGAATATGATCTTTTTACAGTCCAGAAAACCCCTTGGGGGAATAATGGTTTGACCTTTGGTTTAGAATTAAATTTGCGGAAACATAGCCCAAATAACATTGTCTATGGCATATTCTTTGCTTTTTTGAAAAAGGCAGAAACGACTTCCCAAAGCTTGCAGACACCAGGGCCTTTTTAAGAAAGTAAGTTGTAGATTGGTTGTGGAGATGAACACTATTTATCTTCTTTTTGTTCAAGATTACCTCTGCCTAGGCCAAAGTAGGACTGATTCTCACTGTGATTGTGAGTCACTGGTTACGATATATGTTCATTAAAACCTGTTTAAGACATGAGGAAAAACTCACTATGTTTTGGAAAGGGTGCCAGAAGGAAACACTGATTAAGATTTAATTGCGGGGTCTTTAAGAATTAAATCTTTAGTATTTATGAAAATTCCCTTATTCTTACGAAATACTTATTTTATTATTCGATATTTGTCAGACATGCCGTCAAAGCACTTCATCATTCCTTGAGGAACCAGGTCTTTGGTAGGAATTTTTTTCAAAGAGAACATTTATCATATTCGCCTTGTCATGAGAGTCAAGAGACAATATCACATCTTTTGTTGGGTAAAAGTCATTCAATAGTGTTTTTCTTGCCTAAGAACAATGCTCTATAGAAGTTATGTGGCTCCATTATTGTTTCAGAATAAGACCTTTTCCCTGACTGGCAAGATTCACTTTTCATTAATTCAATATAAGTTTATTTAAAAGCATATAAAATTTAATGAGTATTTATTCTGTGCCAACTCCTTGGCTGGGTGCTAGGAGTATAAAAATTAATATTATCCTATTATTAGGGAGCTTTTTAGTCTTTACAGTCTAATAGTGAAAGACAATTAGATGTATCACTATAAAATAAAGTGACTAGAAGTATATTTAGGGTCCCTTGGGAACATGAGGAGGAACATTTAATTCAGACTGGGGAACTGAGAAAGGCTGAATTTTTTTTTTTAACATTTATTTATTTATTTGTTTGGCTGCATCGGGTCTTAGTTGTGGCCTGCGGGATCTTTTAGTTGCGGCATGCAGGCTCTTAAATGTGGCATGCCAGATCTAGTTCCCTGACCAGGGATCGAACACAGGCCCCCTGCAGTGGGAGTGCCGAGTCTTAACCAATGGACCACTAGGGAAGTCCCGAGAAAGGGTGAATCTTGAAAGATGATTAGCAGTTTGTTAAGGAGAGGTGAGAACTGTTGTTAATGTTTTGTTTCTGAAGCTGGTGGTGAGTTGGGTGTTCACTGTATCATTTATGTCATCTGTAGCTCAGAAGACGTTAATAAGTATTTTTAGATCATTAGGCCTTGGAGTTGATATTTGGAGTTGATATATGGATGTCGGTAATATTTTGAAAGTAAGAATTTCTTATATAGAAACTAGAGGTAAAGGTACTAGAAGTGAGAAATAAAAATAGGTGAGTGAAAATAAGTTTAAATATTGTTTGCCTTTTATGGAGAAATTCATTTTGGGGAAACATTTGTATTGCTTGGAAATTAAGATTTCTTTTTTAATTTTATATCTAACCATATGCTTTCTATTCCTGCTTTTCAGTTTCAACATAGCTTTGTTCTTTAAAATGTTCTGTTTTTAATCTTTTGCTTTGTTGTATGTTTTACAAATATGCATTTAATGTTTTCTTTTTATTTTGATGAAAACATTTGTATTCTGGCCCATTAACTTAATTTTTTTTAAGCTCATGCTTCCTGGAGGATAGTTATCACTTAAAATTTTTGATTTTTGGGGGCGGCGTTGTTTTGTTTTTAGTTTTAGTTACAGGTTGCATTATTTGGATTAAGATTTTAAAAAGAATTCATATAACAAGTTAATGTTTCTAAGAAGAAATTTGATCTTGCTGTTCTTTGATAAATGCTTAAGAAAATAGTCATGTGTAACTTTTTTCTCTTTCAGGCTTTCTAAGAAAAGTCTACAGCATCCTTTCTCTGCAAGTTCTCTTAACTACAGTGACATCCACGTTTTTTTTATACTTTGATTCTATACGGACATTTGTTCATGAAAGGTAAGGTAATGACATGGTTTTGAATCATTTTCAGCCGTTGCATATCACTGAAAGGGCATAATATGAGCAAAGTTAGTTTTTTTTTTCTATTAACTTTTAAGGTTAGAACGTAAAAAAGGTTCATTATTAGCTCTTGTAAATAAGTTTTGATAAGGAAAATGTTCTACGATATGGTATTTACCTCTAAACTTTTTAGCTTAATTTCATAGGGTTAAGTCCTCATTTCCTGGAATAGTGTTAAGAATTTTTAACTGTGTATGCAGTTTTTCTAAGTCTTAGTTTTTTGTGTGTTTATTAGACTTATGCCCTGTCCCCAAAGCCCAAGACAGTGCTTGAAAAGTAAAGGTACTTAAAAAACGTTTAACTTACCTTAGTGTTGGTTCACAATTAGGAAATTTTCACTGAAAAGTTTTCAAAGGAGTTCCGTATGATTCATCCCTAATTTGTTTAAGATCTGACCTCCAAAATAATTATTTCCACGGCTAAAAGTAATATAGGTTCTTTATATTAAAGGAAAGGAAAAGTAGAGAATGAATATTTTCTTAGAAGTAGATAATTTCTATTCTCCCTTTACAAAAGGGGAATCTTGAACTATTAGTTTGCTATTTGGAGTAAAGTTCTTTAATTTAAATTACAGCTATATAGTAAATACCCTAAAAAAGTAGTTAGGTATAAAATTGGTTTATTATTTAATAGTTTTTATGTATTGTATTTTAGTTTAAAAAAGCAGTATGCTAATTGCAAAAATTATTCAAGTATGTTAGAAGTTCATGAAGTAAAAAGGCTAAGTCTTCCCCATTCATGGTGGGGAAGATTCTTCTTTTTTTTTTTTTAATTAATTTTTATTTATTTATTTATTTTTGGCTGCATTGGGTCTTTGTTCTTGCTCACGGACTTTCTCTAGTTGCGACGGATGTGGGCTACTCTTTGTTGCAGTGTGTCGGCTTCTCATTGCAGTGGCTTCTCTTGCGGAGCCTGCGGGATTCAGTAATTGTGGCATGTGGGCTCAGTAGTTGTGGCTCACAGGCTCTAGAGCGCAGGCTCAGTAGTTGTGGTACATGGGCTTATTGCTCTGAGGCATGTGGGATCTTTCCGGACCAGGGCTCTAACCTGTGTCCCCTGCATTGAAAGGCAGATTCTTAACCACTGCGCCACCAGGGAAGTCCCTGTGGGGAAGATTCTTTGTCTTCCTGCTCCTCCCCATCTCACAGTCCTCAAATTTTCCCCATGGAAAAATAATTTCTTTTGACAGTTTGGTGTAGAGCCTTTCAGATTTTTTTTTCCTGTACTTTCACAAATACATAGACAAATTTTATTAAATTGGATAAAACTATAGTATTTTTAAACTTGAGAATGATTTAATTTTTTGTCTTTCAGTCCTGCCTTAATTTTGGTGTGTGCCCTTGGATCTTTGGGTTTGATTTTAGCCTTGACTTTAAACAGACATAAGCATCCCCTTAACCTGTACCTGCTTTTTGGATTTGTGAGTACTTTGACAATATCTGTTCCTTTAACATTTATTCCTGAGTTTTAAATTTATTTATTTAATTGAATGCATATACATGTGTTACAGTAACAGAACAAAATTAATGAGTTTTTTAAAAAAATTCAAGGCTTTACCTTTATGATAATCTTCTATCAGATAAAATCTAACTAGAGTAAGCATATAAAACAAAGATATGTAATTAAGGGGAAAGAGAAGCTAGAGGATGAAGCTCAATATCCCTAACTCTTATTTAGGATATGAGTTTAGCTACTTTTGACATGGCTTAAACAATGACAAAATAACAATGGCTTAAACAAGATGGTTTACTTCTCTTTCATATAAAAATCTGAGTGACTGTTTAGGGAAGTTCTCAGGGGCCCATTCATCTGCTGTGGTTCAGACATCTCTAAAGTGTTGCATGGTATAAGATAGCTCACCACCATATCTACATTCTATTCATTTATTTAAAAAAATGAAAAGAGAAAGGAGAGAGCAAGCCTTTTTGCTTTTTGAAGTTGTATGCCTCTCTGCTCACATTCTGTTGACTAGAATATAGTCTTGTGACCAGATCTAGCTGCAAGGGAGGCTGAAAAATGTAATGATTAATCTGAACAGTTGTGTGTTGAGGCAAAAATTCTGTTACTAAGGAAGAAAGAAAAAACGAATATTCAGAGACAGTTTAAGACTCTGCCACACCAAAGTACTACTTAAATATTTTATTCTTCCTGTGTTTATTTGTGTGAGGTAGTGAGGTTTTTATAAATGTGCATGTGATTTGCAGTTTCATTTTTATTTACATTATAGTGAGTGAGAATAATAGAATTTTCCATATTACTTTTAGAATCTTCCTGTTACAGATATGAAAAATCTAGTTGAGTTCAAGGAGTAATGGGATCACAGTTAGAATCTAAATATTCTCACAGGAGTTCCCTGGTGATCCAGTTGTTAGGATGTGGCGCTTTCACTGCGGTGGCCTGGGTTCAGTCGCTGGTCAGGGAACTAAGATCCTGCAAGTTGTGCTGCACAGCCAAAAAAAAAAGGAATTCTGAATATTCTCACTTAATACATTGAGGTCTCATTTTCATTATGGTGGGCTTATTATCTGTCCCATATACTTCACAAGGCTGCTCTGAAGCTAAAATGAGATCATGCATATGGAATCACATTGAACTCCTGGAAATTAGAACATGTACATAACATAGTATAAATTTTACATGCATCTATGTAATTTCAATTTCTTTTTTTTAGACACTGTTGGAAGCTCTGACTGTGGCCTTCGTTGGTAAGCCATAATTATGCTTCCATATGTTACAGTAACTTTTTAATGTTGGTAAATGTTTTGGATAAAGACGTGTTTGGGGCTAAAGCTTACCATCATGGAATGTCATATTAAAAAATATGGCATAGGATGAAGAATTCCTAAAATATAAGCAAAAATTAAATGTTTGTGTAGTTAACTGAGTTTAGAGGAAGTGGAAAAGAATTAGGAAGACAATAGGAATAAGAACAGTATTCATTTTGTTTATCCATTTGTGAAAATAAGACAACCATAGCTAATCTTTTCCCTTATTTAAAGGGAGCTTAGAAGAATTGATAACATGTTTGGAGCCATGTACTTTCATCACATAAGCTCAGTATCTCAAATTGTCTGCATTGAACTGTACTTTATTATTATATCCTCATATTTCATCAAATGGCACTACAAGAAACAGTGTTCATTTCTGTTTTGTATTTTGTGTTAAATATATATTTAAAAGGAAGTATCTGTTATAGTTACTTGATGTACTCTATGTAATGCCTCAAGTAAAAAGTTTTGTGATTTATTAACAATAAAAATTCTGATTAACTCAGAATGATTAATCTGGCATACTAAAAAGATCAGAATTGACTATTACTCTCAATAACAGTAAATTGTTGATCCTTATTGTTAATATATTTATCTCTTTCTGTTTTGTCATTACTATTTTTAACTTTTTTATGCCAGTTTTATTGAATCTATTTTTTGGTAATTCATCTCTTCCTTTTATAAAAGAATCAGAATATAAATAATAATAACAACTAAAAAAAATAGGGTTGAAATTTCTCAGCATAGAAAGGATTATTAATATTTACTTATTATTAGTGTTATTATCTATTAATGTTACTATTAATGTTATTATCAAGTCCATCTCTGTCTTCTCTGGCTCCCACCATTTGTAAGGGATGTAGGAGAGAGATTTATTTCAGGGTTATTGGAATCCACCTAATCTTACACTGAAATTTCTAATGAGAAGCAAAAGTGATTTCATGGTTTACCTTTTCTTTGTTCATCTTCCTAACCCTGTAATGGCATAAGTAGAGAAAGTCCAATTAGTTAGCATTTAGGAATAGAAAGAACTGAATAATTAATCCCCCTCAAATTAAAAATTACTTAAATGGTTTTGGGTTCAAAGTATGTAATTTCCTTTAAAGAGGTTATAATTTAGTATTCTGTTAAAATGTTAAGCAGTTGTATTACAGTAGCCATAGTCAATCCAGATGGTCATTCTAAAACTTCAGAAGGCAATTCGTTATATATTCAGTAAACCCCCAATAATGTACTCCAAGATAATGCAGATTTGGATATAAAGCAATTAGTGGTTGGTTTCTGTTCCCTATGGTATTGGTAAATGGCAGACAGCCCCAGACAGCCCCAATATTTTTCTTGCCTAGGAATTCCCAGCCAGCCACAGGACCCAGAACCATCCCTACTGATATATATATTTTTTTTTAACTTTTTATTTTATATTGGAGTATAGTTGATTAATAATGTTGTGTTAGTTTCAGGTGTACAACAAAGTGATTCAATTATACATATACATGTATCTATTCTTTTTCAAATTCTTTTCCCAATTAGGTTGTTATAGAATATCCTATTGATATTTAAGCCAGAGTTGACAGTCACCACTGTCAACTATGGTGATAAACTGCAGTGGGGACAGAAATGGGTGAGAATCATTTCACCATATCCCCCAAACTCCTAAACCAACTAGCTGTGTAATATCTGTCTAGTCATTTCTTTAACTTCATAATAACATGACCCCTTATGTTGTATATTTTGGAGCCTGTTTATTGCACTATGGGTGTGGTTTTACTGTACCAGTATTGAAGACTGAATAAGGAATCTTTCCATAATTGTTTTTATTAGCAAGTAGTACAGGACAAAATAAGGCATTTCTGTTATATGACAGAAAAAAAACTTTTTTTTTTTACATCCTCCCATACACTAACATTTCTTTTTTTAAAAAATTGAAGTATAGTTGATTTATAATATTTTATTAGTTTCAAGTGTACAAAGAAACCAATACTTTTTTTTTAACATCTTTATTGGGGTATAATTGCTTTACAACGGTGCGTTAGTTTCTGCTTTATAACAGAGTGAATCAGCTATACATATATCCCCATATCTCTTCCCTCTTGCGTCTCCCTCCCACCCTCCCTATCCCACCCCTCTAGGTGGTCACAAAGCACGAGCTGATCTCCCTGTGCTCTGTGGCTGCTTCCCACTAGAAAAAAACTTTTATATTGAGTATGTTTGTATGTATTTTAAATCCGTGTTTTGTAATTTTACAGTTACTTTCTATGATGTGTATATTGTTCTGCAAGCTTTTATACTGACTACTGCAGTATTTCTTGGCTTGACTGTATGTACTCTACAATCTAAGAGAGATTTCAGCAAATTTGGAGCAGGGTAAGTTATATATATCATGGTTATGATAGATAAGTATATTTAGTATTACCTAGTTTTGAGAGAAGTTCTATACTGTTAGCTTTGGATACTTTAAAAATGGAGGGTAATGAGAGGTCATCCCTTTGAGTACTCTCCCAGAGCATGCTAGGAGATGAAAAGTGGCTTTGAGTCTTTTGCTTGCCCCGTATTGAAAGGGAAGTGAATGCGAAAAAATTTAAGCCTTCTAGAGAGGCTAGGCTTGCATGCTTTATAAATGGTATGAAATTTGCCTAAATTATTTAGATCTTTGTCTTAGCATAACTGTTACCAAATGTTACCTCTACATCTTTGTGGCAAAAGCAAGGTAATTATGATCCAGGAGTCTTCATGAACTTTAAAATCTTTTTGATCCATCTAAATTAACCTGTATCATTCTTCAAACTAATTAATATAGGGAATGATCCTTTTTATACTAGGATAATGGTACTGTATCGCCCTCACCTTGGTAAGAATGCATAGACTCTTTCCTAAGTTCACAGTGGCCTTCTGTTGGCACATAATCACTCAAACATTTTCTGTTCTTTTTCCAGTTACAACACTAAAAATTTACAAGTGGTCTAGTTTTACAAAACTTTCTTTCCTCCTCCTTTTTTTCTGGTAATCCAGATTACCAGAAGTCTCTTGGGGGTAAAATACAGTTGGTCAGCCAACACTGACAATTGTGCAGGATGCTTATAGTTGTATTAGAATGGAGTTTGATTTAGGGAGAGGCAACATGTTTTTTTTTCCTTTCCTGTCTTATATGTATGTTGGTGGGGGGTGTTTTTTATATATTTGTATGTTATGTATGATTTATGATGTATATGTGGTTTCTCTCTCTGCTTCTTCCCATCCCAATCTCCATATGTACCCCTTCCTCCCATCCACTCTACTATAGACTCTAGAACTCCTTATATATCTTCCTTATATTTTAGCCTCTTCAGAATAAATTCTTTCTTCTTCCTTATCTCAGCTGAAACTCGATTCCTCCCTGAGAACACTGTTCTCTAGCTGCTCATTCCCCCACACCCTATGTTGTTTGGGATGGGGGGTTAGTATTGAAAACTGCTTCAGTCCCCTAATGCTCCTTTCATTGTTCCTCAGCATGCTGGACATTCATTGCTTTAAGGTTTATGCTGTCTGGCTATATGCTTCATACTCTTGCTCATTACTGTTACTCATTCCCTTTTTGGTCAAGCCTCCCTCATGCTTTAAAGACGATAGCATCAAACTGCATTTTAGGCCCATCCATCACCTTAGCTTCTTGATATCTCTGGACCTCTATCTACTTTGGCAGCTTTCATCTTCCTGCCGTGTCCACATCGTAGACGTCACATCATAGTGATTGTCATCACTAGGGGTTGTTCCATTGCTGAAATCTTAAATATCAGTGTCTCATTTTCTTTCTTCACCTTCTGTCCTCTATTTCTTTCATTTCTTTACTCCCACAACACCTGTCTCCTGTGCCTGTTCTTCAGCTACTGCTATTGCTGTTATAAACCACTCTTCATCTCAGACCTAAGAGTCGCATGTCTTCTACTTAACATCCATGAAATTCTGCCAGACTAACTTACTAGCTTACAAGTAGGTAAAATTTCAGTTGCCTTACAGTTCTTAATACCACCTTCCCCATACTTCTTGGTGCAGAAGCTTTGGAGTTTCCCTAGGGTTTAAGTATGAAAAAGCAGGTCCTGAGTCCTTTTCAATCCTGAAGGATCTATATGGTGAGGTGGCAAGATACATCAGTCTAACTTAAGTATACCAGATGTATCCAAGAAATTCTGTGGCCATTCCAGCAAGAAAACTGAGAGCTGGAATCTCACCATGCCCTTGATTCACCAAAGTGGATTATAATACTATGTATGTTTAATTTCTGATTTAATTCTGTTGTTAAAGAACATATTTTATATGATTTCAGTCTTTTGGCATTTATTGAGATTCATTTTATGATATCTTGGTAAATGTTCTTTGCGTACTAGAGGAGAATGTATATTTTGCTCTTGTTAGAGGAGTGTTTAATAAATGTCAATTAGGTCAAGTTGCTTGATAGCATTATTCAAGTCTTCTGCAGGCTTACTAATTTTCTGCCTGCTTATTCTATCAGTTAATGCAAAAGTGGTGTTGAAATCTCCAACTACAAGTATGGCTTGGTTTGTTTCTCCTATTAATTCTGTAAGTTTTGCTTCATGTTATTTGAAGCTCTGTTTTTATATGCATAAATATTCAGGATTGTATGTCCTCTTGATGATCCCCTTATCATCATGAAGGGGTTATCTCTGGTAATATTCTTGCCCTAAAATCTACTTTGTTAACATAGCCACCCCAGCTTTCTATTGATTGTGTTAGCATGGTATATCTTTTTCCATCCTTTTATATATAGCTTATTTGTGTCTTTAGAGTTAAAATCGTTTTCTCGCAGGCAGCATATGGTTGGATCTTACTTTTTGTCCAATCTGATCATCTCTGCTATTAATTGGCTTGTTTAGACCATTTATATTTAATGTGATTTTTGATATGGTTGGACTTAAGCCTACTCTGTTGCCACTTGTTTTCTTTCTGTTTGTCCTATCTATTCTTTGTTACTTTGTTTCTTTTCTCCTCTTTTTCTTTTGGATTATTTAATTCCATTCATCTCCTTTATTAGTTATTAGCTGTAGTTCTTTTAAATAGAGGTTGCTTTAGGTTTTACAGTATACATCTTTAAATTATCATAGTCTGCCTTCAAGAATATACCATTTCATGCGCAGTATACTTAGGTTGCTTCTCTTCTACCTTTGTGCTATTGTTGCCATAACTTTGTTCCACATATGTTATAAACCTCATGATACATTATTATTATTTTTGCTCTTTTATTTTTAACTCTTTAAGAGATTTAAAATATAGACAAAGCCTTTTATGTTCACCCACATATTTACTGTTTCTGTTGTTCTCCATTTCTTTGTGTAGATCCAAATTTCCGTCTAATATTTTTCTGTCTGAGGGATTTCCTTTTAACATTTCTTATAGTGCTGGTCTGTTAGTGTCAGCTTTTGTGTGTCTGCAGAAAAATCTTCATTTTACTTTTGTTTTTGAGAGTAATTTTTGCTGGTGCAGAATTCTAGGTTTGGGCTTTTTCTTGCTTTCAGTACTCTAAAGATGTCACTCCACTGTATTCTGGCTTGGGTAGTTCTGACAAGAAGTCTGCTTTTTTATCTTTGTGTCTCTACATAATATGTCTTTTATCCCCTAGCTACCTTTAACATTTCCTTCGTAATTTTCAGTAATATGATTAACATTTTCAGTAATCTGATTATGATATTCCTTGGTGTGTTTTTCTCACATTTCTTCTGCTTCTTGGATCTGTCAGTGTAAAGTTTTAATCAAATTTGGAACATTTTTGGCCATTATTTCTTCAAACATTTTTAAGTTCCCCTTCTTTCTCCTCTCTGTTGAGACTCCAACTACATATTTGCTAACCTTCTTGATGTTGTCCCACAGTTCACTGGTGCTCTGTTCATTTTTTTTTTCTAGCCTTTTTTTCTCTGATTCATTCTGGTTAGTGTCTGTTGCTGTTTTCAAGTTCAATAATCTTCTTCAGTGTCTAAACTGTTGTTAATCCCAATCACTCTAATGGATATGCATGTTCACAGAAAAATTTGTTATTGTTATTTGGTTAAAAAATGCAATTTTGTTTCATTTGTTCATTTATAGATTTTCTCTGTTCATTTATAGATTTTTAATTTCTAGAAGAATTAAAATACTTCTAATGATTTTTAGCTTATGTCAATATTTATGTTCCAATTGAAAACTTTAAAAATGATACTCTTAACTAGTTTTGTACACCATAAAAACAAATGTTGAATAGATAGCTGTTCTTTCCATTTCTGGGTGTTCTACAGTATTCATTGTACAGTAAAGAATTCTTACATTTCACTTATCAGGCAAATATCAGGATGGATTTATTTCTTCAGAAAATGTTGAATGGGTTTACAAAGTTTTTTGGTTAGGAACAATATTCTAAATTATTAATATTTTGTTTTTATAGACTATTTGCTACTTTGTGGATTTTGTGCTTGTCAGGAATCTTGAAGGTAAGTTGTTTTAGGATGGTAACTTGAAATATAAATAATCTCAGAAAGCTATAAGAAGCATCTTATGGTCAGACGCTTGGTTATAATTATCTGGGAACATTTGTATGTAGAATGAATTTAAAATGATATTTTAAAAAATCAAGGTCTTATGCCAATATTATTGATGGAAAGGAAGATGAATGAACAAAATGAGTTAAATTACATAGAAAGAGGCCCTCACTTGTAATTGCTAACCTTCAAGTGGCACATGTAATTCTGAATAAGAAATATATTTTAAATTATTTATATTTGGAATGCTACTGTTCAAAGTCAGGTGGGTAATTTAATAAAAGGAGGATATCCATTGGTTCATCCATTCACCCTTTCATACAACAGTAGTGGACCTGCCTTGCCTTTTTCTACTTTTAACATTTGTATTCAAAGTTGTACAGAATTATTAAATACATAGGTAGAATATATAACTTAAGAGCAAGTAACTTAAGTATTCTTTTTTTTTTTTTTTTTTTTTTTTTTTTTGCGGTACACGGGCCTCTCACTGCCGCGGCCTCTCCCGTTGCGGAGCACAGGCTCCGGACGCGCAGGCTCAGCGGCCATGGCTCACGGGCCCAGCCGCTCCGCGGCACGCGGGATCCTCCCGGACCGGGGCACGAACCCATGTCCCCTGCATCGGCAGGCGGACTCCCAACCACTGCGCCACCAGGGAAGCCCACTTAAGTATTCTTAATGCTGTTTTTAAATATAAAATTATTATTTTAATCTCTTGCCTATAGGTATTTTTTTACAGTGAGACAGTGGAGTTGGTCTTGGCTGCTGTAGGAGCCCTTCTTTTCTGTGGATTCATCATCTATGACACACACTCCTTGATGCATAGGCTGTCACCTGAAGAGTATGTATTAGCTGCCATCAGCCTCTACTTGGATATCATCAATCTATTCTTGCACCTGTTGCGGGTTTTGGAAGCAGTTAATAAAAAGTGATTGAAAGCAGTGTATAGAAACTGATTCATTAAGTAATAAAGTTTGAGATATAACTAACTATTAAATACTTTTAAGATTTTATTTGTATGCCATGTACTATATTATAAAGTATAAATCTCATTTAGAAAGGAAAAAGTATAAAAGATAAATTCCAGAGAATTATTCAGTATTAAAATTATATTAAAATGTTAATGACATTTCATTATTAAATGATATATTAAAAATTAAAATTCTGCTTGACAGTCAGATATTTTGACAAAATATTATTAGTTTTTTAAAGTATAGGTTTCATTTAAAACTTATAGCAGTATACCAGTGACCAATGAAACTTCGGCAAATTCCTGACTGCATTAGTTTGCTAGGGTGTCATAACAAAGTACCAAAGCACCAAAGAGTGCGTGGCTTAAACAGAAATTTATTTTATTACAGTTTTGGAGGTTAGAAGTCTGAGGTCAAGGTTGTCAGCAGGGTTGGTTTCTTCTGAGGCCTCTTTCTTGGCCGGTAGATGGTCATCTCTGTCTTCCCGTGGACTTCTCTCTGTACTTGTCTGTGTCCAAATTTCCTCTTCTTATAAGGACACCAGTCATATTGGATTAGGGCCCATCCTAATGACCTCAGTTTACTTTAACTACCTCTTTATAAAGATTCTGTCTCCAAATACAGTCACATTCTGAGGTACTAGGAGTTAGGACTTTGCAGTGCTCCTAATGTTTGTGTCCCCCGAAATAATTTGTTGAAACCTGATGCCCACTTGTGATGGTATGAGGAGGTAGGGCTTTTGGGATGTGCTTATTAGGTCATGAGGGTGGAGTTTTCATGAATGGGATTAGTACTCTTATAAAAGAGACCCCACAGAGATCCCTTACTCTTTCTGCCACATGAGGTGACGGCGAAAAGACACAGTCTATGAACCAGGAAGAGGGCCTTTAAACTAGACACTGAATATGCCTGCTAAACTTCCCAGCCTCTAGAACTGTGAGAAATAAATTTCTGTTGTTTATAAACCACCCAGTCTCTAGTGTTTTGTTTTGGCTGCCCGAATAGACTGAGACAGACTTCATCATATGAATTTTCAGGGGATGCAACTCAGCACATAACACTAAGCATTAAACTATTAAACTGAAATAAATTAGTAGTATATAGCTTTAGCCTTTGGTGAGTTTCAGATGTAAAATTGACTCCATCACTATCAATTAATTTTTGAATACCCAGTTGCATAATGCTATACTCAAGTTTAACATAGCATCATAGGTAAGAGAATTTAAATTGGAATCCTCACTAGGCAACTTACTGGTGATGTGACCTTTGGCAAGTTACTTACTCTTCCTTACTTATGTCTTTTACCTTATCTTTATAATGGGAATAATAACACCTACTTTATTGGCTGTTATAAGGATTAAATGAGATGGATATATCATATAAACTAAGTGCTTATTAATGTCAGCTGCTGTTGTTAATTAATGTTATTGTTGGTCCGAAGGGAGAATGTGCTGAATTGTGACTAGAGACCATAAATAAGCAAATGGAGATTTGACATTTAAAAAATATAAAACAATACCATTTTTCATCCAGTAAATTATTGTTTGGTTTGCGAAATGTAGTTTCTTTAATAAAAATCGTATAGACATGTAATTAATTTTTTTAATGACAGGTAAACTTTTAAAAATTTATCTTCCTGATATGACAAATGTTGTAATTTCTAAGAGTGTAAAGAGATCACAAGACCAAGAAGTTTGACAACCACTGGTGTATTTATTATGTTTTGTAAATCGACCATAGTTATTCATACATTCTTCTGTTAATGAATTTTATATGGTTCCTCCTTTTTTACTGTCACAATCAGTACTGCCATGTGTACATCCCTGTGTGTGTCCCAGTGTGCATAGATATGAGAGTTTGCATAGGTAGGGAATATACCTAGGAGCAGAATTGCTGAATACAAGGGCATATGCAACCTCAATTTTTTACAGCAAGTAAAGGTGAAAATACCTAGACTCCACAAATAATAAAAAAGGGGAATTAGCAGGGCTTGGACAGAGTGACAGGTAACTGTAAAATGTACCAAGTGCAGCCAGGGAGGTAGGAGGAAAACAGGGAAGAGCAGTATCTGAGAACTGTTTTTATTGAATATAATTTGGGGAAAGAAGTGCAGTGGGCCCTGTCTGCCTGCCTTCATTTCTTTTCTGCAGACCTCACACCTGGCTTTTATCCACTTGATCCACTTCTGGGGATTAGTGGTGTCAGCAGCCAGTTGTGGGCCTTTTTGGAGCAGCTGGGAAGTTCTTGTTGTTTGTTCATCTTTAAAGCTTTGTTTTGAAGTCCCTGTCACCTAGTGCCTGGGCAGCTTGGAGTCACCATCTGAATCCCATTCGTCTTCCCAGTCCTTACTAAGGGATTATTCAAATCAGGAATTCCATGGGCAAGACCTGACTGTAGAGGCCCCATTAGCTGGTGCCAGTAGTGTAGCATGGCTTTGAGATGGGAAACCATTCTGCTTCCTATCAGGTATTCAGTGCGACCCACTGTGCCTCCTGTCCCACAGGCTCCTCCTAGCTCTGTGATGGAGCTGAAGCAATGTCCAGTTTGACCCTTAAGCTTTATCCTACCATCAGGGGTTAAAGACAGTAGTTTAATTCCCATCATCTTTGTATACCCAGCATAGTGCCTATCACAGAATGCATACTCAAGTGTGTGAATGAGGGAATGAATTAAGGATATTTAAATATAGCAAGGCCATTTAACTATGCTGTTAGAACTGCTTTTATATAAACTGGTGAGGAACATGTTCAAAAAGGTTTTTTTCTCAATAATGCAATCTAGGATTCAGCCTTTTAAAACATCAGTAATGCAGAATTATGGCCTATATTTAACACTATGACATTTTCATAATAGATAAACTTTTTTCTCTTTTTCGGTGCCAAGTATCTATTCAAAAGTCTTGGCCTGGTATGTTAAGCAAGATGCAGTCAATTTGGACTATCTGAAAGTGAGCTTTCTCTGATTTAAAATGCAATGTAAACATGTATTTTTGGGAAAAGTGGCCAGATCTAACATATAGTTAACTTTAAAATAGAAATTCACTTGCTGTATAGGAACTTCTTAATCTCTAAAGAAAGCAGGTTTTTCAACCATGTTTTTTTTTTTAAATATACTGCATGTTATGAGCTTTTTCCAGCCTCTGTTTAAAAAAACAAAAAACAAAAACAACTTGCTGTAGTCTGAGTTTATTAATTTCCACATGATGCATGGTTTCTTCAAGGACACAAATTTAAAGAAAAAAGGGACCCATAAATTGTCTCAGAATGAACTTTTACTAGTAACCAGACAGGAGTTTACTAGGCCATGATTAAAGACAATTCATTTACTGGTTTTTGGTGTATGTTGTAAATCTCTAGAAAATACTGCTTACAAATAGTCCCGTGCATCTTGAATTTATTATGTGAAAATGATGTGAGCGGCCATTTGTTGAGCTCTTATATCCCCTACCTAGGATTATTAGGTTGTATTAGCTTCATTCTATAGATAAGGAAATCCAGGCTCTGAGATAGTACTCATATCACTCACAAGGAAGTGTTAGAACCATAAATACCACAGACCTGTACGGTTCCAAAGCCAGTGATATTAGGAGCATATGTAAAATAATAACAAAAAGAACTGGTGTTGTTTGTGATCAGCGTGACCGTCACCGAAGCCGAGTGTCCTAGGCTAAGTATTGTGTCTGGTATACATTAGTGATTAGCCAGTAAACACTGATTGAACTGAATTAGTTTGATCATTTTACCCTTTGAACTTGTCTTCGGATGAGAAAGGGGTTTTTGTTTTGGGTAACAGCTTTGAGGTATAACGGATATACAATGAATTGCACATACTTAAAGGATACAATTTGACAAGTTTTGATATATGTGTACAACCGTGAGACCACCACCGGGGATGGGGAAATTTAAGGGCTGCAAATAAAGATCTTAATTCGGCTTCTAGAGGAACACGCGACGTGGTGAATGTGTGCGAATGGGGAGGTCTGACGTGAATCTAGAGGTCGGCTCTGAGCTCACTACCTGACGGCAGGGTCACCTGGCGGTTCTCCCTCCTTGGGTTAGTCTCGGGGCTACCCCGCTCACGCTCGGGACGCAGGCCTAGCTGGTGTACGACCCTCGACCCGGCTTCTCCCCCGCATTTCCCTAATCCGACTTCAGAACCTATCTGGGAGGAGCCCAGCTCCCAGGTCAGCACTCGTACCAAGTGCGTCAGCCCGGGACTCCAGAGGACCCCGCCTCTCGAGGCCGTCCGGGGCGTTTTGGCGAGCAGCGAGCGGCCGCCGCCCGGGGGGCGGGGTCAGTAGAGCGGGTTGCCGGGAAGGCGGAAGTGCGGGGGCTTCCGGTCGGCGTGAGCAGCGTGCGGTGTTTGAGTTCCTGGGTTTTCTCAGGTGAGTTCTTTTTACCAACCGGCTCCAGTGGGGCGTGGGACTTGGGACTCGAGTCCGCCGCCCGTGGAAAGATCTCAAGCCTCGTCCCTCTCTGGCAAGCTTGAGCCCGGGCCAGAGACGCAGGCCTCCTCTAGAACGAGGGTCTCCCGTTGTCGTGGGGCTTCCCGGTGCTCTGTGGGAAGTGGAGTCCTCCTTAGTGGTTCAGCCCCGCTGAGGGCTGTGTACCGCAACCCTTCTCTCCCAGCCCCTCGCAGGGCTTGCGTTGTTGTACACACAGGACAGAGTGAGTTTGTGATTGCTGCCGTCCAGAAATGTTACTCCACCAGTCGTCCGTTTAACAAATGTTTGCTTAAACTTTACTGTGTGCACAGTGCTACGCACTGGGGGATCCAGTAGCGAACAAGACCTATTTATCCCTTGCCTTCGTGGAGCCCACGGGCCACCGGGAATGACAGAAAATAAGAATTTTAGATTGTAACACGTATTAAACAGGAAAGAAAAGGATGAGGTGGTAGAGAATAAAAGGTGAGCTTACAGGAGTCAGAAAAGCTGTCTCTGAGGTACTGAAGTGAAGGATCAGTTCCCAGGCAAAGGGACGGCAAATGTAAAGATACTGAATGAAGTCAACGTCATTTGGACATTTTTCTTTTTCTTTTTTTTTTTTCAAAATAATGTCTTAGTGATTAACTGCCTATTGATGTGTAATTAACACAACAAACTGCACATATTTAAAGTGTGTAAGATATCCATGTATACTCACACACAAACATAAATCTGTCAGCACAGTCAAGATGATGTTATAAGTCATTCCCACGAGCTTCCCTCTAAACTTTTTGTAATCCCTATAATCCCTTCCCAGCCCTCATCACATCCCCACACTCTCCCTCGGTTGTCATTGATTGGACTTTCTTCAGATGTAATTGGTGCTTGAGGATGGAGTGGAGCATGAGATAAGAGTTAAAGGAGGCAGGGGCTGGGTCACAAATACCCTTGTAGATCTTGAATATATGAGTTGGAAAATCATTAATTCCAAGAAAGACAGTGTCTGCTCTTTAAGTTTTTAAAAGCTCAGGTTGACCACCTTCTAGGGGATGGGCTGGGACTGAGGGGTTGAGGGAAAGCAAGAGTAGAAATAGACAAGTTTAAAATAGCTAGATTGATTTGAGGGGGTGGATAATGAGGAAAATTGGGGTGGGTGGAGTCGCCTGTAGGTTTGGGGGAAATCAGGATTCAGTTAAAAGATAAAATATTTTGTGATTTTTAAGTTGTTGCATAAATGTAAGGTGATGGCACTCTGCATTTTGGGGGAAATTAAATTTCTGCATCTTGTATGAAAACTACAGGAGCTTTCAGAATTGGCTTGACTCACAGTGTGCCAGTGGCCACGGGGAGTTTGGTTTGGTGTTCTTAATTGTTATTTAGTGGCTGTATATGCCACGTTGATCCTCACATAATTTGCACATTATGCCATCATAAATCATGAACAGAGTGAAGAGTTTACTTTCCAGTTGTTCATGTTCTGCAGAGATGCCTTTTGACCTGGTTTTCCAAGGATTTGTTTTTTTGTTTGATGGTAAATAGTTGCTTTTGAAAATGTAATTTTTTAGCTTTCCAGCTAAATATGGCTAAAAGTTTACGGAGTAAGTGGAAAAGGAAGATGCGTGCTGAAAAGAGAAAAAAGAATGCCCCAAAGGAGCTCAGCAGACTTAAAAGTATTCTTAAAGTAGATGGTGATGTTTTAATGAAAGACGTTCAAGAGATAGCAACTGTGGTAGAACCCAAACATTGTCAAGAGAAAACGCAATGTGTGGTGAAAGATGAAACAGGTGAGTTTATGTGTTTCATTTCAAAAAAGGTTATATCAACTTCCTTTTGTGACTTTTTCCCTTTTTCACTGTCTTCCATTCTTTCTCACACTTGCTTCCCAACAGACGTCCTGCCATGCCCACATAATTCTTTGGAGGTGCTACTAGAGATTCTATGCTAAGCTATTTTAAAGCCACCTCATGTGAGTAGGTATGTTTTGGATTATTCAGAGTGAGCCTTTTGTGCTTATACAGTAGCCTAAGTGTCTCAGAAATAGACAGTACTACAGGGGTAGACAAACCTAGACACACTCTCGTTGGAAGGGTACACAGGAGTCAAGAACTAGGCAGGATAGAAGGAGGTCTTTCTTCATTTTACCCTTTGCAAGATCTAGGTTCCATTCTAAGAGTCCTCTGCCCTTATATTATTATCCTAAAGATTAGTTTCCCTGTATTTGATTTTGACAGATTCTAGTTATGTCTGTTTTAATATAGTCTAAAGTTGGAAGCTGTATATAATGTGTATAATAGTCATTATCCTCAATCCCTCTTCCCTTTATCCCCCACCTGTAAACCATTAGCACATCATCTTGACTATCTCCAAAATACATTAGGAATCTATCCATTTTTCTCCTACTTTCATGCTTTCACTTTAATGACAGTTATCTCTTGCCTGAACCACAGTAGTAGCCATTTTACCTCTCTCTTCAGCTTTTGCTCATTTCTGATTCATTTTTGACATACCACCCAGTATGATCTTTTAGGATATAAATCAATTATGTCATTCCCATGCTTAAATCACCTCATTATATTTCCATGTGCTTACCACAGCCTGCCTGGTCCTACTTAATCTCGTTCCAGTACTTCTCTTTAAAAAGGCTGTAACCACAAGCTGAAGTTTGCTTTGTCCTTCTCCCCTCAACAGAACATTGAGAACTCCGTGAGAGCAAGGAGCTTATTTGGACCACAGTATCCCCAGAACCTAGAACAGCACCTAAAATAATCATTCAGTGACCAGTTATTGAAGGGCTAATGTATATCAGGCACTGTTCTAGGAACTGAGGCAACAATGGTGAATAACAGAAATGGCCTCCATCCTAGTGGGATTTACATCACATTGGAGGAGACAGAAAGTAAACCAGATAAATGAACTAATACAATATAATGTCAGGTAGCAGAGTCCACAGAAAACCTGTATACCCTGGTAAGTTCCCAGAGAGGGACATTATGGACATGTCCTTCACAATAGATAAGGTTGGTGATAGATGGACCACAGCATGGCTGTGCTGAGCTTCCTGCTAAGTCTTCTGTTAGAAGAGCTGGATACCTGCATGTGACCTGGATAAAAAAGTGTGGCAGCCCCAGGATTTCCAGGTCTGTTCTGTCGTGAAGCTTGCTGCTTACTGCTGTTCCTCTTCCAAGTACTCTTCATTGGAAGTGGCCAGTCATTCCTAATAGTTTATTTTCTTCTAAGGCCTGTCCATTAGAAGCGTGGGTGCACTTTTTATTGACACAACAATTTTATTTAGCTCAAGAAAGCACCTAATCCGAGGAGTGTTCTCATAACTCGCGTGTTTTCAGAACCATAAACTTACCCCTAATGCAGTAATTCAAACCCATATATCCTAAATGTTTCCTATTTAACTTTCACTGTTGCAAAGGACAATCATAACAATGTTCTCTTTTTTAAAAAATTTATTTCTTATTGAAGTGTAGTTGAATTACAGTGTTGTGTTAATTACTGCTGTGCAGCAGAGTGACTCAGTTATACATATATATACATTCTTTTTCATATTCTTTTCCATTGTTGTTTATCACAGGATACTGAATAAAGTTCCCTGTGCTATACAGTAGGACCTTGTTGTTTATCCATTCTGTATATACCAGTTTGCATCTGCTAATCCTAAACTGACTCCTACCCTCTCCCACTCCCCTCCTCATTGGCAACCACCAGTCTTTGTCCCTGATTCTGTTTCTGTTTCATAGATAGGTTCATTTGTGTCATATTTTAGATTCCACATATAAGTGATATCATATGGTATTTGTCTTTCTCTTTCTGACGTACTTCACTTAATATGATAATCTATAGTTGCATCCGTGTTGCCACAAATGGCATTATTTCATTCTGAGTAGTATTCTATATATGTACCACATCTTCTTTATCCATTCATCTGTCGATGGACATTTACGTTGTTTCCATGTCTTGGCTATTGTGAATAGTGCTGCTGCAAACATAGTGGTGCATGTATCTTTTTGAGTTATAGTTTTGTCTGGATATATGCCCAGGAGTGGGATTGCTGGATCAAATGGTAATTTTATTTTTAGTTTTCTGAGGAACCTCCATACTGTTTTCCACAGTGGCCGCACCAACTTACATTCCCAGCAGCAGTGTAGGAGGGTTCCCTTTTCTTTATACCCTCTCCAGCATTTATTTGTAGACTTTTTAATGATGGCCATTCTGACTGGTATGAGGTGATACCTTATTGTAGTTTTGATTTGCATTTCTCTAATAATTAGCGACGTTGAGCATCTTTGCATGTGCCTATTGGCCATCTGTATTTCTTCTTTGGAGAAATGTCTCTTTAGGTCTTCTGCCCATTTTTTGACTGGGTTGCATAACAACATTCTTTAGAAAGTTTCTTAGTGACTAAATAGATGATGTCCCTACTTCCTCGCAGATACTTTTTATGTCTTTCATGGTTGTGGGAACACATGGCATCATGTGTATGATTCTACTGAATGTGTTGTAAGGAGTTTTTTGAGTGTTAGTCAAAGATCATTGCACAAAGGAATTTTTTTTTTTTTGCTCTTGTAGTTTCATGCCACTTTTAAGTTCAGTGTCCTCATTGCATTAATTTGCTTTTTCATGGGGTTGCATTCATGAGTATTAATAGTTTTTCCATTTTTTAATTCAGATGACATGAAAATGGAGACTGATATTAAGAGAAACAAAAAGACTCTTCTAGACCAGCATGGGCAGTACCCCGTATGGATGAACCAGAGGCAAAGAAAAAGGCTGAAAGCAAAGCGAGAGAAAAAGAAAGGAAAAAGCAAAGCAAAAGCCATCAAGGCAGCGAAGGGTTTGGCTTGGTAGACCCTTAAAAACTTGAAAAATGCCGCATGGAACAGGTCTTTGATTAGAATGTATACATTGATTTCAGCTTCCACCAAATGGAAACTTTGTTTCCATTTTTTAACTTGGCCTTTTTCTTCAATTCAAGCCCAACTGTAACTCCTCAAATTTGTCTTGGTAACTTGAATAAAATATTTTCTTTGATGAATGAAAGCTACGCTGATATTTTAATTGAATGCTATCCAATATGCAGGGATTATCAGACATCAGAATTCTCTCGAGTATTAATGTGGTTGTAATCATTGAGTCTTAGGAAGGATGAAACATAATATTATACTGACAAATTTGAGCTAACTCAGATTTAAAGTAAATTATATATCATGTGAAAATATGTCAGTGGATTTTATAAGCAGTACTTGTTTGGAGTTGTGATTTTGTATAATTCAGAATAAAAGATACTCTGTCTAGATCGTGAAGATCTGTTCTTTCATATATCCTTAAGGTTTCCTAGTAGTAGAGAAGACCAGATTCTTCAGTTAAATTTTTTTTAAATTTTAAATTTTTAGGTGGAATATTGACATGTGAAAATTATTATGCTCCATCTTTTTAGGAGATTAGAACATCCTGGGAACTAGTTTAATGTGCTTCAGTTTTTATATTATTCTCAGAGTATGATTCTCAGAATTAGCTTTTCTGGATGTGTGGTGAAAAAAATATATTACATGGTCATTAAGTTTGGGAAATGCTACATACTTGAAGATTGAAAAACAATATTAGCTTAATACAGGCATATCTTGGAGATACTGCACATTGAGTTCCAGACCACTGCAATAAAGTGGACCACGTGAGTTTTTGGTTTCCTAGTGCATATAAAAATTACATTTACACTATACTGTAGTCTGTTTTACAATAGCATTGCATGTAAAAAAAACGATATACATACCTTAATTAAAAAATAATGCTGTTGGAAAAATGGCGCTGATAGACTTATTTGACAGAATGTTGCCACAAACCTTCAATTTGTAAAAAAAAAAAAATGCAGTATGTGCAAAGCGCAATAAAACGAAGTATGCCTATATAGTCATATAGAGATCTAGCAGACTTTTCCAGGTGCTAGGGACCCAGGGAACAAGACGAGGTGTCTGCCCTCACGGGTATGTACTCAGAAGAAGCTGTTAGCTTCAGAGAAAACCAAGTTAAAAATGAGACCTAGGCCTTTCTCACCTTCTGAGATGGCCCACACTCTGTGGAGTGTGTTTCTCTCTAAATAAATGCACTTCTTACCTAAAAAAAAAAAAAAATGAGACCTTGTGGAATAAGGTTACTTAGGCATCAGGTCACAAATTTTGTACTGGGCACACAGCTACACTGGGACACAGTATAGAGATAAATAGGACAGGACCCAAATCTTTTAGGAGATTTGAAGCTGAAATTTAATGCTAGTAAAATCTTAGGATTATTTTATATAATAGGCTTTTGTCAATCTATTCAGTGGTTAGTTCACCAAAAAGTTAGTGGATTATTTTTAAATACTTAAGGAAGCTAGCAGAAGATGTGAGTTGGAAAGTTCAAAAAAGTTCATGGCCTTTTTTTGCCTTTTGGTATAATTTTGAACAGAGTTTGTGAGGAAAAGGCAAATACATAAATGTTTATTCATGAAATAAAAATTTGCTAACATCTAATTAAGCCATGATAATATCAGCCTAAATATACCAGCTGTTTCCTTTTTTTTTCCCATCATAGGAATTGTCTACATCAGTGATGTTACACACTTAGTGCTTATTTAAAATTTGGCAGCGTTGTTACGTATGTTTTTTCTGGATTTTTGAGGTCAGAAGCCAGTACCAGGGATATCATGTTTTCTGAGGCTGATAACCTCCAATTTGACTCCAACGGTAGATAGTAGCTTTGAGCTTTCATCCAGGGCCTTTCAGTGATGTTAGGCTGGTCACTTAAGGTTGTCTAGTCATGAAGTTTGTACAGTTAGGATTTAACTTAAAAGTTAACAAAATCAAAGTATCACTATCAAAAAACGTATTTGAGAAACATGTTCTCAAGTGTCCTATGTCCTCTGGCAAGTTGGCTGTGAAATTGTCTTGCATAGCTTGTGATGGCGACCTCTACGGTCACTGAGTTCCTGAATTGTGTGGCCAGCAGGATTCTTCCTATCTCCAAATTTTAGCAGGAAATTAGACTAGCATTCCAGAATGAGTGCAATGTATGATCACTTCTTTGTTGCTTTTTTCCTGGAGGTTATAAATTGAGAAGTATAGCATAGTCCTTTAATCTCTTAAGTGATTAGCTTCATAAAATTTGTCATCTCTTTATTTGACTGATGTTTTCCAGAGAATTCTGTAAAACCACCAGATGGAGCTCAAGCTAAGCACCAAATCATTTTTTGGAATTATATTGAGTGGGCTGAATCACATTAGGGATTGAATGTGACATTTTTGTTTTTTAAGAAATTAAATTTAAAATTAAAATATCATCTAAGGACAATCAAAACTGCTTTCATTTATTGGTTGCTTTGCATATCAGGCTTTGTTCTAAATTATTTAATCCTAAACTCTTCAATCAAAGTATTAACTCATTTAATCCTCCCAGCAATCCTTTGAGTTTGGTATTGATATTATCTCTCTATACACCAGGAGAAACTGAGGCACACAGGCCATATAGCTGGGATTCAAAGTCAGACAGTCAAGCTCCAGAGCCTATGTTCTTGCAGTGCCATTCTGCCTCTCAAGGGTGTGCAAACTCTTGCTAAGTAAAAAAGGTAGTTTTAGGGTAGAATGCTTATTTTTGGTTCAATCTGTTCGGGGGGCTCAGGATCAGGTGAAGAGCTGATTCTCAGTAGAGAAATGATTTATTGACCCCTTCTCAAATCTCTAGGCCTAAACCAGACTAAACCAGCATGCCCTTAGAATGGGCTGATCCCATCCTAAAGGTATAGCCCAGATTCAGTGGTACCCAAGCTACTAATCAGAGAAGGAATGTGAACTGCCATTGACACTCTAAAGTAGAATCTAGTGGTTTTGACTACATGTTTTTTTCTAATGTCACGTTTTAGATACATTTTCCCCCTACTAGTTCACATGCTGCATAAATATGCAGCAGAATATATTTGCTTATGAGGAAATCTGAATATTTTCAAAATTTGGGTCAATATATCTGGGATATGATTTTTAGGAGCTGGAGAAAAAAAAGTAACTGGCTATAAATAACTTGATTTAAATATCTGAAATGGACTGGTGTTGATGGTGAGGGTAGTGGTGTGCAGGAGTAGTGAAGTGCTAGCCACAAAATAGAATAAATAGGAGAAATCTAAAGAGACCTCAGGGAATTCCCGAATTTATAAATACTGCAGTTGAGATGCAAATGGTGGGCTGTTGACTGAGCTTACTAGCTAAGCAACTAACTTCTGATGCCACCTGGCAGAGTGATTCACATTTATGCTATAGTCAAAAAATACAAAGCTTTTCCCCTGTATTTGCCGGAATGTAAAAACACCATTGCAGCAGGCACGTGCCAGTTTAACAAGGAAATGTTCAGGGGGAATAGGGAACTGTTAAATAGTCATGCCAGATTAAGGCCACTCTGTTGTTCCCAGGACCCCATCAGGCAGCAGGAGGGCCAGGGCGAGGTTTGTGCCTGCTTACGGAAACCCTTAAACTTTACCCAGTTGAATGCCAAGAGTCTTTCGCACCTATTTTAGAATAGGAGAATAGGACGCGGTGTCAAATAGGACTCATTTGCTAGAATACTAGTAATAACAGCCAACATTTAGAGAATGCTTACTGTGTTAAATGCTTTACCTGTATTATTTCATTTAATCCCTAAAACAATACTGTGGGGTCAGTACTCTTATTATCTCTATTTGCAGAGGAGGAAACAGCTTTGAAGAGGTAAGTAAAGTTGCCTAAAGCTGTGCAATTATTAAGTAGTGGGCAAGGCTGTCCCAGAGCATAGAATCTCCCAGAGTAGTGTCTCTGATGGGAAGCTTCAGAGACAGGTTTTGATTGAATCTCAGGAAGAAACTTCTAACTAAGATGTTTGTTGGGAGGTGGAACAAGCAGCTTGGGAGGACTATCCTGTCAAGCTAAGACTGGCGAGCCACTTGTTTGGAATGTGGCAGAATGGACTCAAATATTGTACTTGGAATTTCAGTAGAAAGCTGGTGAAGTACTTTCCAGCTTAGAAGGGCCTTGCAGAAAGTTGTCACTTTGAAATGTGTTGTGCTTACTTTGCCCTTAGATAGTTTTTTGGCACCCCACGATTGAAGACTTAAGTATCTTTTTGGTGGAAGTAACAAAATCTGAAATCTTAAATTTGTTAATGTCGTTAAGTCTGGTATTCATTCCACGAAGTTCCACTTTAAAGTATGGAAAAACGTTATGAACATCTGCTTTAAACAATGAATGGGGTGAAGTCCTTTGCATTTTAATTTAAAAACGGCATAGTTTTATAATACATTAAGTTTATAATATGCAGAGTGTGTTTAATTTCCTAAAGCGATGACTTGTCTTGGCATTATGCTGTCTTACGAAACACTTTCTCATTCTCACATTGTCTTTATAGTTTTCAATATCAGCAAAGCCTTTAAATAGTCTTAGTTGGGTGTTGTGTATCACTGTACAGTAACTGCTAGTACATATGGTATTTCTGATCCGTGTAATAAAGTACATTTGTCATGTATCTTGTGATCTACATACCTTTCAGCTGTTACTTCATAAATCTGTTCCATCAGAGAACTGCTTTGTACAGCAGTGGTTCAAGCTGCTTCTAATAAACTAATATTTTGTGTCTTTTATATGTAATCAACGGGGAGTATTATAGACTTGTGCCTCTGTGGAGAAACATTCCACTAAACTTCTTTTCTCTTGACAATAATGGGGAAAAAAAATAGCTTGGGAAGATCACAAATGTTCAAGAAAATATGTTGTTTGCTCCTAAAAGTCAACTGAAGATCTTTTGTATTGCTCCAGGTTTTTTGTTTGTTCGTTTTTATTTATTTTTTTAATGCTTTAGAGAAGAAACAGTTTGAGATATGTGATGGGGCCACGGGGAGATAGGATTACAAATTTCAGTGGAGACCCACATTGGGTGCTGTTTTTCAAAATTCTAAAAAGCTTCATCTTGCTCACACAAAGGGGTGATATTCTGAGCAGAGTGGTAGGTAGTTGGCCAAAGATTGGTCATTCCTACGTGCTTTCCTACTCAGACATAAGCATTCTGCTCTAGGTTTAGTCTTTGTTCTGTCCCAAACTTCAAACTAATATTGTCTTCACAAAAGCATAGGTATTTACTAACGCAGGCAGTCCCTTGAGTAATTGGATAGGGGCTATTGTCTTTCTCCAGCTGTAGAAATTTGCTCAGTGGGTAAGCTCTCCACAGACTAGGCAATGGGTTATTGATAACTGTATAGTAAAATATTCATGGAAAATGCTTAAGGAAGCTGTATGCCATGGGCGAAATTGGTATGGTTGTCCTTTATAAGCCTGTGAATCTTTAAGAAGAGTTGCCATAAAGAGAATGGGAATCGGCTGTTCCGAATCTCCACTGACGAAATGGGTTTTAACTGTAGAAGAAGTGATTTGAGTTAAATGTAAAGAAGAACTTCCTGAATGTGAGTGTTATTTGAAGCCAGGTATGGGTTGAGAAGAGGCTGTTGAATTGTCTCTGGAAGAGAGAGAGAGCGCTAGAGAAAGAAATGAAAGGGGGCGGAGAGTGGGAGACCCCCACTTGAGATGATTTAAATGTAATTCTGCCCAATGGTTATGAGTCCTTTATTCTCTTTTCTCACACATCTCAGGTTTTGAGGTTTAAAAGGTCAGACCTAAAGAGTGTACTTTAGTCATTAGAACTAAAGTGCCAGAGGACCCCTAGGTCTGGAGGTTCTTTTGGTGTAATTCTTAATTGAAATGAAATGCTAAGTTGTGACCAGTGGATGAGAAAATTGACTCAGGGTTGATTTTCCACCCTTGTCATTAAAGACCAGTGTACACACTGAGCTCACAGTGCCAGAGAGGAATTTGACATTGAGCAATTTCTGGAAAGGCAAGTGGTTGGTAGGCTGTGACCACTTAGGCTTGGGATGGGTTAGAGGGCTGGGGGAAGGGTACAGCTGCCACGTTGCTGCTTGGGCATGTGCCTACTAAATATTTTTTCCAGGAATACTCCAGCAGGACCAGAGGGTTGCAGATCAAACTTGGCGCTTTAAATTCCAGAGAGCAGAGACTGAGAGGACAGGGTAAGTTTACCCTTTCCTTTTTTTTTTTTTCTGGCTGTCACCACCCTGTCCTGTCCCCATTTGGTACTCTTTTGCACCTCCCTCTTCTTTGCTTTCCTTCAGTCTGTTTTTCTTACATATAACTGAAAGAAAAAAAAAATTTTTTTAATAAAAACGTAAAGCTGCGAGTTAAACATTATTTACTTCCCACCAAGTTTAGTTGTAAGTGCTTTTGTTTATAAATGACCCCTGGCATTTTTCTTTGTGGTCCAGTGACAATAGCTCAAATAGATTTCCCACTTCTGTGCTGTTTTTCCTCACCAGTTTGTCTTTCTCTCTTCCTCTGCATTTTCCTCTTTTTTTTTTTTTTTTTACTTTTTACTTATTTTATTTATTTATTTTTTGGCTGCATTGGGTCTTCATTGCTGCACGCGGGCTTTCTCTAGTTGCTGTGAGCGGGAGCTACTCTCCGTTGCGGTGCACGGGCTTCTCACTGTGGTGGCTTCTCTAGTTGTGGAGCACGGGTTCTGGAGCGCAGGCTCAGTAGTTGTGGCGCATGGGCTTAGTTGCTCCGCAGCATGTGGGATCTTCCTGGTCCAGGGCTCGAACCTGTGTCCCCTGCATTGGCAGGTGGATTCTTAACCACTGCACCACCGAGGAAGTCCCTCTTGTTGTTCTTAATAGTTTTACCACCTATGCATGAATCCCTAAATACCATACTTTTGTTTTGTCTATTATTTTTTTATTATTTAAAATTTTTTTTTTAATTTATTTTTGTCTGCTTGGGGTCTTTGTTGCTGCTCAAGGGCTTCCTCTAGTTGTGGTGAGCAGGGGCTACTCTTCGTCACAGCGCGTGGGCTTCTCATTGCAGTGGCTTCTCTGGTTGTGGAACACAGGCTCTAGGCCCGCGGGCTTCAGTAGTTGTGGCACATGGGCTCAGTAGTTGTGGTTTGCAGGCTCTAGAGTGCAGGCTCAGTAGCTGTGGCGCACGTGCTTAATTGCTCCGAGGCATGTGGGATTTTCCCAGACCAGGGACGGAACCTGTGACCCATGCGTTGGCAGGCAGATTCTTAACCACTTTGCCACCAGGGAAGTCCTGCATTTTCCTCTTTTAAAAAAAATTTTTCTGCACTGGCCTCTTTTTCTGTGTGGATATTACTTCAATTTCCTCCTTAGGCTCAAATCACTACCCTTCTTGCATTCTCTCTCTCCCCTCTCATCTCAGTTTTTCCACTTACTATGTTTTTCTTCCTCTTCCTTTTCACCCTCATCTTCTAACCAGATGCATAAATAGAAGATATGCTTTACAACAGGGGCAGGCCAATCAGCTGGTCATCTGGTTTTGCAAATAAAGTTTTATTGGAACGTAGCCAGGCCCACTCATTCATGTATTTTCTATGACTGCTTTTGTGCAACAGAGGCAGAGTTGAATACTTATGAATGAGACCCTCCTCTGGCCTGAAAATCCCAAAATATTTACTATCTGGCCTTTTTATATATTTAAAAAAAATTTTTTTTGGCCTTTTAAGAAAGAGTTTGCTGAATCCTGCTTTAAAATATTTTCTGTATTTATTAATGAAGGCTTTTTGTTCCTTATCTGGAAATTCAGGTGAGTTGGATCTGTTTTATGTCTCCCTACTTAGTGAAATTGAGTTGCATTTTATATTTGCAAATTTCCCCCAAATTTCTCACTTAAAGGCAGTGGTATCCAAAAGAAAAAAGACAAGCTTACTGTCCTGACTATCAAAGCTAAGTGGGTAATGGTGGTCGTTTGTGGTGTGTGTGTCTGTGTGTTTAGATGTCTTCCCCACCTTCCACCTCCTACTGGGCTCTTTTTAGTCTTTGGGGGGAAAAAAAAGATAATTCCATTGTAAAGCTCTTCAAAAATCTCACAGCCAACTTTTCCTTTAAGTCTAACCATTTTTGGAAATGCTAAATGCTGGAGAAAGGACTCTTAATTTAATATGGCACCTAGAATACTGACACATAAAAGCATTTCAATGTAGTTTTATTTGGTGGGTGGTCTATTTGAAGATGTTTCACACAAATACCCTTACAGATTGGTTTCATTAACATGAAATTAATATGAACTAAAATAATCATAAGACTTAAGGCTGAAAAATGTTTTAGAGGTGACCTATTTTAACCCTGTGCTTTTCAACAGATGAGGAAACTGTTGACGTCCCAACTTTGCTGAGATATTAGGAGTTCATGACCCAGTTCAGAGCCCATGTCTCTTTACTCTCAGACCAATCTTTTTCTAAACCATAAGGCAGTGACAACTGGCCACACAAATGTAACATTCTGACTAATGTCAAGATTAATTCTATTCTTTTCCTTCCTATAAAAAGAGGGTCTGCTAAATGAAACGATGGTATGTGATTAGTCTTTTCTGCAGCTCTATTCCTGCTGTGGTTAATAACCAAACCTTTCCCATTGGTGGCTGTGCCTCTTTACCTCACAGGCAGTGTAATATCTTTTAGTTAAAATGAAACAACACAGTAACAAACTTCTCCTCTTGCCCTGTGCCCCCATAAAAGCCTAGATTTTTGTTTGTTTGTTTCTACTCTCTTCTAATTCACCCTGTGTAGTTATCGATTTCTTTTTATATTTTATTTTTTTCTCATAAAAGTAATACGTGTAATGTTGTAGAAAACCTAGGAAAGTCTAAATGAAATACAATCATTCATAATCCAGCCACCCAGAGAATATGTATGTGTGTCTCTATTTTCATAACTGTCTCAACACTGTACAGTTTTATATTCTGTTTTCTTAACTTTACATCATGAGGATTTTCCCCATGCCACTGAAAATCTTTTGAAACATTCCCTCATATTCTGTCTCGTGGGTAAACTACATTTTCTTGTTTGCCTGTGTTTGGACATTTAAATTTTTTACAAAATATTTTTGTGTGTGTGATTAAAATACTTCCCTGTAATATTAATGGCCTTACTAATCCTTATCTGATATATTCTTGTAGAAGAGTTTTAGAAGAGAATGAACTTTTCTTAAAAAGACTCCTGATCCATATTGCCAACTCACTTTCCTGAAAGGCTGAAACAATTAATAATCCTTCCCTGGAGCATGTGACTGCCTGTCTGGGGCACACTGGAGGGGCTGTAAATTAAGCTTTTAAAACATTCCTTTCAATATGTCACTCTCCAGCTAGGAAACTTCCCATGGCTGCAAGATCAGATCTAAGCTTCTTAGTGTGTACGCTCTTCCATTTCTTCACTTCCAGCTAATTTCTCAACCACCGCAATCTGGCATCTGCCCCCATCTGCCTGGAGGCATCAAGGAAACAGCCCTAGACTAGACTAAGTGTCAGGAAACTAGGGTTCAAATCCCAGCCCTACCACTTAGTAGTATGTGACCTTGGGCAAGTAACTTAATTTCTTTAAGCCTGTTTCCTCAGGCTTTAAAATGGAAATAAAAAAACAGACCTTGATTTTGGGGGCTCCCGTGAGATAATAGAGGTAAGAAATATTTTTAATCTGTGGAACACTGTCAATGTTAGGGGGTGTATTAAGACTGCTCTTGGGGTAGTGTGGTATCCACCAAATATTTCTGATCCTCTTAGGCTCGTGGGAGAATTTTACTTTCCACCCCTTGCATTGGAATGTGGCCACATGACTGACTTCTGCCAATGAGATAGGAGTGGAAGTGACACATGCATTTGCATGCAAAATCTTTTACGAGCTAGGCCTTAGTCAGCTACTCTCCCATTCTCTCTCCTGTGCTAAGGGCAATGCTGCAGGTGGTTGCTGCCCAGGTCCTGAAGGAAGAGCATCAGTGTGGAGAGGAATTCCCTGCCACCCAGTGATGGGCATGTATCTTGAGCAAGACTTTGTTTTCTAAAGCCTAAGGTTTGGGGTGGTTTGTTACTGCACTCTCACCTAGTGGTACAAGCCTACTCTTGGTGTGTCTTTCTGTGTAGTCCTTGGTTTGACTGAAATTTTTGAAACCCTCTTTTCCTTTGACTTGGTGCCACTCACACTCTTGGTATTTTCCTCCATCTCTAACAAATCCTCAGTCTCCATTGTATTCTCTTCCTTTTCCACTCAAATATGCACATGAGTATCTGACTTCCTCTCCTTTCGTTATATGCTTACCTTCGTCAACTTAGTTTACTCTGACAGCTTTAAATATTATGTCTTTCTTAGCCCTGTATGTTTGAAAAAGGTTTCCAGTTTGAGGATTACTGGTCTACCCTTTTTCTTATGCCTTGAGGGCAGGGATCCTAAACTGGAATCAGATGGCCAGCTGGCTCTTCCTCTTGTCTACCTGCCAGAGACCTAACCTCTCTATGCCTCTGTTTCTGCATCTGTAACATGGGGTTAATTGTAGTTCCTACTTCACAGGTGGTTGTGAGGATTAAATAAGAAAATATATGTAAAACACTTCCTGCCTACCTAGGACACAGTAAGTTTACTATAAATGGTGGTGGTTGTTTGGTTGTTACACATCTTCTTTTCTCTCCTTCACTCCCCAAGTTCTATCTCCAGTTTCTGGTAAGATATGCTTAGAAGTAGAAGACCCATAAGAAGTGTTTGTTTTAGTTCTAACATCACATTGATGGCTGATAATAGGAGTGAAAAATTGGTACCCTTGCCCTGAAGATGCTTTGTGCAGTGTTTACTTTTTTTTTTTTTTAAGAAAAAGTCCCAAATCAAAAGAGCTTTTATTGAATCTTTTAATATATCACAAATGAGTCTGAAGAATCATCTGGTATCTTTCTGTTTCTGTAGCCAGACCACTCGGATCTTGTTCATCAGCCTACTGAACTGTTCCTTTTTCAGAAACATAGATACCATCCAAAAATTTTCTGATGTCCTTGTTTTTAACTGTTGTGGCTTGCTAAATCAAAGCAGCTGAATTTTTTTTTTAAACATCTTTATTGGAGGATAATTGCTTTACGATGTTGTTTTAGTTTCTGCCGTATAACAAAGTGAATCAGCTATATGTATACATATATCCCCATATCCCCTCCCACTTGCGTCTCCCTCCCACCCTCCCTACCCCACCCCTCTAGGTGGTCACAAAACACTGAGCTGATCTCCCCGTGCGATGCAGCAAGCAGCTGAATTTGACACAAGTTCAATATCATTTCCTTCAAGAATCAACTCATCTTTCTGGGCTTGAGATACTGAACAAGCAACGCCTGGCCTCATCTGAGCCCTGCGGATGTATTTTTCACCCCCAAAATTTCAGATTTCCACAAGAGAACCATTCTCCTGAATAACAACGTTGATGGGGAAGTGAGCATACACAGACCTCATCTGTAACGGAAGCCCATTGTAACACCCTTGATCATGTTCTATACATGACTACAGATAGTGTAAACAGTTGCCAGTTCCTTTCTATTTCCCTACCATTTGTCAACTTGGAGCCTCTTCTTTTTCTTTCCAAGGAGACTGAGTTCTACACTGATGTGATTGAAGCCCCATTGCAGGGTGCCTCTGGGGCCCTTCACAATAACCGTGTGTCCCTTTGGAGTAACGTGGACATTTTTTGGAATGTCGACATTCTGATTGTTGAGAATGGTCTTCATTCTTGCAGCAGATGTGGCGAAGAGCTCCTTTTTTAAAATTGAATATTGCCTTTAGGTGGGTCAGGCACTTCTAAGTTCTCACAGTAATCCCTACACCCTGTCGTTTTCTACACAGTTACCTGACTGACCCTGGGAGGAAATCAGCTTTCTGCAAGCCTGCTCTACCTACACTCACTCATCTTTTCCTTATGTACTCCAGGCCTATCACTGCCAGGCACCCTGGCTTCCACTGGCTTTTCCCCTGAGAACATCTTTTTTTATGATAAAATATACATAGTATAAAATTTACCATTTAATCTGTTTTGAAGTGTACAATTCATTGGTATTAAGTACATCCACAACGTGGTGCAACCATCACCATTATCCATTTCCAGAAAATTTCCATTATCTGAAACAGAAACTCTGTCCCAGTTAAACAATAACTCCCCATTCCACCCTCCTCTCGGCCTCCAGTAACCACTGTTTGACTTTCTGTCTCTATGAATTTGCCTATTCTAAGTATACCTCATACAAGTGGAATTATACAGTGTTCATCCTTCTGTGTCTGGCTTCTTTCACTTAGCATAATCTTTTCAAGGTTGTGGCATGCGTCAGGATTTCATTCATTTTAATGGCTGAATAATATTCTATTGTATGGATATACCACATATTGTTTATCCATTCATCTATTGATGGACATTTAGGTTGTTCTGCTGAGAATATCTTGAAGCTCACGGTGCTGGCTCATCCAAGTTCTTCAATCTCAGACAAACTTCCCTTCTTGAAACTCCTTTGTACTCTTTGTCTGCCTCAAAGTCATATACTGAGTGATGAAAATATTGGGGAAGGAGGTCGGGAAGGAGCAGAGGAAGAGGTCCCAGACCATGTAAATGTGATGGTGATAGATATTTAATTTCTTTTTGCAAACAAATGTATGATTTTAAAAAATACTCTTAGTTAACAATTATAATGCTGTAGGTTTCACATGTTTTGTTTTTTTTTTTTTGGTAGCTGATTTCTTGTGTTTTTCAATGCGTTTTGACTGCTACAGATAGCTTTTGTTGTTGTTGTTTGGAAAGTTGGTGGTAGGAGATACCCAGAGCCCCTCAAAGCTGTACTTATGCTGGCTTGTGACACCTATTATTTTGTTTGGGATTTAACTTCTGAATTTGGGAGGGTTGCATATCTCATGTCTTTGGCACAGTATATTAAGTTTCTCCAGGGAAGAGACCATTCTATGGTTTGGTGTATCCAGATAAAAAAGCTTATATTTCTTAAAGAACTTGATGCATACTTGGCACTCCTTAAATCGTTTCCTTTTACTTTCTGTTTCTTTTAGCAACATCAACACAATATCATGCAGCTAGTAGGCATGTTGTAGTTGACTATTTACTCCATAGCTTGATTCATCTATGGAGTCTAGCTTTCCAGAGTGCCTGCTTTTTTAAATAAAAATTGACACTAGAATATTTGAAATATTCATCTTCCCTCATAACCACAAACATTCTAATTAGAATACATTCAATACTGATCTTGAGCTATAATACAAAGTTATCCATTTATATCAGCACTGAGTATAGAAAAAAAATTTCAGGGGCAGAGGATGAAGTTTTTCCTTGCTTTCTCTGTGAGCTGTGATAGTTTGCATCCCTGGTTTATATAGTAAAATATTTTAGTGCTTATTATAGCATCTTAACTCCCTGAGATTTACCAAGGACAAATGTGATCTTAATATTGTATTGTATTTCATTTCACAGGTTTGTTTCATAACCTCAATAGTTATTTCTATTTGCAACTCTGTTTCCTTTCTAAATGTGTTAATAAAATGCTTGCACTAGGATTGGCTTGATGCCAGAATTCAATATGGTCATTCTTCAAGTAAGTGATAAAACTCGTGACAGTGTAGCACTTGGAGATCTTTGGATGCATCCTAACTATACAAGTGGGGAAACTCTTAGTTCCTTATAGAGTTAAATTAAGGTCAGACCTGGTTTCCGACATGAAGTTCAGATGTATTGGCAGATCCCCATGCTTGCATTTATTATACTGTAATTTGGGGCTTAAAGAGTTATATCCAGTCCATCCCCAACATCTGGATAGTGTTTATAACGATCACATTTGATCCTAATGTAATTTTGTTGGGGAATTCACTAGAATTCCTCTGTTGGCTACATTACAACTGAACATGAGATCTGCTAAAATATTACCCCAAACTAGTGTATATCTACAGAGAATATAAATATAGATAGATTTCATCTCCCATCCAACCCCCCTGCCACTAAGGCATCATGATCATCTAGCGGGGCTTCCTTGTCTCCATTGATAAAAATGGGGGTGATGCTTTAACAGCAGCCAACATTCATCAAGCGTTTTGAACCTTGAAAAGCAGAGCAAGCACAAAAATCTTTCAAGGGTGATTATTGTACATGTGCAACCACAATGGCAGCATCATAGACTCAACAGACGGGGATGACATGAGCTTGTTGGTGATTTTTTCCTTTCATTTTCATTTTGATTTAGATGCAATTCCTTACTGTTAGGAAAACATCACTTGGAAAGTAGAGCCAAAGGATTGGTTTTAACCACCCTCCTCCATCAATGGAAGCCCCAAATGAATCAAGTTGAACCTTTTAAAGGCTATTAAGGGAGCCTTTAATTATGTGAGGGGGACACGGGGGAGGGCACAGGGGAAGTTTGGCAATGCAGTTTTAGTACCTCCCAGCCCTGCCAGCAGGGAGATTATTAGCATATTTCACGTAATTTGTGCACAACCATATACTCTTCCCATGAAATAATTTTAACATTCAAAAAGAGGTAAATGAGAAAAGAAAAAGACAGATAGGGAAGGACAGAGGCTGCAGCAGTCTTTAGAGAGGGAAAATTATTTCATTAAATCTAAATAGCATATGCTTTTCTGATGCATAGCATATGCAAGTCTATGCAAATTATTTAACAGCAGTGCACTCAGAGTAATTTCCATTTCCTCCCTTGCTTGTGACGGGAATATTCCTTTTAATCAGATTAGATGACATCCTCTGCAAACTTTTGGGGGTTTCAACTTAATTTACCATGCTAAGTAGTTAGGGTAATTTGAAGTAAAGCAATCAGTGGGCTGAAATGAAGCCAAACCTCATTTCTGTCTTTGCGATGCGGAGCTGGCCAGCTGCGTGAGCCCCACAGGACTTCTTTCCCCTCCTCTCCTCGCCCTGCTCCCCAGCACCCGAGACCTCAGCAGTTACTAGTGGCCAGTTCCTTGTTTTGATGGCAGCTAGTCAGATCTGTTTTGCATCCACAGAGCTTGCATACGATGCTGTATTCCATTGGCTCTCGATGACTGTCACAATTTATGGTGCTGCCTCAAGCAATGATGGAAAGATGAATTCACACTCCTTAAAAGCTTTTTCACCTGGGGAGGTCATGGACCCCTGAAGGTCTTTAAAATGATCTGAAGGGGCCGTGCAGATATTCCCAGTCTAGAGGTTCTGGAAAAAGGGAGCAACATTCAGTCCAGTATCATGGATGGGCAAGAAAAGTCTTTGCAGGGAAGAATTCATGCGAACCCACACCTAAAGGTGACAGCCACTTATCAATGGTGCCTGTGCTGCATGAGTAGTGCCTTGGCAAAACTATGAAGCTTGTTTTGAGCTGTTGCTCACAGTTGTGTGGGCTTTGTGTCTCACAATTCCAGGGGGTGCCATTGTCTTGTAGTCAGTGGGAGAATCTGGACAGTTGATACCTACAGTTGTCCAGCAGATGGCAGTAAAGGGTCTTTTTTTAATTTTTAATTTTATTTATTTATTTTTTTGGCTGCTTTGGTTCTTCGGTGCTGTGCACGGCTTTCTCTAGTTGCAGGGAGCAGGGACTACTCTTCGTTGCGGTGGCGCGGGCGTCTCGTTGCGGTGGCTTCTCTTGTTGCAGAGCACAGGCTCTAGGCGCGGGCTTCAGTAGTTGTGGCTCACAGGCTCTAGAGCGCAGGCTCAGTAGTTGTGGCGCACGGGCTTAGTTGCTCCGCAGCATGTGAGATCTTCCCGGACCAGGGCTTGAACCTGTGTCCCCTGCATTGGCAGGCGGATTCTTAACCACTGCGCCACCAGGGAAGCCCCCAGTAAAAGGTCTTAAGGAGAAAATTACTTTTAAAATTGTATCAACTAGCAGCTTGAACTGGACCAGAGGCTGCTCGACCTTCCCTTTCACCAGTCCTCTGTTTTATGGCTGGTGGTGGTTGGGTAAGGGAAAGATTTTAATTGCTTAAACTAATTCCCTGCAAAGTGTTAGCAGATGAGGTTTAAGAATCATCTATGCCAAGGCTGCTAGGGATTTACTAGCCACTGGGATATAAAAGATAAATTTAATGGTGAAATTTCATGTACCAAGACAAGTAGTAAAAGTTCCTTTCCCTCTTTTTTCTTCAAATCCACCTTTCCCTCATGGTAATGCCTCAACTGGGATCTTGATTTTGAGGCACCAAGATTTGCTCCCTGTGGCATAGTGAGGCGTTTCTCCTTAAAGTCTTGTTTACAACCTTTGGATGTGGCAGAGATGGAAAAGAACAGGCTGCAATCAATTAACTCTTTAAAAATGATTAAGGACGTCATATAACCAAAGCAAGTCCCTTCCTACATGCAGGGAGGAATTCGGGCTTAGGGTTTTCTGAGTGCCTGCTGCGTTTTTCCATTCCTTGTTTTCGTTAATCCCGAGGCAACCCTAAAGTAGTTATCATCTCCCCCATGTCACAGAGAAGAGAACTTCAGGGAAGTTAAGGGACCCACAGGAAGTCTCTCAGTTAGCATGTGTATTCACATCTTAACCTGGCTTGCCCCAAAGCTCAACCTTGTGTCCGTAGAGCACTCTACCACATGACTACTAAAAAGGGGACTGAGGGAGACTTCTTTGTGATTCTTTTGCCTTTTTGTTGAATGGGTAAAACATATGCATGACAAATTCAGACACAGGAACAAATAGGTTTCTGTCCTTCCATTCCTCCTCCTCTGGCCACACTCCCTTTACCCACCACAGGCAAAGTTTCCTATGTGTCCTTTCAGAAAAAGTTTGTGCTTTTATAAACATATACATATATATTCTTCTTTCCCCTCATGTAAATGGTAGCACACTACACACAGTGTTGCATCTGTCTTTTTTCACTTAATGTGTCCTGGAGGTGAGCTAAATAATTCTTTTTAACAGCGGCTGAGTTGGGAATACTTTCCATTGTATGTTTGTGCCGTAATTTTATTTAGCTTAAATTGATTTATTTAACTGATGTATTCAATATTTATTTAACTGAGATTGATGAACCCAACAGAGATTATATTGTCGAATGACTATATTCCTGTCAATGTAGCCAGCCTTTAGAAATATCTTCATGAACAAATGCCTCAAAAGTGGAATAAGCAGGGACTTCCCTGGTGGTCCAGTGGTTAAAACTTTGCCTTCTAATGGACGGGGTGCGGGTTCAATCTCTGGTGGGGGAGCTAGGATCCCACATGCCTTGCGGCCAAAAAACCAAAACATAAAAGAGAAGCAATATTTTAACAAATTCAATAAAGACTTAAAAAAAAAAAAAAAAAACTGGAATAAGCATACGGCCTCCCAGAGTCACTTAATAGTAGGTACATTTTTGAAGAAAGTTATTTTGTGTTTTAAAAATATATTATCATTTCTAACATGTGCCTACACACATGTACACACACACACACACACATACACAGACACAGACACCACCTGAACTAGAATGAAAAGTTACCTAAGAAGGATACTAAGGATGTTTAAGAAAAGTTAGCAGTGCTTACAGGATCCTTATGCCCCTTTTACGGTTATTGAACAATGAAACGTAGTCTGTGATCTGTCTAAACCTCAACTCTCTTTCTTTGGAGTAGGATGAGAGGCATCAGTAAGAAAAAAGTAGGAACAGATCAGCCTTCCAGGAGAGAAAGAGAAGGAGTAATAATAAAAGAAGGAATTCTAAAATTTCTGAAGATAAAGAGGGAAATTCCTTTCTAATCCAATCTAACTTCAGTCTCTTTGGATAGGAAAAATTCTTTCTGGGCTGAGGTGAATACTGGTTGGCTTTCTGTGTTGACACTTTATTAAGATGATTTACAACTTTATTTTTTTTTAATTAATTAATTTATTATTTACTTTTGGCTGTGTTGGGTCTTCGTTTCTGTGCGAGGGCTTTCTCCAATTGCAGCGAGCAGGGGCCACTCTTCATCGCGGTGCGCGGGCCTCTCACTATCGCGGCCTCTCTTTGCGGAGCACAGGCTCCAGGCGCGCAGGCTCAGTAGTGGTGGCTCACGGGCCCAGTTGCTCCGCGGCATGTGGAATCCTCCCAGACCAGGGCTCAAACCCGTGTCCCCTGCATCGGCAGGCAGACTCTCAACCACTGCGCCACAAGGGAAGCCCGAACTACAACTTTAAAAGTGCTTAAGAGTTCCCCAAAAGGTGGAATTTATCTCTCGTTAACTTTGTGTGCTCCCCAGAAGTTACAGGGAGCTTGTTTCAAAGAGAGAGAGATAACACAGCAGTTATTTTCCCCATATCCATCTATATTTAAGGTCAGGTCCTGTCTAGGGATTTCCAGTATATCAGTGAAATATCTGTGATGATGAGACTTTCAAATATTCTACGTAGTTTCATTTTTCCTCTATCTTAGTTTTTCTATTCAAATGACAAATCAACCAAGTTATCTATTGAGTATTAATATTTATCCAATATTTCCAGTATGGTACTTTGATTTCCACATTTGTGCTATTAATCAAATTTTGCCCTATGTCCAGACACACCTGTTTCTTTTTTTTTTAACATCTTTATTGGAGTATAATTGCTTTACAGTGGTGTGTTAGTTTCTGCTTTATAACAAAGTGAATTAGTTATACATATACATGTGTCCCCATATCTCTTCCCTCCTGCATCTCCCTACCTACCACCCTCCCTATCCCACCCTCTAGGTGGTCACAAAGCACCGAGCTGATCTCCCTATGCTATGCGGCTGCTTCCCACTAGCGATCTATTTTATGTTTGGTAGTGTATATATGTCCACACCACTCTCTTACTTTGTCCCAGCTTACCCTTCCCCCTCCCCGTTCATCAAGTCCATTCTCTAGTAGGTCTGCATTTTTATTACCATCTTGCCCCTACGTTCTTCATGACCACTTTTTTTTTTTTTTTAGATTCCATATATATGTGTTAGCATACGGTATTTGCTTTTCTCTTCCTGACTTACTTCACTCTGTATGACAGACTCTAGGTCCATCCACCTCACTACAAATAACTCAGTTTCGTTCCTTTTTATGGCTGAGTAATATTCCATTGTATATATGTGCCACATCTTCTTTATCCATTCATCTGTTGATGGACACTTTGGTTGCTTTCATGTCCTGGCTATTGTAAATAGAGCTGCAATGAACATTTTGGTACATGACTCTTTTTGAATGATGGTTTTCTCAGGGTATATGCCCAGTAGTGGGATTGCTGGGTTGCAGGGTAGTTCTATTTTTAGTTTTTTAAGGAATGTCCATACTGTTCTCCATAGTGGCTGTATCAATTTACATTCCCACCAACAGTGCAAGAGGGTTCCCTTTTCTCCACACCCTCTCCAGCATTTATTGTTTGTAGATTTTTTGATGATGGCCATTCTGACCGGTGTGAGGTGATACCTCATTGTAGTTTTGATTTGCATGTCTCTAATGATTAGTGATGTTGAGCATCCTTTCATGTGTCTGTTGGCAATCTGTATATCTTCTTTGGAGAAATGTCTCTTTAGGTCTTCTGCCCATTTTTGGATTGGGTTGTTTGTTTTTTTGTTATTGAGCTGCATGAGCTGCTTGTAAATTTTGAAGATTAATCCTTTGTCAGTTGCTTCATTTGCAAATATTTTCTCCCATTCTGAGGGTTGTCTTTTCACCTTGTTTATGGTTTCCTTTGCTGTGAAAAAGTTTTAAGTTTAATTAGGTCCCATTTGTTTATTTTTATTTCCATTTCTCTAGGAGGTGGGTCAAAAAGGATCTTGCTGTGATTTATGTCAGAGTGTTCTGCCTATGTTTTCCTCTAAGAGTTTGATGGTGTCTGGCCTTACATTTAGGTCTTTAATCCATTTTGGGTTTATTTTTGTGTATGGTGTTAGGGAGTGTTCTAATTTCATTCTTTTACATGTAGCTGTCCAGTCTTCCCAGCACCACTTATTGAAGAGGCTGTCTTTTCTCCACTGTATATTCTTGCCTCCTTTATCAAAGATAAGGTGACCATATATGCATGGGTTTATCTCTGGGCATTCTATCCTGTTCCATTGATCTATATTTCTGTTTCTGTGCCAGTATCACACTGTCTTGATTACTGTAGCTTTGTAGTATAGTCTGAAGTCAGGGAGCCTGATTCCTCCACCTCCATTTTTCTTTCTCAAGATTGCTTTGGCTATTTGGGGTCTTTTGTGTTTCCATACACATTGTGAAATTTTTTGTTCTAGTTCTGTGAAAAATGCCAGTGGTAGTTTGATAGGGATTGCATTGAATCTGTAGATTGCTTTGGGTAGTGGAGTCATTTTCACAATGTTTATTCTTCCAATCCAAGAACATGGTATATCTCTCCATCTATATGTATCATCTTTAATTTCTTTCATCAGTGTATTATAATTTTCTGCATATAGGTCTTTTGTCTCTTTAGGTAGGTCTATTCCTAGATATTTTATTCTTTTTGTTTCAATGGTAAATAAGAGTGTTTTCTTAATTTCACTTTCAGATTTTTCATCATTAGTGTATAGGAATGCCAGAGATTTCTGTGCATTAATTTTGTATCCTGCAACTTTACCAAAATCATTGATTAGCTCTAGTAGTTTTCTGGTAGCATCTTTAGGATTCTCTATGTATAGTATCATGTCATCTGCAAACAGTGACAGCTTTACTTCTTCTTTTCCAATTTGAATTCCTTTTATTTCTTTACTTCTCTGATTTCTGTGGCTAAAACTTCCAAAACTATGTTGAATAATAGTGGTGAGAGTGGGCAACCTTGTCTTGTTCCTGATCTTAGTGGAAATGCTTTCAGTTTTTCACCACTGAGGACGATTTTGGCTGTAAGTTTGTCATATATGGCCTTTATTATGTTGAGGAAAGTTCCCTCTATGCCTGCTTTCTGGAGAGTTTTTATCATAAATGGGTGTTGAATTTTGTCAAAAGCTTTCTCTGCATCTATTGAGATGATCATATGGTTTTTCTCCTTCAATTTGTTTATATGGTTTATCACACTGATTGATTTGCATATATTGAAGAATCCTTGCATTCCTGGGATAAACCCCACTTGATCATGATGTATGATCCTTTTAATGTGCTGTTGGATTCTGTTTGCTAGTATTTTGTTGAGGATTTTTGCATCTATGTTCATCAGTGATATTGGCCTCTAGTTTTCTTTCTTTGTGACATCCTTGTCTGGTTTTGGTATCAAGGTGATGGTGACCTCGTAGAATGAGTTTGGGAGTGTTCCTCCCTCTGCTATATTTTGGATGAGTTTGAGAAGGATAGGTGTTAGCTCTTCTCTAAATGTTTGATAGAATTCGCCTGTGAAGCCATCTGGTCCTGGGCTTTTGTTTGTTGGAAGATTTTTAATCACAGTCTCAATTTCAGTGCTTGTGATTGGTCTGTTCATATTTTCTATTTCTTCCTGATTCAGTCTTGGCAGGTTGTACATTTTTAAGAATTTGTCTATTTCTTCCAGGTTGTCCATTTTATTGGCATAGAGTTGCTTGTAGTAATCTCTCATGATTTTTTGTATTTCTGCAGTGTCAGTTGTTACTTCTCCTTTTTCATTTCTAATTCTATTGAGTCTTCTCTTTTTTTTTCTTGATGAGTATGGCTAATGGTTTATCAATTTTGTTTATCTTCTCAAAGAACCAGCTTTTAGTTTTATTGATCTTTGCTCTCATTTCCTTCATTTCTTTTTCATTTATTTCTGATCTGATCTTTATGATTTCTTTCCTTCTGGTAACTTTGGGGGTTTTTTGTTCTTCTTTCTCTCATTGTTTTAGGTGCAAGTTTAGGTTGTTTATTGGAGATGTTTCCTGTTTCTTAAGGTAGGATTGTGTTGCTATAAACTTCCCTCTTAGAACTGCTTTTGCTGCATCCCATAGATGTTGGGTCGTCATGTCTCCATTGTCATTTGTTTCTAGGTATTTTTTTATTTCCCCTTTGATTTCTTCAGTGATCACTTCGTTATTAAGTAGTGTATCGTTTAGCCTCCATGTGTTTGTATTTTTTACAGATCTTTTCCTGTAATTGATATCTAGTCTCATAGCATTGTGGTCGGAAAAGATACTTGATACAATTCCAATTTTTTAAAATTTACCAAGGCTTGATTTTTGTGACCCAAGGTATGATCTATCCTGGAGAATGTTCCATGAGCACTTGAGAAAAATGTGTATTCTGTTGTTTATGGATGGAATGTCCTATAAATATCAATTAAGTCCATCTTGTTTAATGTATCATTTAAAGCTTGCGTTTCCTTATTTATTTTCATTTTGGATGATCTGTCCATTGGTGAAAGTGGGGTGTTAAAGTCCCCTACTATGAATGTGTTACTGTCGATTTCCCCTTTTATGGCTGTTAGTATTTGCCTTATGTATTGAGGTGCTCCTATGTTGGGTGCATAAATATTTACAATTGTTATATCTTCTTCTTGGATCAATCCCTTGTTCATTATGTAGTGTCCTTCTTTGTCCCTTCTAATATTCTTTATTTTAAAGTCTATTTTGTCTGATATGAGAATTGCTACTCCAGCTTTCTTTTGGTTTCCATTTGCATGAAATACCTTTTTCCATCCCCTTACTTTCAGTCTGTATGTGTCTCTAGGTCTGAAGTGGGTCTCTTGTAAGCAGCATACATACAGGTCTTGTTTTTGTAACCATTCAGCTAATCTGTGTCTTTTGGTGGGAGCATTTAGTCCATTTACATTTAAGGTAATTATCGATATGTATGTTCCTATTCCCATTTTCTTAATTGTTTTCGGTTCGTTATTGTAGGTCTTTTCCTTCTTTTGTGTTTCCTGCCTAGAGAAGTTCCTGTAGCAGTTGTTGTAAAGCTGGTTTGGTGGTGCTGAACTCTCTCAGCTTTTGCTTGTCTGTAAAGGTTTTAATTTCTCCATCAAATCTGAATGAGATCCTTGCTGGGTAGAGTAATCTTGGTTGCAGGTTTTTCTCCTTCATCACTTTAAGTATGTCCTGCCAGTTCCTTCTGGCTTGCAGAGTTTCTGCTGAAAGATCAGCTGTTAACCTTATGGGGATTCCCTTGTGTGTTATTTGTTGTTTTTCCCTTGCTGCTTTTAATATGTTTTCTTTGTATTTAATTTTTGACAGTTTGATTAATATGTGTCTTGGCATGTTTCTCCTTGGATTTATCCTGTATGGGACTCTCTGTGCTTCCTGGACTTGATTAACTATTTCCTTTCCCATATTAGGGAAGTTTTTAACTATAATCTCTTCAAATATTTTCTCAGTCCCTTTCTTTTTCTCTTCTTCTTCTGGAACCCCTATAATTCGAATGTTGGTGCATTTAATGTTGTCCCAGAGGTCTCTGAGACTGTCCTCAGTTCTTTTCATTCTTTTTTCTTTATTCTGCTCTGCAGTAGTTATTGCCCCTCTTTTATCTTCCAGGTCACTTATCCGTTCTTCTGCCTCAGTTATTCTGCTATTGATCCCATCTAGAGTATTTTTAATTTCATTTATTGTGTTGTTCATCGTTGTTTGTTTCATCTTTAGTTCTTCTAGGTCCTTGTTAAATGTTTCTTGCATTTTGTCTCTTCTATTTCCAAGATTTTGGATCATCTGTACTATCATTATTCTGAATTCTTTTTCAGGTAGACTGCCTATTTCCTCTTCATTTGTTAGGTCTGGTGGGGTTTTACCTTGCTCCTTCATCTGCTGTGTGTTTTTCTGTGTTCTCATTTTGCTTATCTTACTGTGTTTGGGGTCTCCTTTTTGCAGGCTGCAGGTTCGTAGTTCCCGTTGTTTTTGGTGTCTGTCCCCAGTGGCTAAGGTTGGTTCGGTGGGTTGTGTAGGCTTCCTGGTGGAGGTGACTAGTGCCTGTGTTCTGGTGGATGAGGCTGGATCTTGTCTTTCTGGTGGGCAGGTCCACGTTTGGTGGTGTGTTTTGGGGTGTCTGTGGACTTATTATGATTTTAGGCACCTCTCTGCTAATGGGTGGGGTTGTGTTCCTGTCTTGCTAGTTGTTTGGTATAGGATGTCCAGCACTGTAGCTTGCTGGTCGTTGAGTGAAGCTGGGTGCTGGTGTTGAGATGGAGATCTCTGGGAGATTTTCACCATTTGATATTATGTGGAGCTGGGAGGTCTCTTGTGGACCAGTGTCCTGAAGTTGGCTCTCCCACCTCAGAGGCACAGCACTGACTCCTGGCTGCAGCACCAAGACCCTTTCATCCACATGGCTCAGAATAAAAGGGAGAAAAAGTAGAAAGAAAGAATTAGTAGAAGAAGAAAGAAAGAAAGAAAGGAGGGAGGGAGGAAGGGAGGAAGGAAGGAAGGAGGGAAAGAAGGAAAAAAAGAAAGAAGATAAAGTAAAATAAAATAAGATAAAATTTAATAAAGTTATTAAAATAAAAAAATAATTATTAAGAAAAAACATTTTAAAAACAAAAAAAACGGACGGATAGAACCCTAGGACAAATGGTGGAAGCAAAGCTATACAGACAAAATCTCACACAGAAGCATACACATACACACTCACAAAAAGAGGAAAAGGGGAAAAAATCATAAATCTTGCTCTCAAAGTCCACCTCCTCAGTTTGGGATGATTCGTTGTCTATTCATGTATTCCACAGATGCAGGGTACATCAAATTGATTGTGGAGCTTTAATCTGCTGCTTCTGAGGCTGCTGGGAGAGATTTCCCTTTCTCTGTTCTCACAGCTCCCAGGGGCTCAGCTTTGGATTTGGACCCGCCTCTGCGTGTAGGTCGCCTGAGGGCGTCTGTTCTTCGCTCAGACAGGACGGGGTTAAAGGAGCCGCTGATTCGGAGGCTCTGGCTCACTCAGGCCGGGGGGGAGGGAGGGGCACGGAGTGCGGGGCGGGCCTCCGGCGGCAGAGGCCTGCGTGACGTTGCACCAGCCTGAGGCGCACCGTGCGTTCTCCCGGGGAAGTTGTCCCTGGATCCCGGGACCCTGGCTGTGACAGGCTGCACAGGCTCCCCGGAAGGCGGTGTGGACAGTGACCTGTGCTCGCACACAGGCTTCTTGGTGGCGGCAGCAGCAGCCTTAGCGTCTCCCGCCCGTCCCTGGGGTCCGCGCTTTTAGCCGCGGCTCGCGCCCGTCTCTGGAGCTCCTTTAAGCAGCAGTGTTAATCCCCTCTCCTCGCGCACCAGGAAACAAAGAGGGAAGAAAAAGTCTCTTGCCTCTTCGGCAGGTCCAGACTTTTCCCCGGACTCCCTCCCGGCCAGCCGTGGCGCAGTAACCCCCTGCAGGCTGTGTTCACGCCGCCAACCCCAGGCCTCTCCAGGCGCTCCGACTGAAGCCCGAGCCTCAACTCCCAGCCCCGCCCCTCCCGGCGGGTGAGCAGACAAGCCTCTCGGGCTGGTGAGTGCCGGTCAGCCCTGATCCTCTGTGCGCGAATCTCTCCCCGCTTTGCCCTCCGCACCTCTGTGGCTGTGCTCTCCTCCGGGGCTCTGAAGCTTCCACCCTCCGCCACCCGCAGTCTCCGGCCGCGAAGGGGCTTCCTAGTGTGTGGAAACATTTCCTCCTTCACAGCTCCCTCCCACTGGTGCCGGTCCCGTCCCTATCCTTTTGTCTCTGTTTATTCTTTTTTGTTTTGCCCTACCCAGGTACGTGGGGGTTTTCTTGCCTTTTGGGAGGTCTGAGGTCTTCTGCCAGCGTTCAGTAGGTGTTCTGTAGGAGTTGTTCCACGTGTAGATGTATTTCTGGTGTATCTGTGAGGAGGAAGGTGATCGCGTCTTACTCCTCCGCCATCTTCCCGGAAGCTCCCCGGTTGAATTTTTTCTTTAATATTTTTTATTTGACAGACTTCAAACTTAAAGTTGCAAGAAAGGTTAAAAGAAATGTGTATTCTTCACCCAGAGACCCCATTTAAATTTTGCCAGTTTTTCCAGTGGCACCTTAAAGAATCTAATCCAAGGTCACATGTTGCACTCAGTTGTGTTTTCATCAGTCTCTTTATTCTGGAACATGTCTTCAGTCTTTTCATGACATTGACATTTTTGAAAATTATACACCTGTCATTCTGTAGACTGTCCCTCTATTTGTGTTTTTCTGATGTTTTCTCATGATTAGACCCCAGGATGCATTTTTGGCTATGATATCATGGATGCTGTGTTTCCTTTATTGTATCTGGCATGTGGTGTCTGTCCTGTGAGTGGTGGTATTAACTTTGACTTTTTTTTTTTTTAGAAGATGTTGGGGGTAGGAGTTTATTAATTAATTAATTTTTGCTGTGTTGGGTCTTTGTTTCTGTGCGAGGGCTTTCTCTAGTTGTGGCAAGCGGGGGCCACTCTTCATCGCGGTGTGCGGTCCTCTCACTATCGCGGCCTCTCTTGTTGCGGAGCACAGGCTCCAGACGTGCAGGCTCAGTAGTTGTGGCTCACGGGCCTAGTTGCTCCACGGCATGTGGGATCCTCCCAGACCAGGGCTCGAACCCGTGTCCCCTGCATTAGCAGGCAGATTCTCAACCACTGCGCCACCAGGGAAGCCCCAACTTTGACTTCTTGATTAAGATTGTAGTGTCTGCCTTGTCCTCTGTTGTAAAATTATTTTCCCCCTGGTATTAATAAGTACTTTGTGGGGAGATACTTTGAGACTATATTCCTCACTCCACTTCCACCCACTAGGTTTGGCATCCATTGATGTTTCTTGCAAGAGTTAATTATTACTATGGTGATTGCCACTGTGGTGGTTTTCTAGATCCATCATTCCTTCTGTATTTATTGGCTGGCTTTCTACTTTAAGGAAAAGCTTTCTGTTCTCTTCATTTATTCATTCATATCAGTGAGGACTCATGAATTCCTACTTACCAAATGGATCATAATCCATTACTGTCATTATTTATTTTGAGGCTCAAATTGTCCCAGATTTGGACAGTGAGAGCCACTTCAAACTGGTTTTGAATCCATGTCTTCCAGATCTGAAGTTTCTCCAGATAACATTTACATTACATTAACTAGAAATAAAGGAAAAAATAAATGCAAAATTAGAAAGGCAATGAAGTAGGGATAGTGCATGGCATAGGTTAAGTATTCAGGCTTTGAAATTACCTATTATTGGTTAAAATCCTGGCTTCATCTTGCCTTAGTTGAATGCTATTGGGCAAGTTGTCTGCCTTGCTGTGCCCTCATTTACTCATTTATAAAGTGGAGATGATAAGATTTATGTTACTAGGTTGTAAGAATTAAAAGCATAATGCGTTGTATATTAAAAAAATGTGATGCAGTGCCTGGTATGCAATTAGTATATAATAGGTGGTAGCTACTATAAATAATTATGAGCCACATTCTCCTCATCTTTAAAATGGGGACAAAAACATATCTCACAGAATCATGAAAGATTAGATGAGCAGTGTGTGTAAAACCATCTAGCACATGTAAGTATTTTTAAAAGTAAGCATTATTATTAATATTATTATTCTGTGAGCTTTCATTTCCTCATCTTTAAAGGGGCAACACTATCCATGTCACAGATTTGTTGTGAAGATTAAATGAAATTACATACGTAAAACTCCCAGCCCAGTGCCCAGGACTTAGAATGTGCACCGTAAATAGGAAGTATTGTTGTCAGAAAGCAGGTTTAAGAACATCTGGAGAAGTTACAATGGGAAAATACCACTTCACCTGAGGAAAATCATGCATGCTCTGTGTGTGTGTGTGTGTGTGTTGTGTATGTGTTGTATGTGTGTTGTGTATGTGTGTTGTGTGTTGCGTATCTGTGTGTGTTGTGTATGTGTGTGCTGTGTGTTGTGTGCGTTGTGTATGTGTTGTGTGTGTTGTTTGTGTTGTGTGTGTGCTGTGTATGTATGTGTGTTATCTGTGTGTTGTTTTGTGTATATGTGTGTTGTGTACGTGTGTGTATGTATCTGTGTGTGTTGTGTATGTATGTGTGTTGTCTGTGTTGTGTATGTGTTGTGTGTGTTGTATTGTGTGTGTTGTGTATGTGTGTGTTGTGTGTGTTGTGTATGTATGTGTGTGGTCTGTGTGTTGTGTATGTGTGTGTGCTGTGTGTTGTGTATGTGTGTGTTGTGTATGTATGTGTGTGTTGTCTGTGTATATGTGTGTGTATGTATGTGTGTATGTATGTGTGTGTTGTCTGTATGTTGTGTGTGTTGTGTATGTGTTGTGTATGTATGTGTGTGTTGTCTATTGTGTATGTGTTGTGTGTGTGTTGTGTGTGTTTTGTATGTATGTGTGTTGTGTGTGTGTCGTGTATGTGTGTTGTGTATGTATGTGTGTTGTCTGTGTTGTGTGTGTATGTGTGTGTTGTGGTGTGTTGTATTGTGTGTGTTGTGTATGTGTGTGTTGTCTGTGTGTGTATGCGTGTGTGTTGTGTGTCTATGTGTGTATGTGTGTGTGTTGCATATCTGTGTGTGTGTTGTGTATGTGTGTGTTGTGTATGTATGTGTGTTGTGGTGTGTGTGTATGTATGTGTGTGTGTTGTGTGTGTGTGTGCGTTTGTGTATTGTGTGTGTGTGAAGCCAATGACTATAGCTTACCACTCAGAGTTCGAGTCTCTTTTTTTCCTGAATCACTGCTTGCTCCTTTGGGCTGGAGCAGAAGGCATACTTAAATGTAATTGGTTTGGTCAAGTGCAGTGGTTTAGAGATGCACTCACATTCCCTAATCTCATTTTTATCCACTTTCCTCTAACAGGGATTCTAATCGGCCTCCCCACTGATTTACTTCACTTCCTGTAATAAACGAGCACTCAGAAGTGACATTAAAGATGTGGAGGCAGTCACTGAGGGATCAGCACCTCAGCTGAAATGGATACAAGGCTATTTTTAAGCATAAAATCAACAGATCAGCATTAATGTTTGTAAATTAATAAGTCCTGCCTTCGTTTCCATTTTCCATTTTCATTTCAAAACAAATCGCATTCAGCAGGTCTGCAGCCAATCAAGTCAAATGCCAAATTAGGTTTATCCTTCATAACTAAGACCGATAACATCGGACATTGAAGTCTCAAAAAGCAGGTAACTAGTGCTTGGGAAACCTTGCCAAGTGGTCGTCTCAGAGAGAGGTTGAAAGTGGCTTGATGCCAGCCTAGCACTATCCCTCCTCATTCATTCAAAATAAATGCCAAAGGCGTTTCATAATCAAGTATTTTACAAAAATGAAGTAGAGTCAGTTCCAGGCTTTAAACACAGCTGGGTGGCGCTGAAGCTGAAATAGTCCAACAAGAATCCCAAACCATTTGGTTTGGTGTGCCAGATACTGTCAGTCAACACGCTACACGGATTGTTTCAATTAATCCTCACAGCGATATTGGGTGGCAAATACTATTATTATCTCAATTTTTGGACAAGGGATCTGAGTTAAAGAAACTGCTTAGCTAAGGTCGCAGGACAGCGGCTCAGTGAGGATTCACACGGAGGCAGTCTGACCCTGGAGTTCAAGCTCTTATCCTCCTCTAAATACCAGCGGGATTAGAGTTGTTATTACTGCTCTTTCGTTTTTGATACTTCTATTTGATTATGAAGCTGTTGGTTGCGCTAGGAATTCACTTCGAGCCGAGTAATGACCTCAGAGGATGCTGGATCATGATTGCTTCTGCATCCTCTCTGCACGCAGACTGCCTCCTGCCGCTGGATGCTCGGTCCCGTTTCTCAGACTAGCCCAACAGCAACCTGAAGCGCAGGGAGGCTGCCCAAGCGTTTATTTCATGATCAAAAAGCTGCGGCCAAGTACCTATTTGTTTTGTTTCTGTGACTTTTCTCCAACAGTGATATCTAGCTATGTGACTTCCTCTTAGTTATTTAACCTCCCCAGCCCTCTATTTTGGAATCTGTACTCTGAAGTGTTGGATGAGATGTTCTATAATATTCCTTCCATCTCGGACCTGATGAGTTTCTAAACGGCTGAGTAACTAGGTTATTATCTGTGTTCCTCAGCCTCTCCAGGGATCCCTCGCCCACTACCCTTCGTTGACTCTTTCATTCCCCCCACCGCCTCATAATTTTGTCCTCCCTTTTCCTCTTTTTCTATCCTTTCTCTCTTGCTTTTTTTCCTTTTTCCTTTCTCACCTTTCTTGTGCTGTATTCCCTCCTGCTTCCTCTTCCCACCTTTCCTTCCTCCCTCCTTAGATTTCCTGTCTCTGCCCCCTTACTGTCTTGTCTTCTCTCACCTGCTCCATTCCCCTCTCTCTTTTCTGTATCTCTCTTTTCTCTGAATGTTCTCTCCTTCTCTTCCTCACCGTTTTCTTTTTCTTTCTTTCATTGAATTCAACACACCATATTTTCCTTTTGCTGCACTGTTTAGGTACATGTAGATCCTTGGAAAATAATAGGATTGATCAAAGGAAAATCAGAATGTGTGGTACATTTCTGTCACAAAAGAGGCGTGAACACTTGGGATAGCTGGGAGTTTGGGAGCTGAAAATATATTATCTCAGTTTCTCTGTGATGAAAGATAATCTCTTCACTGCCCTTGCAAATATGATTGTGGTTCTTATTCAATAGAAGCTATTTTTCTTGGGTGTGCCATGTTTTGGGTGCCCTCCTAGAATAATCTAGGTTCCTATTTGTAGTAAAAATAGCACTTACAAGTTGGTAGTTTTATTTAGAAAACTTGAAACAAGAGAATGATCCTCAAAAGACCCAGACCAAAATTTATACCTCTGTGAGTATATCAAATTGAAAATTCACAAATTATATCAGCTGGATTTGGGCTCTAAATGAACACAGTAAATGATGTCGCTATTTTATCTTGTATTCTTTCTCTGTGCATCACAAATCTATTTTGTATCCCTCCATTTTTAGTTAAATTATTGAAGACTTATCCTTTTCTAAAAGGCTTCTTGTATATATATCCCAGATATCTTAAGTAGAAAAACAACTGTTTTGTTTCGAGTAATGAATCGTCCATTTATCTTCTGACACACAGGCGTTAGTTGGATTTTAGCAGAGTGTTTTTAGATTTTCTTTCAAAAAACAACCATTTTTTTCTAGGCCCCTTTTCTGCGCCAGTTGAAGTGAGACCAGCCTTTGAAAATAAAACAATGTTTGGATACAACCTTTATTTTAAAAATCACTCATGCTTGTAGAACCTGTTGTTTTAAATTCTTGTTGTGGTCTGGGACTTAATACTGTGTGCTCTTGTAAACACTTAGATCCATTCAAATTTCCATTCTTGTTTCTCAGGAGGGGCCGATCGCTAAAATCATCAGTATGCTTCCAATATTGTTGTGTTAACTCATACCAGTATTTTTAAGGACATACAGATAGACCCATGTTTGATGTGAAGGGATGAAGAAATTGTCTTTGAGTCCTAATATCTACCAAATTTTCCACACCATCTTATTTTTAGAGATCTCAGATAACCATAGCTTTTGAAAGGGGCCAGGTTGATATTTGGTTCAAGAGGGACCCTACCCTCCTCTCAGAATTTTGGATTTTATCCTCAAAATATACATCAGGTTTGGAATTTAATTTAATTCTTGGAAAATACTTTCTTCATAGATTCTTTAATAAAAAAGAGATTTCAGAAGTCTCTGATCAGGTGGTCTCCATGTAGAGACCTACGGGACACTTCCTGATTTGTGTGAAAGGACCATGGCTGCTTAGTCCTGGGCTTAACCAACAGCTGGGGCAGCTCTGAAGCCCGCCGGCTGTGGCTGACATGGGCTTACATTCGAAAACGTCCAGGCCCCCAGGAGCTCCCAACTCAGAGCACCTCAACAAGGGGCCGGGCAGGATGATAAATGGGCTCATTAGTGACGTGTGGATTATCCACAAGGGCCTTCTGCACCTGAGACACAGAAAGCATTAAAGAGGAGAACAAGCTTAGCTTCTGAAAAGTAGAAAGATGCCATGAAAAGAGCATACACTCAGTGGGGAGATGACATTGGACCTGCTCTCCAGGAATGGACCTTATGAGAGAACTTGCTCAGAAAGTCACTGGCAAAGGTGAGCCATCTCCTGCAGCCTGTAGTAACCTCATGACTTCTGAAGGGAGGACCAAGATCTGTCCACTGCTCTTTACAGAGGGATAATCATTTTAGCACCTACACATACCACCTCCCCTCTTTATCGCCAGCTTCATTCTACTGGGAACACTATGTGCTCCTGAGAGGATGTTTCCATGAAGACACATTTGGCCAGGACTACTCCCCTTCCTCACATTGATGCTCAGACAGAGCAGATAGATGACCATCTATGCTTCTAGTGCAGAATGTAGCTTAAACTTTGTTTTATTAGAAGCATTGCTGTTCAAAATGAGATGCCTGATCATTCTGGTGACACTCAACAATTTGGATGTCTTTTTTGTGAAAAAGGAAATCAGCACAGCTGGGTATTTTAAGTAGAATCGGGCCCCCACAGTGGAGCTGTGGACATTTGGCAACGTGGAGGCTGCTTTGTACCGAAAACACAACTTTCCAAATCCAGGTCTCTCGGTCAAACGGCCGGTAGATGGCACCATGAGCATCTGATATCAGATCCAAGGCTGAGAATATTTATCTTCTCAAAGCTCTTCTCGAAATATTAAGCAAAACTTTGACTGTAACGCAACCATATTTGGACAAGCAGGTTTATTTTACTTTAGTCCTTTGTTATTAGAAACATACATATGTGTGTGTACTGTGTGTATACATTTTACTATCAAACCCTGAAGTTCTGGAAAGTATCCTTGATGGTTAGGATGGACTGTAAACTTTTACAGTATTATTTGCAGGCAGGTTTTTCGATTTCTTATTTAACTAACCTTTTCTTAGTATGAGGTTTAGTGGTTATGTGTCATACCATTGCTCAGGAAAACTCAGGAGAATATTTTTCACGCTCTAATACCCCATAAAAGAAACTCGTTCGTAGAAATGCAGTGGGACACATTGTGTGTCTTTTAAAAGAACAACATAAATAAACGTTTTTATTCCAATGAATGCATCTATAATAAAGATATGAACACATACAGCTCTTGATCAAGATTAAGAAATAAAAGAATGTCTATGTGTGTATAACCGAGTCACTTTGCTGTACAGCAGAGATTGGCACAATATTGTAAATCAACTACAATAAAAAGAAATTTAAAAAAGAAATAGATGGATATGGTTTAGAATAGGAATGGCGCCTCCATCTCAGACTCTGCTCTACCCCCAAACCTGAAGGTTTCAGAGTAGGAAATGATTCTTAGAATTCAGCTGTAAGTATAACATTTGGAAGGGACGTTATCCCCTAACTGAACAAGCCGTTGCCTTGGGTGGAAGTCTGAACAAAACCTTCGACTATCTCTTCGTGGATATTCTACTTGCTGGGTAAGCAGTCAGACAAAACATGGTGGACACGGACAAAGACTATAGGGCAGACTAGAGGGTCTAAGACCAAAGTCAAATGCCCAAACTGTATTTGGAACAGAAGCAAAGTTGGGGTCAATTATCAGAAGGGTATTTATGAGAGACACCAAAATTCCAGAGGCACATGTAAAAAGAGAAACTGGGAACATTCAAGACTCAAGGTGAAAGGTGCACACACGTGGTGACTAGGACTTATGAGCAGGGGTACAAGATTAGCTTCTGGGATGAATATTGTTTGCCTGTAATTTTGTTCTATTTGAAGATGCAAGATTTGCCTTCAAGGATGCCTCTTTGTCCTTCTTAAATGGCACTCTTTTTTTTTTTTTTTGCATGCAGTATCTGACAGACATGTACTTCTTCTTAATCACAAATATTGACTTCAATCATTAATTCAGAGCTTACTTAATTTCTAACTTTGACACAGAGTTATATCTTGCAGAAAATAAAATAATCATTCTTTGAGGTACCCTGGATAGAAGGGGTGGAGGAGTACTGGGGATGTCCAGAGAGGGTGAGCTGCTGTTGGGTTTCTATAGGAATTTCTATCATTTGGGTTGCAAGTTGGTTTGGGGAAAGCCTTCAGGAAGTTGAGTGGGAGAGAAGGACAGGCAGGAACTGCAGGAGAAGAGAAATCCTAGTCAAAGGCATCATGCCCAAGGCCTGATGTTTGCAGTGACAGAGCTTTCAAGTGTCACCAGGATATATTGGGGGAAAATACTTTTGCATGTGACATTTGGAAGCAGATTCAAATGTAGTTGGCTTTAGGGGTCTTTGTATCACCCTTCCCTGAGGTGGGCACATTTTCATCAGCTCATTGATCTTGATGCACAAGGATTAAAATAGTTAGAGGCAAAGAGCAAAGCCATGTTATCTTCAGTCGAATTCGAAATATGAGGAGAAAGAAGTATTAGAGTTTACCAAATGGAAACAGAAACTACTCTGTGGGAAAAGAAGTTTTATTTTCAGTCTTCCAAGATATTTCAAATGGCAGACGATAAAAAGTAATATGAAGACTATTGAGGAATTGCCTGAAACACACAAGAAGGGACCAGGCAAACAGTTAATAATGAGAGCAATATTGCTTTAGTGTCCACAGGAATGTTCAAGACTTTTGAGGAGAGAAAGTGCGGAGAGAAAACGTACCTAATTGCTTCTAAATGGCTAAAACAAGCTAAGTCTGATTCTTCCACTTCACAAGGGAGCTAGAGATGTTGGAAAGTCTGGGAGTTTATTCAGTTCATTCAACAAAGAATTATCATTGTGTAGTTCTAGCTTTGGTATCAGATCTCGTTTTGAGTTGATGCTCCAACAAATACTGACTGTGTGATTTTCAATAAGTTGCTTCACTTCTCCAAGCCTTAGTCTGACAGTCATATCTACCTCAAGGATTAAATGAAAGTATGTTAGTAATGAATGTAGAAATACTATCGTTCATATTAATAAATATATATCGAATGCCTACTATATTCTAAGTATAGCTCAACAGTTTAAAGTTTCTCCCTAATTATTTATGTCATAGGTGCTAGTTCAGGACTTTGTGTCATGGGGGAGAAGCTGTTTTTCCCAAAGACTGAGGAAGGCAATGTGCAGGAGCTAATCTTCAAGGTCTGCTGAACACAGAGCTTAGTCTCCCCTCAGCAAAAACATGGTAAAGGATCGTTATTATTATTTTAAAGAGAAAGAAAGGAAAGGTATATTGTTGGATTTCCCTTGTATATTTTCATTGTTATTCCTTCTAAGTTTCTTCTAGACTCACTTCCACTACATTCTAAAATAAAATGCCTTATAGACACAGGTACTTAGCAGGGACTTTGGCCCAACACCCTATGAGGGAACTGCTCCTTGAGCTGCCAGCGTATTTGGGGGTTCCACATTTGCCAGCCACTGCCTTCAGTCAGAACAGGTCAGTGGTGTGGACTGGGCTTTCTACTCTAGGCAACAGAAAGAATTAATTACTTGAGATATCTGTAAAATGAAAACTAAATATAAATGAAGAGTAATGTGAGTATTGCTGCAGAGGGAAGCATGAAGCCTGATTCTTCTTCTCCTGTATAAAGCTTCTCAACAGGATGGAATTTTAGGGAATTTTTTCAAACAGAATTTGGAAGCACCCTTTAAAAAAAATCTGCAAGTGTTAGTTTTGCCGTGTAATAACCGGCCACAGTACATCAGTGGTTTACAATGGTAAGCGTGTGACTCTTGCATGGGTCTATGTGTTGGTTAGCGTTCAGGTGGAATTCAGGTCTGCTCATCATGTCTTATTCCAGGACCCAACTTGGAGGAACAGCGGTCAACTGAGACATGTTCTTCCCATGGCAGAAGTCAGAAGCTCCCAGAGGGGTGAGTGGAAACGAGTGATGCCTTATAAGGCCTAAGCTACGAAATGCTGCGTTGTCATTCACCCCACATTCTACTGACCAAAGCAAGTCATGGGTACAAGCCCAACATCAATGGAGTGGGGAGAGAATCTGAAAAATATTCTAATCTACCATAAGTAGATATTCCAGTTAACTACCAGAAGCTATGAGGTAGCGGTGATTACAAATTAACCAGTTTTTGGTACAGATTTGGTGATACGAAACCATGCTTTCAAGTACTCAAATTCAATGAACTTATTTCTGTCAGTTTTCTTAAAGCCATTACTGATGGTAATGGGACATAAGAGCTCGAAAGAGCTTTTTCACAGCCACTCCTGTGCTAGCAGGGTAGGAGGAAAGCGCAGTAATGTTGTCCACCAGTGGCTCCATCTCTAGGGGGAGTTTCACCTGTCCCCTGCTCCTCCAGCAGATGCTTTTAGATTAGCAAATGACTTTCCTTCATGTAATGGACACTTTTCACACTGCTGTTTTTTTTAATGCATCTTGGGACAAGAGAGACTGTACATGAGCCCTGTAGAAGGGGAATCTCAGTTTCTTGTATCACTCTGGGTCCCTGGACATCAGCCCCATTGACCCTCTAAGCCACACGTTTTGGGGCTTGTCTCTTTGATGCGGATCTCAGGGGTTGGGGTGCTTGATGGGGCGACAACTCCTCTCTCTTTGGGGGGAAGCACCCGACTGGTGAGGTTCCTCCCTATGAGTGTTGCCATGCCATGCTGGGAATGCAATTTTTGCCAAGACTGTGTCTCTGCCTTGTCTACCCATATCATTGTGGTCCTTGTATCCTTTGTTGTGGAGAAGCAGGTCGCCTAGTTTTCAGATCTTTTTCAGAGGGAAATGATCCATATGTAGCTGTAGACTTGGTGTGTCCACGGGAGGTGGTGAGTTCAGGTTCTCCCTGTGCCACCATCTTGGACCTTAGATGGCTATTGCTATCTTTAACCAGAAGCCCACTTTACTTTTCTATATGAAGTTTATTCTGCTTCAACCTGTAACATGTCTGGCCATAAATTTGTCCTCAGTCATTTAGGAAGCATCTTTCTTTACGCTATAGTATCAGGCGGGAACCCTGGTTTTAAGTAATAACTAAAAGTGGGGACAGACAGCAGTCTGGGAGCACTTCATCTTTACTGTCACTCTGTTTGCTGCCCAGTGCAGTTGTCTTGTACTGGGCTCTGCCTTCTGTCTCTTCGGCCATGATGCTCTGGCCAGGCTTAGAGATACTTCTCCCAGGAATCCTCCCCTGACCACAGACTCAGCATCTCATGGCCATTCCTCTGTGTAAAGGATGCTACCTTTGCCACTTTGTCCTTCATCTCTTCCCCAGTCTCAGAGAAACTCAAACTCCCCTATGACCTCAACTCCATCACTTTGCCCTCAAGGGCTTACCCACTTTAACCTTCAGTGTGTATAATCTATGGGACTACTACTTATTCCCCCACCTGAGTGAGGGCTGGGGGTAGCAGTGCTGGGGAGTCAGTATTATAAGGCCAGTTGATTAGCTTAGAAATGCAGTACAGGTTTCTGTTTCTGGGATGGTGATGGGCAAAAAGATGTTAACACTATGTATTTTTTCTTAATAATTCGCACTGTTATACTCTGCTTGGAAGCCCTCTACCTCCCTCTTTCCAAGGGCTTCTCTTCTCCCACTTCTTGCTCATTTCACTGGGTTTTTTTAATTTACTGCCTCGGGGAAGAGATAAAGTCACCTTTTCAACAGGTAAGTCGAGTCTCTACAGTAAGTGAAAGCCTTTTCTCATCTAGGGAACATTCTGTTATACAGTTGAATCTTATCAGCATGACCATATTTAATTGAGTGACTTCAATGTCCATGTTTGCGATTGTTTTTGAAATTTTAGAGCCCACGTTTATAATTGTTTTATAATTGCTTAAACATTTAGAGAAATTCAGTTTCTTCTTCTCTAAGGAAAAAAATTAGTTTAATTCTTCTGCACTATGAATGAATTCTCTCTTTTTCGGATGCGGTGACTGGGTACCACTGGCAAAACAGACTCCTAAACAACAATAGCTCAAATATCTTAGAAGATTTTAAGAAGCATTCAACATTTTAGCTTAAACCCAAGATTTATTAAATATTTGCCTCAAGTATAAGTCATTTCTCTCCCTCTGCCCCAGCTCCCCAATTAGTATTTCATAAAGAACATAATTTTTAGAGTTTTTGATTCACATCATTTTTCCCCTCACAAAGAGTGGTTTAGAACCTGGGTTTTAGAGTGTGTCAGAGTTCAGGTCTAGGCTCTGTAAAATAACCCCAGTGTGATCTAGAGGAATTTCTTACCCTCGATTTTCCCTACCTGTGAAATAAGGCTAGTGCCACTTACCTCAGGGACTAGACAATCACAGGAAAACATCATTCATAAAGCACTTTACCCAAATGAACACTAGACAGATTTGAATATTAACTAATGTTATTGTCACATAAAAGAAAAGATCAAACTTTTCTATAGATTCTTCTATGTACTGTAAGGACTGTAAAAAAGGATATGAAATTTTATGAAGCTCAGAAGTTTTTCTGGACTTCTCAGTTCTGACTATAAGATACGACATCTACCTTCATGAGAAAACTGGGTGCATGTTCTAAAGATATTATTTTAGAGAAACTGGATATAAATTAATTTTTTTGTTGTAAAGTTCTATTTTACATATGCCTGTGGCCACCAGTCAAAGGATTGTTATGCCACCTTCTCTTGTAAAAGGCAGAGTGAGGGACTGTCTGTAGTCAAACCCATATTGTTGCTGTCCCCTCCCTGGTCTCCTCTGCATCACATTTCCCAGAATCTCCTTCTTCATTTGTTCTAGACTTGAGTCTGCCAGTGTGAGACCCAAGGGTGAGGTCTGGAAGGAAGTTGAGAAGGAGAGGTCATTTCTCTCCAGAGGTATTTTCAGGCAAACCCGTGGGCAGATGACACAAGAATGGTTCACAGCTGCTACTGGGTGAGCGCCTGCTTATTGCCTGCTTTGGTACTCTCAGAGGTTGATGCAGTTGGAGGTGGCTTTTGGAAACTCATTTGCTTTAGTGCAGGCTGAGACCATCAGAAAGGCTTCTGGAAGAGCTCTGGAGAGCCACCCACATAGTGCTGCAGACTGAGATCTTCGGTGATAGCCTCCCTGACCATTTTTCCCCAGCCCTTCCAATAGTTGTGTAAGCCTCTATTTCCCTCTGTGAAAGCCCTTCCTGCTTAAAATACATAGAGCGGCTTCTGCTGTCCTGATCAAACCCTGACTGAAATTGGCAACATGGTATACTGAACACTAAACTGGGAGTGGAAAGATCTTGTATATTATGGTCATTCCATAACAGCCCACATTGACCTAAATCATTCTTTTTTTTTTTTTTTTTTTTTTTTGGCGGTACGCGGGCCTCTCAATGTTGTGGCCTCTCCCGTTGCGGAGCACAGGCTCTGGACGCGCAGGCTCAGCGGCCATGGCTCACGGGCCCAGCCGCTCCGCGGCATGTGGGATCTTCCCGGACTGGGGCACGAACCTGTGTCCCCTGCATCGGCAGGCGGACTCTCAACCACTGCGCCACCAGGGAAGCCCCCTAAATCATTCTTTTTAAAGCAACTCTTGATTTTCCATTTTGTAGTTGTATCCTAATTCACTTAACCAACCCCTGGTTGAAAGACACTTAGTTTCTCATTTCTAGTTTTCCTCTAACACCAATGAACATCCTTGTATTTGTACTTTGCACACTTGTGTGAGCATATCTATGGGATAAAGTCCTGGAAGCGAAATTGTTGTGTGCCAAAATAGTTGTAGCAGTTCCAAGAACAGTGTCTGATTTTTACTTTTGCCTTTTAGAAACCATACGTGTGATTGGGTGAATTAATTAAATAATCTGAGTTTCACTTTCTCTGTCAAAAACCCCTGACTTTTTCTAAGAAAGATGTTCTTTATACCCAAGTGAGTAATGAAAGTGAGAGCACAGATATTGAAATCCACTTTCTTTCTAGAGGACCAAATTAGACACATTATGAAAATATTTTTTGTATTTTATATTTAAAAAATATATATATCATTTGAAGGTAGTTGATTGGGCTTTCAATAAAATAAGTCAGAAAGGATCCCATTACCATATGTTAGCTGGGAAACAAAGAGACCATGAGGTGAGAACTTCTTGCTTCATGCCTCCTTCTCTCTGAAATGCCAGAACTCTGTGGGAGGATCGTGTTTGTATATTGGCTGGATATATATTTGTGTGGGAAGCAAGAAATGCTTGAAACTTTATTATCAAGTTTAGAAGTTTTATGCTCTTCTTTACAACTAGTATCAACACATATAGCTTCCATAATAAAATCTGTCCTTTTTTTCTTTTTTATGAAAAGGCTAACTAACGATTTGCCTAACTAGATGGAAACATGTACCTTAATGCTAGGATCACATTTCTAGTTAGGGAGGTAAGTGTTCCTAGACCTTGGCTTATTTAGGATCTCAATTCTGAGGCTAAATTGCAAGTCTGATAGTGCCTAATCCATAATTGGTACTCAAGAAGTATTTGTTGAAAGAATGAATGAATGTATTAATTACAGAGGGTATTGTGACATTTATTTTCATTAAAAATGATTTGTGCCGCCTTGAAGAAAATATTCTTTGTCATTGCCTTTGTGAAAGAAAGACAGCCTCCCACGAGGCTGAAAACCTTATAGGATTTCTGGGTTGAACTTCTTTTTTCAAGAATACCAGAAGATACACTAGCTGTTTTTTGAATGAAAAGTTTCACTTGCATTTTCGAGCAGGATAAATTATCTTTGCCTTGGCCAAATAGGTGAAGGTAGAGCCTTGATCTGGTAGTGGAAGGTGGGATTGGATGGATTCCCCTTTGTCCACCTTTCCCTCATTCCTGGATCTGATTTGCAGATCACTTTGGGGAATGATTAGTTGGTACCGAGATGGGAAGTGATGAGAAGAATTAAAAGTAATGGCTACTTGATGGTAAGCCATATGAAGACCTTACATGGTTCAAGCTGTGAGCTATTCCTAAAATGGAATTATAAATGGGATTTTAACATGTAAAGCCAGGATTGATGGGAAAGCAACACCGAAAAAAAATGTGTGTGTTGTAACACAAACAAACAAACAGACATTGGGCTTGGAAGCCAGATAGATTTCACTTCCCATTTTACAAGTTGTGTGACGTTAGGCAAATAGGTTTTCCCATCTTTACAACAAGGTGATCATGCCATTCTCAGAGGGATACTAAGAGACTGAAATGAGATATGCCAAACAGTTTGCAATAGATAAATCTTGACCTCTTTTCCCTTCATTATCATTAAATACTTTTGCATGTTCAAGGACCCAGTATGTACTGATCCCTCCTGTATTTGTATTTGTAGTTAGTAGATCAACAAAACATAGGTTCAATGAACTAACCCCTTAGGACTATACAGGGTGTATCTAATCTCCCCCTACAAATCTATTTTTTCTAATGGAGCTTAAGAAAATTTCTTTCAGTTTTAATGCTTCTCACCTGTAAAGTGAAGGTGTTGGCATAAGCGGACTTTCCAGCCTGCCTGTGGCTCTCCAAGAGGAAGTTTACAGCTGGTCTTGTTTAAGTGCTGGTACAAGACAGATGACAACTTCGGGTTATTTTTCTTCCTGGTCTTGAACCCTCTTTGAAGGACCCTTATTCTATGTCACCCACCCTCTTTTCTCTTGATAAAACATTTAGTCATTTTGTATCTTTGGACTATCTATGATCTCCAGAAGAAAAAGAGGAGCTGCAAAAACACCTTCCTAGAATTTACAGATAGTAATTTGCTGAATCATTGGGACAAGTCATGATTCATGCCAAAAAGGAGAAAAACTTGACTTCATTCAATTAAAAAAAAGTATTTTTTTTTCATTTTTAACCTTGGTGTTGAAAGTGGAATAGAAAGATTGTGAAGTTGGTAAAATGGGGGACTTATTTTTAAGGCAAAATACACCATGGTCTCCTCAAAGTGAAGTAAAGAACTAAATTCTTACCCGTCCGATGTATAGATGGCACTGTTTGCAAAGGAAAAGTCTCTGGGCCCAAGAGAAGCACAAAGAGACTGGGATCCCCCCCATGCATGGATCTCTTCTTCGTCCTCTGTTCTTAGGCAATAGCTAGCTCTAAGGGGCTTGCTACTCATGTTCTTTCCTTACCAACTTCCCTGAGGAAATGGTTCTGAGCAATGACTCATAGCTAAGGTGTTCCACTGAGGAAAGAGAAATCTTGGAGCCAAGCCCAGCAACTAAAGAGAGAATCTACTTCCCCCATCCCAACTTAGGTACAGTCCCTTAGCTATTATTCTGAGCTTCCGCTGTGGGTTGGAGGGACAGAGATAAAGGGCTGGAAAATTCACCAAGACTTGGTAGGGCTGAGGCTCATAATCTTTAACTTACTCCCCTGGGTGCACCACACCATTAACCTGTTAGGGATGGGAGTGGATTTCACAGAGGGTGAGGCTGGTAGACAGGAGGGAAGGGATAGATTAGACAGCTGCAGTCTGGAGCAGGTTAAAGAGAACATGGCAAGTTGGTGAAATTCATTCATTCGGTGCTTACTTTGAGCCAAGCACATGGATTATTTAATTTAATTCTCATAACAACCCTGTGAGGTGGGTTGCCACCCCCACTTTACAGACTAGGAAACCGAGGCGTAGAGGTTAAGTTACTTGCTTAGAATGATATAGCTAGTAAATGAGTTGCTTACTTAGGATGACATAGCTAGTTAAGTGGTGGAGTCTGAGTTTGATCATCATTCCTGTACATCATCATCAGTGCAAGTGTTTCCTGCCCTTCCACTTTGAACACTCCCTCAGAGATACATGCATCTCCATCTCTATACCCCTAGCACTTCCCAGGGTGCTGGGCAGGTGTCTGCGAATGTGTCTTCTGCTTCCTCCTTCCTATTTCTGCTTAACCTGATCATGTGGCCAAGCTCACCAGCCTCATTAGATTCCATCCTTGAGAGTCAATTTCCTGTTGCCCCTTCTATTAACCCTACACTTCCTGGTTCCCGCATAACCAAATCCCCACCCAGATCAACCCTTATTATTGCCTTCTCAGTGAACTGTCAGGATGCAGTGCACTACTAAGAAAAACCGTTAGCCAGTATTTTACATTTGTGTTTTGTTTTTGGTGTGTACAGTATCTTTAGGGTGACTTCCAAAGATCACTCACTATTACTCAGCACTTTAAAAATCCATCTCTTGTTGATTCTGTTTTCATCATATGCTTTATGACAGCTTTTCTAAATCTCCTAGAACCCTATATTTACATTAATTCCCATTTCTACTTTCTCCTGAGATGTTATGCCTTCAATTGGCTACTGAAATCTACTCTTGAAGGTCACCAGTGACCTTCTAATCATCAAGTCTTATGTCATTTTTTCATGTCTGACCTCAGTGATGGCCTGGCTGGCCGTCCCTCCTTTTTGAGGGTTCTTCTTTTCTATATATTCTGTGCCTTGGCACCTCCCCTATGTGGATAGAGGCTATATATATATATATATATATATATATATATATATATAAAATCACTGTGCCCTTTTTCTTTGGGCCCAGTATTGCATTTCCAACTACATGCTAGGAATCTTCACCTGGATTCAGCACAAATTCTTGAACTTAATATGTGAAAAACTAAATTAATCATTTTCCCATGGAAACTGGGTCCTTCTCCTGATTTCTTTATTTCTGTTTTTTTTTAAATCTAATTTCCAACCTAGAGATCTCCTTTCATATCCCCATAGCAAACTTGTTAAAGTTCTGTGAAATCAATTTTCTCCATTTCCTTTGATCCTCCCCTCCCCCACCTCTTGAGCACCATACTCCATTCCCTGGTTAGATTTGTAATTACCTTGACCTAGACTCCAGCCTTCAGCGCTGGAATCCACCTAACACAGCCCTATCGTGTCCACGTCTTAAAGCATAAGTCTCATCTTAATATTTCCCCACTTGAAAATAAAGATAAATTCCTCTATAGCACGTTGTTATTTACTGAGCTGATTAATTTCTTAGGGTCTTCCAAAATATATTTCCAACTAGCCTTTCCTTTTGTCTCCTGCTTCTCCCCTCACTTATATCCTATTTCAAGAAACATCTTTACTTAGTTCCAAGAAACTAACCCATGTTTTCCCATTTCTAGGCCTTTGCTTTTAAGGTTCCTTCCCTGTTAAAATGTCCCCCCTGACACTTTGGCCTATTAAAAGCACATCTTTTTGTCAAGGGCCACCTCAAAGACCTCTTTCTGAGAATCTTTCCTGATCCTTCCAATGTGATTTTTTTTTCCTTCTTTTCTTTCTTTATTTAAAAAATAATTCATGCCATACAGTGGGAGTTCACCCTTGATGGTAGTTCTCTTATTCATCTTTGTATACTCAGCACACATGTCATAGTCTCTGAATAAATAGCTTTTGTGAAGAACTTGGTTGAATGTACTTTGCTTACCACTACTGCAGATATGGAGAAATATAATGCATGGTCCTGCTCTGATAAATCTTAGAGACATATTGATGAAAAAAGATATTTAGAATTAATGAGATCTCCATTGAAAGCCTATGATAAGGCCAAATCAGTGCTACAGATTGTAAGTACTGAGTGAGTTTGGTGTTAGATGAGTTTTTGGTGGAATGAATTTCGTCTGGTGATAGACCTGAACTTAGTGAATGGGTGAGAGCTGAATTGATGCCCAGAGATAGTGGGAAAAGATATTCTAGGCTGGGGCTGGGAGGAAGGGCTTTTCTCTGCCTCTCTGTGATTTCTACCCACTGGTCCTGGTTCTGTTCTATGGGGTGACAAAGTATGTTTGCTCTTCAAACGTCAGTTCTTCCTTCCTCCCTCCTTCCCTTCCACCCTTCCTCCCTCTCTCTTTCCCTCCTCCCCTTCCTTCCTTCGTTTCTTTTTTGGTTAAACATTCCCTATTCCTTTGGGCGTGTCACAATATCATTTGTAGATCCTTCCTCATTCTGGTGGCCTCTGAAGACATGCTGCTCTTAGATAAGGTACTTCTCTTACATGCATCTCCAGAGTTGAATACACTGGCCCAGATATGATATTTTTAGGTTGGAGGGCAGTGGGACTGTCCCTCTGCTGTCCTGAATTTGTACTTCCATTAAAGCCGTCCAATAGCACATTGACCGCTCGCTCTTCCGGACAAATGAACACGTGGACACTCCTGCCCCTTTGTATACTAGGAGCACTTTTAAATTGAGGTTCTCCACATGCTTTTATGAGCACTAATTAATTAAGCATCACTGCACCTTGGTGAGGACCTGGGAATCACTTCTTCCCACAGGGAATTACAGACTGCGCCTCCACGGAATGCTAACCGCCGTGCCCAGCAACGCTGTGAGGTGGAGGGTTGAGACTATCATATTCAGTTGAAACTGCAGGGGGAATTTTAGGGAGGCAGAATGTAATTACTTTAGTTGGACTGGAGCCAGGATTCCGGAGTTAACACAACTGCTCTTAGAAAGTCTGCCATAAGATCTCTGGTGACCACAAATGGTTAGGTCTGTGGTTTTAGGTTTCATCCGAAAGGTAAACAGCTCAGTGTAGCACAGTGCCCTGAACACCACGCGGGACATCGCTTCACACAGCCCTGCAGAGGAGAGGCCACCTACTGAATGAGAAACACCATTTCCTCAAGTACCTACTTGTTCCTGGGAGGTCTCTCATCCTTGCACCAAAGCAGCCCAGCCCTTACTTAGCTAGTGAGAACTGACAGGCTCCCAGCACAGAGTGGTATGGCTGCCAGACTAAATTATGTGCTTGTCATTTTTCCCTGTGTTGTCCAAGATTCCAGCAACAAAACAGTAGGGAACTCCCCGTACACATTTTTGCTCAAAATACATTCGTTTCTCCTCTCAGTAAAGTTCCTGGATCCCACAGTCCAAGTTAAACACAACTGGAATTTCCCTATAAGTCAAAAACAATATTAATTCTGAGCCCACATATTTTTCTTCTCGTAGGGAATGTACACAGTTAAACACAGCACATGTTGCAGACAATCTGCAAATGGTAAAAAGCTCTGGAGGAAAGAAACAAAAAGGAAGAAGAGCAAGGGAACATATTTTTCAACAAGAGAGCAGAGGAGATTTGGTGGGGTGTCTGACCCAGCAATGAGAATTTTCCTCTGTGGTCTGTTGAAAGAAGAGCAGAGGCTGGCATCATGCCGTGGGTAGACGGTTAGAGGTTTCTATACCACACTAATCTTCAATGAGGATGACTTCTTGGTGGGAAGCAAAGAGATTCTGGTACAATATTAGCATGGTACACAGCTGAATTCATGTGTCCCTGACTTCGGCTGTACAGGAGACATTAAAGTACCTGTTTATCTGAAGGCTGAGGATTACCATAGTCATCTTTTTCAAATTAAAATGGCAATGTAAAGTTTTGTGAATGTTAGTTCTTCTAATTGACAGTGGATTGTATAATTAAAACAAAGTCACTAATATTTTCTCTTGTTTTCTTTTTTATCACTGAAAGTTCATTTTTCACTAACCCAGACAAGGTCTTCATTTTTATGAAGACCCATGCTGACCCCTAAAAAATCTGATTTTTTTTTTTTTTTTTAGTTAATGTTTGTGCCCATCTGGTTTGAATTTAGCATTCTTATGAGTCATTTCACTGTGATAGGAACACTCCACTATAGAAAACTTCTGTTAATATTTTAACATTTTAAATCAAACACCACATAGAGCATTACCTAAGCCTCCTTGCAATTATAGGAAACTGTGCCTTCTATTTGTTCATGGTTCCTGCCTTCACGTTTATTTTCTTTAAATTGAACATAGTACATGGTAAATAAGTGCATACCCCATATGTGTGTTCAAATACTTTACCATTTTGGCCCAACGTATCCTTTTGCAGTTTAAGAGCCTTTTGGAGGCGACATTTGCCTGAGCAAGGATGAATAATTCTATAGGAAGTCGGATGGTCTTTACTTCTCAGGGCTGACACTTAACCCATTTAAAAGAGCTCAATTTATTTCCCGATCAACATCGACATTGACTTTATAACTTACATTTTTACTATCCAAATTTCCTGATTTTGAAGCTTGAACTCATTTTCCTTTTACTGCTGGGCAACATTTCTCAAGGTAGTCTTTAAGGTGAAACGAAGGAGGAAAAAAATGCCAGGAATCTCTTTAAGAAAATACAGCAGTGTCTCCTCCACCTTCTTAAGCAAATGGATGGTTCCCAGGGAGGCTAGATTTGGTTGTGTACTTAGTCAGTAAATCGAATCTGCACATGGGGTGGACATAATTTAACTTAAAAAAATAAAAAGGAGAATTTTGAAGTATTATTTGTATATTAAAAGTAAAGCAAGCATGCTTTAACAAGCCAAGCCATTTTGTCTTTTATTTGTTATATTTAAAATATTTCATCTTAATTTTGGAAGGGAAAAAAAATAGCAGTGGTTTAAATCAAGTGCTTCAGGAAGGAGCAGGCCATTTTTAAGGTAGGTATGAGTTCCACACTTCAGCGAAGATACAAATGAACTCCTGCTCTGAATGAATAATAAGGCTGCATTGCCCTGTACCCCCATTCAAGTTTCTTGAGCTTATTTCCTAATCTGAAGGAATAAAGCTTAACAAAACAAAGTGCCTTACCTGGGCTCTGAGCACAAGTTTCTTGAGATAACTTTATTCTAATTCTCATTACATTTTAGTTCACTGATGGCGCTTGGAGAAGTTTAAATCAAAAGAGGAAAAAATAATAACCGAGGTGGGACCCAGTTTCTTAGTCTTTGTTCAGGCAAAACATGTGTTGGAGGCTAGGAAAGCTTTGCAAGATCCAAATCTGGGGATTTCCGCAGCCACATGCCACACTGCAGATCCCAGGCCCTGGGCATGACGAATACGGTTGTACTTTCCGTTAGCCATGTTGTTGTGACTGAATAAAAAATGTCGTCTTTTTTCACACAGTTTAATTAGAAGTACCAGATGTGGTGTTGTATGACTGATGTTAAAATACGACACTTTTATGTAAACACTTTAACTTAATCAATCAAGTAAATAGCTTTCACTGTTTTAAAGCATTTCAAATCTGCTTGGTACAAATACATTATTTTTGTGTTATGCTAAATAGATCATGGCCAGCTGCAGCATTATTAAGAGATTAGGGGAATAAAGTTAGATTTTACTATATTATTTTTCAAGGGCCGGCCTTTACAATTTCCTCCTCTGGGAAAGACAAAAAGAAGACAGGGTTAGAAAATCCTTTAATTTTGTGGTGCCAAAGAAAGTTCTCCTAGGGAAAAAAAAAGTTCTTTCTCCACCCCCATCAAATATCGTGTATTAAATGTATCTTTGCATTCCCCGATGCTTCCAGGGAAAATTGTTTTTCTCTGGTTCCCTGTACAGTAAACAGCCCATTGCTGAGGCAGTGGATCTTCACTAGCATATTAAGTGTCCTGGAAGTTTGATACTCCCAGGAGTACAGCCTGAGAACTGAGCATTCAAAAGCCAAGCCATTAAGTTTCCAAGCACCTTACCTTATCCTACTTAGTTTGAATCCTTTGTTAAGTTCAAATTGCCCTGTATCGCTAGGGTCACTTTAACTTCATCAGTAGAAGTGGTGGTGCTGCCTAGAGATGTCCCTCTTTGAAGAGCAGAAGCTTAGGGGAGACAGGAAACTAAGTGATGCAAGAAACTCAAGGTCTCAACTGTGAAATGAACTATGGTTACATGCTCTGAGAGTCGTATGAATCTTTGTGGAATGTTCACAGGGAGGGTGGCTGAAATGGCACTCAGTGGGAAATACTTCATTTGAAGAAGAGGCAAAGAAGGAACAGATTTAAGGCTTCTTCAGGGCCATCGTGGCTCAGCAGGATGGCTAAATGTGTGTTTCTAATAAACCTGTTTCTCACTTGGCTCTGCTTCCCCTAGTCCCCTTCTTTCCTCCCCCGCGCGGGACGTTTGTGACAAAAAGAAGGATCATTTTGGAGAGTGGTTAGGAGAAGCGCTGGGTAAATGTAGCTGACGCACATCCAGCTAATGTTCTGGGATGGTCTGCAGCCCCTAACCTTGGTAGACCTCTGGGACAGTTCTCCCACATTGCACCATCTACACTGCAGTTGACAAAAGCTCGGTGCTCTCTGAAGTTGGGCAACCTAGCAGCTTGGCTCTATCTCCTGTGGAAACTAAGGGGAGGACAAAACGAAAATGAGACCATTACCTGGCAGGCTCTGCCTTTTCCTGCTTTAAGAACTATGGACAGAGAGAACATCTTCTGGAGAAAATTCGATCTATAGCTTATATCTCTTTTTCCTTTCAGGTAACATTTATTTATTTCACCCAAGTCAAAACTTTTTTTGTTTGGTTAGAACAATGAGATTGCTTTAAAACTCAAAACAGAACTAAGGCTAAGCTTAAACAGTGCATAGTTTGTTCAGAAGTCCCCTTTAAAAGCCAGTCATAAATGATGAGTGATTGTGTGTAGGGAGGGAGGCAAGATGAAATCCCCACCCAGCCTCTTGAAAAAGGATTGAGATTATTGGAAAGCCCACGCGTGCTGGGTGGCACTTACCCCATTTCCATGCCAGATTGGGAGTGTTTTAGTCAGAGAGGTCTCTACGGATTCAAAATTAGGAGAGTGCTGAGTAACCTGTGATTGAGCTTTCTATTAATTTTTATGTAAAAATTTAGCCATTTTTAGCTCTATGCTCTGCTACCCATACCTTGAGAGGACTCGGGCATCTGAAGACTGATCAGACTTTCCCTTGGGTCCCAGGATAAAGGAGGCTCTCCTGTTCCCGCCTGCATCTCCCTCCATCTTCTCCCTCCCACCCATGTTTCCTGTACTTTATCAAGGGCTACTAACTTTACTGATCCTACTTAGGTTGCAGGCATTACCTGGAGAAAACAATAAGTGAGGAAATCGAATGAACTTGCAAAGAAGAGGTGTGGGCTTTGTCCTCCAAATGGATTGGTTTTCTGGACCACACACCGTGAATGCAATCAGTTGGTGGGTCTGCTTTTCATGCCACTTAAGCTGGGGGACTGGGTTGTTGTGTGCTCTGAAAAGCTACAGGAGTCTGGTTGGCATTCAGATAGTTTTGCTGTGTGAATCCCAAAGTGCAAAAAGTCCTGAAGGGATTTATTTTCCCCTTTCTCCTTTTTTCCTCTTTTTATTCTTATTCTTTTTTTTTTTTTTTTTCTTTCTAAGGCATCTCTGTTTGCTTTGGCAGTTGTATAAGTCTAAGTGAAAGGTGGGTGGAGGCATTCAGGGAAGGAAGCGTGTGGAGGGAGAAAATGGGAATGCGGCGAGGCCAGCTGCCACCCTGTTTTGTTTTGCTAGAAGACCTGAATAAGCATCAGATGAATGTTTTGGAAGAGGCTATTCCGTAGGACCCTCTCTCTCTCTCCCTCTCTTCTCATTCTCTGTGGTGGGAGATGAGGCAGGCAGGGCCTGAGAGAGGCAACAGGATCTTCCTGGTAGACTCACCAACACTGCAGAGGTTGCTCCCAGACCGAATAGTTCCAAAGACTTGCCAGCAGCATGGCCAATGGTGTGATTGTTTGACTACTTTCCTTGGTCTGTCTTGCAGTATCCCGTTTTCTAGTGCTCAGCTTACATGGTGGTTTCTAGAAAGATACTCCTCTATTGCCAAGCCGTGACGTGTTAATTATTTAATAATGAAAACAAATACCCACACTGCATCCAGCTCTTTCCTGCCTCGTGGCGTTTAGGCATGCTGTCACGTGCTGTTCCCTCTGCTTGGAACTTTTTCACCTATTATCTCCCCAATCCCCTTCCCCGGGGAAATTTCCATTCATCTTCCGTATTTTCTATTCAAGTCTCAGCTTAAATATCCTCTCAGTGAAGTCTTCCTTGATTCCTCTAGGCTGGGCAAGTACCACCTTGACACCCCTCACATGTGACGTCTCTCTCCTTGAGAGCATGCATCTTGATTGTAATTTGTTAACTGTTTGGGCAATTACTTGTTTATCACTAGGATTCCCTGCTGGACTGCAAGATCCTGAGCGCAGGACTGTGTCTGGTTCACCACCATATCCCCAGAGCCTGACGCAGATGCTTTGTGAAAATTTGTAGGATGAGTGAAGGACCAGTGAGTGCTTGGATGACCACTAGATGGGTGCTGCTGGAGCGGGAGGTGATTGCTACCGTGTATTGGAGACCGATAAACTGTTAGCTCCAAACGAAACAGCAGTAATGATCATGGTTATACAGAACAGTTAAAAGCCAACTTAAGTATAATCATGGGACATTCAATTAAAAATAAAAGATAACCAGGAGGAGAGTGTGTAATGATCACTGTATTTTTGCGATAATGCGTCTTCCCAATCCTGTTAAGCAATCCTAGGAATTTTCAGAGTTCCTCATCCTTTTTTTCGGTGTCCTTTCCCTTCAGTTCGAATAATACATGCATACTTAGTGAATTTGCATGTTAGGAAACTAGATGCCTACCTTGAAATGCATTCACTTCACTTATTCATTTAAATACATGTTGAGTATTCATAACATAAGTCACAATTGCTAATGGGTGACACTGGGTAAAACAATTAACCTCTGTGTGCCTCAGTTTCCTTAAATGTAAAATAGGGTTCTAAGGATTAAATGGAGTAATACTTGGAGTGAAGCTTTTAGCACAGTGCTTGGCATACAGTAAGCCTTCAGCCATGTTAGCGATTACCTTTCTTTCGATGTGTCAGGAGCCATGTCAAACTCTGGCCATCCAAAGATTAAAAAGAGGTGGTCGGGCTTCCCTGGTGGCGCAGTGGTTGAGAGTACGCCTGCCGATGCAGGGGACACGGGTTCGCGCCCCGGTCCAGGAAGGTCCCACATGCCGCGGAGTGGCTGAGCCCGTGAGCCATGGCCGCTGAGCCTGCGCGTCCGGAGCCTGTGTGCCGCAACGGGAGAGGCCACAGCAGTGAGAGGCCCGCGTACCGCAAAAAAAAAAAAAAAAAAAAAGAGGCGGTCCTCGCCCTCTTGAGTTCATGGCTTGTGAGTGATTGGCACTGTGATGCTCAAGAGTGCCTTTCCTTATCTACAACCTGCCAAGTTCATAAAATGAGCACCAGTGGGAGTTTCTCATTGCACTCACTCTGAGTGATGGCTCCCAGCTTTTCCAATATTTTGGCAGGAGCTGCCGTTATGTTCAGCGTGCCTCATCCCCAGAAGAATTGGTTTTTCTTCTTCTGTGGGCAAGAGCCACCTGAAGTCCTCCTCTCTATACCCCAGGGCATTTGAGTGGCAGGGCAGATGTTGGCCATTTGCTGTTGCGCTCAGATTATGTGGAGCTTGGGCGCTGCTGGACACATACGTGGTGGAAGGTTTAGCGAAAATTGTTCACAATCTGTGAAGCATGTGAATTATATTCCTGTGACATTTAAAAAATTCTTGGCAGAGGGAGAAGCGTTGAGTGAAAGGTAATAATCCACTGTTACCTTCCCCTTCATTTGGCTGCTGTAAGAGCTGTTGGAAAGGCCTTTGAGAAATCTGTTGAATTGGATTCGTCATTGTGCTTCCCGTTCATTAGATAACCTCCTCATTCTTCTGTACCATTTTCCACTGACTGCGTGCGATTAAAAAATACTTTTTCTACAGGCATGCAATTGATGTTTGCTCCCCAAGAGATTCACTTCTTAACATAGTGGGTTCTAAGTGAAATTGAGAACAAGTTTTGGCCATTACTTTTATAGGTGAAAATGTCTGACAGGTGACTGCTGTTTCATTAAAAACGTAATCTCAGCCTTGTGGGAGGTTCGTTTTTGTTTGTGGCAAAGTTTGGGTGATAGTATAGAAGTCTCCCCTCATATTTCCTAGAGACTTTCACCCAGATGTAAGAGAAAACTCCCCAACTGCATAACTCAGAACCATTAAAGCATCTGCATATAATTTCTAATTTTTCAAAAACAGTGTTCACAATACTGTTTGGCAATTCTTCTTTCTTCCTTCTTGACTTCTCTTTTATTTATATTTTCACACTGACTGTATTTGTGAATACAGTTAATACTTCTAATTTATTATGTTCTAGGCATTGCTCTAAGAACTTTAATGGAATAACTTTATTGACACCTTACAACAGCTTTGTGATAGAGTAGTAGTATTATTATCCTTATCTACAGACAAGGAATCAGAGGCAGAAAGAACTAAAATAAGTAAGCCACCCAAGGTTACGAGAGAGTGGACAGGGGAGCTGGGATCTGAACCCAAGCAGTCTGGTTCCAGAGCCCTTAACTGCTATGTTCCACTGCCATTCAGGTCCTAGTCTGTGCAAAGTGAACCACAGAGAGGACCTGCATAGCTCAAAGGACTGTAGTTATTGGAGATCCTTGCAAGGCAACCAGTGGCCTTTGGGTCTCGGTGTTGGAGAGCAGTCTGCCCACTTGCCCTTCACTAGAGGACATTGATTGCTTTGCTGCTTAAAGTAATAACCTTTGGAGATCAATTCAATCTTTATGAAAAACAAGTTGTTCCCGGGATAAAATAATAAGAAACCTTTCTTTTCAGTGGTGGTTCCATTGAAGAAAATCATCCTTAGTTATAGTTAAAACATAAAATCTCTTTTTTGGCTTTCAAATATGGACCTTGTAAACGAAACCAGACAGATGTGTGCATCTTTCTCCTTTCTCTGATTGGTATTATTTTAAAGTATTAGATGTCTTACGTTTTGTTTTCAATATTAAATATTGCTTCTAAGAGGAAACATAAGAATAAAAATGATTTATATGATGAGTCCACTCAGGCTGAGGCTAGAATTAGCCAATTCTAATTGTCTTTTCATGTCTTTTCATGTCTGTTTGTCTTCTCACATTTGTTTGTTTGAATGAATTCCATTTCTTATACTCCTGTTTGGTCCAGTAGGATGATGGTTTAGACATAGACTGAGTTTACTGACTGCAACATCTGTTTTCAGAAATCTCAGCACTTCTCACCTTTAGTTGGAAGCTGCTAAGTTCTACCCCAAGAACGAGGTACACTTTGAAAAGTTAGGGTGAAGAGTTTACCAGGCCCTCTTAAACGTTCATATCTTTTATGCCTTCCTGAACAGAGCTCTGGGGATAGAGCAATGTGGTCTCGGCTATTAAAGATAGTGGGCCAGGAACACCTGGTCACAATAAATATAGGCTCCTTCTTTCAGCCTTCTCTGTGGTCTTAAAATGAATCTACAAATCTTAAAATCTGTCATTTCCAGGATTATGATAATCCCAGGTAATGAGACATTTTCACAAGTCTCACATTGTAAATCTGATGCTTGCTTATTTAAAAGGCCATATCAAAAGGAGACTGAATTTTGTTAATTGTGCAGTTTCCTGGATTTAATTCATACGCACACCAGATAGACTGAAAAATTAAGAATATTTACAAGATATCTAATTATAAAATCATTAAAGCAAATGAATTCATTGAATGTTATTTTAAGAAATTGTCCACCACACTGGAAGCAGTTAAGCAAATTCCTGCAGTGTAGAAATAAATTTGGGCAAGCCCAAATATCTATGGGCTTCAGCAAGTCTAAAATCTTCTTTCCAAATAACATTTATTGGTATGTTTCTAATTACAAAAGTTGTTCATGCTTATTTTAGAAAACTTGAGGGGAATAAAGAAGAAAACAGAACCATCTTCGATCTCACTCATGCCTGAAATCTTGACATCCAAGAAAAAACCAATTGTGTGTTCTGTTGAGGGTCCTTTTTCAAAGCGACTATATTTTGAACTGAATATGCACTTGAATTTAAAATACGAATGACAATATCTGATAGTAGAACCAATAACAATGGCTCTACACCCTATTTTCTAATGGCTGGGCAGCTCAGCTTAAGATACACTTTCCTTATTCTTTTTCTAAATTACTTTTTCCAATTGTGAAAGTAACACCTTAATTATGGAAAATTTGGAGAACATTAAAAAAAAAAATCACTCTTAATGATCCCTACTTCTCCTGAAGACAAGCACTGATGTTGGTATATATTCCTCTAGCCCCAAATCTTTTTTTCTCACATCAGCAGGTGCTTTCTTAGAAATGGATTGGCTCAGTAAGGCAGGCAAATTTAACAATGTTAGACAACCTGGGCCAGGGTTGTGTAGACTAGAACGGTGTAAGGGGAGAGTTTCCAACCACTGTGCTCTCTGGGCAGAAATTTGTGTGTGGGGTGCCTGGGAAGGGAAACAAATATGATCTGATCCATAAAAGTGAATTCAAATGTATTGGAGGTCGAATGACCTGTCTGTCTGTAGCTCAGATTTGCTTCAGGGCTTCTTTCCCTTTTATTTATTTTTTTTTTTGGGGGGGTATGCGGGCCTTTCACTGTTGTGGCCTCTCCCGCTGCGGAGCACAGGCTCCGGACGCGCAGGCTCAGCGGCCATGGCTCACGGGCCCAGCCGCTCCGCGGCATGTGGGATCTTCCCGGACCAGGACTCCAGGGCTTCTTTGGTGGAGAGAAGTGGTACCTTCACCTTATTCCAACTCATCCTCCACCACAAGGTGATTTTCATTCCCCTATCGCCTTGTGAAAATAACCAGCCCCGCCTAATAGAATTGGGCACATGGTAGGGCCTATATAAATGCTTATTGAGTGCAACTAAAGAAAACCAAATTTATAATCTGGACTGCAATGTCACTTAAGAATATCGAATTGTTTTCATGAAAGAACGATAATTGAACTTAGTTAAGGGATATATCTTTTAAGTGAATGTGGATATGACTTAATATGCACTGGATGAGGTGATGATGAAGACGATGACAGTGGAAAAGGAGGAAAACGTGAAGGCCAGGAAGAATTATTCATTTAATAAAGCATTATGCTTATCTCAATGAATATATATATATATACACACACATATATATGTATATGTACACACACACACACACGTCTCTAAGTGTATATGTACAAATGAAATTTTTTACAAAAATGTCTTGGCTGTGGCACCGGTAGGCTTATTTTTAGAAAAAAGAAGAGGAATTGAAAGTGCCATAAAACAGAGAATGTCAGATGCCAAGAAATATGTTCAAGGAATAAAAAACCATAATGAGAAAAATGTTACGTTTATACATTAGCAGGAATCTTATTTTTGCTTCCATGAATTTTAAAGTTGCATTGATTTGACTCAACAAATTTCATTAGCATCCCATTTCACTTAGAATTTAATGATATGCAAATGATCTATCTGAAATGAAGGCCGGAAACACACACACTTGGAGATTTTTTTTTTATTCCTTGGAAAATTCCTTTAATGTTTAGAAGGTGTCAACTGTGGATACTGTCTACTCAGCATAGAAAATAGAATCAGTGAATGTTCCCTCTGCTTCAACAGATGCTCTTTATAATCTCTGAGATCCTGAGACTCAGAGGGTCTGTGTTTCTGAAAGGTTGGCCCAAAGACCACCTATGTCAGAATCACCTGGGCACTGATTAACATGCAGATTCCTGGGCCTCACCCCAGATCTACTGAAAGAGAATATTTAGGTATGGCGCCCCAGAAATCCAGGTGACGTTTATGCATACCAGAGTTTGAAACCCCGGTGTAGGGTAAATATTAGGAGGTATTTGTTTAAAGATTTAGGCAAGTCCAGATGGGAAGCGATGGAATGGAATACACTGGTTCTTCTACCAGTAGGGGTCACTCACTCTTTAGTCTTGAATTTGGTTCCAACAGGCTAAGAGATAACAAAATCCACATGCTGAGAGTGAACTGATATTCAACAGAGGAGAAAATCAGGAGGTTTCTTCTCCAATGGATTAATCAGTTTTTCAGGCATTGTAATAACGATAATAATAAATGCCATCCTTTGATTACTTCTTTGCATTCAGCACTTTCCACATGCAACTGTAAGGGATCTCATTTGATCCTCTCAATAATTCAGTGACATAGGCACATCTTTATTTTATTGATGGGGCCCCTGAGGCTCAGAGAGATTAAATAGCTTGGACTGGGTCTTCCTTCTAGTAAATTGAGGAGATGGTATCTCTGCTTTCAGAATCTGGGACCTCAGCCCCCAAATCACAGTGCTTTCACAACTTTTCTAAATCTCAGTTTTGAGGGCACCTCACAGGGAAAGAGCTTTAATTGAAGTGTCTTCCCCCCCTCTTCCATACTTACCTTGGATCCAGCTTGAGCAGTTGGTGTCACACCGACCATGGTGGGACCCAGAAGCCCTGTTAAAACCACAAGCAGAGAGAATTCAGCTCTGGCTGTTGTCATTCCCTATTGCTTTCCAGCTCCAGGGATTCACTATTCTTTCAAATCATGATATAGAGAAAGATCTAAGTGCCCATTGTGGGTGAAGATACATTGCTAAGTTTAAAAAAATCTGTAAGGCTGCTGAGAATGTTCTGTTTCTTGATCCGAGTACTTGCTACATGGATAAATCCAGTTTGTGAAAATTCAGCAAACTGTACACTCATGAAATATGCACTTTTCTTTATGTCTATTACATATAGTTTAAGAAAAATAAAGCTGTAGTCTTATACTGAGTTAAAAAAATAAAGCTGGGGCTTCCCTGGTGGCGCAGTGGTTGAGAGTCTGCCTGCCGATGCAGGGGACGTGGGTTCGTGCCCCGGTCTGGGAGGATCCCACATGCCGCGGAGCGGCTAGGCCCGTGAGCCATGGCCGCTGAGCCTGTGCTCCGCAACGGGAGAGGCCACAACAGAGAGGCCCGCGTACCACAAAAAAAATAAAAAAATAAAGCTGTAGTCTTGTAACTTAGCTGCTGAAACTTGTCTCCTCTCTGCCATCTTCCTCTCGTTCCCACTCCCCCTTTCATTTCCAAATCAACAAACAGTTCTCTAGTGAGAAAATGGTAAGGTAATTATTTCCAACAACTGCATATAGAATTGTTTGTTAGACCAAAGACTCAGAGTAGGAGTTCACCCCGGTGAGGGAAATGGTCTGTTTCCTTGTTGAATCCTTTTCATGTCTTGGTTTCAATAATCTTAAATGTTTAGCATATTTTTCTATTATGTTAACACATTGTGTACTGACTAGGCAGACTCAAAGCATCTTGAATGTGCTTTAAAATTTTTGCTGAAGTAACCTCACAAGACTCCCACATTCTTTAGTTCTGTCTGTATTGAGAATCAGCAGTTACTTTTAAGTTTTAATAAGTTTCACATGTTTTGTACTGAAACTGTGTTTGGTTAATTCCAACCTTTAATTAGTAGCCTCTGGATTGGTGTATACCAGACACGGGGATGTTATTAGTGTGAACTGAAAGCTATGTGTGTTACTCCATAACAGATCAAAACAAACCTTGTATGCTCTGACAGCATTAAACCCCACTGAGACCTGACCAGGATATGGTTTTCAGTTGTAAAAGAAAATTGTAATTCACAAGTCCTCGCCAGATGTCGTACCCCAATACCTCAACTTCATTACATCTACCCAGAGTAGGTGGTCATATGAGGTTCAGCCAAAGGGACTTAGTTTGGTATTTTAATCATGTAAAAATTAGATTTATTCAAAATATTTAAAGTGGGCATATTGCTGCATCTTGGGATTTTTTTGAGCTTTTTAATTTTTAAAAAACATTTAGAAAGTACATTCTTAGGGATGTAAATCATACTTTTTAATTTAGGAGGGAGTTTTGAAATCCTCATGTATAACAGAAGTTCTATCTTTTGACAATGTTAAATAAAGAAGAATATTTTCATCTACAAAATGTAAAAAGAGGCTAAGGTAAAATAATGGGAAATAACTCTTTTAAGGAGTAAACAAATGAATTCTAAAATTTTCTTATCTCAAACCCAGGCTACACTGTGGATGTCACCAAGTGAAAAATTACAAAACAAACAAACAAACAAAAAAATAACTTTACTAGGTTGACGGAGAGAAAAAGAGCCAATCAGTATTTTTAAAAACGAGTTTGATTGGCAGTGACCTCTGAAGTGTTGAAAGGTATTTGATAAAGTTCAAATACTGATGCACATGGTGAACTCCCGGACTTCTAGGCAATTTGCACACTCTTCCCTGATCAGTGTATTATATGACTTTAGCAAAATACACATTTTGTAAGTTACATTTTTCATATCCTTTTTTAAACTGTTAGATTTGTGAATGTTTTCTTTGGTTAGACAGTTGGTCTTATTCTAATACTTATTTCAATATAACATCAATATAAGCTCACAGTAATATATAATGCAGATGGTAGAGCATAGTAGTAGCTTTCATCTTACAGGCAAATCATATTTTATCTGGCTATAATTATAAAAAGTTATTCTTGAGGGAATGTTGTAGTAAGACTTTTTTTTTCAATGAGAGTTTACTGTAGTAAAGGTCACTGTTAAATTCCAGTGATTTAAAATGTAAATAATTGTATTATTTTTTTCCCTATAGAGGGATAGCTACAGAAAGCAGCCCCAAGGTATTCTAGTTATATACATAATTTGACACTAGGTTCCCTATTGACTAATTTGAAAGATACCATTATGTTTCTTTGCTTTTGGAAGCCCCTGATCGCCCATCATTGACGAAAGAGCAACATTTTAAAATGTGGTAGAAGGAAGTTCTTTTAAAGAAACTCCCCTCTCTCTTTTTACACATCTTGAACTTGTGAGGAACCAAATAATCACATTTTTGAGAAAGAGTGTTTTCTTTCATCAACACCAGGAGCAAAAGATTTTCTTTCTTTCTTCCTTTCCTTCTTTCTTTCTTTCTTTTTTTTTTTTTTTACGCTGGCTTTTAGGATCTCCAGTGCTAATTTGTGTGTGTGAACTAAGCAATAAAACCACACAGGCAAACCTGAACTAGGCTCTGAGGTTGGAGAATAAATTTGAACCTTCTTTGGAATTTTTCCTTTTGACTTGTTTTCCTTTCCAGATACAAACCACAGAAGTGGAATTTGTTGCTCTTCATGCTGTGTATAAATTGTTGTTGGCACCGACTTTTTGAATGATATTATCCTCTAAGCATCCTTCAGAGGGCTAAATTTTTACTCTTTCCTCTCCATTTTAAATGTAAAAATTTCAACTTCAAGAGCTAACAAGATCCAAAGGTCTCCTGGTTCATTATCTGTTCAGAGTTTTCATTAACAATTCATTTTAGAAAAATTTCCCCTTTTTCAGATTAAAACAGGTAGATAATGAGTTACTCCTTTTTTGTTGATGTTGTTTTTTGCCTACAATGAAAAAGATTTAAAATCATTATCTATAATTTAAAGAAATCTCCAGTCTTCGAAAGGTTATTAAGTAGACTAAGAAAAGTACATCTTATAATCAGTAAAGTCTCAACGTTTCATGAGAACTGATAAATATTTGATCCTTTTGGACTTTATTATTAGTCTTGTTAACAGTTACAATTGCTACTAAGTTTTTGTAAAAAAATTAAAATTGACGTGTTTTAATTCAAATGATCATTTTAGCAGCATAAAGAGATATAGTAATATCTCCTTATTTGTTGAGTGTATGTGCATATATGTTTGTGTAGAGCAAACTTTCCATCACTTCTCTTTCTGCCTATTATGGCAGAGCAATTATAGCAGAGGATTTGAAACCAGAAGAAGGCCTGCTTTCCAGTCTTCATTCTGCCTTTTGCTGGTTGGATGACTTTAGGAAAGTCCCTTAATTTCTTTGAGCCTCAATGTACTCAGCTCTAAAAAAGAGGAATTAATAACACCTACCTCAAGGATTGTTGTTAGAGATGACAAATTCTAACATATGTAAAAACATTTTGTAAACTGTAAGGTGATATATAACCACGTTACCAACCAGGGATGAGTATCTGCTATAAGTAGCTCTCCAATTAGCATGTTTATTACCTAAGACAATGGGGAGATAGTGGTTAAGAGACAAGTCTTTGGAATTAGACATTCCTGCGTTCAAAACTTGGCTCTGTGTGTTGTTAGCTCTAATAAACTTTGACAAATCTTCTTGATCCCTCAGACTCAGATTTCTCACCTATAAAAAAGGGGATAATAAACTTACCCCAAGGGATTACCAAGAGGATTAAATTTGGTAATATTTCCATTGAACACTTAGTATAGTGCCTGGCACTTGTAATTGCTCAGTACGTAGTAATATAATTTTATGATTTTGTCTTTGCCCACGGTAGTCACTGTAAGTTCTCCTTGAGTAATTATAATCATTACTCTTAAAAAAAGTGACATGTCAAGGATTTGTAGCTGATAGTATCTATACAAATGAAATAACTCAGTAAACATTTGCTGAGTGAATATATATAACCTTAACCAATATGGAATTTTTAAAATGTACTTTGCATTATCTAGCAAATGCTTAGCCTTTTAAAAATATTTTTGTAAGACAGCTATCAATCAAGGCATAGCTACATAAGTTTCCAATGATTATTTCACCACAAAACTTCAAACAAAGATACTTATAACTGTTCTCTGTTCAAGGACTTTAGCCTAAGACAGGTCTTTAGTCACAACATAATTATCTTTATACAGTGCACTCCCTTGCTAATAACGTCAAACCCCTACACTTGCTATACGGACTTTTCCTAGTGCTCAAGAAATTCAGCAGAATTATAGTCGTACAACAATTTTGGAGACTAGCGAAAAACGTTTTTCACCAAAAAGAACATTTTGACAGTTTCATAATTTTTTCATAAAATAACACAAGTATCTTGATTTTCTGTGAAATAAACCAAAAACAGAAAGTCCACAGATTATTCTCCAATTTTATTGCACTCCTCAATTTGAACTTTTATCGGTCTAAGATGTAACAGTAGCTGATGGCATATAATAAGTGCTATGTTAGTGTTTATAAAATAAATCTTTACTACTATGAGGAGGGGTAATGGAAGGTTTGGCTACTTTTTTTGGATGGATTGATTCCTTATTTTATTGCATTGTGGTCCATGAAAATTATTTGTATAATATTATTGTTCCAGAATTTGTTGAGGCATCCCTTGGGGTCAAAATACTGAACCTTCTCTGTATGAAGGTAGAGTTTTAGGTTAGGCTTGTTACTTGTCATAACCTTTTTAGTTGTATTAACCCATTGATTATTTTATTAGTCCAAAAGAAATGTGTTAATATCTCCTACTATAATTGGGTGTTTGTCAATTTCTCCCTGTAGTTCTATTGGTTTTTGAATAATACATTTTGAAGCTACGCTGATAGGATCTTCTAAATTCACTAACGGTGCAGGGGGGGGGAAGAAATAACAGTAGCTGAAAGAGTGGAATCACACAACCAATTGTGGGCATAAAAGTCAACAAACAGTGAAAATAGCCAAATGGTAAACAACAGAGAAAGAGTTATTGAAAGCACGGCTAATACACATATTAAGCAACCAGGCTCTGGAATTTAGACTACAAATGGTTGTTTGAAGAAGCTCTTTTTGTGAGACTGACAAAAACGAGGATGCGACTTATTGCTGTTTATCTGGTCTTCCCACTGGTGTTGCTCAGGTCTTCTATCACATGCTTGAGAATTTAGGAGCAGACACTACCATTATTTGACAGAAAAAGAAGGGGAGACGGGAGAGCAGTTAGGAGTGTCTAGGAGACTGCAGGCTGGGGGCCAGGGGGAGAAGATGCTGGCAGCAGATGTCAGAGCTGAAGCGGTCTGGTGTCTGACTCAGCTCTCCGTGCAAAGCCCCCTACAAACACTGCCCCACTTCTCAACCTTTTTCAGGAAGTTTTCTCTTGATCGGTAGACCCCCGGGAGACTCCCAAATCATGCCATTTCGGCTTTGAGCTTGCTTCGCCTTTTGCCTGGAAAAGTCCTCATCCTCCATTGGGGACCTTCTGTTCTTTCAGAGCCGCTCAAACATCACTTCCTCCATAAAGCCTCCCCTCCCCCGGGCACACCCACATGCACCCCACGTGGTAGTGTGGCTGATCTACAGGCACTGGTCGTATATTGTCAACCAGATACCTCACTGTGCTATGATCAGTGGTTTACTCACCTCTCTCCCACTGTACTCTCAAGTCTGGCTCGTGTTGGATTCCTTTACGTTCAACCCACAGCATAGCGCCTGGCAGATAGAAGGCCCCAATGTAATCTAAAATAATGGAATATAAATGTAAATGAAGCCATTTTTATTTGCATTTTAGTTATATAATGGCTTTATAAGAGAGCTCAAGTACAGTGAATAACCCTGTAGGAAATTCTAAACCTGAACATTGATTGGGAGATTAAAAAATTAATTTTCAAATGTAAAGGAATGACTTAGAGTGGCATTATTAGGTGCTTCTTGAAAAAAAAAAGTTTTCTCAGGATTCAAAAAGTTAAAGAAATATGGGGTTCAGCAAAATTAAAAATAACATATCTTTAAACTCCAGGTTTTACCAGAGCCTAGTTTATTGTGTTTTGTTTCCTTGCCTAAATTTTAAATTCCTTAGAGAGTATTTTTATTTCTCTTTTCCAACAAGTAGGCACTCTGCTTGATGTGTAGTTAATGCTCAGTAAATGCCTAGTTGACATTACACACACACACACAAACACACACACACACACTCTTCACCACCACACACAAATACCCCACCTTTTGAAACCCAGTGGGAAGCCTGGCACTATTTTTGGTTAAGAAACGTATAAGAAGTTATCAGCTTTTAATTGAATTAACAAATATATAGTTAATTCATGAATAAGAGAATACGTGTCTTAGTCAGTGAATGATTGAGAGTCCCCCCCAAATTCCTGGCAGCCCAGTGACTCCAATTAAAGAAAAAAACTTAAAGGGTATTTTCCCAGTATGGAACTTAGGCTTGTTTTTATTCTGTATTTGTGAAATCCTATAGCTGCTACTGTAACCCAAAAGCTGGTGTGATGTGAATGTGCCTCTAGTTGCAGGAATGAGTTCAGCTGTGAGGACTTCTCCAGACAACCTGTTTTCTCTATCTGCCTGAGGAAGAGAGAGAGAGCAAATACAAGAATTTCTCCCTTGTAGGACTGACTTCCTCTGAGGCCCCAGAGAAGCCATTTGAATACTCTTCCTTAGTTCCTCCAGCTGTAAAATGGAACTGATAATGACTAATAATGTATTTCACAAGGTAAGTGTGAAGACTAAGTGGTCAGTGTTTCAAGGTGGTAGACTCTGAGTATTGAAATATTTCTATAATGTGAAACTCTGTTGGACCTATTTCTTTTTCATGGCTGAGCAGTATTGTTTTCTATTAGATTGGGTTTTCAAATCTCCTAAGTTCATTTAAATACTCAACTCAAGTGATATGTAAGCAAGGTGATTTATTTCTATGTTAAGAATTCCATTTTGTGGCAAAGACATTTCTAGAAACAATAACACTTAGCATCAAGACAAACAATGTGAATTCCTATCCCAGCTACATTGCAGTGTGGGCAGGTCCCCACATTTCTTTGCTCCTCTGTTTCCTTTTAGGTCCTAACTCAAAGTATCTGGTGCCTGACTACGGGAGTGTGAGAAGTAAAGAGGTAACATATGGTGAAATGCTTTAAGCTCTGTGGTAAGGATGCCAGAGAATATTATTCTACAGATGTGAAAACTGAGTCCCACAGAAACAAACAGGCTTGCCTTAAATCATGTGACAAGTGAGCATCAGGAACTGCACTCGGTGCCCTGGATTACAAGCGGTTATTTTGGCCTTATCGCTTCCTAAGGAATCAAGTTCCTACAGGGGTAGAGTTTTCTCTTGGAGGAACTGCCCTTCCCGCTTTGATAGAAGTCGGCTTTCTTTCACCTGTTGAGCTAGCTTTTGCCTTGCTCTGGAAATGGAGCTGTCTCTCTTCGCCTGCAGGACAGAAGAGGAGGCGGCTAGAGCTTCTTGCCAAGGAAAACAGCCTGGTTACAGTGTCCAGCTGAAGACTTATTACTGGCTGCCGAGAACCCCATTATGTAGAAATCAAATAAAGTCTTTAGAGGAGGCCAGAAAGGCAAAGAAATGCTGTTAAATCTTGAGACCTTTATGATGCAGAATAAGGGGGAAATATAGGGTGTAAATTGAGTTGTAATTCCAACCAAGTCAATGCAGTCAGTTGTGATGGCCAAACAACAGACACATAAAGGCTTAAGGACCCCAAATGTTACAGACTCTGGCTGCTACCCAAACACCCTTGCAGCTGAAACAAAAGAGTCTTGTATTCTTGCAGAGACAAAGCCTTAAAGACAAAGCAGCAGACCCTCTTGACTAAAAGGGTTTGCAATGTATATATTGCTAGTAATCTTAAACCTGCTAGGCAGAGACTGGGCAGGCTTGGAAGCAAGCAGGTTTTGTAGAATGACGGGTTTTGTGTAATGCCTCACATCTTCGTGGTACCCAGTGACCTCGTTATTATGCCTGTGAGTACTGGTTGATGTAGCACAATAGTATATGGACACAGGACTCCCTGGATGGGGAGTTTCTTTTCTAGAAACTGGCATGATTTCTTCAACTCCTTCCTGCTGGTCCCACCTCTTTGGATCTGGGCTAAAAGGAGGAAAGAAAAGCAAAAAATAATAGCTGGCATTTTTGATTGCTTATTATACTCCAGGCCTGTGGTGAGCATACAATATCTCATTTGACTAACACAATATATCTGTGAAGTTTATGGTCTACATTTTTTAAGAAGAGAAAACAGGGGCTTAGATAGGTGAGACAGTGCAGGTGTTAAGAGCTTGTGGTCCCCTACTTCTGAGCTGCCTGACATTGGGCAAGTGACTTAATTACTGTCTCATCTATAAAGTGGTGTGAAAATAGTACTTACTACCATTATGATGATTAACTAAATTAATAGACACAAAACATTGAGAAGAGTACCCAGCACATAGTAGGTACTATGTAAACGTTACTTTTTTTTTTTCGGCCGCGCCATGCAGTTTGCAGGATCTTAGTTCCGAAACCAGGAATCAAACCTGGGCCCCAGCAGTGAAAACGGCGGAGTCCTAACCACTGGACCACCAGGGAATAGCCTTATTTTTATTACTGCCCAAGGTTTTAAGCACAACTATGAACAGCTGTGATAGCAGAACAGCGCCTAGAACTCAGGTCTCTCTGAAGCCTGAAGTGGCTTTTCCCTTAACCATCTCACTCTATTGCCTATAGAAGAAGAGAGGATGTAGCCAGGAAAGGCAGAAGCAATGCTCTGGAGCAGTTTCTAGCTGTTTAGCAATAGTGAAGCAGCAGAAAGACAATTCCTTCCACACTCCACCCTCAGCCACTCTCACCACCACCAACTGTATTTATTTTATTTTTATTATTTCCGATTGCTCCCACTGACAGCCAAAAATAAGAGTAGCACAACATATTTACTTTTGTGCTGTCTCAATTTTGTCTCTATTCAGTGTTTTAAAGGCACAGGCATTTAGATGTTGAAAGGGGACTGTCTAACGTGATTTCCTTCACACAACCCTTTGGACTTGGCTTCAGTTTGGATGAAACACACAGGAAAGCTCTCATCATCGGCTTGGACACATACTGCTTTCCTCACAGCCCTGCATGTTGTCTGCACAGGGAAAGGAGAATGTATTGTGTCCTCTTATGCTTGCAGCTGCCAGCCGTGCTCTGGTGGCAGCAAGGTCCTAGGCTCTCTGCAGGTCATAGTCAGATTTCAAGTAGGATTTGAAGAGCCTGAATCTGTAACAGAGTAAATTGTAAAACTCAAGCTAGCAGTTTAGAGGAATAAAGCAGTTATTAGGCTTTTAATTTTAATAATGATGTTAAGTTTTTAAAAACTTAGGACCAAAACAAAGTACTCACATGGCTGTATTCAGGGGGTTTGCAAGTTTTAACCCGGGAAATCTGAATTGATTTGGTCCTGCTGGCAGGCTTTTCTGATGTCCAGTAGTGGGTGGGAAGCAGCGCCATGGAAGTCCCCTCTGTTAAAATGGTGCAGGCAGGTAGGGCCCTGCCTAGCAGCGTGGGGACATCTTCTCTGGGGCCTGCAGCATCACAGCGTTCTCCTGCAAGTGGCCACTGCTTTGCCTCAGACTCCATAGGTTAGAGACCCAGAGAAGACCTCCCACTTGTTGGGTGGGAAACCAGGACTTAAAGGTTTGAGTTACTGAAGGGATTGATGCGTCAGTGGAGCCCAGGAACTTGGCCTTTGCCAGTGAGCACAGAGAGCACTAGAAGAAGCTACAGCACAGTCTCTGGAGGTGTTTAAACCCCATTTCCCCATCTGCCACCCCCCCACCCCCTGCATAAAGCAAATGTTCTGTGGCACATACCCAGGGGCTGTGTTATATTTCCACTTCAGAAGGAACTAGGCTATCTCCAGTGGCCATGGGGAGACCATGTCAGAGTATTTCAGCAGCTCTCTCTCGGGGGCGGGGTTCCCTCTGTCCTTGGATGGGTCTGTTCATCAGCAAATGAACAGCATGTGCTATTCAACATCTGGAAACACTGAGTCCACACTCCTGCCCATTGGGGAAATCCTTCTACACTCCTGACACTGAATATGCCCTGGGACAGCGCAGGCACTACTTTCAGGGTTTGATGGAAGAAATCATCTTTACACTGAGTCAGAGGCTTCTTAAACAGAAAATGATAGAAATGTAAGATTGACCAGCTAATATCCTGGACTAATATCTGATTTGTCATTATGGTGGCACTGGCTTCCCTTTCTGATGGTTTTGTTAGCTCCTCCATATGGAGCTGGTGTCTGTGTGGAATGATTACGTGAATTTTCCTATTTTGTAATAAGCTTGATCAGAGAGTTTTGTTTGTTTGAGGGAAGTTGAAACTAATACCTAAATTAAACAAGAGTGTCATCTATGCATTTTTCTTATGCTTAGTGTCTTCACTGCCAATCTTGCCGGGGAGGGGGGAAAGCTATGATTGGTGGGTACTCGGAATGCAGCTCCTTCCCCTATTTTTTCTTCTAGACGTATGAAAAGTCACTTTACGTGGTGAAAAGTGGGTAAGCTCGGAGAAGCCTGTTCCCTGCTGGGTGATCAAGACTTGTCTCAGGTAAAATTGCTTTCTAGAAAACATTTTGCTTCATATTAAAGACCTACATATGGACACACACTTGTGCTCATTGGCTTCCTACCTTCCTAGATCTTTTAAGCACTCATCTCTGAGGTAGATGTTGGTGATTCCCATACTGAAAGAAAATGTTTTAAAATTGTTTTTCTTATCAATGGGTGATACATCATTCGCCCATTTAGCCATGAACACAATGCTGCTAGTCAAAGTTCTTCTTTGTTCCAGGTTTTCTATGTTAACGTGGTCTGCGTAGTAAAATCCTTGCCAGTGAAGGGAGAGCCAGATTTGTGGCATGGCCCATAACACACATACGTTACTGAGACCACACACAGATCTAAAAGATAAAGGCACGCATTGCTTTTGAGCAGTGACCCGTGTGCCAGAAATGAGGTTTCACCTACAAGAGACCAGAAGAATGTAAGAGTTTGGGTTCAGGGTATCAAGAGTTTCCTTTTCTGTTCTAGTCTTTTTTTTAAAAGGACAGTAGGACAACATTTTTTAACCCTTTCGATTGTCCTAGTCTCGCTATTTACAGCTGAAAAAGAAATAAAGAACATCTCCCTCCCACCAGTAACCTTTGTGAGGAGAGGAGTAACCTGATGCAGGGCTAAGATCTGTGGCTCTGGAGCCAGACTACTTGGCCTCATTTCTGAGTGATCCACTGTTTAACTATGGGCCTCAGTTTCCTGTAAAACAGGAATAATCACTGTACCTACCTCATGAGATTGTTGTGAGAATTAACCAAGATAATACAAGTAGAGTGCTCAGCGTGGTACCTAAACCCGAGGAAGGTTTCAACTGTTTGCTGTGAGTCCAGTAAAAATCTTGCCTTGATGCCATCAATATGCTCCAAAAATTAAATCGCATAAAATATGGGGTCAGTTTACTCCAACGTTAATAAATAATATACTTTCAGTCAATCTGTGCTGTTTCAAAAATCACCAAGAAGACTAGATACTACAACTATCACTGTACTGTGAAGGTCCATGCAAAGGTCACCTCTTGAATGCATCCTCTTCTAGAAAATTAAAGCTTTACTCATCTGCCCACCTCCCAGCCCCTTATAGGGTTGGGGTGTAGTATAGGTATAATGTGTCCGGACTCGTGTAACAGTAACAGGGGAGGAGAAACATTATGGAAGGCGTTACTTGTTATTACGGTGGATATCTCGGACCTGCTTTTAACCTTTCTAATAGGTGGCTTTAGACCTGGATGCACATTAGAATCACCCAAAGAGCTTTAAAGACATTGGGCCAAGCAAAATGTAGTCACTTGGGGCTTCTCTGGTGGCACAGTGGTTGAGAGTCTGCCTGCCGATGCAGGGGACACGGGTTCGTGCCCCGGTCCGGGAAGATCCCACATGCCGCGGAACGGCTGGACCCGTGAGCCATGGCCGCTGAGCCTGCGCGTCCGGAGCCTGTGCTCCGCAACGGGAGAGGCCACAGCAGTGAGAGGCCCACATACCGCAAAAAAAAAAAAAAATGTAGTCACCCGGACTTGGGTTCAGATTCTGTCTCTACTATCTTTAGATATATAACATTTGACAGGCTATTAACCACTTTCTTTTCTCATCTTTGAGATGGGGCTGTCGTAAGGGTTAAAGATAATGTGTTTAAAACTCTGATCATGAATCTTGGCATGTGGTAGTTTATCAATAAATACAATTAGTTAATAACCTGTTTTCTCTAAAGAGCTCAGCCTGAAGTGTCCTCCACCTCCACTAAGCTAAATTATAGAAACTTTGCCGTGAAAATGGTTAAGAACTGGTTAAGAGGGCCTCTTATTTTACAGATGAGACAACGAAAACACAAAAAATTGCTCCAGGTTACACAGCTAATAATAGGCTAGAACTTGAACCCAGGTCTCCTAAATCTTTGTTCATGGTTTTTCTTCCTGTTCCACAGTTTTCAATCACATATCTCTGAGGCCCCACATTCTGGCCCTAGACCCCAGTTTCAGCTTCACGCTTTGACAGTCCCTTCCTGCATTTGGCTTTATGGTGCCTCAACACCAAATTGTTACTTCCTGAAACGTGTGCTTGTTGTTTCTCACCTGTTTTCCTTGGCTTATGCGATCATTCTTGCCTGAAATGCTCTCCTTGTCTTTATTTTCTACCAACTGCACTAGCTCCTGCTTCTGCTGTTGATTAGCTACTACAGCAATTGCCATACCACCGTAAACATTTAGGAATCAGACAAAATGTCAGCTATTGGACACCCAGACTTTATTCTTGTCAATGAGAAAGCAAATAAGGTGAGCTCTATGACTGCCAGAGCTTAGGGCTTGGAGAAAGTTTCCAAGCCACTTCTCAGGGTGGGGGAACGAAAGCAGAGCCCAGTGATCTCACTGAGTTGAGGAGGCAGACATCAAAATCTGGGAAGACCAAGGAGGCAAGAATTTGCAAGTCATACCGCCAGAAAGGAGGGCACTAAATGCAAAGGCGACTCTGGAGAGCTGCAAAGCTTACTCAAAGTGTTTGGCTGAATATTATCTGCACATGCATGTGAAGAAACTACCAAGACTAGGGAAAGAATGCACTGAGCTGAACCATACCTGGAGCTCACACAGAATTGGGAAGAGTTTCTGTCTCCCTAGCTCATGTGAAGAAACTTCAACATCCACAGGGCCTTGGGTGGAATTCTCAGAAGTGTCAAGCCTTAGAAGTGGGGTTACATTAGTCCTAGAATAAAAGCTGCTGTGGGCCCACCATAAAAAGCTTGAAAGCTAGTCTCTCATGGATCAAACTGAGCTGCTATAAAATCCAATATTCTTTAAAGGAAGACAATAAAATCCAGCATCTAACAAAATAAAATTCACAAAGATAAAGGAATTAGTAGATAAGGACCTTGAGAATACTGTACAAAGCTTATTCTTATGCTGAAGGATGTAAAAAAGAAAACATAACATGATAAAAGGAGAAAGATATCAAAATGACCCAAATGTAACCTGTAGAGATGAAAATATTTGAAATTAAAAAGACTGGTTAGGATTAGCAGCATATTATATGATACAGAAGAAAAGATCACCAAACCTGAAGACATAGTAACAGAAACTATCCAAAAAGAAGCACAGTTTAAAAAGAGACCGAAAACAGAACCAAAAACAAGTACACACACAACAGAGCCTCAGTGAGCTCTGGGACCATATCAAGCCATGCAATATATGTGTGATTGGAGTCCTAGAATTGTGGTGTTGGGGAAACAGAACGACTATTTGAAGAAGTAATGGCTAGGGGCTTCCCTGGTGGCGCAGTGGTTGAGAGTCCGCCTGCCGATGCAGGGGACGTGGGTTCGTGCCCCGGTCCGGGAAGATCCCACATGCCACGGAGCTGCTGGGCCCGTGAGCCGTGGCCGCTGAGCCTGCGCGTCCGGAGCCTGTGCTCTGCAATGGGAGAGGCCACAGCAGTGAGAGGCCCGCGCATGGCAAAAAAAAAAAAAAAAAGAAGTAATGGCTAAAAATTATCCAAATTTTATGAAAAATATAAACCCACTGATCCAAGAACCTCAACAAACTCAAAACAGAAGGAACATAAAGAAAGCCACACCCAGGCACATCGTAATTAAATTTCTGAAACCAATGCCAAAAAGAAAATCTAAATAGCAACTAGCAGGTAAAAAAGATACCTGCTATAGAGGAACAAAAATAATAATCACAGCAGACTTCTCATCATAAGCCATGCAGGCCTAAAGGCAATAGACTGTTATCTTTTAAGTGCTGAAAGAAAAAATTCCCAACCTAGAATTCTATACCCATAGAAGATGTCTTTTAAAAATAAAGGCAAAATAAAAACCTTTTCAGGGCAATAAAAGGTAAGAGACTTTCACTGTAAGAAATGTATTTTTTTTAAATAAATTTATTTATTTTATTTATTCATTTTTGGCTGCGTTGGGTCCTCATTGTTGTGCGTGGGCTTTCTCTAGTTGCAGAGAGCAGGGGTTACTCTTCATTGCGGTGCGCTGGCTTCTCATTGCAGTGGCTTCTCTAGTTGCAGAGCATGGGCTCTAGGCACGCAGGCTTCAGCAGTTGTGGCACGTGGGCTCAATAGTTGTGGCTCACGGGCTCTAGAGCGCAGGCTCAGTAGTAGTGGCACACGGACTTAGTTGCTCCACAGCATGTGGGATCTTTCTGGACCAGGGCTCGAACCCATGTCCCCTGCGTTGGCAGGCAGATTCTTAACCACTGAGCCACCAGGGAAGCCCAAGAAATGCCAAAATAAGTCCTTTCAGCAGAAGGAAAATAATATCAGATGGGAATTTGGATCTATAGAAAGAGGTAAAGAGCAACCCAAATGATAAATATGTGGGTAGATATAAAAAAACATGTTTTTTTCCTCATTTTCATCTCTTTCACACCTATCCATCCTTCTGGGGAGAAACCCTATACTTCTTTAGCAACTCTCCTTAGGTCAAACTCAACACCCTAGATGAGCCAGATTGATTAGGTAAATGAGGGAAGCCTGTGAATGATGACAGGAAATAGTGGGGACAGTGATAAACTCAAGAACGTATGCCTCATCTAAAGGGAACATCTGTTACTCAGCTTTGGCTCATTTTTGTTGGGAGGAAATTGAGCACAACTCTTCCTTTATTTTAATGTAGTCAACTAATCAAACTCAACCCAAACTGAAAAGCCCTGTCTCTCCATATTATACTCATGGGCTATATTTAGCCTTTGGACCACCAGGATACAACTAGTATGTTAGCTATTCTTCACGTGTACTCTCAGAGTACTCGGTGGGTATCTCTGTTACACTTACTAAAATGTATTATAATGTTTTGTTGATATATATATATATGTCTTCCCAACTAGATTAGAACTGTTCGTGGGAAAGAGCCATGTCTTATTTGTTTTATATTCCAAGTGATTAGCACACAGCCTGGTACAGGAAGCACTTCAGAAATGCTTATTAAAGTGGAGATCATTTCGATGTATTTTTTTCACAGATAAGCTCATACTGTCTGCATCTCAGAGAACTGAGGAAAGTTTAGGAGTTAAGCACTTGACTAAAAGTTTGGTGCAGTACTCTGGGAATGCATCAAAATAATTTGGTTTACTTTCTTCCATTCAGTTGATAATTCTATGCTGCCCTTATTGTGGAAATGTTCTGTGACAAGCACAAATACGAGGATTAAAGCAATCTGGCATTTTGGTAGCTGCAGTCTTACTTCAGTGCCTTTATTTTTGGACTAAAAAACAGAAACCACAAAGCTTGTCCCTCACCTTCTCCAGGAAACACCTCTCCTAAAGTAATTGCACAGAGGTGCATTTGTTACTGGGCTGGTTTCTATCTAAGCATGAATGGAGGTATGGGTGGGAATCTCTCATTTTATTCCACCCCAGGTTTTCTTTTTAGCCCACCTCCTCTACCCACCCACCCAGCCTCCCTACACATACACATTTCACCTCATCCTGCACACCTTGGTCTCACCATTAAAAAACCAAATTGACAATGAGCGTCATTTTTTGGAAGTTGTCCCAACACTCAGAGCAGTAAAAATAAAATATTAATAGTAGTCAACGCATTGAGTCCTTATTATGTGCCAAGTAGATGATATCATGTCGTTTAATGCTCACAATAATCTCTGTTTCACAGATAAGAAGGCTGAAGCCCAAGGTTTCACAGCTCATATGTTCTGATATTGGATTTTGTGTCCTCACTTGCTCCTCAAAGCATCATCACCTTCATGTCTGTTAGAAAGGTAGCATCTTGGGTCTCACTCAAGACCCACTGAGTCAGAATCTGCATTTTAGTATGATCCCAGGTGACTCGTATGTACGGTAAACTTTGAGAAACACTGATCTACACGGCACCGCTTCCTGCTGGGTACACACTTCCTGATAGGGTCCATGATCTCTGTGGCTGAAAGCTCCAACATACTTCTTGGTGTGCCCAACTTTCTCTTCAGGAGTGATTTGAGCAGCAAGATTGTTGCTTGTAGAATCCCATTGTGTTGATATGAATACTCACCCCAAGAACTCTCCTTTCCTCCCATCCATCATCATGTTTCATTTTCCACTTTTGGACTTAGCTCAAAGATGTGAACAGGGAGGGCCAGGAGGCTTGCAGAGAAGTGGGTGGGCCACTGGGCTTGCTTGTGGCACTGATGCCCTAAACAGTGTATGGCCCCAACTTCTGAGTGACTCTGGAGGGCCACCTAACTAATAATTTCTCCCAGTGGCTGCTTCTGTCCCTGTGCAGGTCATAGGGAAGTGCTATGCATGGGAGGGCAGGGGAACCCTCACAGGAAACACCCCTCAAACAAGAAACTTGGCAGAACTAGAGGTATAGAAGCGGTTATGGGTACAAAGGTACATGGATGCTGATAACTTTATTAAAGCTTATTTTTACATCAGTACCACTCACAAGCAAAAGTCTAACCATTACATACACATGTTATTGGGTCCAAAACAGTGTGGAACTGACTTATTGTAAAAGTGGGCTCTCAAAATACTATGTGAATCAAAGTTGTTGGGTGGTCAATGAAAAATGGTTTTTCCAGTTAAGGTGTTTCATACACATTTGCTTTGATATGGCACTGGTGACAAAGAATGCTTTTTATGACATTCTTCTAAGCCATTATGATGTTAATAAATAAATAATTAATTTTCTTCTTTTCAAGAGCTAGGGTGTCTCCAACTTTTTTTTTTTCCTCTTTTTTTTCCCCCCAAGCTTTTTGTTTGCCAGTTCTGTCTTAGGAAGCCTTTTGTCTTCATCACCAGCCATCTGTAGGGGTCTGAGTTAAGCAGAAGGGGCTGCTGTGGAGTGATGGGAGGAATTCTTTCCTCCTGAGATGTGGTTGAGGCAGAATGCTGGGACAGGGGCCAAGTTTCTTGCCAACAGTGTAGAGCATGAAACCGTAGGATACTCATTGATGTTGTTGTAACTTTGTTTTCCACATTAAGTGAGCATAAACACTTCATAGAAATAATGTCATTTTGTACAGATAGCATGGCATAGCCAACCAGAGCCCTGCCTCTGGACACTAATCCACCTGGGTAGCAAAGGGACATTTTCACAGGGTTCTTGCATTAGCAAGACTAGGAAGTTATGGGAATATCTTTACCATAGAGTCAAAGTGCTCCAAGGAGGCGCTGTAAGATCATTTTATGTATTCTCTTCAAAGATAGGCAAACATCCAAATTTTTACAGAGATGAGAGGCAGTGAGGTATAATGAAAACAAGCTAGGCTGTAGGCTGTTCCAAATATTTGAATGAATTTTAGTCATATTATTTATTAACATGACTTTGAGGGAGTTGTCCACGCTCTCTGATTTTTAATTTTCTCATATTCAAAAATGAGGAAATAGGTGCTTTTGTACTTTCGATTGTAAGGCAGCGAAACAATGGATTTAACGGGTGAGGGATCCTGTTTCCATATAAGTTTTGCTTTTTAGACACAGTATTTTAATGATTTAAATTCTAGCATCTCACCTATGTTCTTTAATTTTGTTTCTCTTCACAGCTGAACAAGTAGTAAGCCTGTTTAAGTGAGAATCTGGTGCGGTTAGAGATTTATCATTTTTAACATGCTGAGTGACTTTTCGTCCTCTTCTGGATTGTATTAAGTTTGTGATACTCCTATTACTTACTAGTATCTTTTATTTTTCTATTTTTCGCCCTTTTAATAGAAAATAATGATAAATTGAAATAAAATATTCAAATAACTGCAGAAATATTGAACTTCGTTTGGATTGCTCTATTCACAGAAGTTACTTATTGGGGTAGTTGGTAGCTGGTAGCTGTTGCTACAAAGAACTTCCAAACCTCAGTGGCTTGGTTTATTTTTTTGCTCACGTAGAGTCCAATGGAGCTGATCTTGCTTGAGCAGTTCTTCTCCAAGATGGGACTCAGGGTTCCTGGCATCTTCCCTGGGTGGCTCTGTCACCCATTAGGGCCTCCTTGGGAGGCCTCTGCTGAATCTGTTCTATTCAGCCAGCTGGTGTGCAAAGAGAAAGAATGAGGAGAATCTCATGGGTCTTTCTAAGGGCCTGTAAGTAGGTATATAATATCTGCTCATATTCCATTGGCCATAAATTGTCAAAAGATCCCATCTAGATGCAAGAGGAGTGAGAGGTGTTGTTTTCGTCTTTGTTTTCCAAGAGGGAAACAAAATGGTTTTGGTGAACCCCTCACAGTGCCTCTGCCTGACGGCACTGCTGACCACACTGAATCATAGCTTCAGGCAGCCAGCAGGTGATCTCTCAAAAAGTTTAGTCATCAACTGATGTACAAAACGGTGGTTTGGTTGTACAGTAGGCAGTTTATAGCCATCCACACATGGTATATGAGAGCTGAACGTATGAACGTTGTAGAATTGTCTGGATGTCTCTCTCTCAGAGTTACATCTACTTCTGAGTTGTTACAAAGAGTCAGGGAGGGAGAGAGTTAAGTGACAGTGCCTGACACCGAGTTAGCCCTGACCAGCGGTTCTCATGGTGCAGCACCCAGATCGGCATCATTGGCATCACCTTGGAACTTGGCAGAAATAAGTGATTGGGTTTCACCCCAGACCTACTGAATCAGAAACTCTGGGGGTGGGGCCGACAGTCTGTGTGTTTACAAATCCTTCCAGGTGATTCTAATGCAATGAAGTTTGAGAACTACCAGCTGAGACATCGGTTTTCTTTTTTTTTCAAGGAAGGGAAATATTCTTTTCGAAGAAAATAGATGCTTTCACAGTCTCCTTTAGTAAACTTTTCTAGTGATGAATGGGTTCCAGCTACTCTGAAATTTCTTATAGGTTGCCAAACTTGATTCTTCTACATTTCATCATATTCATTTTGAATTGTCCTCAGAGAAAGAGTAAAACATCTGATCATCACTATTCCTGTACTTCTCCATCAATGTCAAGACCGTTTGGCCAGCTGTAAGTCTTTTCTTCTTTAGGTTCGCTTAAAACTTTTATGACTCACAAGTGTATTATGACTCAAAGTGTATTAACTGCTATTTTCTTGTGGCTTTGGGGGTGTGAAATATGGAGCATTATAATAATTTCATACCTGAGAACATTTCCATTGACTTTTATTTCCCATTCAAAAATGGATGTTCATTTCTTCAAAGCTCTTTATCAAATAAGACTGTATATCATATGAGAACACATCAGGAAGACAAAGATTTCTTTAGAAAATTCAGAATGTTAATTTATTGCAGTGGGCTACTGTTATCTGAAAATTGTCAGCCATACCAGCATAACGATATTTTCTATCAAGAACATATGAGCGATACTTGCTATTATGATCATTATTTATATCAGAACATTTTAAAAAGAAGTAAATCCTGATGAGTTCAATAACTTGAAAGGTATTTGACTTGAGTGAAAAATAGGTCATACAATAAACCGCAATTATTTAACCATATCGAAGGTTAGTAGTTTTTCTTCTGGACTGGTGGTGAGATCTCCCCTTTCTGCATCTGGTGGAGAGAAAAGGAAGAGACAATGACTTCATAGGTGAATTTATAGAAGGCACTTTAAGAAAGAATAGAAAAGAAATATAATCACACAAAGAAGATGGCTTGGGACACTGGCTTGGGAATAGGGCAGATCCTTTGGAAATACCTTCCCAAGATTTTCACCTTATCCTTTTGTTTAGTTTTGTCTGCATCTGAAAACTTACTATCTTCTGGGAATGAATCAGGTCTGTCCTGGGCCTGCCTTCTGATGTGCCCCTAGGATTCAGATCCTCAGGAATGAGGAGCTACCTCATAATGTGGACACTTAAGGGAACAGAGACCTTGTTTTCTCGGGTATGATTTGAACTTGGGAGGACTGATTTGCCTAGTTTCAGAAGTGTGGTGACCCGGAGACATGGAGGCCATGTCTTCCTGCTTCCTTACCAATCCACTTACCAGTTTCCTGTCCACTTCTCTTCTTTTGCTTAGTAGGTTTTTGGATATTTTCATTTATTCATGTTAAAAATACCTTTTCAGATGAATTACTCATTTACACATTCAAATTAGAATTTTCATTTGCCAGTTTTATCACAGCTGGCATAATTAACAATGTCAAGTTTTTAAACTATATTGTGACAACATTTAAACTTGTTATGCTTTTGCTTGTGGATGTAATTAAGACAGTGTGTTTGGTATCAGTTTATTCTTAAAAAGCAAAGTAAAAGCAGATGAGGTGTATTTATAGACTCATCAGCCAATGAATGGATGAAAGATAAAAAGAAATTAATGGGGAAATGTCAGCCAGAATGGAGGAGGGACCCACTGCGAAGTTCATTTCCAGACCAACTATTTGGAATTTATTCCAAAGACAGCTGTCTCTTGAATTACAGTAGGGGAAAAAAAATGACATTGTAAGACTATCAGGCCTCAAGTTAAGAAGCAGGCAAAGAGTAACATACTTCAAATAAACTTCTGCAGTCAGGATGGGGGCCCAGGCACAATACGTACAGTCAGAGCCCCACCTGGAGTTATGCCCTCCTACAAAGACTGGGGCTTAGGAAAATCTGGGAAAGAAGGAAAATCTCTAGGAAGCGTAGGAGCTTTGGAACTTGGTCCTGGCCACTTGAAAGCTGTTTTGATTTGGAGCCAAGGACCCCGCTGTGGGGGAGGGGAAGTAGAGGAAAGGGCAGAAGACAAAATTGTAGCTTGAAACTCCAACCCAGGGAATTCAGTTTTCAGAACAGGCAAAGAAGAAAAACGAATTGGAAAGCTTAAGGGACCTAGATTCATTTCTCTGTGTTTTCTTGCGAGCCTGGGCAGTACACTTCCTTGACTGTGACATGAAGCCCAAAAGTTGTCAGAGATTCTTGGGCACGTGTCTGACGTTAGACACAGGTGAGGCAGAGCAAATCTGCATCGTTTTGAGTACAAATAAAGGAGCGGCCTGGTGGGAGGAAGTATGGTTGTTTTTGGCGTCCTAGTTTTAACCTTCAGTATTTCAGAAACTAGGAGAAATGACTTGGGTCCAATGAAAGTTCTGTGGTCTGAACAGCTCAGCTGCGGGCGGGGTGGGAGGCGGGAGCGGCAGAGGGAATGGCTTCACCAATTTTCTTTGCAGAAGAGTCTAAAGGAATCTCTATTAATGACTTAGAAGAAATTTCTCTGGATTTTCATGGGTGAACGGCCAAGAACAGTTCTTCCAAAATTCAAATCGAAAATCCCTTCTCTAGACAATTAAAACATGTTAGTAAAAGGTGACTTAATTCAGAAAAAAAGGGCTTCATGGAGGAATGCTTCTTTTGTTTGTTGTGGACGCTCCTCTGGATCCTAATGTACCCATGTTTCCCATCCGTAGTTTTGTTTCTTCGTATTTTCCTACAGTCTTTTCCTCCTTCTTCCACCTCAGTGAATTTTATTGACGTACTTTATTGATGTGTGTGAACACAGGCTCTTGGTTTCACTCTTTAAAGAGAGAGAAGATTATGACACTGTCTCTACATAGAAAAGAAAGAAGGGAGGGAGGGAGGGAGGGAGGGAGGAAGGAAGGAAGGAAGGAAGGAAGGAAGGAAAGGGAAGGAAAAGAATCAAAGCATAACAAGTCCATTTGTTTTCATCATCTAATCAAACCATCCTATTTCTGAACAATCTCCTCAGCTGTGGCACATCTGGAAAGACTGAGGAAATGAGTTCACAGAGTTTTGAGCTTTGTATTTATTGAGTTGATTTTTCTGTCATATAGATAAGGCCTGTGTACATACATATTTTAAATATATATATATATACGTGAAAGCTGTACATTTAATTCACAAGGCAGTTACCTGACTATCCAGATCACTTTGTAGTTTAAAACGATGCTTCTCAAACTACCTGTGACAAAGGTCCAGTGTGAGAATTTCCAATCAGTCATGACTGATATTTTTGTAAAATATAACAAAAATGAATTACAAGAAAAATTAAATTTAAGAAAACCCTTCAAATCATGCACAATGCAAGCCTCCAATGTTAGATTTAGCAGGCAAAAAAATTACCTGTGAAATTACTCTAAAAGTATCTAAATGCTTCCTCTCAGTTTCTGTGCTTAACTTGTCGTATGGTGACAGCTCAGGGGCGGGCACTGTTCATCAAGTAGCACCAGTTTAGATGGTTTCTATGCTGAAGTACGAAAGGAAAAGGATAATAGTTTAGTTTGTTAAACTTCAGAGCCATTAACGTACTCTTGAAATACAGACAGGGAGATCAATTCTGGTATTTTTCAAATAATTTGGTCTCGTATAATTATGTATTCTTTTCTTTTGAAAGTAAATATTTAATTGCCTGAGCACTGTTGATTTATAAAAATCACTGAAGTGTTTGCTTAAGTAAAATAAACTATATACATGGAGTATCTCTGGTATCATATGGGTCCTGTTTGTACTCAGACACTGGAAGAATGAATCTATTTTAACACTGAAATTGTTTTAAGAATGAAACAGTTTCTAAAATGTAAATAAGGGCATGGTATTCTGAAATGCATATACAGCTGACATGATATACACATTCATGTATGCCATGTTGTTTTTTTCAATTGATCTTTCTTTACCCAAATATAATCAATTAACGTGGACCATTGCCTAATCCAGTGTTGACTGAAGTAGTATTAATTCACATATTGGGTTGAAATGCCAGGAATATTGTGGAGAGCTGAAAAGATTGTAAAGTGAATTGTATGTTTTCCTCTTAAACTGTAAGACATTTACCAATTCCCACCGATCCTGAGTTGCCCTAATGAACTTTCCACACACAGGCTAATAGAATTTATGTCTATAAAAGCAGTAAGTTAAAGAAATGGAAGCTTGAGTCACAAAGACATTCTCTTGCTATAAATTTATTATTTGAGAGGAAGAATTTCTTTTTTAACAAAAGATGCAGAGCAGAACTATTGATTATCATCCCCACATGGACCAAGTGGTGAAAGGACTGTGGCATTGTGGAAATCATATTTATTGTTATCATATGTTTTCCTTAACTGTGGCTATCAGAGAGAACCTTTTTTGGGAGAGTGTCATTTACAATACCCTATTGTTTGACATTCAGCTCTACGATTCTGTTTCAATAGTAGATTATTACCATCACATCTTTTTTTTTTCCTTTGTAGATTTAATTTTAGATAAATGTTGCACTCTAGTAATGAGATTTTAAGAATTACTCAGTAATTGAACCATGTGAATTCAATGGTCTCTAAGTCTTGGGTCTTAAGAAATTACTGAGTAAGTAAATTTTGGGTGGTGAGCATGAACAGAGTTCACATAAATATGTAATTTAAACATGGAACTAAAACCACAGAGAGACAACAAAGTGACATCAACAGGCTTTGTTGTGGCCAGTGAGAGGAGCTGGCTCTCCCAAGGCTGAATTAGAGGTGGGGACAGAATGTCAGAGCTTGTATGGGGGTCTTTGTGGGTCCAGGTGCACTAAGTGTGCTTGGAGTGTGACTGTTGACTCTGCACTTCGGACACCTCAGGCTGCTGAAACCTCTTACAATTTGCCCAATGTAAGTTGTTTGCCTCCCATAGGGGACCCTTCCAGTGCCCTGGACAGCAGGAACCATCCAGTTTTGTCAAAACACATGCATAAATCTGAGGGGCTCTGTGTTCTGAGAGAGGATGCATCCAGGAGAAGATCATCATTCTCTCTGTCCCTTGGTTAGATCCATGTTTGACCCCAGGGCATGATCTGCCATCATTTGGCCTATTCTGGGTCTCTGTCTTCCGTCCCTTGTGCTTGCTAATATATAGCCCCCAGCTTGTTGCTTTTTTGTGTGTGTGGTGAATATTTTTATTTATTTATTTTTAAATTTTATTTAAGTATAGTTGATTTACAATGTTGTGTTAATTTCTGATGTACAACAAAGTAACTCAGTTATACATATATGTATGTATATATATTCTTTTTCATATTCTTTTCCATTCTGGTTTATCACAGGCTACTGAATATAGTTCCCTGTGCTGTACAGTAGGACCTTGTTGTTTATCCAACCTATATATACTAGTTTGCATCTGCTAATCCCAAACTCCCAATCCTTCCATCCCCCCACCCCTTGGCAACCACAAGTCTATTCTCTATGTCTGTGAGTCTGTTTCTGTTTTGTAGATATGTTCATTTGTGTCATATTTTAGATTCCACATATAAGTGATATCATATGGTATTTGTCTCTCTCTTTCTGACTTAACTTCGCTTAGTATGATAATCTCTAGGTCCATCCATCTGGTTGCTTTTTGAGTGTCAGTTATGATCCATGTTTCCACAGTGATGACATTGGCTGCTTCAGTTTTAGGAACTGTCAGAAATAGCCACTAACTAAGAGAAAGAGAGCAAGGACTAGGCATGAGTAATTGGTAGGCGACCCTGGTTTTGCCGGTTTCATTTTCCTCTTGCCTCCTGGGAAATACAGTCCTACAAAGTGACCACTGAGAATGGGTTGAGACTCCAGCATCGTCAAACCCAGAAGTATGACTTTGAGTTCCGTCACCTCGTCTGTTCTCTGTGGACCCAATATTAGAGTGTTTTAGGAGGCTTGATTCAGATTCTATACTCTGACTCTGGTCTATTCTCCAAATGGAAACACAAGGTGAGAATGGACATTATTTGTCTTCCTAACTTTCTTACAAGGTACTAAGTAACATCGTTTGGGGACCATTCTGAAGATGGGGAAATTCATTTTTCAAGGCCAGCAGGGCTGGTTGCTATGAGCAGACTGATGTCTGCACACACACCCTGCTCTCCTCAACCTGTGAAGTTTCCAGATGATGAAAAACTTTTCCATAATCAGAGGATAGTAGTTGAAGGATGAGGGGGTCACTAGATTATGAAGATGGTTATAGTAACAGTGACCGATCACTTCATATTGAACCTTTACTTTGTGAAAGGCCCTCTGCCAGGTGCTGGGGAGTAGTATATTTTCATTGCTTTGTGAACTCTTTAAAGTCATTTTTGTTATTTTATTTTATTAGCATTTATAAGTCAACATCTAGGGAACTTGATCAAAGGCACTCAGTAGAACTTCCCCCAGTGGGCAAAATCTTGATCTAATGATTTACTGCCTCTGTCTCTCTGTCTCTCTCTGTTTTCTCTCTCACACACTCCCACCCATACACACTTCTCCTTCTAAATATTTATCAAGGTTGCAGTGGGAGGAACAGTAATATAGCTATACCATTACTTGAGTGAATTTAAAATGATTATTTGAGAGGCCTCTTTCATTCATGTCCAGAGAAGCAGAAATAATTTGATCTAGACTTTGTTGAAGCAATGTTTCAAGGTGGAAAATATTGGTTACTCATTTCAGAAGAAGTAATAAGTAACACGTTATGTTTTATTGCTGAGGTGTGTAAGACATAGAATTATAGAAGTCCAAAGAAGGAAGTGTCTTTAAGGGAAGCCCTCCATGGAAACCTATCAAGCTCTGAATTTGAAGAGTGCTAAGTGGTTTCTGGTAAAGCCACATCATTGGAGACGTTTATCACTTAACAGTGTTCGCACATGGAATGCTGTAATTCTGTGGTAACTGCAGCCAACACCTCCTAGGTTTTCTGGACAACTACACAAATGTTTTCTCTTAGTGTGATATTTAACATCTTCTATCGTAATTCTGAAGGTTTTTCTCATGCCTCTGCATCTGAAACAATTCAATGCTGTATTTATTTGAAGTCTCTCCTGGTCATCGGGCTGACTGTTAGTGATGTATCACATACAGTGGTTTCTGTGATGTGATTTGCTGACCACGGAAAGATGAATGAAGATCACAGTCACATCAAGTTGAGGACTCTGGTCAGACTTAAACCATTTTCCTTGAGTTGTATGGCTGTTTGTTAATCAATGTCCTCATTTTTAAGAATGAAATCTTCTCAAGGTTGCCGTACACTTTGTGGATGTATCAGATGAAGTTTAATGTTATACTCGCTCATAACTTCATAAATAAGAATGTATTGCTTTGAGGCTTGAATAAAATGACAAGCTCTATTTGGCATCTCTATATTAAAAGGGTCATGAAGAGATTAATGGTTGTTGGCAGCTCGTCAAATTTCTTTGATGTCCACTATTTTTTTTTTCCACTAGAATTCTGCATCTGTCACTCCCTGAACGAGTTGCCCACACATTTATGTACGCAAATTATGGTGCCTTTATTACATCACTTCCAACCTATCTGGATAAAAGCATGGTGGGATTTTTTCCCCCGTGTGCAATTTCCATTTTGGTGGCATTTCTGATTCTTAATAAATTCCAGACAAGGCAAATACCCAAGCCTGTTTTTTTAATGTAGTTCAGCTTTCTGTTTTCAGTCACACTTTGTTTGGGAGATGTCCTGCTAGGAAGTTACTTAGATTCATGAATATTTGGAGAGATATTTGCAGACACAGGGGTCTGGGGATTCATATAATCCCATTGTATATGGTATCTCTTTTCCTTTTAAATTCTGTATTTTAAATTTTAATAATTTGGATGTGATATTTAATAACTTCCTGGCTTAATTAATTATTTACTTAATAGTTTCAATTTTGATCTCTTTCTAAACTGTTATCAGAAGAATGTAAAAAAATTCCAAAATGAACTCTGACAGATATAAAAGGTGCCTCCTCTATTCATATGGTTTTCTGGTCTTCAAAGACAGGCCAGGAGGAGGAGTCAGATGGCAGTGTGGGAAGACTGCGGAGTTAGTGTCTCCCCACAACTAGGGTGCCTGCTGTACGCTGGTGTGGGACTCTGACGCCCAAGGAGATGGGAGGAACCCCAAAGTGAACCAGTAGGATGTGGGGGGATTGAGAGGGGAGGAGAAGTGGAGGCCAGACAGGATCAGCGCCCCTGAGGCTGGGGAGATCAGGAGAGGCAGGCAAGAGGCAGGAGAGGAGAGGAGGATGTTTGCTCTCCTCTCCAGCTAATTCTTCAGTGGAAACTCTGCAGGCCAGAGGGAGTGGCAGGATATACTTAAAGTGATGAAAGAGAAAAACCTACAACCAAGATTACTCTACCCAGCAAGGATCTCATTCACATTCGATGGAGAAGTCAAAAGCTTTTCAGGCAAGCAAAAGCTAAGAGAATTCGGCACCACCAAACCAGCTTTACAACAAATGCTAAAGAAACATCTCTAGGTGGGAAACATGAGAAGAAAAAGACCTACAAAAAACAAACCCAAAACAATTAAGAAAATGGTAATAGGAACATACATATCAATAATAACCTTAAATGTAAATGAATTAAATGCCCCAACCAAAAGACACAGACTGGCTGAATGGATACAAAAATAAGACCCATATATATGCTGTATACAAGAGACCCACTTCAGACCTAGGGACACATACAGACTGAAAGTGAAGGGATGGAAAAAGATATTCAATGCAAATGGAAAGCAAAAGAAAGCTGGAGTAGCAATACTTGTATCAGATAAAATAGACTTTAAAATAAAGACTGTTACAGGAGATAAGGAGGGACATTCCATAATGATCAAAGGATCAATCCAAGAAGAAGATATAACAATTATAAATGTGTATGCATCCAACATAAGAGCACCTCAATACATAAGGCAAATGCTAACAACCATGAAAGGAGAAATTGACAGTAACACAATAATAGTAGGGGACTTTAACACCCCATTTACACCAATGGACAGGTCATCCGAACAGAAAATAAAGAAGGGAACACAGCTTTAAATGACACAATAGACCAGATAGATTTAATTGATATATATAGAACATTCCACCCAAAAGTGGCAGAATACACTTTCTTCTCAAGTGCACATGGAACATTCTCCAGGATAGATCACATCTTGGCTCACAAATCAAGCCTCAGAAAATTTAAGAAAACTGAAGTCATATCAAACATCTCTTCTGACTACAATGCTATGAGATTGGAAATCAATTACAGGAAAAAAACGGTAAAAAACAGAAATACATGGAGGATAAACAGTGCGCTACAAAATAACCAAGAGATCACTGAAGAAATCAAAGAAGAAATTAAAAAATACATAGAAACAAATGATAACGAAAACACAACAACCCAAAACCTTTGGGATGCAGCAAAAGCAGTTCTAAGAGGGAAGTTTATATCAATTCAATCTCACCTCAAGAAACAAGAAAAATCTCAAATAAACAATCTAACCCTACACTTAAAACAACTAGAGAAAGAGGAACAAAGAAAACCCAAACTCAGTAGAAGGAAAAAAATCATAAAGATCAGAGCAGAAATAAGTGAAATAGAAATGAAGAATACAGTAGCAAAGATAAATAAAACTAAAAGCTGGTTCTTTGAGAAGATAAACAAAATTGATAAACCTTTAGTCAGACTCATCAAGAAAAAAAGGGAGAGGATGCAAATCAATAAAATTAGAAATGAAAAAGGGGAACTCACAACTGACACTGCAGAAATACAAAGGATCATGAGAGATTACTACAAGAAACTATATGCCAATAAAATGGACAACCACGAAGACATGGACAAATTCTTGGAAAGGTACAATTTTCCAAGACTGAACAGGAAGAATTAGAAAATATAAACAGACCTATCACAAGTAATGAAATTGAAACTGTAATTTAAAATCTTCCAAAAAACAAAAGTCTAGGACCAGATGGCTTCACAGGTGAATTCTATAAAACATTTAGAGAAGAGCTAACACCTATCCTCTCAAACTCTTACAAAAAATTGCAGAGAGAGGAACACTCCCAAATTCATTGTACGAAGCCACCATCACCCTGATACCAAAACCCAGAAAAGATATCAGAAAAAAAGAAAATTATAGACCAATATCACTGATTAACATAGAGGTAAAAATCCTGAACAAAATACTAGGAAACAGAATCCAACAGCACATTAAAAGGATCATACACCACTGACTGATTCACTTCGTTATACAGCAGAAGCTAATGCACCATTGTAGAGCAATTATACTCCAATAAAGATGTTGAAAAAAAAAAGTGTCATACACCATGATTAAGTGGTATTTATCCCAGGAATGCAACGATTCTTCAAAATACTCAAATCAGTCAATGTGATACACCACATTAACAAATTAAGGAATAAAAACCATATGATCATCTCAGTAGATGCAGAAAAAAGCTTTTGACAAAATCCAACACCCATTTATGATAAAAACTCTCCAGAAAGTGGGCATAGATGGAACCTACCTCAACATAATAAAGGCCATATATGACAAACGCACAGCAAGCATCATACTCAATGGTGAAAAACCGAAAGCATTTCCACTAAGATCAGGAACAAGACAAGGTTGCCTACTCTCACCACTGTTATTCAACATAGTTTTGGGAGTCCTAGCCACAGCAATCAGAGAAGAAAAATAAATAAAAGGAATACAAATTGGAAAAGAAGAAGTAAAACTGTCACTGCCAACGACATGATACTACACATGTTAAATCCTAAAGATTCCACCAGAAAACTACTAGAACTAATCAACGAATTTGGAAAGGTTGCAGGACACAAAGTTAATGCACAGAAATCCCTTGCATTGCTATACACTAACGATGAAAAATCTGAAAGAGAAATTAAGGAAACAATCCCATTCACCAGTGCAACAAAAAGAATAAAATACCTAGGAATAAACCTGCTTAAGGAGGTGAAAGAGGTATACTCAGAAAACCATAAAACACTGATGAAAGAAATCAAAGATGACATAAACAGATGGAGAAATATACCGTGTTCTTGGATTGAAAGAATCAATATCGTGAAAATGACTATACTACCCAAAGCAATCTACAGATTCAATGCAATCCCTATCAAGCTACCAATGGCATTTCTCACAGAATTAGAACAAAAAACTTTACAATTCATATGGAAACACAAAAGACTCTGAATAGTCAGAGCAATCTTGAGAAAGAAAACCAGAGTTGGAGCAATCAGGCTCCTGGACTTCAAACTATACCACAAAGCTACAGTAATCAAGACAGTATGGTACTAGCACAAAAACAGAAATATAGCTCAATGATACAGGATAGAATGCCCAGAGATAAACCCACACACATATGGGCACCTAATTTACAACAAAGGAAGCAAGAACATACAATGGAGAAAAGACAGCCTCTTCAATAAGTGGTGCTGGGAAAACTGGACAGCTCCATGTAAAAGAATGAAATTAGAATACTACCTAACACCAGACAAAAAATAAACTCCAAATGGATTAAAGACTTAAATGTAAGACCAGGCGCTATAAAACTCTTAGAGGAAAACATAGGAAAAACACCCTTTGACATAAATCACAGCAAGATCTTTTTTGACCCACCTCCCAGAGTAATGGAAATAAAAACAAAAATAAACAAATGGGACTTAAAAGCTTTTGCACATCAAAGGAAACCATAAACAAGACAAAAGGCAGCCCTCAGAATTGGAGAAAGTATTTGCAAATGAAACAACAGACAAAGGATTAATCTCCAAAATATACAAACAGCTCATGGAGCTCAATATCAAAAAAACAAACAATCCAGTTAAAAAATGGGCAGAAGACCTAAATAGACATTTCATCAAGGAAGACATACAGATGGCCAAGAGGCACAAGAAAAATGCTCAACATCACTAATTATTAGAGAAATACAAATCAAAACTACAATGAGGTATCACCTCACACTAGTTAGAATGGGCATCATCAGAAAATCTGCAAACAACAAATGCTAGAAAGGGTGTGATGAAAAGGGAACCCTCCTGCACTGTTGATGGGAATGTAAATTGATACAACCACTATGGAAAACAGTATGGAGGGTCCTTAAAAAACTAAAAATAGAACTACCATATGACCCAGCAATCCCACTACTGGGAATATACCCAGAGAAAACCATCATTCAAAAAGAGACATGTACCACAATGTTCATTGCAGTACTCTTTACAATAGCCAGGACATAGAACCAACCTAAATGTCCATCAACAGATGAATGGATAAAGAAGATGTGGCACATATATACAATGGAATATTACTCAGCCATAAAAAGGAACGAAACTGAGTTATTTGTAGTGAGGTGGATGGACCTAGAGTCTGTCATACAGAGTGAAGTAAGTCAGAAAGAGAAAAACAAATACCATATGCTAACACATATATATGGAATCTAAAAAAAAAAAAAAAGGTACTGATGAACCTAGTGGCAGGGCAGGAATAAAGAGGTAGACATAGAGAATGGACTTGAGGACATGGGTGGAGGGGGAAGCTGGGGCGAAGTGAGTGTACCAGCGACATACATACACTGCCGAATGTAAAATAGTTGGCTGGTGGGAAGCAGCCTCATAGCACAGGGAGAGCAGCTTGGTGCTTTGTGATGACCTAGAGGGGTGGGATAGGGAGGGTGGGAGGGAGGCTCAAGAGGGAGGGGATATGGGGACATGTGTATGCATATGGCTGATTCGCTTTGTTGTGCAACAGAAACTAACAGTACTGTGAAGCAATTATATGCCAATAGAGATCTTTTTTAAAAAAAGTGGATAAATAAAGACTTTCTCAGATTAAAAAAAAAAAAAAAAGACAGGCCCATTCTTTAACTTCCACCACTTCCCTAGCATAAAATGTATAGGTGCCCTAAAGAGGTCTCAGCCCACACTCACTTTTCTGTTACTTCCTCTCTTCATTTCACTGCTTTTAGGTGTGGAAGTTGGCTTTTTCTATCACTTGAAACCAATGTCTCAAGGATGAGTGTTTATATATTTTTATTTTGGTTTTTTAATGTTTTAATACTAACACACCACTGAATAAATGTTTCTGGGGCAAATAAAAAGTCCAACAAATATTATATTGATAAAATCAGTTTATTGATTTTGCTTAAACCACGAACAAAACAGGAAACACATTAATATCTAAACCTGTAGTTTCTCAAAGTAAAAAAATATAAAATTGTTATATTCGTTGTACTGAGGATTCAGTAATACTACTAGATTTACTGAGAAACCATTCTACCCTCTGCAAAGATGTGTATAACAATATGACTCAATTATCCAGGTCAGTGGGTTACAGCCCCAGGCTCATGGGAATCCACAGAGAAATATCAGAGCATGACATTTCTGGTCAGCAGTTTTGACTGCCAACCCCTATACTTTTTACTAACCTGGACTTGGGTTGACTTGTTGCATTGCTCTCCAGTGGGGATGCTTAGGAATATACTCAGAAGTTGGCAGTGGGTAGGGTTGGCAGATAGTTGTGGAGAGAACAAAAACCCCTAAACCAAGAGACAGGCGGTTATCTGAAAACTGACTATGATGTATGCAACAAAGGTGACTCCAATGTTAAACTTTCTGCTCTAAGAAAAACCACTTAAGATATATTTCACACCTGTTAGAATGGTTATTATCAAAGAGGCAAGAGATAACAAGTGTAGGTAAGGATGTGGAGAAAAGGAAACACTTGTACACTGTTGGGAATGTAAATTAGTGCAGCCACTATGGAAACTGCTATGGAGGTTTTCCTCAAAAAATTCAAAATAGAACTACCATGTGATCCAGCAACTCAACTTCTGGGTATTTATTTGAAGGAAAAGAAATTACTAACTCGAAAAGATATCTGCACTCCCATGTTCATTGCAGCATTATTTACAAAAATGAGACAGGGGAAACAACCTAACTATCCATCAGTAGATGAATGGATAAAGAAAATGTGGAACGGAATATTACTAAGCCACAAAAAGGAAAGATATCCTGACATTTGTGACAATATGGATGGTCCTTGAGGGCATTATACTTAGTGAAATAAGTCAGACAGAAAAAGACGAATACTGTGTGTAGTCTTAAAAAAAATTATATGTGGAATCTTAAAAAAAAAACCAAACCGAACTCATAGATACAGAAAACAGATTGGTGGTTGTCAGAGGTGGAGGATTGGGGGTGGGCAAAATGGACGAAGGTTGTCAAAGGGTACAAACTTCCAGTTATAAGATAAATAAGTCCCAGGGTGTACAGCTTGATGACTATAGTTAACAACACTATATTTTATTATTATTATTATTTACATTAAGCTGAATTTTAATTGTTTTCTCTTTGCTCATAGTAGTTTTTTTTTTTAATTGAAGCATAGTTGACTTATAGTATTGTGTTAGTTTCAGGTAACAAAACTGTATTTTATATTTGATTGCTAAGAAAGTAGATCTTAAAAGTTCTCATTACATGCACACAAATTTATAACTATGTATGGTGATGGCTGTTAAGTAAACTTATTGTGGTGATCATTTTGCAATATTTACATATGTGAAATCATTATGTTGCACACCTAAAACTAATACAATGTTATATGTATATCTCAATTAAAAAGTCACTTACATAAAACAACAATAAAAACAAAATAAGTCAACAAAAGAAATGTTCCCCAGTCCCAACCTTTAAGGGAGGGTTATTTGCAGATAGAGTTTTTGTTTTATCCCAGGCTCCTTCTCAATCTTTTTTCTTTGTTGTTGTTAAACTCAGTAATCTTTTCTATTGTATTAAAAAATAATTCAAAAAAAAAAATAATTCACTTAATAAAACTGGAAAAAAAGAAAAACAAAAAAATAAGCTAAATTTTAATTTCAAAAAATTTTCACTTAAAAAGTTAAGTTTTAGAACAAAGTTTTGGTAGATGTACTTTGTATGTCTTGTACAACTTGTCCACTGCATATTGTGAACTGCTATTACTACATTTTGTGGTAATGTCTTCCTATCTTACCACATAAGATACTGAGTTTTCTTAGTCCTAAAGATGAAAGTATAGTGTCTTTTGTACGTGAACTAGTAACGTCATTTAACCTTAATTATCTCCTTAAAGGACCTATCACCAACTACAGTCACATTGGGGGTTAGGGCTTCAATACATGAATTTGGGTGGGACACAATTCAGTCCATAACAATCACAGACAGTTGTCAGAGTGAGGTGAGCAGTAGAAAGACGTGATCAGACTTTCCTTTTGAAAGGATCACCTTGGTTGCTGAGAAGCTGGGAGTCCAGTTAGAAGGCTGCCACATAAAATGTGGAGAGACGGTGACAGTGGTGAACCACGTGTTGGATCTACTGTACAGGTGAATTTGAGAATAATCTGGATGTGACATTTGTCCTTCCATTGAGCTCTTCTGTCAACCTCTCAATTCCTTTGTGCATCAACCTCTCTGATATAAGACTCTGCTGTGTCTTAGTCTGTTGTGAAATGTGTAGGGAATTTCATTTTGATCAAAATTAATAATAATAGTTAAAATGTCAAATCTTACTAATGAAACTTTAAACTTCAGAATAAAATACTTTGCTTTACTCTTAGTAGGATGACACTTGCACTCACTAGCAATTTTTTAAAATAAATTTTATTTATTTTTATTTGTTTATTTTTGGCTTCTTTGGGTCTTTGTTGCTGTGTGTGGGCTTTTCTCTAGTTGTGGTGAGCGGGGGCTACTCTTCGTTGCGGTGCATGGGCTTCTCATTGCAGTGGCTTTTCTTGTTGCAGAGCACGGGCTCTAGGCACGTGGGCTTCAGTAGTTGTGGCTCATGGGCTCTAGAGTGCAGGCTCAGTAGTTGTGGTGCACGGGCTTAGTTGCTCTGTGGCATGTGGGATCTTCCTGGACCAGGGCTTGAACCCTTGTCCCCTGCACTGGCAGGTGGATTCTTAACCACTGTGCCACCAGGGAAGCCCTCACTTGCACTTTAATAAGTTATCTTGGGTAGAAGAAACAAACAGGTTAAAGAAAAGCAAAACTGGGGAAGTCTATAGGAGCAAGTTTTGGCTGAAAAATCTGCGTTCCTCCAGTCTTCACATGGCTGGCTTTTTCGTGTCATTCATGTCTCAGCTCAAAAGTCTTCTTGCCTAGGAGGCCTTCCCTGACTACTCAATCTAAGGTATTTACTGTTGTCACTTTCCATCCCATCACGCTGCTTTATTTTCTATATGGTACTTTCACTCTCTGATATTTTCTTGTTTGTTATTCACTGTCTGCCTGCCCCTCATAAGATCTGCACTCCGAAAAACAAGCTCTTTGTCTTGTTCACCACTGTATCCCTGCATCTAGAGCATTGCCTGATGCATAGTAAGCACTCAATAAATATTTGTCAAATGAGTGAAAGGATAAAAGAAAAACATGAAGACCCAGTTATGCAGCTCACCAAGACTTACAGACTATGTAAGGGGAAAGAAATCCCTTCTGTGTAGTGCAATGTTGGTGGTTGACAGAGGACCACACAGCAGACAAAGGGCTGGGCAGATTTCAGGGCTAGGTTTGTATTTTTGATGGTTTATGTGCAGATCTGGGAGTCAAGAGATTGGGGGTTCACATCTGCTCTATCTCCAAGTTGCTGAGTGACTACAGTACAAATCATGAACTTCCGCCAGCATTAGTTTCTCCATCTGGGTGGCGTTACTGGCTAGTTTAAACATTTAGAAACCTTCATTGGCAAATATGACTCTATTTGTGCTGTTTCTTTCAGGAGATTGAGTGCTTTGTGGAAGCGAGCCCTGTTTTTCCCTTTGGTTTCTGAGTTGCCCCACCTCGGCAGGCAAGGTGATTAATTGCTCCGGATTCCTCTTCTGCTGTTCCCTTTCCCAGCCTCTCCCAAATATGTCCTCATCCAGTGAGGCTGCGTGGCTTTGATGGGAAAAACAAGGCCTTGGTCACCTTAAAACTGCCTTGGGTTGTCATTCCCAGACTTCATTCCTCTTTACTGGCCTCCCCTGGCTAGATGGATCCACCAGCTCTCCACCACCCAGGCTTAGTACCAGAGGGAGGCTGGTAGCTTTGATTCATCTCCCACGTGACTGAGTGCAGAAATTGTCTTGTGCCCAGATTCAAGAGGCTGTTCACGCATCCATCACCCATTTATTCTTCCCTGCCAACTAGACCTGCTCTGCAGCAGGAGGCCTTGACCCTGTGAACAGCCATTGAGTGAATTCCATCTTCACTTCAGGGCATTCTTACCTCCTAAGAATCAAGCTTTCCTCTAGATATGGCTCTGCCTTCTGTCCTCTGGCCCTACCTAGCTCAGAAGCAGGAGAGCCATTGGACACGGCAGTAAAGGGAATAAGCTTTGGACTCAGCCAGACCTGGGTTAAAATCCCAGCTACACAACTAGCTCTGTGAGCTTGGGCAAGTTGCTCAACCTCTCTGAGCCTCAATTTTCTCATCTGTCAAATGAAGATGAGGAGGGGTGATAAGAATTAAAAGATGTAATATGGGCCAAGAATTCAGTGTAGAGCCTGGCATGCGAGTCTAGAAGTTGCTGTTCTCAGTGACTGGAGCCCTCTTTACCAAGTCTAGGGAACCCACCTGAAAATGTTATGCTTCCTCTTTTTCTTAGTTCTCAAGGTTGTTATTGAAGGTTTACATTTTGGGTTTAAAAAAGTTGATCTCCACCTTTTTGAGACCTCATTTGTACAGTTAGATAATCAAATGATTTTCACTCTCGACATTATCTATTCATCAGCTGATGGCTCGTGTTGCTGGGGCTCAGAAATGTTTCACTTCATCCTTTAAGTAAAAACCCTGAAAGAAGGAAGTGTTCTATCTAATGCCATGTCTACACAGACAAAATCCAGCAGAAGTTCATGTGATTTCTGGAGACTAGGATTGTAGAGACAGCCAAACTGGATGATTCCACTTGGATTATAACATATTAATATTTTATAGGCTACTTAACTTTTCTTAAAATGTTTGATATGAGCAATATTTTAAAAAATGATTTTATTCTGAAACTGACCTGATCTAATCTCTTCCATGCAATGAATGGTGTATTGGCTTCCCACACAGCCCAGATTGATGAAATATTTGCTTAGTCCCATGGATGGAATTTGTTTCCTCTAAAAAAGGAGATATCTCAATAGGGGCATTTGTTATACGTTTTCCAACTTATCAAGTGGTCCAGCAGGTTTTCCTGAGTGGTATGTAATGTTACTTTCTGGTTTAAAGTTCTAACTTATCCTGTAGGTTAGAGCAGTGAAGGGGGGCATAATCTTTTGGTGTTAAGAAGTCAGCCTCAGCACTAGAAGAAAGAAAGGAAGAAAGAAAAAGAAAGAAAGGAAGAAAGAAAGAAAGAAAACAATGGAAGCATTGTAAGAAATATTTATAAGTCAAATGTTACAGAGAAAAACCCTAAACCAAAACCTATTTCAAAAAATGTTGGAGGAAATGGTATATCTTTTTATGTGCCTAAGAAAACAGTTAAAAAGAACTTCACAGCACTGGGTCTATTAAGTACATTTACTCCAGTGATTTCCCAGATATTTCCAAGTTCCATTTAAAACAGAAATCTCCTATCAAGCAGTCCTTTGAAATTATTTACTCTTTTGTGGTTGTAAAGTATGGAAACCTTATACTTTTAATGGAAACCCTAACAAACGGCACATGCTACAAAGTGTCTACTGATGTGCTTTATAGGCTGGAATTCTTACGTCACACAAACTTGCCAGTCTATGTTTCTGATCCCAATAAGTGCCCCAGTGATGTGGAAGAGGATGGCTGGAAAGGCAGGGCCATGCAAGAATGGCATGGGTCATTCATACTCATCAGGAAGGTATGGCAGCCGGAGTCCTTCTGATAGGGAGCACACCCTGCCAGCAGGCAGAAACAGACTTATTTGGATTAAGGACTTTGTTTCGTTTGAGGGATGGTGATTTGGTGGGCACCATAACTTGAAAAAGCGTTTTCTTATACTCAATATAAAGGCATGTTTTGTAAAAACCTGGTTGTGAATCCCCGGGATAAAATAGTATGTAATATTTTTAGCACATATTTAATTGGCAACAGAAAAATCAAAACCACTTGACTTATAACGTTAAAATGGTACTCTGGTTAAAATTAACTCCCAATCAAGAAAATTTAATGTGCTTCACCAAATGCATATTTTCATACAAAATAAATGTATTTTAAAGTTATATAGTCTTAATTTTATGCTGAAATAGTACTAGCAGTTCACAGATGGATTTCCCCACCCCCGCCGGCAAATTATTTTTCATTGAAATGTTTTCAAAGCATCCTCACTTGGCGGGTATGCTTCGATTTAACAATTCAGGCATTCTACATTAAACAGTAATTGATTTATTGACATTTGATGGATTCACACTCACGTTCCTCGGTTTAAAAATCTTGTTAAAATGTTGTTAATAATCTGTGGGTATATATTTCAAATAACTGCCATTAAATTTAGAATAACTGTCATTAAATAGAGAGAATTAAATTTAATAGAGTAGTTACTATATATTTAAATACCAATGGATGATTAGAAGCAGATTTATTGAGGGTTTAATCATGGCTGGACAGATTCATGACTTTCCAGCAAATAAATACATTCATTTTATTTCTTTTGTTTTATTTTTCTATTTTAAAGTAAATGGCTAGTATGCATTTAAATTGGTAGTGTATCGAAAGCAAAAGCTTCAGTTAATTAGCATTCAAAATATACAGAATACATTTTACTGCTTGAGACAATTCAAGACTGTACCTTAATTCTTTTTTTTTTTTTTTAAGTGGAACAAAAGGGGCTTTTAAAAAAATTTTTATTTTATTTTTGGCTGCGTTGAGTCTTGTTGCAGCGCGCAGGCTTTCTCTAGTTGCAGGGAGCGGGGGCTGCCCTTCATTGCAGTGCGCGGACCTCTCATTGTGGTGGCTTCTCTTGTTGTGGCTCACGGGCTCTAGGCGCACGGTCTTCAGTAGTTGTGGCGCACGGGCTTAGTTGCTCCGCAGCATGTGGGATCTTCCCGGACCAGGGCTTGAACCCGTGTCCCCTGCATTGGCAGGCGGATTCTTAACCACAGCACCACCAGGGAGGCCCGAGAGTGTACAGTAATTCTTCATGAACCTGGAAAAGTATGCCTTTTGTAGAAAGACTCAGAGAAGCCCAGAGAAGAATGGCTATGAGGAAAAGAGAGTTAGGAAATTCACCTGATTTTCATTTTTGCCACTTGGTAAAACAGTTGTCTAACCACTTTTAAAATGTCTTTGATACTGTGGGTTAAATATCAAAGACTGATGCTTTTAACAAGTGTTCAGAAAATGTCAGTTTGATACACTCAGACTATCATGTTTTAGTTTTGTTTTTATTTTGAAATAACAAGAGATATCTTCCAAACTATCTGGAGAGGTTGGTTTCTATTCACAGGCCTTCAGCCCACCCTATCCCAAGTTTGAAGCATTTTGTTAGATCTCTTTGATCTGTTTGACTTCTGCTTCACGGAAAAATGCTCATAAACCTTCAGAGAAAGGCTTTCTTTACTTTTAGCTTTATTCAAGAGTTATAAACAGTGCACAGATCTATAGCAAAATGATTTTAAGAGCACTTAGGACCCCCATGCTAACTTATTTGCTCCCTAGCAGAAAAAAAAAAAAAGAGCTTGTTTGGTAAAAAGAAGTTAAAAAAGTTCAACTTTGCTTAGTGAAAAAGAACTCCACTTTTAAGTGGCTGAAAGTATTGCATTTCATTTTTTTAAAAAAAATATTAAGATCTCTAAAGCAACAATCTTTTTAAAGATGTTATGCACAAGGATTGGCATGACGTTTGAAATGGCTTCAAGAGTCCTGTTACTCTTGACATGGTGGCAAACACTTCACAGATGTGCTCTCTCACTGCAGCCGCGTCGAGAGAGAAGACAAAAGCTGCGTCTTCCAACGAGTCCCCGCGTGCGGTAGTGCTCCGGTGAGATAGGCTAGAAGCCGTCAGGGTGAACGAACCCTATTCCCTGTAATCCATCCTTACTCCAGCCTTATTGTAGCTTCTCCATGAATTATGGGATCCACCAGCTGAGCTCTACACTCTTAGATGTGGGATAACAGCTGTAGCTTCAGAAAAAACGAGCAAACGAACAAAGTTCGAAATCTTTGCCATGTGGCATTTTGCATTTCTCAAAGTATCTTCAGTATAGAAAGTGAGAGACAATTAAAGATCGTTTCTGCTACTGCTTTTTAAAAATGGAGTCTCCTAAAGCTCTACAGGAGTTGCAAAATGATGTTTCCTGGGCAGAACCAGTACCGTTGAGGAATTTTATTCGGAAAATCGCTTAATTTCATGTAAAAATTCAGATTTCAGCTTCTCTTGAAAAATCAGATCTGACTACGTTGGCATTTTCTCCAGCAGCATCAAGTGGAAATAGTAGTGGCTGAGCATTTTATAGAGACAGTTTCAATTTTTATAATTTTTCCCACTCTTTAACCATGTCACTGGGCTGCTCATCTCACTGGTGGAGCTCAGTTGGCATGTGGGTCTGTGACTCCTGTAGCATGAGATTACGCTGAAATACCAACAATGTTACTGGTGTGTAGGCTCTGTCCAAAAGGCACCAAAACACCTGAACAATTGATGGTATTATTGGTTCAACCAACTGGCTTGGCATTCTTATTTCACAAAATTAGCTGTTCGGCTGAATTGACTGATCAGTTCTGGATCTTGCAGGGGGGCAAGGTGGGTGAAGTAAGCATGCAAGAGTTAATCTGTGAACATGGACCAGAAAGGGTATAGGAGATACCCTGAGTTAAACTGGGTTTTCAGCCTCAGGCTCTCTCCTCTCACCTGGCAATTGGCCTCCCTGACCCCATCATTTTTCAGCTAGAAAGTCTAAAGGGTTGAATTTTCTCTGGGAATCCCCTTTGACCTCTGGTTTGTTCCCCTATGGCTTGAAGCCTGGTCAAACTCCCAAAGCTTTTGGCCTTCCTTGCTTCCTTTTGGCTGTGTCTGCCTTGTCTCAGATTTTCATCTTCGTATGTCTAGCTCTGGCCTGGTAATCTTACTCCAACTCCTGATTTCTCCCCCAGCCTGGCAATTTGGGGTTGTGTAGTTTTGACCTTGAACAGTAGCCAGACCCAGTTAATCCAACCATAGGAGTGCAGCACACAAAACTCAAGGCCTTTGAATTACATTTGAACTGATCTGAACTGGTCAATTTAGCATGAGGCCAGGAAAGTTATTTAACTTTTGTGTCTCATGATTACATTTTCCTTCCTTCTTCATGGAGCTGAGTGGACAGCTGTAATGGTGCTTATAAAGTCATTGATAGAAAAATGCTCATGAATTCCAGGTAGTATAGTAATATTTTTTATTAAATTTATGTTGTTATATTTAAATATAATTATAGAGGTATAACCACAAAAACAATCTTCACATACAAAATCAAATAATTATGAAACCCAGAATGGAGAATCAAAACTGAAGCAAATGTAGAAAGAGATGACCATTAAGGTGAAATAATTGAACAACTTCTGGAACTGGGATCCATATTTTTTTAGATAACACTTTTGTCTGTATCCCTCTCCATAATTTTTTTTCATTAAAAAATTAGTGTAGTTTAGATACAACAAAATTTACCATTTTTAGTATAATGTCCTATAAGTCATATACCTACAACCACATTAAAATCATCGAACAGTTTCATCACACCAGAAAATTTTCTGTGCTTCCTTGTAGTCAAATTATCCCTTTAACCTCAGTTTCTGGAAATCAGTGACAACCAGTATAAAATATTTGGGTTCCCTAACCATTTGCAGATATCATCCGGCCCTCTTCAGGCTGCTCTGTGGGAACTGGGGTTAGAGTTACTAGCACAAGAAAATACTGATATTTTGATGAGTGCTATTGTTGTAAGTAATAAAGTCCTTTTCTCTGACCCAGGAATCTTGTGCCCTCTGCCAGCATCCATAAACTGGGGCAGGCTAACCTGTTAATTTGCAAGTAGGGTAAAATTTCAGACCATTTATATGGGTTTAGACCAGTTTATCTCCTCCTTTCCAATCCATACACATCTTTTTTCCTTTTTTGCCTTATTGCATTGGCTAGAATTTCTAATATGATGTTGAAAAGGAGTGGTAGAAGAGGACATCCTTGCCTTGTTTCCAGTCTTATGGGGAAAACATTCAGTTTCTTACCATTGGTTATGATATAAGCTGTAAGTTTTTGATAGATGCCCTGTGTCAGATTGTAGATGTTTCTTGTTATTCCTAGTTTTCGGTTTTTGTTGAGGATTTTTTTCATCTTTGTTCAAGAAGGATATTTGTCTGCACTTTTCTTACAACATCTTTGGTTTTGATATCAGAAAAATGCCTGCCTCATTAAACAAGTTGGGAATTTTTCCCATCTCTTCTATATTCTGGAAGAGTTTGTACAAAGCTGTTCTTATTTCTTTCTTAAGCATTTGGTAGAATTTGCCATGAAGTCATCTGGACCTGGAAGTTTCTTTTATGGAAGGTTTTTAATTAGAAATTCAATTTCTTTAAAAAATATGGGACTAGTCAGTTTAACTATATCTTCTTGAAGGAGCTTAAAGTCTCTGTCTGATAGTTCCAACATCTTTCTATTATTTGAATGTGATTCTGTTGATTGCTTTGTCTCTTAAAATAGTGTAGTATTTTTATTTGCTGCTTTGTGTGTCTTGAAATTTTTGGTTGAAAGCTGGACATCTTATATAGAGCAGTATAGACTAAGGTAAACTGTATTTATGCCTGAAAATGGGCATGCTTCCTATTTTTGCTAGTGTGTGAGATTATCATCCTAGATGGTAGGGCTGGGTTTGGGGTTATTTTCTTGCTATGGTTGCCCTCATTGTACCACAAGCTTCAACTTCTAGCATTACCTTGTGTTTAGGGTGGGGAGTGGTTTGCTAGAAGGTTTTTCTCAATGTCTACTTCACTTTCAGATTTAGATCTTCCCCTTATGCCTATGCTTCAGAAAGTTCTCTCCCCATACTTTCAAAGACTGCTATTACTTGTTTTTTGAGTTTGCTAGCTTGGTGTTGGGGAGTGGAATGGAGTTGTTTTCTATTGTTCTGCTTCAGTCCCAGTTTAAATAGATACTGCATCCCTGGGTCTTACAGGTGGAGCCCTCACAGTGATCCTTCTGCTCACCCAGCAGTTAGGTATCTCTAATGTTCTGAGCTTTGGAAGTATTCCTGATCTTTCTCAGAGGGTATTTTTGTTCCTCTCCCCAGCTGCAATATATCTTCATCTGTACTCTGATGGTGGCAGGGTTTAATGTCTTTTACCCAGTGGGATAAGGCTTTTATTCTGTAGGAAATATAGGAGAGAAGGAATGGGCAGATCTTCATGCCTTCACCTCAGTGCCTGCTCTTCCTTTCCCCAGGTCTGCACCACAAGGGATGCTTCTCCAGGCTCCCATCCTGTCTCCAGTTTTCTTATTCACACTCAGTAAAGTCTGTGGAGAAGAGCCTGTAAATGGGTGTGAATTCCTCTACATCTGTGACTCTCAGTAGTTCTAAACTCTATACCCTATACTCTTACACTTGCCCTTTAAGGGTTTGTTAAATATTTTAGCCAAATTTTTCTTACTAGCTTGTATAGCATTTGGTATTTGCTGCAGCTCAGCAAGTGCTCTCCTTGGAGGCATCTGTCCTTCTTAAGTTAATTTTCTGACCTGTGACCACATCTCTGTGATAGATTCAAGAAAAGTTGTAATTTTGTAAGTTATCTACCTTTTTTTTCTGGTTGTGAGTGTGGGGTGATGTTCTTTCCTATTTTCTACATCCCATAGTGAAGCCAGAAACCTATTTATTGACATAAGAAAATTCATTTCTAGGTGTTCAAACCATCTATAGGTAAATCTTATTTTATAGACCAAATATCAGTTAGTTCATCTAGAACCTCAAGTAACAGAAAATCCAACTTCAAATATTGAAACCAAAAGTTATTTATCATCTCATTTGAAGAGAAAAATAGAGGTAAAAGGTTAAATCACATCAACAATTTTATTAGGGTTCTAGGTTCTTTCTCTTTTCTACTCTGTTATTCTCAGGATATTGTTGTGTCCTTTTATGGTAACTTCCTCCAATGTTCTAAGATGGTTACTGAAGTTACCAAAGAAGAGAAGAAAAGCACATAAAAATATAAATAAAATTAATGGCCTTTTTGTATTATTACTTGCTCAGAGAAAGAAAAATATCCCAAGAAGCTTCCCATTAAGACTTCCTATATGTCTTATTTAGCAGGATTGGATCACACGCCCAGTTGCTAAATAGGAATGGAACTACCATGTTTGATGTAACATCAAGATTCACCTCTGGTCTGGGAGGGTAACAAATTCCTCTGAAGCAGATAGCCACCTGGTAGCTGAGCAAAATCAGGATTCTATTACTAGCAAATAAAAATGTAAGGGATAGCTGTTAAGTGATTGACTAATTGTGCCTGGTAGAGTGATAAGGTGTAAAGAGGACAAGCTTTGCAGTCAGACATATCTATCTTGAACTTTGGAAAGTACAAAGGGGATAATATTTTGTAAATATTGATATTTATCTCCCTCCCATGTTAAATAATATTCCTTGGCATTCATTATTTTGTTACTGAAGCCCAGGAAGGGGGCATGGAGAACGCCACCTGAGGAAGATAGAGGAGATGATTTTGGATTTGGTAGATGCTCAGAATACGTAGCTATTGTTAACCCACAAATATATTCTTATAATATATTTAGCTAATGGCTTTTTCTAATGACAGGCCCTTTATTACAACTGCACTTTCCATTTTTGAGGGAAGATAGGGAAGTGTTTTCTTGCTGAAATGCAGAGTGACAGGCCTTTAGCTGAGCACCTCTTATGTGATAGCAAAAGCCAGGGTCGTATGGCAGAAATGGCAATTTAAGCCTCTCCCATTAGAGAGGAGGGTCCTATAGTCCTCTCTGATTGAGGTGAGCCACAGCTGTAGAGGATGGAGGGCCAAAGAGGTGCAAGGGAAGTTAACAGAGCTCTTCAGGGACTGGTGTTTGTCTTTCCATCCACAGCTGTGGGACTCTGCAATGAATAAGAAAAGTAATAGCACTGAACAAGAAATAACCTCCTATTTATCTTCAGCCATAACATAAGAATAAGACACTGCTCAGGTTAAAGTGCAATGCATTTAATATAGAACCAAAAAACAAATGAGTCTTTCTGTTTGCACATCAATTATACTTTAGTTATTCTAAAATTTATGCTTAGTCTTAGTAGTCTTTCAATGTATTTATTTCTCCAAGGCCCTCAATCATATTAATTCCTTCTTAATCCTGGAATAATTTTTCTAAATTGAAAGTGCTATAGCCATTCTGAAAAATAAGATGGACTCCCATCCACAATTTGGTTCCAATATAGAGACACACCAAGAGGGTATGAAAAGGTTTATTATTCACCTAACTGAGGATTTTCTGGGGAAGGCAGGGCAGAAACCCCAAGTGGGTCTGAAAATGGCTTGAGAGAGCAAGGAAAGGAGATGAACTTGGGGTTTTAATGGTGTTTAAGGGTGGGTCCAGGCTGAGGGTTCCTGTGCATGAGTGGAGATTTGTGTGGTTTTAACTCCCACCAGTGCCAAAAGAGGGAACACCCAGATTTTATCAGTTTGCCCAGATGTGGGGAAAAGGGAAAGAGAGAGGTGAGGCTTACAAGCTGTCAGCAGTTAAGGCAAAAAATGGAGTCAGAATCCTCATTAAAATAAGATATCCGTGTGAAGTCCTATTGAAGATGATATTCCAGCTATTTGGACCTCTTGAGAGCTGGGTGGGAAAGTTGCAGGAAGCACGATGAAGAGAGGATGGAGAAGAAAAGAACAAATAACCTTGCAAAATCTTTTGCTAGTATTAGTTACTTATTCTAGTTCTCAATGAACTTCAGACAGATTACATTTGCCTATGGCTCCTTCGTGACCAAGCTCCTGCCTGCCTCCTCCCTGTCATTCACTAAGCATCAGCCCCACTGGCCTTTTATTTTTTTTAATGCTTTACAATTGTGAACTATTTCTTACACACACAAAAAGTCATGTGCTTTTAAGAAACTTTTTTTTTTTTTGCGGTACGCGGGCCTCTCACTGTTGTGGCCTCTCCCGTTGCGGAGCACAGGCTCCGGACGCGCAGGCTCAGCGGCCATGGCTCACGGGCCCAGCCGCTCCGTGGCATGTGGGATCTTCCCAGACCGGGGCACGAACCCGCGTCCTCTGAATCGGCAGGCGGACTGTCAACCACTGCGCCACCAGGGAAGCCCATTAAGAAACTATTTTTAAAAATATGTTCACATACCCATAACTTAGATTTAAAATATACAGTTGGGGATTCCCTGGCGGTCCAGTGGTTAGGACTTGGTGCTTTCACTGCTGGGGCCTGGGGTTCAATCCCTGGTCGGGAACTAAGATCCCGTGAGCCCAGCGTCACGGCCAAAAAATATATATATTTAATAAATATATTTTTTATATATACATATACATATATATACACACACACACACACACACACAGAGTCAATTTTCATTGTTCACGGTAGTTAGGCTCTATAAAGTTCCAGGGAACACTGAGTTAGTGAATATCAGACCATTAGTACTAGGAGAAATATAGGGTTAAATTTCTGCCGAACAACGCATAACCTGTCTTATATGTTTCTGTTTAAAGACATCTTATTTAATGTATATTGTTGATTCACTAACACTGAACTCACAGCAACAGCATTATAACTCATGCCTGATCAGAGCTTATATAACATGTGTTGTCAGACTTCTTAATTTTTGCCAAATTACTTAGCATAATGTGCTATTCCACTTTCGTTTAATGTTCATTTTCGTAATTACCAGGGAAGTTGAAAATCTTTCTGTGTGATTATTTGCCATTTGGTTTCCTTTTGTTGTGAACTGCTTGTTCAGATCATTTACCCAGCTTTCTTTCTTTCTTTTTTTTTCTTAATTAATTAATTTTTGGCTGTGTTGGGTCTTTGTTGCTGCACATGGGCTTTCTCTAGTTGCGGCGAGCGGGGGCTACTCTTCGTTGCGGTTCGCAGGGTTCTCGTTGTGGTGGCTTCTCTTGTTTCGGAGTGCGGGCTCTAGACGCACAGGCTTCAGTAGCTGTGGCACGCGGTCTCAGTAGTTGTGGCTCGCGGGCTCTAGAGCGCAGGCTCAGTAGTTGTGGCGCATGGGCTTAATTGCTCTGTGGCACGTGGGATCTTCCCGGACCAGGGATCGAACCCATGCCCCCTGTGTTGGTAGGTGGATTCATAACCACTGTGCCACCAGGGAAGTCCTCCAGGTTTCTATTTGATGGTCTTTTCCTGATTAATTTATAGATTTTTAAACATGTACATTCTGTATAATAATATTTTCTTGATTGTATCGTCAACATCTTCCTCCAATAGTGTGTCTTTGCATTTTTAGATGAGCTTTGCCATATGGAAAATTTCAGTTGCTTTCATGAGGTAAATTTTGTGTTTTATTTAAGAAATTCCCTAGCATTACAAGGTTATAGAGACATTCCTATATATATTGATACTCTCCACATTGTCTTCTCATAATTTTAAAGTTTTGAATTTCATAGTTAGACTTTGAATAAACCTGGAATTCATTTTTATATGTGGAATTCATTTTTTAAACATAAGGGTAGTCAATTTTCTCAGCCTCATTTATTAGATAGCCCATTCTTTCCCCGCTATTTATTATGCCACTTTCAGGGGCCCCCTGACACCAGAAGTACATATACCAGAAGTACATATTGGGAAATATGTGAATGTCTGTTTTGGGGTTTTCTATCCTGTTGCATTAGTCCATCTATTTGTCCTAATATCACACTGTTCTAAGGACCAAAGCTTTATAATAAATCTTGAGGGCAAGATGTCCCCCTCCTTATTTTTATTTTTCAAAATTTTCTTGATTACTCTTGGTCCTTTATTCTTCCATATGTATTTTAGGATTAGCTTGTCAAATTTAGTCAAAAACCCTGTTAAGAGTGGGATTAGAAGGGCGATACATTTATGGATTAATTTGGGAAAAAATTAACATTCTTACAGCATGGAGTCTTTCCATCTATTAACATTCCAGGGACTTCCCTGGTGGTGCAGTGGTTAAGAACCCACCTCCCAACGCAGGCGACACGGTTTCGAGCCCTGGTCTGGGAAGATCCCACATGCCACAGAGCACGAAGCCTGCGCTCTAGAGCCTGCGGGCCACAACTACTGAGCCTGTGTGCCACAACTACTGAAGCCTGTGTGCTTAGAGCCCATGCTTCTCAACAAGAGAAGCCACCAAAATGAGAAGCCCGCGCACCACAACGAAGAGTAGCCCCCGCTCACTGCAACTAGAGAGAGCCCGTGCGTGACAACAAAGACCCAAAGCAGCCAAAAATAGATAAATAAATTTATAAAAACAAACAAAAATTCTATACATTTCCATTTATTGGTTTTATGTCCTTAAATACATTTGAATATTTTCCACTAAGAATTGCACATCTTTGGTTAAATTCATCATCTGCCTTATATCTTTTTGCTGCCACTGTGAATGGGATCTTTAGTTACATTTTCTAAATAGTTGTTTATTAGGTATAATGAAGCTACTATTTTTATATATTGTTTCTCTTTCCAGCAACTTTGATGAACTCTCATTAATTTTATTAAACCAGTTATGGATTATCTTCAATTTTATATGTCAATAACCATATCATTGGCTACTATTGACCACCCTGTTTCACTTTTCCAGTTCTTTCTCTCTCTCTCTCTTTTTTTCCTGTTATGGATTTCTGTCCTGAATAGAAGCAGTAATAGTGAGCATCCTTCCTCTGTCCCTGACTTTAAAGGTAATGCTCCTGTGATGTTGTACACCTGAAACTAATATAATGTTATATGTCAATTGTATCTCAATTTTTAAAAAGTCATGCCTCTAATGTTTCACATTTAGAATGATGTTTGCTTTAGATTGTTGGCAGGTAGCTATATCAGGTTAAGAACATTTCTTTTTACTCCAAATTTATAATGTTTCTTTCTTGCTTGCTTTTTCCTTCCCTCCCTTCCCTCTCTTTTTTCTTTTTCTCTTCCTTCCCTCTCTCTTCCTCTTCCTTACTTTCCTTTGTAAAAAATTAATGAACAAATGTTAAGTTTTACCAAATGTTTGTGCAATTATGTTCATAGCTATGCTTAGCATATAATTTTTCTCAAGCTGTACTGTCTATGTGGAGTTTTAATATCAAAAGTTTGCTAGTTTCATAAAAGGAACTGGGGATCATCTCCCTTTTTTTAGTTGTTAGAACTGTTGTTATATGGTCTTTGAAGGTTTGGTGATATCTGATCCAGTACCTTTAATGTATACTAGATTAAACATATATCTACTAAATTGAATATTAATAATAATTAAATTAATGCATACTTAATACAACAATTATGTTAATATAGCATATTAATATAAAATAATGATTTAGTGTAATTATTAAGACAGTGTATTAATAATGATATATTAAAATATAACTTATTAATTGACTATATTTCTTATATTAAATGAATGTAAATTAAAGTTTGGTATTTAGTATTTTCCCTTTACCTCACAGTTGAGGTAGCAGCTGTATTACAGCTACTCTGGTAATTGCTCTAATTTCCATTTGGGCACCTTTTGAGCTTATCTTCCTTCTCTGGGAACTTAAAAACTTCCACGTGATCTCAGTGTGTTGAGAAAACAGGCCTAGCCTTCTGACCAGTTCTCAGAGGGACTGTCTCCTTGGTGTCTCCTGTCTCTCCATTGCTCACTGGGGTGACCTGGAAATCACCTTACGGTGGGGTGAGGATCTAATTTCGAACATTGAGAGTAACACAATTCTACGTGAAAACAAGCTTGTACACCTTTCCAACTGAATCTTCCCAGTGGTCTCTGAATAAACCTCACCCATAGCAAAAATTCAATGGAAGTTAGTTCTGGTTTTAATAAAGCACTGTCAAACAATATCATGAACCATTAATCCATGCCAAAATAAGAAAGTAGAGAAGGTGTCAAGTGCTTGGTCATCTACCATTTGAAGGCTCCTTGTTGATTTTTTTAGGGCACCATAAGGCATCTAATAGAAGAGGCCTGCACGGACACAGTCAGGCCTTCCCTTGCTTTTGTGAGATCTAGACCTAAATGTGTCATCTCTGATCTCTTTAGGTGCCCTTCCTTCCAACTAGGGACCTGAGAACCTCCATCTAGGTATGAAGCCACCATGGACAGCACAGCTCAAAATCCCTATGCTGGATCTTCTTTGCGTCAAATGGTAAGTAATGGCCTTAATCGGGTCATTGAAAAGGAGGGTCTCTTGATCCTTCATTCTCATTTCCGAGCTTTATTTTCTCCTCACTTCCACCTTTATTCCCTGAAATCAGTATTGCCTAGAAATTCTTCCTGCCACAATTATGCTTTCCCAGAAACTCTGGAGCTGGCAGGCAAGAGCCATCCCAGCCCACACCCGGGCCCCTGCACGCCGCCATCCTTACTCACAGCTCCTGTGGGGTTTTCCAAGACTGAAAAGATTCAAAACACACTCTTTGAGGCAAAATGGCCCCAGGAGGAGATTCACGCTAACATAACAAAGTCTGACAAGGAGTACAGCTCATTCTGGCCCCTCACCCATATCAGGATGCATGTTTGAGAAGAATTGCCAAATACTAAATTAAAAAAGCACACAACTTCATTCTTGTGGTTTTTGTACCATTATTTCAGACAGGCTTGGACAAATTCTACTAATTCTATTGCTAAGTGATGGCTCCAGAAGCATTTCCAGCAACTCGAGGGAGAAAGGAGGTAGGGAGGGAGTGGGAGAGGGGGAGTGGGTTAAATAAGCCTGGTGGGCTCCAGTGGGGCCACCCAAACTACTGAGGGAAGCTGCTGCCACTCACCTTACAAACGTTTTGAAACTTTGCTCCTACTGAGGTAGAGGTTGGCGGGGGTGAGGGTACACGGTGAAGAAGAAGGAAGGAGTATCCCCTTCGGCAAGGGGAGGTCAGCTCATTCTGCCATCCTGCGTGGAACAGCTGTTGTGTACAGAGGTAAGCAATGCCCACACGCTAGCTGAACTAGGGGACAGGACCCTGGCTTTAGTGGTTGTCCAGGTACCAGGACTGATCCAAACAGGCCTAAGATTGTAAGTTTTGGTATTCAAAGCAAAGTCTGGGGCTGGAAACAGGGATTGCAATAAACTATTAAGCCCAAAGCTGATCACAAAGAATAAAACCCAGGAGTTGGAAGCACAGTGAGCAACTGGGCCCAGAACAGGTATAGAATGCAAGGCCTGGAAAAATCCCAGGAGGGAGACCCCATGGTGCAGAGAGAGCAGCCCAGCCCTGATCAGAGAAGGGAATCACAAGGTCTCATCCTCAAAGAAGGAACCACACCAGAAGACGAGATAGTCACGTAAACAGATAAACCTACACTTCATCCCAGCTGCAATCGTGCATATAACCTCCCAAATGCTAAGGTAAAAGAGAGAAGAACCTGACTGGGTCCATTTTGGGGGCAGTGTTGTGGAAGGTTTTGCAGAGGAGGTCACAATTAAGAGGGTTTAATGTGATGCTGGCAGATAAATGTGGGAAAGGCAAGAGAATGGCTGTGTGAAGATACCCAGGTATGAAACAACATGGCGTGTGGGGAGCCATAAGGAGTGAGGTCATTCTGGAGGGGAGGAAGAGAGGGCAAGTGTGTGAGTCAAGACTGGAAAGGAGGACCTGTGGGCTGGCATAATGATGGAGGGCCTCAAATTCCATGCTAAGGAGTTGCCTCTGCTGGGTTATAACCAGGCTGTGTGACTTCATCACTTTTGAGTTTTTGAAGGATAAATTTCTGGAGTCTGAAGCATAGAATATTCATTTTGGCTACAGGAGTGAAAGGACTTGGCCATTTAGAAAGCTACTGCAGTGGTTCATGTCAAGGCTAAGAAGTCTAGAACAAAAGTAGTGGCAGTGGGATTGGGGCAGGGCATGGGGAACAGATCCAATATATAATTAAGACTTGATCATGAGTTCAGATATAAGAGGTGAGGTAGAGATAAGGGTCAAAGATGACCAGCTCAAGTGCCATTCATCCATCTGCTGTCATCTCCCATGCCTCTAACTTTCCTTTGCACTTGACCTTTACATATAGTCCATGTGGACCACAAAGCCCTCCTTACCTGCAACCTCCACTAACCTTTCCAAATTCACTTCCTACCCTTGCTCATTGTGCTTTGGCCACACTGGTCACATCAGATACTCCAAGCATGCTCCTGTCTCAGGACCTTTGCACTTACCTGTTCCATCTGCCTGTAATGCTCCTCACCCAAATATCCTCATGGCTGGCACTCTGATTTCTTTCAGGTGTCTGACCAAATATCAACTGATCAGAGAGGACCCCTGTAACTATACTCTATTTGAAATAGAAACAGCTTCCGCCCATATCACTTAAAAAATACCCTTAATTGTGCTTGATTTTTCCACAGAATACTTAGCCATTCCCTTTTTCCTGAAAAGTTCTGATTATTCTGTGGTAATGATCATCCCCAAACATTAGTGGCTAAACACAACAAAAATGTCTGATTCGTGCAACATGTCCACTTCAGACCAGCAGGGGGCTCCACTTGTGGTAATCCCTCAGGGTCTCAGAGTGATGAGGCTTCATGTAACATGTTGCTTCCACAACGACCACAGCAGTGGTAAGGGAATGTAGTAGTCTGTGCCCAGGCTCCTGAAGCTTCTGCCGGCAAGTGACACAAGTAATTTCTGCTCCTGTGTCACCGGCACTAACAAGTCATACGACTATACCTAAATCCAAAAGAGGAAGGGAAGCGTGCTGTCACCATGTGCACAGACAACAGGCAGACAACCAGCAATATTTGGGGAACAGTACTCACTATTTGGTACTATAATAGCAGACACATTAAAGAGTTATTTCTTTCTCATCAATCTCTTCTCCAGAATACGAGCATGATAGCCACGTCTTTACTTTGTTCCCTGTGGTTTCCCCAATGTTGAGAACATGCTTGGCATATAGTAAGCACTTAAAAAATGTTTGTTCAATGATTAACACCCATCCAAGGTCTCCCTCTTGGCCGAAACTCCCTGAGGGCACATTCAAGGTTCCTCTATCTTTGTATCTCCTTTGATTTCTGGACAATGTCTTGGACCTATTAAACATTTATTAAACATTTTCTTAGGAAAAAACAACCTATGGCTTAAGTCCCTGCCACCCTGTTTTATCAGAACTCAAAAATAAAGTATTTTTTAGCCGAGAGAATACTGGAAACAGATTGGGAGAATGAAGGGAGAGAGAGAAAATAGGAGCAAGGCAAAAACCTTTTGACTAAGTATGATGCGCTAGGCCCTGTGTTAGGTAATTCCGGAACTCTCAAAGATTGGGGGTAGGGGGTATCAACTGAGTCCAGATTTCTTAAAATAAATTATATTTGCTACCTGCTTTTTATTTGAATCCACCTTCTCCCCCCTCTCCCCGCAAAGCACATAGTTTAACACAATTCTCTCTGATTTGGGTTAGAAAATTTTACAACTTAGAAAGCCACATGGCTCTCTGAGTACAGATCCAATCAGCAGACACTGACTTATTAAAAAATTGCTGTCCTCTTTATCGTTGGTTTTGAGTTTACCAATTAGTCAGACTTCTTTATAGTGGGAAACTCTGCAGTTGTGGCCTTCCAGGGACAAGCCTTAGTGGGAAAGTGAACTAAACTAGCCACCATGAGGCACCCGAGGTTGTGGCTGAGAGAAAAATGCAGTTTGTAACACAGGCGATTGACTCAAGTTTCCACTTGTTGGCTCCTGGATATTGGGTGTCAACCCCTCAGAAACGTGGAGTGAGTAGACGGACGAACATTCAGTCTCATTCAGAAGCTGAGGTTCATAGAACACATCTGTCCTAGCTTTCTAATTTATGAATAAAAACATGGTAAACATACACACAGGGAAACATGTCTGGACCAAGACAGAAAGCTCTTGGAGGCCTTTTCAAAAATGGAAAGTATGAATGTTCCCTCCTACCTTCACCTGCCAGAGAAAAAGCTGGATACAAGCATAGCAGTGAGTGCTGTGGTTGCAGAAGAGCTGGGTTTTGCTTGTTTGTTTCTAGTCTCCCCAAAGAGGAAAAGAGCAGTATGTTGGTGGTACGAAAAATAGTGTTGATAGTAACACATACCCTACAAGTGAGCACCAAAGGAGACCCTGGGGAAGGGAATTGGTCTGCATCTTGGCCTGAGGACCTTATCATTGTGGCACCCTCGCTGGAGTGTGATGCAGGGAGGTGGCCCTAGACATCTCCAGCAAGAATGGTTCCTTAGTGTTAGCAGGCTTCTTGGAAACAAAGGCAGGATTTCAGAAAAATGAAGATGATGCTCAAAGGCAATATCCTTTGCCAGGTCTTTTTTCTCTGGCTAGAGGCTGTGACTCAATCTGGCACCAACTTCTACCTGTGCTTTGGAACGCTGGGATACCCACCTGCCTCTCAAATGCACCAGAATGCGGGAGAGATCAGAAGAGTGGAGATGAACACCCAGTGTCACCACTAGCACCCTTAAAGTGGAGGGAGCCTAGGGCAGGGCTTTCACTCGTACAGTTGGTGAATATATACAGATTCAAGTAAAGTTCCCCTCCTGAGCAGACACAGGCCTGTACCAGTGTTCATGATTTGGCAAGCAGAGTGCTTGCTAGATTTTAGTCTTACTTGCCACTTCAGCTTGGTACCTTTCCGCAGTGAGCAACCTGTACAGCCATACGTGGCAGCCTAGCTGCTTCAACTTTCTTCAGCAAACTCTCCCATCATCTTCTGGCTCTTAGTGACTAAGATTCATCTGTAGGGAAATTTCTTCGTCAAGCTTTTGTATCCTGAGAAGTAATTCTTTCCCTTCTCTGAATATTTCCATTCTTCTAAACATTTCTAATAGAAGCAAATGCTTCTAATTTGAAAAGAAAAGTGTGTCTCTCAACTGATTTCTTGGTGGGGCAAGTAGACTCACAGTAACAGTACTTAAGAACTCTACAAAAGGAAACCCTTATCTCTTAGCTCTGTCAGTTGAGTAACTGTGTTTCCTTGTTGGCCGGAGATTCCCTTAAACCACCACAGAAACCCCAGCACCAATCCATTGAGATGAGCATGTTTTAGAGATGGGCCAGATGGAAAAAGTCCAGATTCCATCTGTTTATTATATAGATGTGGCCACTGTCCAAATCTTGTAGAATTGCCAGGAGAGAAAAAAAATCACAAGGCGGTGCATTTTGAGGGTGATCACAGTTCTTTGGACTATTTTAAAAGCTCTGTCTGTTCCGTGTGTGTGTGTGTGTGTGTGTGTGTGTGTGTGTAAAGGACACCTTCCAGGTCTCTCTAGATCCAGGCAGACCTGGATTTGAACTTCTGATCTATTGCTTATTAGCTGTATCAGGGCTGGTTAATTCATGTTGCTGTCCTTCAGTATCTCCATCTATGTCAAAGAGTTGGTTTGAGAAGCAAGAGATGGTAGAGACCATTCATGAAGAGCACTTAACATAGTGATCAGCACATATTAAATGACTGATAAATGGCAGCTGTTATTATTGGTAATAATATTTTTTTCAAATAGGAATTAAACACCCTTGGGTTGTTTATTCACAATATTTTTTAAATTGGGGTATAGTTTTTTTTACAATGTTAATTTTTACTGTACAGCGAGGTGAAGTGGAGTTCCCTGTGCTATACAGCGGGTTCTTATTAGTTATCTATTTTATACGTATTAGTGTATATATGTCCATCCCAATCTCCTGGTTCTTCCCACCCCCTGCTTTCCCCCCTTGTGGTAATAATAATTTGTTATTATTTTAATTTTCATTAATAGTTTATCGTTTGCAAGGCTTCAACTCCCTCAAAGCATTTCTAACACTGAGCTAATGGATTCCCTGCATCCCTCAGACTTGAGACCTTCGGGAATAGTTCACAATTGTGCTTCCTGCAATATAGCCTTAAGGATAAATTCAAATATGCCAGTAGTAATTTTTTCACTTTAATTCAGCAATTGAATTTGTGGAGTACTTTCTTGGTTTAAGATGCTGGGCTGGTTAGAACTGCAAAGATATTTGTCCCAGGATCCCTTCCTCCAGGTACTTCCTAAGACATGCACAGTGACTGTGACACAACATCTTTCTCCACTACACTCTCCACATAAACTCCTAGAGAGCAAAATTGCTGCCTGGTTTGTGGTTGTACCTCCAGCATCTAGCCTAGTGCCTGGCAAGTGGCAAGTACTCAAAACAGATATTTCTGAATGAATAAAAGCAGTAGATGATGTATATCTGCTCTAGATGTCTTTCTCCAAGTCTTATCTCTAGCTCCATGCCCAACCATTCTCTTATCTCCACACAACTTTATGCCCAAATGTGTCACACATACTGCATTTCACAGTGCATGATCACTCAGCTTTGCACGTGCTGTTCCTACTCTCTGAATGCCCTTCCTTCCTCTGCCTGTTGAGCTTCTAACCATCCTTGATGATCCAGTCAAACACCAGCTCCTCAGTGGAACCTTCCTTGACCTTCCAGAGTTAATCACACTCTTCTTGGTACTCTCTTGATATTTTGAATGAGGCTGCCCCTATCATTTGCAGGGCTCAGGCAAGAGCACAAATGGACATCCACATACCACATGTCCAAATGTTTAAGTTATGAATCAAACCAATCAATGGTTGAATAAAATATGTTCTATCTTCTTCTCTTGTCAAAGGTATACAGTAACAGAATAAAAAATATGAGACATTAGTTTTATAAGACTGAAATTTGGCAAAATATTGAAGATGGATGAATTTAATTTAACCATCATTACTAAGCACCATTTAATTTATAGGCTGGAAATATTTAGATGAGTAGTAAAAAAAGATATGCAGAAAGATTGGTTCAAGATGGCGGAGTAGAAGGACATGAGCTCACTTTCTCCTGTGAGAGCACCGGAATCACAACTAACTGCTGAACAGTCATTGACAGGAGGACACTGGAACTCACCAAAAAAGATACCCCACATCCAAAGAAAAAGGAGAAGCTGCAATGACATGGTCCGAGGGACAAAATCACAATGAAATCAAATCTCATAACCGCAGGGTGGGTGATTCACAAATTGGAGAACAATTATACCACAGAAGTCCACCCACTGGAGTGAATGTTCTGAGCCCCACGTCAGGCTTCCAAACATGGGGGTCCAGCAACGGGAGGAGGAATTCCCAGAGAATCAGACTTTGAAGGCTAGCGGGATTTGATTGCAGGACTTTGACAGGACTGGGGGAAAGAGAGACTCCACTCTTGGAGGGCACACACTAAGAAGTGTGTGCACCAGGACCCGGGGGAAGGAGCAGTGACCCCATAGAAGACTGAACCAGACTTACCTGCTAGTGTTGGAGGGTCTTCTGCAGAGGTGGGGGGTGGCTGTGGCTCACCATGGGGACAAGGACACTGGCAGCAGAAGTTCTGGGAAGTACTCCTTGGCATGAGCCCTCCTGGAGTCCACCATTAGCCCCACCAAAGAGCCTGTAGGTTCCAGTGCTGGGTCTCCTCAGGCCAAAGAACCAACAGGGAGGGAACTCAGCCCCACCTATCAGCAGACAAGCAGATTAAAGTTTTACTGAGCTCAGCCCACCAGAGCAACACCCAGCTCTACCCACCACCAGTCCCTCCCATCAGGAAGCTTGCACAAGCCTCTTAGAAAGCCTCATCCACCAGAGGGCAGACAGCAGAAGCAAGAAGAGCTACAATCCTGCAGCCTGTGGAACAAAAACCACATTCACAGAAAGTTAGACAAAATGAAAAGGCAGAAGAAAATGTACCAGATGAAGGAACAAGATAAAACCCTAGGAAAACAACTAAATGAACTGCAGATAGATAACTTTCCAGAAAAAGAATTCAGAATAATGATAGTGAAGATGATCCAGGACCTCGGAAAAAGAATGGAGGCAAAGGATGGACCTAGAGTCTGTCATACAGAGTGAAGTAAGTCAGAAAGAGAAAAACAAATACCGTATGCTAACACATATATATGGAATCTAAAAAAAAAAAGGTTCTGAAGAACCTAGGGGCAGGATAGGAATAAAGATGCAGACAAAGAATGTACTTGAGGACACGGGGAGTGGGAAGGATAAGCTGGGATGCAGTGAGAGACTGGCATGGACATATATACACTACCAAATGTAAAATAGATAGCTAGTGGGAAGCAGCCACATAGCACAGGGAGATCAGCTCGGTGATTTGTGACCACCTAGAGGTGCGACCACCTGGAGGGAGACGCAAGAGGGAGGAGATATGGAGATATATGTATATGTATAGCCGATTCACTTTGTTATAAGGCAGAAACTAACACACCATTGTAAAGCAATTATACTTCAATAAAGATGTTAAAAGAAAAAAAAAGAATGGATGCAAAGATCGAGAAGATGCAAGAAATGTTTAACAAAGACCTAGAAGAATTAAAGAACAAGCACCTAGAAGAATTAAAGAACAAACAAACAGAGATGAATAATACAATAACTGAAATGAAAAATACACTAGAAGGAATCAGTAGCAGAATAACTGCGACAGAAGAATAGATAAGTGACCTGGAAGACAGAATGGTGGAATTCACTGCCGCACAACAGAATAAAGAAAAAAGAATGAAAAGAAATGAAGACAGCCTAAGAGACTTCTGGGACAACATTAAATACACCAACATTCACATTATAGGAGTCCCAGAAGGAGAAGAGAGAGAGAAAGGACCCTAGAAAATATTTGAAGAGATTATAGTCAAAAACTTCCCTAAGATGGGAAAGGAAATAGCCACCCAAGTCCAGGAAGTGCAGAGAGTCCCAGGCAGGATAAACCCAAGGAGAAACACGCTGAGACACATAATAATGAAATTGACAAAATTAAAAGCAAAGAAAAATTATTAAAAACAAGGGAAAAATGACATACAAGGGAACTCCCATATGGTTAACAGCTGATTTCTCAGCATAAACTCTACAAACCAGAAGAGAGTGGCACAATATATTTAAAGTGATGAAAGGGAAGAACCTACAACCAAGATTACTCTACCTGGAAAGGATCTCTTTCAGATTCGACAGAGAAATCAAAAGCTTTACAGACAAGCAAAAGCTAAGAGAATTCAGCACCACCAAACCAGCTCTACAACAAATGCTAAGGGAACTTCTCTAAGTGGGAAACACAAGAGAAGAAATGGACCTACATAAGCAAACCCAAAATAATTAAGAAAATGGTAATAGAAACGTACATATTGATAATTACCTTAAATGTGAACGGATTAAATGATCCAACCAAAAGACACAGGCTCACTGAATGGATACAAAAACAAGACCTGTATATATGCTGTTTACAAGAGACCCACTTCAGACCTAGAGACACATACAGACTGAGAGTGAGGGAATGGAAAAAGATATTCCATGCAAATGGAAATCGAAAGAAAGCTGGAGTAGCAATACTCATATCAGATAAAATAGACTTTAAAATAAAGAATGTTACAAGAGACAAGGAAGGACACTACATAATGATCAAGGGATAAATCCAAGAAGAAGATATAACAATTATAAATATATATGCACCCAACATAGGAGCACCACAATACATAAGGCAAATGCTAACAGCTATAAAAGATGAAATCGACAGTAATACAATAATAGTGGGGGATTTTTAACACCTCACTTACACCAATGGACAGATCATCCAGACAGAAAATTAATAAGGAAACACAAGCTTTAAATGACACCATAGACGAGATAGATTTAATTGATATTTATAGGACATTCCATCCAAAAACAGCAGATTACACTTTCTTCTCACATACACATGGAACATTCTCCAGGATAGATCATATCTTGGGTCACAAATCAAGCCTTGGTAAATTTAAGAAAATTGAAATCATATCAAGCATCTTTTCCAACCACAATGCTATGAGATTAGAAATAAATTACAGGGAAAAAAACGTAAAAAGCACAAACACATGGAGGCTAAACAATACACTACTTAACAACCAAGAGATCACTGAAGAAATCAAAGAGGAAATAAAAGCAAACCTAGAGACAAACGACAACAAAAACACGGTGATCCAAAACGCATGGGATGCAGCAAAAACAATACAATCCTACCTCAAGAAACAAGAAAAAAAATCTCAAATAGACAATCTAACCTTAAACCTGAGGGAACTAGAGAAAGAAGAGCAAACAAAACCCAAAGTTAGTAGAAGGAAAGATGTCTTAAAATCAGAGCAGAAATAAATGAGATAGAAACAAAGAACACAATAGCAATGATCAATAAAACTAAAAGCTGGTTCTTTGAGAAGATAAACAAAATTAATAAACCTAAAGACTCATCAAGAAAAAGATGGAGAGGACTCAAATCAATAAAATTAGAAATGAAAAAGGAGGAGTTACAATGGACATCACAAAAATGCAAAGCATCTTAAGAGACTATTACAAGGAACTCTATGCCAATAAAATGGACAATCTGGAAGAAATGGACAAATACTTAGAAAGGTATAACCTTCCAAGACTGAACCAGGAAGAAATAGAAAATATGAACAGACCAATCACAAGTAATGCAGTTGAAACTGTGGTTAAAAATCTTCCAACAAACAAAATCCAGGACCATATGGCTTCACAGGTGAATTCTATCAAACATCTAGAGAAGAGCTAACACACATCTCTCTCAAACTCTTCCAAAAAATTGCAGAGGAAGGAACACTTCCACATTCATTCTATGAAGCCACCGTCACCCTGACACCAAAACCAGACAAAGATACTACAAAAAAAATCACAGACCAATATCACTGATGAATATAGATGCAAAAACCCTCAAAAAAATTGTAGCAAACAGAATCCAACAACACATTAAAAGGATCATACACGATCATCAAGTGGGATTTATCACAAGGATGCAAGGATTCTTCAATATTTGCAAATCAATCAGTGTGATACACCATATTAACAAATTGAAGAATAAAAACTATATGATCATCTCAGTAGATGCAGAAAAAGCTTTTGACAAAATTCAGCACCCATTTATGATAAAAACTCTCCAGAAAGTGGGCATATTATGTTGAGGAACCTACCTCATTCTCAGTGGTGAAAAACTGAAAGCATCTCCTCTAAGATCAGGAACAAGACAAGGATGTCCACTCTTGCCACTATTATTCAACATAGTTTGGAAGTACTAGCCATGGCAATCAGAGAAGAAAAAGAAATAAAAGGAATACAATTTGGAAAAGAAGAAGTAAAACTGTCACTGTTTTCAGATGACATTATACTATACATAGAGATTCCTAAAGATGCCACCAGAAAACTACCAGAACTAATCAATGAATTTGGTAAAGTTGCAGGATACAAAATTAATGCACAGAAATCTCTTGCATTCCTATATACTAACAACAAAAGATCAGAAAGAAAAATTAAGGAAACAATCCCATTCACCATTGCATCAGAAAGAATAAAATACCTAGGAATAAACCTACCTAAGGAGGTAAAAGACCTGTACTCATAAAACTATAAGACACTGATGAAAGAAATCAAAGATGACATAAACAGATGGAGAGATATGCCATGTTCTTGGATTGGAAGAATCAATATTGTGAAAATGATGATACTACCCAAAGCAATCTACAGATTCATTGCAATCCCTATCAAATTACCAATGGCATTTTTTACAGAGCTAGAACAAAAAATCTTAAAATTTGTATGACGACACAAAAGACCCCAAATAACAAAAGCAGTCTTGAGGGAAAAAAACGGAGCTGGAGGAATCAGACTCCCTGCCTTCAGAGTATACTACAAAGCTACAGTAATCAAGACAATATGGTACTGGCACAAAAACAGAAATATAGATCAATGGAACAGGATAGAAAATGCAGAGATAAACCCTTGCACCTGTGGTCAACTAATCTATGACAAAGGAAGCAAGTGTACACAATGGAGAAAAGACAGTCTCTTCAATAAGTGGTGCTGGGAAAACTGGACAGCTACATATAAAAGAATGAAATTGGAACACTCCCTCACACCATACACAAAAATAAACTCAAAATGGATTAAAGACCTAAATGTAAGACCAGACACTATAAAATTCTAGAGGAAAATATAGGAAGAACACTCTTTGATGTAAATCACAGCAAGATCCTTTTTGACCCACCTCCTAGGGTAATGGAAATAAAAACAAAAATAAACAAATGAGACCTAATGAAACTTAAAAGCTTTTGCACAGAAAAGAAAACTATAAACAAGACGAAAAGACAACCCTCAGAATGGGAGAAAATATTTGCAAACGAATCAACGGACAAAGGATTAATCTCCAAAATATATAAACAGCTCATGCAGCTCAATATTAAAAAGACAAATAACCCAATCAAAAAATGGGCAGAAGACCTAAATAGACATTTCTCCAAAGAAGGCATACAGATGGCCAAGATGCACATGAAAAGCTGCTCAACATTACTAATTATTAGAGAAATGCAAATCAAAACTACAATGAGGTATCACCTCACACCAGTTAGAGTGGGCATCATCAGAAAATCTACAAACAACAAATGCTGGAGAGGGTGTGGAGAAAAGGGAACCCTCTTGCACTGTTGGTGGGAATGTAAATTGATACAGCCACTATGGAGAACAGTATGGATGTTCCTTGAAATACTAAAAATAGAATTACCATATGACCCATTAATCCCATTATCGGGCATATACCCACAGAAAACCATAATTCAAAGAGACACATGTACCCCAATGTTCATTGTAATGCTATTTACAATAGCCAGGGCATGGAAGCAACCTAAATGCCCATCGACAGATGAATGGATAAAGAAGGTGTGGTACATATATACAATGGAATATTACTCAGCCATAAAAAGGAAAGAAATTGGGTCATTTGTAGAGATGTGGATGGGCCTAGAGACTGTCATACAGAGTGAAGTTAGTCAGAAAGAGAAAAACAAATGTCATATATTAACACATATATGTGGAATCTAGAAAAATGGTACAGATGAACCAGTTTGCAAGGCAGAAATAGAGACACAGATGTAGAGAACAAATGTATGGACACCAAGGGGGGAAAGTGGTGGTGGTGGTGGTGGTGGTGATGGGATGAACTGGGAGATTGGGATTGACGTATATAACTAATATGTATAAAATGGATAACTAATAAGAACTTGCTTATAAAAATAAATAAATAAAAGATATGCATAATTCACATGTTATTATCAATACATATTATTGTGTATATTTTTATATAGTTATTCCATAAAACAGATTTTTCTTGACTTTAGCAAAGTCATTTATCATGTTGTAATAAAGGTTTTCATTTAATTTGTGTCATATTGGCAGTTAGGCTCTAAAGGATTAAACAATAAAATGTGGGTGTATTCAGTGGATACAAAATTGGATCTATTCATGAGTGCATATTAGAGTAAATATAAAGTCAAAAAGTTAAAATTATTTCTGTCTTTTCACGAAAGTTATTTCTTCTAAATAGTTTAAATTGTCTACAAAATTTAAAGGCAAAAATACATATGATAATTAATGCATATCAAAATTTTAAATCAAAATTATTAAACTAAAACTAGTCCATCTCCAAAAAATGTTCATACCAGTGGACTGGTGCTGGGATACCCATGGCAGTTTGACCGTGGGATAAAGAAATGCAGCTGATCCCTTCACAGAGCTAAAGTTCAAGGCTTACCTCTCTGCAGGGCTCTGTGCCTAATTTACATATATTTAAATTTAAATGTTTTGGAAAAGTTAATTAAATCTTACTAGGTATTTTCATAAAAGTAAAACCATTTGCAAATCTAGAGTTCAATGTTCATCTAATTACCAATGTAAATAATCAGTATCATAGTTCATGCATTAGTTAGATCTAGGTCTACATCTGTAAGTTTAAGAGTAATGACAATGTTTGGGGGCTTCCCTGGTGGCGCAGTGGTTGAGAGTCCGCCTGCCGATGCAGGGGACGCGGGTTCGTGCCCCGGTCTGGGAGGATCCCACATGCCGCGGAGCGGCTGGGCCCGTGAGCCATGGCCGCTGAGCCTGCGCGTCCGGAGCCTGTGCTCCACAACGGGAGAGGCCACAACAGCGAGAGGCCCGCGTACAGAAAAAAAAAAAAAAAAAAAAAATTAAGAGTAATGACAATGTTTAAAATATTGCCAGTTGTTTTTTCAGAAACCATATGCAACAGTTTTGAATAATGAGATAGTTGGTGGGTATCTTCCAGGCCACAAATTGGAGCATCAAGAGAAGCAAGAAAATTGATGCTCAGTACTGCTGGGAAATGATGCTATTTATGTAAGAGGAAAGGTATGACAAGGTTATTTGTCTCTCTTACCTGAGAACTTCCACTGCTCCAATCCTCTTCTCGCTCAAAGCAGTGTTTCACCTCCAGCACTGGGAATAGCATAACCTGTATACCTTCAGGACAGTCATATGCGTATAGTTCAAGGATATGACGCAAGAGGTGTTTCCCTGCAGGCCTGAAGGATGTTAGTCTTGAGAGCAGTGTTTGGGATTACCAGACACGTGCAGGCCTTGAGTGCCAGATCGTAAGTAATAGAGTTCATGAGCTCTTCAATAAAATGTGTGTGTGTGGTGGTGTGACATGCTGCCAGTATTCTTTACATAGTGTTACCTCCATGGAGCCCTTGCTTCCTCCAGCAAGAATCCTTGAAATCATCCTGGACCCCTTTCTTTCACATCCTCTATCAAATCCATCTCCTAATCCTATTGGCATTGACTTCAAAGATAATTCTTGAATTTGACCATGTATCCAGCTTCTACCACCACTATCGTAACCAAAGCCACTGTTATCTTTCATCTTTTGTTGGTGCTCTGTGCCTCCTCAGTCATCTGGTTCCACTCTTCCCTCCCCTGATGCCTCCTAAAGTCTATAACAGTAGGCAGTCATCCTCTTAAAACATAAGTAGCAACATGTTGATCCTGAGCTCAAATTACTTCAATGCCTTCCTGCTCCATTTAGAATAAAGGTTACGGTCTTTGCCATGGTCTACAAGGCGGTCCCTCATTTGCCCCCTCTCCCCCTCTCTTTCTTCATTGCCTGCCGTTTACTCTTTGCTTGCTGTATTTCAGCCACAGGGGCCTTCCACTGTCAGATACTCCCAGCACATGTCACCCTCGGAGCTTTTGTCCTTCTCATTGCCCATAACTGAAACCCTCTATGCCAGAGTCAACCACTAGTCCTGACCTCATTCCCTGCTGACCCTTTCTAAAAAGCAAACTTTGTCCTCCTCTATTACTTTTTTTTTCTTTAGCAATTTTTTAAATTAAAGTATAGTTGATTTGCAATATGGTGTTAATTACTGCTGTACAGCAAAATGATTCAGTTATACATGTATACGTTTTTTAATATCCTTTTCCATTATGGTTTATCGTAGCATACTGAATATAGTTCTCTGTGCTATACAGTAGGATCTTGTTGTTTATCCATTCTATATATAAAAGCTTACATCTGCTAACCCAACCTTCCACTCCATCCCTCTCCCAACCCCTTTCTCCTCAGCGACCACCAGTCTGTTCTCCATGTCCATGTTTCTGTTTTGTAGATAGGTTCACTTATGGTATTTGTCTTTCTCTTTCTGACTTACACTTAGTATGATAATCTCTAGTTGCATCCATGTTGCTGCAAATGGCATTATTTCATTCTTTTTTATGGCTGAGTAGTATTCCATTGTATATATGTACCACATCTTCTTTATCCATTCATCTGTCAATGGACATTTAGGTTGTTTCCATGTCTTGGCTATTGTGAATAGTGCTGCTGTGAATTTAGGTGCATGTATTTGTTTGAATTATAGTTTTGTCTGGATATATGCCCAGGAGTGGGATGGCTGGATCACTCCTCTATTCTTCTACGTTGCTATATTTTTATATTGAAACTAAATAAAAATTTTTATTTAGAAGACTTATCAGTACCTGATATAACATATCTATTTTAAAATGTTATGTATCTTTCATCTGGATGTGTCATTTTAGATTTGGTTTATGTGGTTCAAGGACCTGACTTAATCCCCTTGCTCTGGAGATGGACATTTTACCCAGGTTTGGCCATTCCTGTCCACAGTGATTGGTTTGAGATTGGACAAGTGGAGCAAATAGGTATCTGCCTAATACAGTTTCTGAAACATTTTGGAAATAGAAGTTCTGATTTTGTTGGAGTTGCTAAATTGGAGCTACTAGTAGCCATTCCACCCATCTATGGGAGTAACCACTTGAAAATAAAGACAACACAGAGGAAATTACTCTTAAGAGAAGGAAAGAGAGATTCTTGAATATTTAGTTTGAGCACCTGGATTTTCAGTTCAATGATCCAATGAATTCATCTTTTCACTTAAGCCAATTTGATTTGCAGCCACCAAAAGATTCTGACGAATATAATTACACCGCATTATACCTATATTTACCTCAACATTCTCATACAATGATTTCTGGGTAAATCAGATTTTATTGAAGGGTTGGTGTATCTAAAAAGAATTACCACATGGAGGGTTGTAATAATAATATGACATAGTATATTAATATTATTATCTTAATATAACATACCAGTTATATAATAATAATAATCTAATCTAATAATAATCTAATATAATTATAAATAATCTATAATATAAAAATAAATACCCTAAATGTTATACACTAAATACAGCATTTCCCATAGTCTAAGAGAAAACAACCCAAGAAGTTGAACAATTCACAGGGTGTTTTCTCATCAGTGTTCCATACCCAGCCTTACACCTCTGTCCTCATATATGTGCCTTTCTTAAAAAAAATGCCTCTTGTTTCTAAACTCCCATGGGAGAAACTCCACCCACCTTTTGGGAAATCCTACCCTTATACACAGGATTTGGTTTTATTCCCGGGTCCATCCCTCTTCCCTAGCATTGCATTTCCCGAAGTCTGAGTTTTTCAGCCTATAATAATGCGCAGGGCTGGGAGTGGAATGAGGGAGAGTGGTGGGAAGGGGTGGCACCAGCAGGCCAATCCAAGGTGGGCTCTGGAATTTCAAGTACCTCAGAGTAGCCCAGGGCGGCCGTGGGTGTCCCAAATCCAGACTGCTTTTCAGGTCTCCCTGCTAGGGGGAGTGGCAGACATTTTGTCCAACAAGTATTTCCTCTGGTCCCACAATTAACTGTTGGATCACACACATACAAGCACTAACAATTCTCAAAGGCAATGTCGTCTAGAAAGCAACGATTTTCTAAGCACCCTCCTGGAGTCTTGCAGAGTTGTGTCAGTTCTTTTTCTTGATCCTACCTCTAACCTTTATTAGAAATGATACTCTCTCAGTCATGATGGAAGCATGAGAAGGTCTTACATGTGCCATAATGTATAGGAGCTGATGAAATTTTTAGCCCAGGGATCATCTTCCTCCCCAGTGTCCTGGTCTGGGGCAAGTGAGATGGGAAGTTGTCTACAGAGGGGACAGTTTCATTAACTTAGTTACAATATCTTTCTCCCCTGTTGGGTCTGGGGCTCCTTGGAAAGTTCTAAGTTTCACAGCCAGAGTAGATAGTTAATAAACAGGTGCTGGATTAACGAGTGACATCTGCCATGGTTATATTTAGGATTCATCACTTGTGAATATGTTAATGGACTTTATTTATACACATTACTAAACAAATGGATTTGAAGACTTTATTTTGGGCCAGGCTCTTGGTTTTCCAGAAGTTGCTGATTAAGATAAAAATATCCGAGAAGGAAAATAAATCCTTAAGCTCCAGTAAAGTGGAATCAGTTCCCATATTGGCCAGAAGAGGGCAGAGTCCCTGTGGGAATGTGGCAGGATAGATGTATTTTGATACTGCAGAAAGGTTTTGGAGCATAGGCACTGGCTAGGGAAGGGAAGAGTAAGTGGCAAAGAGAATCTGGTGGGAGACAGAGGAAGAAATAATTTCTAAAAGGTGACATAAGATTTTAAAAATTCTGTTTACTCCATCCAAATTCATCATTCATTTATTAATTTATTCCTTTATCAAACATTGCTGAGCGCTTACTACGTGTCAGACTCTGTGCCTGGGGTGAGCAATGCAGAGATGAACACAGCAGACATGGTCTGGGGAGTGTACAGACCAGTAAGGGTTACCGGCATTAAACAATTAAGTGTGTGTGTAATTAATGATTTTGATAAGAGCTATGGAAGAAAATAACAGGATGTTATGAGAACTGCTTTAAGTTGGAGGAGATCTCTCTGATGAAACCTGATGGTTGAAGAGTCATGTGGAAAGTTAGGAGACACGTGTTCCAGGCAGAAGGAATAGCTTGTATGAAGGCCCTGAGGTTGGAGGGGGGTTGGAATCTTCGAGGAATTAAAAGCAGGTCAGTGTGGCTGCACAGGGGTAGCGGCTGCACAGGGGTAGCGGCTGCACAGGGGTAGTGGCATGAGGTAGATTTGGAGAGATGAATGAGGATCATGCGGGGCCTTTTAAGCCAAGCTCAAGGGTTTGGATTGTCTTTTTCTCTCAATTTGAAAGCAGTCACTGTTTATTAACTGACCAGATTACAGAAATAATCAAGGTAGATGCCTTAGTTCATCCTTCTAATAAGCCTATTGATCTGGTGCCAGCGTCTCCACCTTCTAGAAGATGGGTGGCCTTTTTCTTCATTACACCTAGTGGAGAAGACAATTTGAAGGGTCACGGGAAGTTGTTTGCTTCTCTGAGACGTTTTCCAACAGAACAGATCTCATGAATCAGATCCTCCATGCAGATGACGCCACATTTACTAAGTGATTGAGCAATCCATGTGTTATCTGTCAGGGCAATTCACTTCTTGTTGATTTTGCCGTAGCCCAACTTGTAGATCAGTTCATTCTCTGACTTCAGGTTTGGGTACCCCCAATGCAATACGTGGTTCCACAATCTTCAGCATGTTGACTGAAGCCTCGTTGAGCTTCACAAAGGTGTCACTGAAGACCTGGAGGAGGCGAAGAAGCTGCAGCACCTTTCGGACCTTTGAGCTCACACCATTGCTACCTCTGATCCTGATGACAAGTGCCAATCTGGGTTCCTCGGGCACATAGAAGTGGCCAGCTTTTCTTGCCCTCCTAGCCATTCGAATATTGCTTCTGTACATCTGCCTATACTCCCTGTAACAGTGCTTAGCCTTTTCATTGATAAACTTCCTCCTTGCCTTTCAAAGCATCTTTTGGATAACTTCTCAGGAGCTTGATCTTCAGCTCTGTGAAATTTCTTTGCTTTTTCTTAACGGTTTCTGGTACAGCAGGAACCTTCTTTTTTTCCTCTTCTGCACCCTCCATGATTCCAGCCAGAAAAGAGCAGGTTTGGATATTCTTGTACAAGCAACGGGAAGCCCTGAAAGGGTCTTAAGCAGAGGCATGGATCATCTTATTCATATTTTGGAAGATCACTCTGGGAGTTCCCTGGTGGTCCAGTGGTTAGGACTCTGCACTTTCACTGCTGAGGGCCCAGGTTCGATCCCTGGTCAGGGAACTAAGATCCCACAAGCCGCGAGGCGGGCCAAAAAAAAAAAATCACTCTGGCTGCAGTGTGGAGAATGAACTGGAGGGCTATTGGGGGAAGCAGGGGTGTTAGGAGGCTGTTACAGTAGTTCAGGGAAAAGACGATGATAGCTTGGACTAGGGTGGTGACAAAACGTGGCAAGAACTGAGTGAATTAGAAACATATTTGAGGACAGACTTGGCAAGACTCGGTAATCGGAGGTTGAGAAAAGGTGTCAAATGTTTTCTGACTACTTTCTATCATGAGCAATTGGGGAAGTCTAGGGAAAGGCAGGCTGGGGGTGTGAGGATGGAGAGTGGAGAGTAGAAAATGAAAAGTTCAGTGTTGGATCCCTGTAGCTTGAGATCCCTGTGAGATACCCAAGTGAAGATATTCTGGCCTGGAGCTCTGAAAGGAGGGCTGAGTGAGAGATTCAAACTTGTGGATCAGCCCTATATAAAAATGGCATCTAGGGGCTTCCCTGGTGGCGCAGTGGTTGAGAGTCCGCCTGCCAATGCAGGGGACACGGGTTCGTGCCCCGGTCCGGGAGGATCCCACATGCCACGGAGCGGCTGGGCCCGTGAGCCATGGCCGCTGAGCCTGCGCGTCCGGAGCCTGTGCTCTGCAGCGGGAGAGGCCACAACAGTGAGAGGCCCGCGTATCGCAAAAAAACAAACAAACAAACAAAAAGGCATCTAAAACCATGAATGTGGATGAAGTTACAGAGTCAGGGAACACAGAGGGATGAGATGTCCCAGGACTGAATTCTGAGAAACTGTAACCAAGGCAGGGATCACAAACATAGTCTGGATTTTGTGGATTAATGGGAAGAAAGTCCTTTCAGAAATGTATCCAGTGAGGGGCCACCTCATCTTTCTTTCCTTGTAAGGAACTCTTATGTATTAGTTTCCTGCTACCACTGTAACAAATTATCTCAAACTCAGTGGCTTAAAACAATACAGATTTATTCTCTTCAGCTTCTGGAGGTCAGAAGTCCAAAATTGGTCTCACTAAAATTAAGGCATTGGCAAGGCTGCGTTCCTTCTGAAGGCTTAGGGGAAAATCTGTTCCCTGGCTTTTTTCTGACTTCTAGAGGCTGCCCACATTCCTTGGTATGTGACCTGCTTCCATCTTCAAAGCCAGCAAATGACAGGTGGAGTTTTTCTCTTGCTGCGTCCCTCTGACTCTGAGTCTCCTCTCTCCCTCTTTTATTTCTAAAGATGCCTTGCGATTCCATTGGGCTCACTGGGATAACCAAGGATGCCGTCCTCATCTCAGGACCTGCTGATCAGCCGCTTTACTTCCATCTGCAGCATTAAATCCCCCTTGCCATGAAATGTATTGTCACAAATTCACAGGTTCAGTAGATTAGGACATGGGCATCTTTGGGAGTCATTATTCTGCCGACCAAACCTTACAAGTCTTGCTTATTCCTCTTTGGAAAAGTGTAAAAGGGTACATGCTACTCCTCAAGTCCTAGAAGAAAGTCTCCCGTGATAGTCCAAAAGGGTGCGCTTGACAAAAGTGGTGAGACTTGCTTGTGTGTCTGTGTATATTTGTGCACCCATACCTATATTTCAGCAATTCACCCAGTTGGATAAGAAAGAAAAACAACTAGTGAAGTCATTGATTAGGGACTTGTTTATATTTATTCCCTTGTCAACTAGAATAGGGATCCTAAGACAGAGATGAATGTCTCTGTCTTAGCGCATTTGGGCTGCTATAACATAATACCATAGACTGGGTAGCTTGTAAACAACAGAAATGTATTTCTTACAATTATAGAGGTCGGGAAATCCAAGATCAAGGTGCTGGCAGATTCGTAGTGTCTGACGAGAACTCGCTTCCTGGTTCATAAACGGCCATCTCGCTATGAACTTCCAGGAAGGGGTGAAGTGTCTCTCTAAGGTCTGTTTTATAACGACACTAGTCCATTCACGAGGGCTACACCTTCGTAATCACCCCCAAGGGCCCCAACTCCAAATATCATCACATTGTGAGTTAGTATTTTCAACAGATGAATTTTGCAGGATACAAACCTTCAGTTTATAGCAGTCTCTTAGTAAAACATAATGTCACTTAATACTTGTTAGAATGGTAAACAAACAAACAAACAAAAACACCCACAAGTGCCTCCCCACCCCCCTGCCCTGACCATACCGGCACTGTGTATTCAGTAACCTGTAACAATCATTTGTGGCTGGTACCGGTGTCACAGCAACTCTATTCTACACAGAAGGAAATTGAAGTTTTCGGAGGTTACGTAGATGTGCCAAAGTCACCCAGATGATACAAGATTAAGGTGGAGACAGAATTCAGTGGTCTCTGACCCTGGGCCCGTGTCCTTATTTATTCCTTCATCTTACTTCTCTCAGAGCTGTTTTCTATTTAGAGGCAAAATGTCCTAGTTGGACTATGATATATACATACGGAGAATCATATTGCATGTACATATAGATATTATATATACTAATACATATGAAAAAGCCAAATGCCTACTAACCCATTGAAGTTTTTGATCAATATAGATGTAAAAAAGCAAATAAGGCAGATTGAATGAAATCAGCATTTTTATTACTTGGCTGATATAAATTTTACTTGGACCAATAGGTGTTTGTTTATTTACCCAATAATGTTCCCCTTCCCCCCGTTTTTTATTATGGTAAAATATACCCAATAATGTCTTGTATTAAAAAAGATGAGACTTTGGTGTCTAAATTTTTTTGAGTGAGTTAATGCACTTTCTTGAAGTGAATGCTTACTCATTTCAATTCTCTTTTAAAGAAATATTTGAGGCTACAAACTTATACCTAAGAACCACTTTAACTGTTCCCCATACGTTCTGATATGTAACACCTTGATGGTTGTTCAGGTCTAGATATTTCGTAATTTCCGTTATCATTTCCTTTTTAACTCATGAATTGTTTGGAGGTGCTTTTAATCAAAATGTGGTATTCCCCCTTTTCTATATTGCTGTTGTTGTCTAACCTAGTGATAATGTGGTTAAAATGTATTCTATGACATCAGACTTTTGAAAAATTTCGTGCTGTCTTTGTGACTGGTATGGGATCGATTTGGATAAGTGTTGTATGTGTGCTTGAATAGAACGTGTATCTTCGATTTGGAGAGTACACTTTCATGTAGCTGTAATTAGCATGTTGAATCCACGATGCATGGCCTGCCACAAAAACACAATTTAAAAATTTTTCAGTGGGAGTAGACTTCCTCTGTCCCTGGGGATAAATTCTGGAAATTGTGGAGTTCTGCGGACTCTGAAGTAATAAACAGTCCTGTTCTCACTTTGGTCCCCAAATCACCATCTCTGGTGAGTGTCTGGCAGGATATATCAATCAGTGCTTCAGTCTGCATTCAGGTGAGATGGTACCTCCCTGCATGTGGATGGCTGTGGGCTTCCTCGGGGGATACGGCTGGCTTCTGGATCCTAGCCTCTTCTCTCTCCCCCATCGGCTTCTTCTTAAGCTGCTGCTCTGTGTGTCTAAGCTTCCTATCTTAGTGAATGGCACCAGCACCCATTGCCTAGGTCAGAACTGGCAATTTTCCCGGACTCCTCTTCCCATTTCCACTCCTATTTCTAACAAACACCGAGAGTCATCAACTCTGCTTCCCAAATATGTCTCAAATTGGTTCAGTTCTTTCCATCTCTGCTGCTGCTGCCTCTGTTCAGACCACCTTTATCGCTTGCTTCTATCATTGCAATCACCTGAGAGCAGATCCCCATCTCCACTTTGCACCCTACTTAATTCTTTCTGCTGTAGCCAGTGATTTCTCTAAAGTATAAATCTGATTACATCATTCCCTGCTCAACTCATTCAGTGGTTCCCTATAGATCATAGAATAAACTTCAAACTTCTTAACTTTGTTTACACGGTCCTTCAGGATCTGGCTCTGTTTTAAAAAATTTCTCTCCAGAGTCTTGTGTGATCATTTCCCTCTTCCTAAAACAAACCTACACTCTAGCCATTCTTACAGGCCCTAAAATATGCTATGCTTGTTCACCTTGAAACATAATGTATAGGACTTTATGTCTTTGAGATTGATGATCTTTCTTGAATTTACACATCTTAACTCCAAAAGAGTGGAATGATGGAAAAAAGATTAACACACACACACGCACACACACAAATACATACAGATATACACATACATTTGTGTATATAGACACATATATTAATATATATTTTGGATAAATGTATGGAAAATGTACATAAGTGTATGCATATATGATGGAAATTAGCAATCACTAAATGCTTTTAAAAATTGTACATGGATATTCAGTTATAGACAGCAGGTTACACAATACATTAATTTTCTCTTCTTCCCTAGATTCCATCAGAATCCTAGTAAAGGCATGTAAAAGCGATAAATCCATGAGTACACAAAGAATGTGATTGGAATCATTAAAAAATAAGAGATTTCCACATATTTCTGGAATACAGATTCAGCAAATTTTGCAGAGCAGAAGAAGCTGCCTCTTCCACTGCACACAGAGGAAGACAGAGACAAGAGAAATCAGATTTGCCCAGAGGAATCCCAGAAAGACTTAGGATTCTGGAAGTCCAAGTAGAGTAGTGGGTGGTATTTAGGCTTAGGGCTGAAATCCGGGTGATTACATGGGTCAGTGGACTGCCATCCATTTCTCTGGGCATAAAATGTCATCAATTTGCTTTCTCTCCTGAGCCTAGAAGTCAGAGGTGACTTCCCAGGAGACCTCAAGTGTCTTAAAAAAAAAAAAGAAAGAAAAAAAGAAGACCTCCATATACCTGTGGTATGAAGAGTTGAAAAGATAAAATCAAGAAAATCCCCAGAAAACAAAACAGAGAGAAATTTAAAAATATATATTTAAAATATCCAAGCAGTGTAGAGGATTAAACCAGCCCTATCTGATCAACAGGGCATCCAAAAGATAGAATAGAGAAAACAAAGGTGAATAAATTATCAAAGGAACAACATAAGAAAATTTCCCAAGATTAGAGTCAAATAATCAACTTCTCAGTGAAGCATTCCCAGACTAGCCCATTAAAACTGTAGTCCCTCCACCTAGCCCCTCCTTACTTAATTGTTCTCTTTTCAACTTATAACCACCTGGCATACAATGTATTTTACTTGTTTGTTTAATGTCTCTCTTCCCATTAGAATGTAAGCTCCCTGCAGGTAAGGCATTCGGTCAGTTTTATTCACTGGGGCATCCTCAGCGCCTACTCAGTGCTTGGTACAGTCGGTGTTCAATAATTATTTGTTGACTGAATGAATAATAGAATGACTCAAGAGATCTAAACCCTCATCTGCTGTGGAAAGAATTCAGTTGATAACACCTCAAACTGGTTTCTCAATAAAATGATATATAGGCCTATAATTTAGAAATATGAGACAACCCCCTGAAGCAATTACTAAAACAGTCAAAGGCACTTAACTGCATCTGAGGAATAAGATGGGAGAGTAGGAGTGGGAGGGGGCAAGTCGCTGTTGATTTTCATCGTAAGTTATTGCAAACTATTTGCTTTTTTCACCGTGTGACTGTACTTTTTTGTTTGTTTGTTTTGGTTTTTGGTTTTTTTTTGCCGTACGCGGGCCTCTCACTGTTGTGGCCTCTCCCATTGCGGAGCACAGGCTCCGGACGTGCAGGCTCAGCGGCCATGGCTCACGGGCCCAGCTGCTCCGCAGCATGTGGGATCTTCCCGGACCGGGACACGAACCCGTGTCCCCTGCATGGGCAGGCGGACTCTCAACCACTGCGCCACCAGGGAAGCCGTGCACTGTTTTTTTTAAGAGTGTATATGTCTTAGAAAACATTTTGTATTTATTTTCTGTAAATATATATCAACAATAATAATAGCTAACATTTATTGAGCACTTATTACATGCTAGGCATTGTGCTAAGCTTTATATGGATTCTTGAGGAATGTATTACATATCTGTTGTCATTTTACATGGATTGAAAACATCTGGATTTAACTTAAAAATAGAAAAAAAAAACTCGCTCAATCCCCAAATGTAAATATTTAGTAAGCTTAAACTCAATCGAATAAATTCTGCTTCTCAATCTTCATAACAAAGATATGAATTTGATATGCCTCTTCCTCTCCTTAAAATGCAAGAAACAAAGCATCATGCCATATTTTTTAAAGTTTTTATTTATTAGGAAATCCTCATAGAACTGCAAAAGCACCTGTCAACAGGAACTATAGAAACTGAAGGAAAAATTGTGCGTAAGCTCTTTTGGAGACATCTGTCTGTGTCATCTGCTTGCTTTCCCACCACCCTTCTTTCCACATTTCTCTTTCAGTCGGTTCATCTGAAGTGTAATTGACCTTTGTTTCAGGAAATTTATGGGATTTTCACAACATGAAATGGCTTCTGACAGAGTCATTTTTGGGCCTCAGCTCTGATCTGCTTCCTCCTGTCTGTGCCCGGATATTCTGCTGTGACGCCATCCATCACTGGTTCAGGAACACATGGTGCCATCACCGCGGCAAATCATTCTTCCATCATTGCAGAGGTGAAATTGAAACATTGATAGCTGTTAACAAAAATCCTTTTAGCACAGTTCTGTCGTTTGGACGCTTCTGGGGTTTAGACTGTGCTCTGGATCTGTTGGGAGCAGCCCCTTCTTCCCTTTCCTTTTTGCTTGACTAAACTCCTCCTCATTTCTCAGGCTTCAGCTGAGATGTGCCCCTGGAGAAGCCTTTCTCGACAATGACCCCACCTGAATGTGGATCCTGCAGCTCCCGGAGTATCCCTCTGACATTGACTTCATAGACTGACTTGTTGCTGCCATTTATTTTCAGTCTCCTGTGCTGGACCTCATGATCCCTGGGCACAGAGACTGAACTCTTCGCCTTGCTACCTCCAGCACACGGTGTGGTGCCCTGGTATGTAGTAGGTGCTCAGTAACCATTTGAATGAATGAATGAATGAATGAATGAAAGCCACTGTCACTGTGTACAGTTCCACTTTAGTTTCACATACTGAGTATGTATGAAAAATAAGAACCAAAACAACTGGACAGCTGTGCTTAACAATTTCTGAGTGAAAGGCTAATGAGTTAAATAATCTTGGCCTAAATCCAGAAGTTAAGGGAAAAAGAGATAACGAGAAGGCTGTGCATACTTCCTGTGTTCTGTAGGAAATAAATATTTCCTAAGCTCTTTTCCTCCAGCAATTTCCGAAGTTGAGAATGCACCATATAATTTTATAGCCCCATGAAAGAAGAAAGTAAAATGCTTTCAAAATGGTTTGTGCCACATGCTGTAACCTAGCCTCTTATTTATGGCTTGAAAAATAGGTGAGGGAAAGTTGTTATATATTCCTATTTCTTCAGAGCCTTTGAATAATAGTTAACAAAGACCACACTGAAAATTGAACTTATCACTCATGAGATCAGCTTCTGAATTATGTGAAGCAAAAAAGTTTCCAATACAGTCCCCTCCGCCACCAATCCCTCCATCCCCTCAGCTGGCATGAGAGAAGCATCGTAGTTACTTCATGCCTTTTCTACTGCTGCTCTTCATTTGACCAGAGCTAATATGCGCTGAATGCCCTTCCAAATGACAGGAAAAAGTTGAAAGAGAACTTTAAAGGTGATTTTAAAATTTTAATCTAAGGCTAGTTGAAAGATGATTGTTTAAGGTCGTTCTGTGATTATTGGGAAATTGGGCAAGATTTCATTTTTTAGTTCAAGTATGTGACAGGCGAAGAAATAGCAAATCAAAGAGAAAAATAGAAGAACAAAATTATTCTACTTTGATGGCTTATGTGTTTTATCTGTGATGCTAGATTTTCAGTTTATGTAACTCTGAGGGAAAATGGATACATCAGGATGCTATTAATAATAATTGTGGGAAATTTTTCATTGATTTATGTGAGATCAGACTCTGGCCCATTGTCTCTTTTCATTCGGCAGTTTTTTCTTTTGTAAGAAAAGTACCTTGGTTAAACAGAGTGTATCATTGACCTGAATGGTGTTCCAGAGACATATTTAGTTACAAGTTGAAACAGTGTTGGTCCCAAATCTATTACCAGAATAATAGTCACATTATCTCTCATTCATCTATGGGTGATAATATGTGATGTTTCAGTTACTTTCTTCACTAGCTCTACTTTGTTTACTAGACCCTAGTTGCCATTGTATATTGTTATTATTATTATTTATGCTTAATTATGAATTACTTTTTATGTTATCTTAAATTTGAGGAAGGACATATCTCCCACACATATTTAAAGTTAAGTATATATATATAAATATATTAATATATAAATTAAAATATAAATATTAAATTAAGTTAAATTTATTTAACTTAAATTATATTAAGTTAAATATATAAATATATATATATATTTTATACATACATACATGTATGTATATGTGTTACATATATATATACACATATAACTGCAGTGGTTGTGAAATAGACAAGCTCTCTCGTGAAACTCCACTGCTGACTATGAGGTTGCTATTTTGCCATCTGTTGGTTTCAGACTCCAGTAGCTTCTGTTATCAGTCCAGGAAGTTCCTTGTTTCTCTAACCTGGAAATATAATAGGAAGCCATGTACACGTGAGCTATGGGAGAGCCAGGAAGGGTTCCCCCCATCCGTTACTCTTTCCTTATTCTAAATTCTCATCACTTGGAACTGATTCCTTTGTGTTTAGGTTTTGTGGGCATCTTGGTATCACAGAATCCTAGAATTTTAAACCTAGAAGGAATATTAAAGATCTGATCCAACCACCTTCCTAAGCCTGTAGATAAGGAAACTGAAATTCAGAATTTTGTCCAAGGTTTTACACTCTGAGGGTGGTAGAACCACTAGAATCAAGGCCTTCTGAAGGTCACTTCTGCTGACTCTCACTGTGTTCATTCATTTCTTCGCTCTTTAATTTACGGCATAGTCAGGATTCTTCCGGGTGAAAGTGAGAAAAACCCAAATCTGACATACTTCAAGGAAAGAAGAAACGTTATTAGCCTCTGGGCACGATAGGCTCAAATAATGTCTTCCACACTTGGACTGTCTCCAAATCTTGCCTCCTGTCTGTGTGGGCTTCATCCTCAGGCAAGCTCATCTCGTTGCTGTGGCAACACGCCTTCCTCTTCACCACCCTCCCCTCAGAAGTTGCAGGCATGCATCCTACCAGCTTTCATTCCACCAGAGTGAGAAAGGCTCATTCTCCTAGTTAGTCCCGGAAAAGTGGTGACATGAAATCTCACAGGTTTGCCTTGGGTCATGTGCCTGAAGCTATCAGGGGGTCAGAATAGATCAACTGGCCTAGCTTAAGTCACATGCTCTCCCCTGCCACCAGGGGAATCTCATAGGCTGAGAGTGAGGGAGAGGAACTTCCTCCAAAAAATTAAAAAGCAAATAAAAATCGGAGTGCTGTGGCAGAGGAAAGTAAAATAGAGACCAAGCCGTTTAAAGCAACCACTATCAGCTTCAAGTCCATACTGTATCTCAGACACCGTGCTACGTGTTTGTCTGGGTAGCATCTGTTGTTCGTTCATTTGCCTACCGGTTGTTTTTTTTTAAAAATGAACATGCTGGCCGAAAGCTGAACTGACAGTAATGGAGTCAAGGAGAGATTACATTGGATGTGTTGAGGGGGTGATGGGGAGACAAAGGGGAGAGGTTTGGGGTGCAGAATCCTGCACAGGGGAGGAAAAGTGAGGTCTGAATGAAGGTCAGCGGGGATCCAGAGTACAGGAGAGACCTTGGAAAAGGCCTATGAGAGGCTGCCGGTCTCCACTGGGCTATCTGCTCGGTCTCAGCTCTGCTCCCTGAGCAGATAACCCCGTGGAGATGCGGCGTGGTTGATTCATTCATTTGCGCATGCATTTTGGGAAGGCCTTCTGTGGCCAGCTGCTGTGCCAGGTGCTAGGGAGGCAGAGGTGGTAAGACGGATCTTCCCTCATCATCCCCCGGGGGCATGCTACACAAAGCTTTGTGACAACTGCAGGAATTGCTACCAGGGAGAAGTCCAGAGCGTTCCAAGAGAATATACAGAGGACCTGACTGTGTGCAGGATGTGGGCAGGGAGAAAGGCAGAGAAGGTCCCCTAGAGTAATACTGAAGAACTGGAGGAGGCTTGCTAGGGCGGAAGAGAGACCGGGAGAAGAGAAGGAATTCCAGGCAGAGGGTACTGCAGCCTGTGCAAAGGGGTTCAACGTTGTTGGGGAACAGTGGGGAAGGCCAGTGACTGCTCAGGCTGGAAGAGGAATAAGAGCCAGACCATGCCACTCGCTTCGGGCCACTGGAAAGACTTTGAAATTTATTTGCAGACATTCGGCCTGTGATCAGATTTGTGTTTTTAGAAAGATCCCACTTGCTGAGGGTGGAGAAAGAATTGAGGGGGGCGGGTGAGACTACACAGCCAGGGCTTAAAGAGGGGATAGTGTAGAAGTGGCAACAGAGTTGGAGAGAAAGCAATCACAGTCAAGAGGTGACTTGAGGACGTGGGGTGTGAGGGCGAAGCTGGGGCAAAGTGAGAGTAGCATTGCCATATATGCACTACTGAATGTAAAATAGCTGGCTGGTGGGAAGCAGCCGCATAGCACAGGGAGATCAGCTCGGTGCTGTGCGATGACCTAGAGGGGTGGGATAGGGAGGGCGGGAGGGAGACGCAAGAGGGAGCGGATATGGGGACGTGTGTATGCATATGCTGATTCGCTTTGTTGTGCAACAGAAACTAACACAGTACTGTGAAGCAATTATACCCAATAAAGATCTATTAAAACAAAATAATAAAATAGAAAAACATCTGAAACAAAACAAAACAAAAAGAGGTCTTTGAATTTCTTAGTATTGGAAAGGTGACTTCAGCAATAGTTGGACAGGCAGTGCAATATACCCATGGGTTTGTGAAAGTTTCACATTTTCGTTAGCTGGTTGAAGAGCAGGTTTTATTTTCCATGACAGTATTAAATTGGCTGGGGATTAGGCTGAATGTAATTGTTTAATGGCCAAATGGATCCCATTGTAATAGTGACCATATATCAGCCTGCCAAGTGCCTGATTTAAGAGTACAAGGCCACAGGGAACTTCTCTGAGTCTACAGATTTGCTGACTAAAGATAAAGGAATGGGACCTTAAACTCTGGCAGCCCCGCAGAATGTCCTGGGTCTTAACGGTCTTGCTTGCTACAGTTTAGATAATCCCTTAAATCTGTAAGAGTTCATATATGTAGACTCTGGAACTATATTCTTGGATTGATGAATGGGATGAATAGCCAGGTTCAGATGCTCTGCAGTGCCATGGAAGAATTCCAGTTGATGTGGGGCAAAGACTCCAAGACTGGGTGTGCCGTAATGATGGTGGTCTTCTGGAAAACCAGCTTTGCCAAAATGAATTTGAGCCTGGGAAGCTAGAATTAAATATGTTAGGGATGTGCACCCGAAGGAAAGTGTATCCTGAGCAGTGACTGATAGGATAGTCTACGGTTGTACAATAGTCTAGAGAACAGAGTGTGGAACCAGAGTCAGGGACTTACGGCTCTGCCACTTACCAGCTCTGCCTCCCAAGCCAGTCACTAACGGTTTCCGAGCCTCAGTTAACCTATTTTTAAAGTAAATATAACAATAATAATAATACCTGCTATGTCACCCAGCATGGTGCTGAAGATGAAGATGACGAAATGAAGATGAAAAGAAACGAAATTTGTGAAAGTGCTTTGTAAGCGAAAAATGAAGATGCTAAAAGAATTGTCATTATTTGTTCCAGTCAAGATAGGCCAAATTGTACCATGGTCAGAAATAGCAACATCTTGCCTTAAAACAAGGTCTCTTTCTTGCTCCTTCCGGCAAAGTCCACTGCCCGCTTGGCAACTCTTAGGGTATCACTCTCCCATTCATGTTTTTAGGGACCCTTGCTCACATTGACCTCACCTCACTTTCTGGTTATGCAGTGGGCCCCACTGGCTGGACCACTGTAAAAAGCAGCTGCTGCTTTTCCCCCTCTCCTGGGTTTGTTTTCCCTTCTGCAAGTGCGTTTGGATTTTACTTTGGACCATCAGCCATTTCATGCTTTCTTTTTTTTTCTTGTTTGTTTGTTTGTTTGCGGTACGCGGGCCTCTCACTGTTGTGGCCTCTCCCGCTGCGGAGCGCAGGCTCCGGACGCGCAGGCTCAGCGGCCATGGCCCACGGGCCCAGCCGCTCCGCGGCACGTGGGATCTTCCTGGACCGGGACACGAACCCGCGTCCCCTGCATCGGCAGGCGGACTCTCAACCACTGCGCCACCAGGGAAGCCCCCATTTCATGTTTTACACGGGGCTGGCTCTTCTCCACACCACCAGTTCAGTCACCAGGGGAAATTGCACACAGGAGAATCTCCTTGTTTCCTCTCTTTTTCTCTTCTGGAATAAGCAGTCACTTATTCCTGACTGGTCCAAGGAGACTAGTATCCTTAGGTGACCAAAGGGAAATCTAAAGGGGGTGCAGAGTTCAGTGGAAGAGGACTGGGCAGAAGAGAACTATCAGGTGGCCTGAAGAATGCTAATGAGAAGGTGAGGGGCAAAGACTGGCTATAGAAGTGCATTTAGCTTAGCCTCGTTAGGCCGGGGGGCTAGAGCTGGAGGCTGGAATTTGGAGGGAGAACTGGAGTTAGGTGCTAGGATCTGGGAGGAGGAAGACCCCCGAGAAACCCCCCTCCTCCAACACTGTGATACATTGAACCAAGAACAAAGTCAGGAGCCTGGAGCGGCCGGGGCTGAGGGCTGGACTGAATGGCAGAAAGGAAGAGACCCCACAAGCAAATGAAGCTGCGGGGCATCAGGGACCCCTAAGACCATTGCTGTAATGGAGGTGATGTGCATTTTGCTGATTTTTCAGGGGTGATTCCTTTTAGTAACCAAATCCATTGAGATCAAACACAATGCAAACCACAGTGGGAAAAAGGAGTCTGTACCTATATTAATGATTTCCATGCATGGAATGTACAACCAAACTCGGGTTTGAAAACCTTGATACCTTTTGGACCACGTCTGTGGATATCCCTGTGTGCAAAGATCAAATAATGGTAGAAACTAGAGGAAAACATGCTAGCTTTAAGCCCACCCTGCAGCCGGAGTCCAGATAACAGAAATAACCAACGCTGTATAGCACCTTCTATATGCTGAGTGCTTTTCAGCATTTCACCTATATTGATTTCTTTAATCCTCACAACAACGCCTTTTTTTTTTTTTTTTTTGGCCGCGCTATGCACCTTGTAGCAGGATCTCAGGTCCCCGGCCAGGGGTTGAACCCCGGGGCCACAGCAGTCCTAACCACTGGACTGCCAGGGAACTCCCACAACAACGATTGTAGATAGATGCTGTTATTATTTCTATTTAAAGATGAAAAAAAAAACGATCCCAGAATAGTTATGTGACTTGCGAGTTAGTGGGAGAGCCAGGATTCAAACCCAGGCAGTCTAGTTCCAGTCCACACCTTTTGCACCATATGGGGCAACGGGATGTCTTGTCCTGTGTCCCTGGTCATCACCACCTTTGCAAGGGGGTTGAACGACCTGCATCTTTTGGAGTGATGCCACTTAAATGGCAACTCTCGTCCTTAGATTCCTCTGTGACATAGCTGACATGGCCTGCAGAACCAGCAAACGCCAGTCAGTGACATGGCTTGGGAGGTCACTAGAGCTCCTGGGATCTCAAATATTCAGGGAGAAGTTGTGGCCGGGAGTTACAGGACTCCTCTTTCCTCCTGCCTCTCTGGCTTCTCAGAGGAAGCAGACCACTAGGGCTAGATCTGCATCTTCTATTTTTTCTCCTGCAGCAAGTTTCTTCCTAGGTAGGTACCCCGCCCTCCCTCCACCACCCGCCCTCCACATCTAGGTACTGGCAGTGAAGCATTTTCAAATGTTGTTACTCCATGTTTCCAAGAATGTCTGCTTAATCTAGGATTAGGGCAGCCGCAAAACAGGTGGAATCGCAAGTGAGAAAATAATCAGATGAGAGAAGGGGAGATGGGACTGACAGATCACAAGGGGTTGGATCAAGTACAGGGGTAGGATTAGGGTCCTGGAAGGCTGGTAGGAGTGAGGCAGGGACGACCCCTGGATGAATGAGGGTAGAGGCGGGTATTAAGGTTGTGAATCAGGCTCAGAGGCGGGAGACAAGAACCCAAGTATTATAAAGTGGACACAAAGTGGGGTGCTGCTCACTGACATGAGGCCTTTCCCATAGGCTCTACCGGGACTGGGTATGAGAGTAGGACAGAGGCATGGCTGTCTCAGCATGGATGGAGTCCCGAACGCAGAGGAGGAAGCGGGGGGCAGAGGGTCGTTCTGCAGCTACTTCACACCTCCTTGAGGAAGAGACCAGATGGCCAAGTTTTACAGATGGCTAAGCTCAGACTGTGGGTGTAGACCTCTGTTGTTGCCTTCTGACTCTGGTCGTTATCTATCTGCATTCCCTATTTCACAAGTAATTTTTATTCTTTTCAACTTCTCTTCCTCTTTTAGGCCAGATTTCTTAGAGCTGAAGAGCAATTGCTCAAGGATGACCTTGCCTAACTTGAAGAATTACTTGTTCAATAAAACATTAATCTTATGTAAATAAAACTTGATAAGAAGTGCATCCATGCTGCCCTGGTCCCCTCTCTTGGGCTTCTTGTTTCCCTTTTCTGAAGTTTCATTCACTGGTCTCTAATCTCAGCTTGCATCACGTCCCACTGACTAGATTGTTATTCATTCTGTAGTACTGTTTTTATTGCTGCCCAGACACCTAAACCACTTACCATCCATGAATTCACCAGAGTCGAGCACCCCTAGTCCTGTTAGAACATTCCCCTCCACCGCCGGCCCCCGCTTATGAAATGCTACACTGGCTGAGACTCGGTGTCCCTGCAGCCCCAGGATCCTTCTCTGATGACGGCGCTACAGCCCTTGTGTGAGAGGATCTGCGATTTGCCTCTGATATTGGCAGAGAGTTCAAGATGCGTCGAGCCACTTTCAGGGTAACTCGATAAGGTTCTATTTACAGAGCTCTCTCTTGAGTTCAGCTCCCTCAGGAGAAGTTTTGACTCTCTGTAGGTAGGAAATCTCATTTACCTTTATTGCCCCAAATGATATCCAGTACATATTAGAGGCTCCTCTGATATTTGAATGCATTTGGACACCCTCCTTGAACTTAGGTGTAAACTTAAGAGATTTCTTAATAACTTTCACAAGTGTACTACTTATTGTTTGAAAGCAATACTTTAACTTTTCTAAGAAGAAAAGGAAAGAAAAGCTTACTCAGAGATCATTTAATGAGCATTAACTCTAAAATACGGGAAGTCCTTTTATCCCATTTATCTACTTATCCTATTCTGGACATAGTATGTCCTTTCTCAGTCTTTCTTTTTCAAGCCAAAGATTCTCTCTTGGTTTCTTTGTTTTCAAGAAGTAATTTCTTCTCATGTGCTTTTCTATATTAATGAAAATGAAGAGACTAAATATGGGTTACATTAAATACATTTGGCCTGTCTGTTACTAGACTGAACTAATGATCCACCCCAGCAGGAAACAGATTTCCCTCCTCTAAATTCTTACAACTTGTTGCCTCAACAGTTTACTCGGTTCTTTTTGCATGCTGCCTGTATTTTTGCACCTGCATACTTTTTTTCCAAGGAGATAATATTTTGAAAGCCCTCTTGGTCTGGGACTTAAAGCATAAAGTAGGCACTCACAAAATATAGGCTGTGAAAATAAATAAATGAAGGAATGAAGTAGTAAATTTGACAATAAATTTCCTGACAGGAGATTTCTTAAAATGAACAAGCGCTTCCTAAGAACTAAACACAGAGAGTTTTAGTGACAGTGGTGGCAGCACAACCCAGAGGATTTGGCTTTAAAAAATCCTGGATCTACTCCTAACCACCAGCAGCGTTATAAAGATGATCTTGAACTTGGTGGAGTGATTCTGACTCTGCTTATAGGTTTTACAGAGTAAAAAGATTCCTATTCAGTAGACACTTTGTGACTTTCATTTCTTATTCTTTTCACCAAACGGTTGGACCTCTACAGATATTAAGTCAAAGATAACTGACATATCAGTTACTCCCATTACAAACTTTGTAGATGCAGGCCTTCAATGGAAATTCTCTAGTTTTAAACTGTAGACCATTCTTCCTTTACATTTCTTTAAGGTCATCTTTGTAGCGTTAAATGTCAGGCTACGAAAGGTGAATTTAGGGCAGTTGATTTAAGAAGTATGATACAGCCTTCGCTCAGAATCCACGGGGCATTGGTTCCAGGAGCCCCTGCCAATACAAAAACCCAAGGATGCTCCAGTCCCTTATATGAAATGACTCAGTACAGTCGGCTCTAGGGAATCCGTGGTTGGTCGAATCCACGGATTCGGAACCCGCAGAGGGCCTTCTGTACTTTAAAACTTCATGTTCGTGTGTGTAGAGGTGTGGGTGCACACAACAAAACGACTTGTGAATGTCTCTCTCCTTGACCTGTTTTGACCAAACTTTATTACTCATTTAATGGAGTCATGACAAAGAGTAGGAATCAAAACACATGGGGATCACAGAGGCTGTTATGTTTATTGTGCAGAACAGACAGTGATAATCCACTAGAGAAATACTTTCAACAAGCAAGCGATTCAAAGTACAATCATAGACAGCAACTCTACATGAAGAACAAAGTTAGAAGACGCTCAAAGAAACAGGGAGAAAGTCAACTGCAGTTCAACGTCTTGATACTTTTCTCCTGCACACATACCTAACTTGCAGAAATGGTAGAAAAGTTAAATGTCCAGTCTTACTTAGCCTGAGACCAACAACAGCAAAGAACAGTCCTATAAAATTTATCTCCCACAAAAATAAACTATATATATAAAAATTTTATGATGTTCTTACTGTTCCATCAGCCACAAGCTTTTTTCAGTATGAAAAATGAGGTATACTGGGGCTTAAGAGGTAGTAGTGTGTTTTGATTGTACAACGTATAGGAAATAAGAGAGTAATTTCATCAGAGATGGAAACTGCCGGGTGCTCCGAGTTTGGCCAACACGAGCAACTGCTTTAGTTTTGAGCCGGCCAGTGAGGTTTCAAAAGGCCCAACCCAAGATACGGAACGGGGCTTCTTATGAGCCACTGTTTAGTTGCTTATTTAATGCACAGTTAACAGTCATGTTGAGTTTTAATTCTCTCCATAGCTCCTTTGGTGATTCACAACAGTGAGCAATCTGCCAGTCTCAGAGAGGTATGTGGCCTTTGAAACTACCTCCCTGAAGCGGCTGGAAGAGAGATGGTTTTGAGTTTCATTTGGCATCAGTACTAAAAGCCAGACTGACACAAGCCGTCATGAGAAGCTACCTCTTGGCCCAGTTGATAATACCATGTTAAAAAGTCAGCACACTCACTAGGAGAGAAAGGAATAAAAACTCTACATAAGAAGCGTTCAAAATAAATCTGGTTGAGACATATTACAAAAATCACATTTGTGTAAAATACATGAAAATATCTGTCAAGCATTTTCTCATATTCAACTAATCTTCAAAACACATATTTTTGATTGCATCATGCAAAAGCTGAGCTTGTTGCATCTCACCTACAAAGCTTCAAGTTTCTTTGAAGGTTGGCTTTATTTTATTTATTTGCAAAAAGTATGTAAAAACATGTTCCTTTCTATCAAAAGCCTTTTACAAAAATAGTTTTGAGGAGGGTTAGCTGCAGTCTGAACTATTTCAAACATTGACAAAAATGAATGCTGCAAGTAACAAGTTCATTCCTTTTGAAGTCTGGAGGTAGGTCTTTGCAAGTCAATGAGTCCATTTCCTTAAACAATTCATGTGAGGTACAAACTTGGAGGGTGATATTTAAACATTACAGTCAGATTTTGTGTGACGTGTAGTGTAAGGAGGAAAAATATCCTTAAGAACCTAGGAGCGACTTGGTTAAAAAATATTCAAGTTAATGTGGAGAATCTAGCAGAGAAGCTGAAACAAGTATTTGTAAAATCTTAATTAAAAAAAAATCCCATAGAAAAATACATAGCCATGCTGAAACACAGTAAGGAGACTGCTTCTTCAACTGTAATTAAGTGTACACAAAGAACTGTAGGCGATTAGCATCACCTACCCATTACTTTTCTTTTTCTTGCATTGCTTGTGTATAGCAGCATGTAGTAAGTACTAAACTGTAAATTAACTGTAATATTCAGAGGTAGTATTGAGCAGTGGGGTTGTATTGCATCTCTGGCTAAAAGTGCAGTTTGAGTGAAGAGATGGTGAGCTGAAATCAAAGTAAAGCACCTCAGCCAACCATCCTATGTCAAAACGTGTTACTTGAAGTAACACATAAGCTTCATTTGAGGTAAGTGGTATTTAGGTCTTTCACAGAAACTGATACACAATGGAGAGAGAGAGAGAGCGAGCCTGCTTTTTTGTTGCCGTTGTTCTTTAAATTGTAGTATCAACTATAGCAAAAGAAATTTGGATTTCGCCCCTCTCACCTCATAATCCAGGTGAGCTCATCATGCATTATTCTGTTGTACCTTTTCATTAAATTACAAAGAGGATAATTTTACTTGTCTAGGTTCCTTAAAATGCTTTGAGGCTGACAAGTGTGATTTATTGCTAAATGGCATTTGGCTCTGTAGGAAGTAGATTCTACCCGGATGAGGGTTCCTGAAAAAAAAAATGAGGGCCGTGAGTAAATTTATTACTCCTGCTGATATGGGTGGCATCCATAAATAAAGGAGTTGGCAATCTGAGTTTGCTTACTTCCCTTTTTGAAAAGTGAACATCACCTTTTCTGGTTTGTTAAGCTGGATGAAAGGATACATCAGCATTTCGTCTCATTTAGAAATAAAAGTAAAAATTAAAAAAAAATCATCAAGTAAGTGTCTACAAGGTTATATGAAAAAGAGAGAAGTAGTATCTAGTCCTATCTTTGGTGTTCTAAACAGAAGCTTCACTACTGCGAGCGGGTTGGGTGGTGTCTGAGGCAGTCAGTGTTTCCCACCGCGCCTCTCCTAGCGTTCGGAATGCCCAGCGTCACGCGGGTGACACGTTTCTGGTTTGGATGCAGTGCAGTGATTGACTAAACCCGATTCAGAGGTTCTTCTCACCCACCCACTCCTGCTTATCAGATCCACAAACTATTAGTAGGTTAAGGAAAAAGAGAACAGTAATTAAAAGTTGCATTGTTAAACTGTGTCCCCTGTGTTTACAGCAGTTTTTCACTAAACCTGGGACCGTGAAGGGATTACAAAGAAGGTGATTAATATAGTCCTTTTTAAGGTTACGTGACTTCTCCCCCCACCCCCACCCTCCCCCGCCCCACCCCGCCCCCTAACCCCAGATGAAAGTGGAAAGACCATGGCGACAGAGAGTAAGTGGTCACTGCAGTGTCTTCTCCCTTCAAAAGATCCAACTGCTGCTGAGGTAGAAATTGAATGCTGGCGCCCCCTAATCCTCTTCCGCAGACTCTTGTGAGGATGTCTCTTCAGTCTCCTCCTGGAACACACAAAGGGCACAACCATTACACTGTGTGGGCTGTTCAGACAAACAGTTCAGAGGTGACCTGTTTCCACAGCACATTATGCTGGCTTCAAAAGAGGATGCGGATGATTGGCAAGCCCCCTCGTTCCCAGGGCTTCTTAAACCGTAATTGAGGAATCAAGGTGTTGTTTTTTCCCAGAGCAGTCATTAGCCACTGTTGACTTAAGGCTTGACATCATGGCGGCTGCTCAGCAAATTCAATTGTCTGCCGTCCAGAGAATGTCAGGCCCGTGTGAGCTTACTCACCAATCAGAGGGAAAAAGAAATGGATAAATTTTTCCCGACAGCATCCCAGTCATCAGTTTTAAAAACCAGCAAATCAAGTGCAGGGGATCTGTTCTTAATGGACAAAGAAAATGCGTCCTGCAGACATTGGTCATCATAGCCGATGCTCTTAGGGACTGGCTGTTATTATTCCCATTTTACAGGTGAGAAAATCAAGGCACAGTAGGTCGTATACCCGAAGTCGCAGAGCAAGTCGAGCCAGGCTTTGGGCAGAGTCAGACGGGTGTTGGCAGCTGTGTGTAACCAGGATGCCACTGCCATGTACCAGAGGCAGCGTGAGGGCAGACTCGAGCCTGAGAAAGGGCTGCAAGAGCTGACGACTCACTTCCTTTCCAAATGGATTTCCTTCTTCTTGTATTTATTAAAGCGCATTTTAAGACAATGACCAAAGCTTGGCATTAACTGCTCAATCTCAATACTGAATCCACACTGACCAAACATTTAATGGTGGTTTGGCCAAGCAGAGAAAATCTAATATATATGTTTTTGCAGGGCCTCCTCTTCCTATAAATCTAATTTCTCCTTCTCTTTTCCTTTTTCTGATTCCGTATGGCTCTGGAATTTGTTGGAATTTCTGCAAGCCGGCTTGAGCTGCAAAGTTCTCCTTCCTTCTGCTTGTTTAACAAACGTGCAGTACCTTTCAGGACATGGGTGGTAAAGCGGAGACAATAAACATTTCTGATAAAAGCGTCCTTAGTGAGAGGATGATTTTTATCAAATGCTGTACATTGTCTCATAAGACGGCATGTGAAAAAGATCTGGGAGAAGAGGTAAACATTCATTCCTGCAGCAAACTTTAAGAATGGCCAGCTTAAAACAGCTTATAACAGTCTTCATACTTTAATAGATTTGATTTTCCACATGGCTTCATTTTGTCTGGGTGGCTAACTGACACAATTTATACCTCTCTTCCTTTCCCAGGTCACTACAGTACACCATTCAGTAAAGCATGCCTTAAAGCTTGTCTGCATTATATGACCAAACTTCCATTCATTAGTGTTTGAAACACTTCAGCTGTGAAGGAACTCCTAAATGCTACCATGTGTGACGCCTTTGCGTAAAAGCAGCAGACGGGAGGGAAAAAAACCCACATGAACGGGTACTCACATGCTCACATGAATGCGCACACGCGGACACACACACACACACACACACACACACACACACACACACACACACACACACACACACACACACACACACACACACACACACACACACACACACACACTCTATCCTGGGCTTTAACCACAGGCCACTGCTTACTGCAAACCCTTTGCAAAAGGTTTCAAACGTTCTCTTCCCCCAAGACTGAAGGAGCTGTAAATCCTGGGAATAAACACACACACAAATGAATGGATTACAGCTTAAAAAATATAACCACCGCAGCATCAAGTCATGAGATTTCACACCGGTTTTGTTTAGTCTGCTCTGGGTTATGTGGGAAACGTGGAACGTTTGAAGCTACCTCGCATCTGCTCCCAACCCCCAAACGGCAGGCTTCACATATTTAAGCAGCACGTTTATACCTCTTGACAGGCAACAGGCCATGACCCTGAGATTCTCTATGGAGTCCCGGCCACAAAGGAGGATGTAGCAGGATCAAAGCCACGGACGGACGTGAGAGAGACAAGCCAAGGTTCAGCTGCCCTCTGACCTTGTTTTTTCACTTAATATTTAAATTCCAGAAAGTCATTAAGCTGTTCGGCAGATATGCTCGTCACCGTCCCCAAATGACTCACTTCTCATTATGACAGGAGGTGTGGACTTAGGTAACTACCCTGAAACAGACCACAGATTACACGCCGGCAGATATATGTGATTCCTTCTTCTCCTGGTTAACAAATTAATAGAACGCAGTCAAGCTGGAAAGCCCCCTGGATGGAACTGTAATTATTCCATTTCTAACTGCTCGATTTTTCTAGACTATCTGGAAACCAAAGTACTTCCAAATCCGGAAGGAAGTCCAATTTTCAGGCCATGAACTTACAAAGACCTTGTAGTAGATGGAATGTGATCAGCTTTTCAAAACCTTCCCAGAAACTCTGCTTGATCTGAGCTCTTGAAACTCCTGATATGTAAGTGGTTTATTCAAATCCCTTAGACACAACTCAGCTGAAAATGATGGTCCCTCATCCTCATATTGTTTCCTTTATTTAACGGTTCTTAACACAACATGGAGAGTTGTTTTATTTCCACCGACACTGAAATGCTTCTACTAGTAGCTGTCAGTTAGTACTGGGTACATAACTAGGATGTCAGAGGGTGGGAGCCTCACTCCGTCAAACTTCTGGAGGTCATGCAGCTCTCACACGCTCAGAACGATGGTTTTCTCAGTGTTTGGTTCTTGGAGAGCTCTCTCTTCCTGGCATAGCCCTGACTGGCCATCCTCCAAAGGACGGCATGGCTGCCAGGTGGATGGTGTTGGCGGGGCACGTGGCACCTCTCACCTCTGCAAGACCCAGTGACTTGGCCTTTTGCTACATGTATGGTTGCTGTGACAAAAGTGTGCGTGTAATTAAGAGAAGAAAAACCCTCTTCGTTGTTTTGTTTTGGTTCCACGATTCATTTACTGAACTGGGGCAGGTGATTTGACAGCAGATTGCGAGATAAGGCTGGGAGAGAAGAGTTTTTGCTTTCCCTCCCAGGAGCCATGTGGGTCACGGATGCATGAAGATGGAGTCGGGAAATCCACCTTCAGCTGCCCTGTCACGGCTGACCAGACTTCACACAGGGCCCTTCTGCGGTGCAAAGAGTGGACAGGACCCGGTGACGGAGGGAATAAGCGGCAGGTTCTGACGTCCCCCAGGGATCTTACTTTCATAGCAGAGTAGTCGGTAGGGACCCTTGAGATTCAATCCTCTGCAGTTAACTTAGAAGACACTGCCATTACTGCAGGTGATAGCTTGCAACTTGAGATATTTATTTAAATTGCTTCATGTTCGCAACATACGCCCAAAGGATCTTTGACCTTGGGTAGCCCCCCAAGAGCAGCTCTGAGGCACTAAGGAGGTGGAGAGACCATAGCCAAGCATCCTCCACATCTCATTAGGCGCTGGCTGGTGAGATGGGAAGGCCAAGAAGCCACAGTCTGGTAAGGAGGCTTACCGTTGGAATGGGGCTTCACGAATGTAGGATAAAAGGACTTTTCAAAGTGAAAGTGCATAGTGACATTTTTATGAGTACCAGCCACTAAGGCCTCTAAACACAGAACAGCCCCCAGCCATCCACTCAGTTACCTTACAAAGACCGCTGAGGCTGTACCACACTGGGGTGAAACATGGATTTTTTGGGCAGAAAACTGAAGAGAAGGAAAAGAAAATGGGCAGAGTTGGAGAACTATATTTTTATTACTACTACGGAAAAATTGCACTCATTTTGCCTTAGTCTTTCTTTTGTTGCCCCCAAAAAGGAATTTAATTAAGTGTAACTCTTTCATTGCTTTCATTACGCTTGTGGAAGAAAACCCCCACTGAAACCTAGATATATAGTTTGCACCTATCTCCATCCTTTTAATTTGGTTCAGCACATTGCATGTGGCGTATACCCTTGGGTACACTTCTGCTAACTTATTCAAAAGGAGGAAGAAGACATCCCAATAGCCACCCTGATCCCCTAATGTTGGATGGAATTTTTCAATGTCTTAGGCGTTTAACCATAGATGTTACCACACAGGCACGGGTGAGGGTGTGCGCTGGAGGAAGGTTCAGTGTTTAATGTGACAGCTGAAGCTCTGGGTTTAATTTTCAGATGCAGACTAAACAGCAGATCTGCAGTGGAAAGGAGGCCAGTGAATTTTAAATGGAACCGAGAAGTGGAAATACTCTCCCCTCAAACTTTAGGAGTGCTGTCACCATGATGCCCCTCTTTGTGTGTAGAAGGAGTGCAAAGTCATAGACATCCACGCCAGCTTTAATAAATCCTTATTTTTTCCCCTTGGTTGCAAAGAATTCTGTAACTCTCATCATAAAATGCTGCAGGCTACAAATACATCTGTAATTTAAGCTGTCTTGCCAGTAAACCTACCAATACCTGGTAATTTAGAAAGCGTAGTTATGGTTTAATGACGTTCTTTTTGTCATCTTAGTATGTCCAGTTCCTTAAGCACTTGGAATGCCACACTCACGAGTGTTTCATGTTCGTCGTGACTATCTCGAGCCAATCCCGCCGGAACAGAAATTACGGGCTCTCCTCAGCAGCAGTGACCAGAAACAAGTTTTCAAGTTCCATCTGCAGCTAAGTGACCCTCAAGACCACAAAGCGGACTCTCTATTTCTGGGTCAGATATTTTAATTTTAAATGGACTGGGGCTGTTTAACTTAATGGAAAGTGATTATTTCCTCCAACTAGGAAAACTTTATATTGCATTTTAAAAAACATATCCACTGGAACCTACTTAAACCCCATGATCAGGCAAGTGCAAGGGATTCTGGTAGAAACGGTAGGGGGGAAATATGTTTTTCAAAAGGAGACTTTAGAAGTTGGGATATTTACGGTATTTGTACCTGATCTTTTTTTTGTTTTTTTTTTATTTTAGTTTTATGTATCGGATTGGCCAAAAAGTTCGCCCAGGTTTTTTGTAAGATGTTACGGAAAAAACCCGAACAAACTTTTTGGCCAACCCAATGTATACAAATATACAAGCATCTACCTTGCATGTGCTACCATCAATGTAATAAAGCCAGTATAAGGTCTTATTGGGGGATATTTGAAGTAAAGAAGGTTGATCCTAGATGTCACTGACCACAGGCACCAACCCTGGCATTAATGGGTGTATAACTTGTGCCTTATTCTCACTGTGTCAGACCGGTAATGAGAATACTCATCTCGCTGCCCAGCAGGGTGTGAGAAAAAATGTGACAACCAAATGGGAAAACTTTGAAAAAAAGAGTAAAAATCCTGTAAGGCTACGGTGTGGAGCTATGATGATTAATTATAGCTACTCATTCTGTGTTTCTTTACCTGTGATTCAATGATAGATTGTTGAGAAAGAAAGGAAAAAAAAAAACCCTATTATTAAACAATGCCTCCTCAATAAAACAAAATAAGACATCTTAGATTTGTAAAATACACTCCTGTTGGTCTCATTCATGCCTCTGGTCAGAGTTCCATTACTGAAAATATTGTAAACAGAGGTAATATTTATCCCTGGGATACTACGAATTTCTTTCCTGGGATGAAAGGCTATTTAAAAATATCTTCAGGAGGGAGTCTCAGTTTTCAGATGGGGAATTCATTTTCTGTATAAACTAACTGCAAGTCTCAGGATCCTGGAAGTCATGATTTCTGAGGATCACAAGCTTGATCAATTTTCCATGCCAGATCTAATTCGTGCTGAGAAGTCTCATGTTTAAAAAATAGCTAAAGATTTTCGCATGAAGGAAGCACTCAGAAGAAGGAAATTCATTTCAACATTTCCCAAATTGTTGAGGAATGTCCTTCCTTTTATGCAGAGTAGTTTTAAATAAAAGTGGCTAGATTAAAGGCTGCTTAGTGGTTATATTCTGGATATGTTTATGAATGGCACAGATTAGGAGAACCTTTTCTCTTTGTTTTCCATGTGTAAAAAATTTTTCCTAACTTGTATTTGTTGCCAGGGAACAGAACATTTCTGGATTTTAATCCTTATTGCGCCAAACATTTTTCATTATCCTGAGATAGGACTTTTGAATAAGATTATGAAAATATCAGTAATAATACTAAGCTAACAAATAATTCTTCAATAAGACATTTCAGTGTCCAGCAAACATTCTCTGAAGGTACTGAAAGTTTCTTGGAGAAAGCAACATATTTCTATTCAAACATTAAGGAATTTCTTAGAAAGGCCATGTTTTAAATCCGTTACTAATTATTCATATTAATTTTGGTCAGCAAGTTTGGATAATAAGAAGAAAGCTTACATATTGAATAAATAATCGTTTTTTTTAATCCAATTCACATCAAAATGCACAGGAAAAGCATTCTGCAACATGCCTAGAAAAGCAGGCAGACATGGCCATTTTATTTTTAGCCTAATCCACAGGCTTTACCACACAGTTAAAAACAATCACACTTAAAAAAAAAACAACAAAAAACTCCTATAGGAAATCCGTCAAGTCCAGAAATACTACATTTTGCCTTTTGGAGTTTTATATCTTGCCCCAAATTGAGTGATGTCCTTTCACTTCCGTTAGAAGTTTATGTCATCTCTGTAAGACACTCCCTGCCAAGAAACAGCTGACTTCATCTTGCCAATATTCCTTTATTACAACTAAGCTAATGACTTCATATGTTTACGGTTAATAATCATTTTGATATGCTTCCTCTGCCCTCCCCCCGTGCTGCTAGATCCTTGAGCTACTTTATTACAGGGGTTAAATGTTGCTTTCTACTTGGCTCTCCTCCTCCCTTGACCTTTGCAATGTCAGAGGTCAGAGGTTAAATCAAAAAGTATTTCCTATACAACAAAACAGTCCCACTCAGGGCAGGCTTTGATACAATTCTTCATGTTTTGCCAGTTGGTACCAAACATTTATTGGCCCACAAAATATTTTACCAGCTTGAAAGGGCGTAAGTTAGAAAATAACTAAATCAGTACTCTTTATGACTTAAGCGGTATAAATCACTATTCTCCCTGAGTGAGTAGAGAGTGCCTCTTTTCTTCAAGTCTGATTTATGATGAACTATTGACTGTACTGGCCAAGATACCACGTGAAGGATGAGTGTGAGAGTGAGAACTCTCCCTTCTTCCTCCTTCCTCCCTTGTACGTCTAGACTGAAAGCCCCCAGGAAAAATGCCTTCTTTGAGAACAAGATGTTGACTGCAATTCATCAACCTGCTTGTCCCAAAATGAAATCTCTCATTTTGCTCTAAACAATGTTTAGGTTGTCTGAAATATAAACATCCTTAAAACTGCCCTTGAAGTCTCTGTAAAAACATTCAGCTTTTTTTTTTTTTTTTTTTTTAAGGGGGGAAAATCCCATGATAACCAAGGCTTACTGAAATTTCTTTGCTCCGATACACACCACCCACAGAAGATGTTACTCCCAGGTAAAAGCTCTATTTCGAAACAGAAAGCTTTGTTTCCAGTCTTTTAGAAACTGAAAACTTTCCAGTTCTCTCACTGGGAAGTTGAAAAGGAGCAGGTTTCTACCTGTCTTAATTGCTAGAGGTGTAGCTTGCCAGGGCTGTACAACAATGAGGAAATTGGGTTGAAAGGAAGGAGAACTTAGGATTTTTAAAAGCTGTTTTTACCCTTTGGGTAGGGCTCAGGTGAGAAAATATGTCTGAATTATATATAAGGACTCACTTCTAATCTCAGTTTAAAGCCTTAAAAGGGGGAAATCAAGAGACAATAAGATATCTAATAAACCAGCAAGATCTTTTCAGAAGTCTGAGATGGAGTGAGATTTTTTTCTTATCAAAATGAAAACTTGAGAAACAAAGCCCCCTCTACCAATAATAATAACCTGATACACTATGGGATTTCTCTTATAAAAACAACAGTAGCAGAAACAAAACCTACCACTGTTGCCTACTCAAGTTGAGAATGTAATCCATGTGGCTGAGAAATCAACTTTCAAATTGCTAAAAAACTAGGAAATTAGCTAATTTCTTACTTTATCACTTTAAATGAAAATATAGTAGAGTTCTCCAGTAAGCTTTGTTTTCACTGGTTTGGGAATTTAAAAAAAAACAGTTAACATAAATATTAGAGATTTTCCCCTTTAGATTTTTAAGATTATTAAGGTTTGCAGCTGATGGTACCTGGTGGACTTCCCAAGCACAAACCCCTGTGGTAGGGTTTTCCTTAAATTTTTATTCCTCACAAGATGCATGTACTTATATACACAAATGCACATGAATAAGATTTATCATAATCCTGAATTTGTCTCCTTAGAATGAACTGTGACTTTCTGTAACCCAGTTTCGAGAAGTGGCATCCTTGAAGTTCTGAGCTTTCAGAATTTGATGGCATGAGGATACTTCAGAAGAGAGTCTTTGTACTTCCACACATATGGAATTACATACAAGCCAAGTGATTCTAACTGCTTTAGTCCTAATGATAGGATGTAGCGATCACCGTAAAATTACCCCTAAGTTAAAAAAATCCTTATTTTAAAAACGTGCAGTGAAAAACACTTGAGGTCAAAAAGATAGTAGTTTTGAACTAATTAGAATTCTAACGTTTTTGAGAATACAAATCTCTGGAAATAAAAAACCTAGCATACAAAAATAAGTCAGAATGTAATAATACTCCCTGGAATGTATACAAGTCTCTTCAAAATGTTCTTGGGAGTAAGGTAAGATGCATTGTTTTTATCCCAGTTCATAGATGGATACATAGGGAACAGAGAGATTAATTCACCCATTGATGGGGCCAGAAAGCAAAACCTAGGTCTGCTTAGACACTGCTGAGTCCTTTTCTTGGGATGTAAAATATTTAATCGTGCTAAAATTTTCACCACCTCAAAACAGGACCTGAATGTAACCCTTCAAAGTAGTGTTGATGAAGAAAGGATACGAGCCTGAGTTAATCCAGACTGCTACATGGAAAAGCCATCTGGGAGGGTATTTTGAAAGAAACAGATGGAAAAGGAAGAGATTCTTTTGAATGTGATGTAAAATTTACATTATCCTCCATGAACTTCTGTGTAGTCCCCATGTTTATATAATTCATCACTGTGTCCTTAGACAATATAGATTAGGAAGCCCAATGAGCTCATGTTCTTTTTTCTGAGTCTGAACTCTCCTTTCAAGGGCAAATCTGGAGCAGGGTCTGTAGGTCTGTAACACAGCCAGATTGATCAGTGAGAACCAACCCAATCCATCTGTGGTTTCTTTGATATGATTGATTCTCTTAGGACAAAAATTTATGATGTCACATCATTTCTTGGTATATTACTGCCCAATTTGCAGTCAGTTTCAGACACATTCATAATCTCCACCAATGATTTATCTGTCTCTGGCTCTTTACTTTTGAATATGCCATTCATCTCATCTGTAACATCTTCCCCTCTTTCCCTAATCTATGTCTTTATTTTTTCTTCTGTAGCTAAACAACAACAACAAAATTGAAACTCTTCTGGGGATCATCCCTTTAAGCAACACATGGCATTCCACTCATTCATCTGTATCCCATTGTGCGTCATATAGATTGATATTCTGTGCTCATTTGCTCAACAAATGTTCAAATGTCTTCTTATGTGTGTTCACTGAGTATCTTCATCCCTGGCTCTACATTACATTCACTTGAGGAGTTCATAAAAAATACTAATGCTTGGGTTTCCAGACCAAATAATCAGAATCACTGAAGGGTGGGGCTAGTGGTGTGTAGGTAAATGTTCAACAACTTGCTCTCCAGTAAAAAAAAACGTCCTGATTTGTAGTATTTTCCAAGTTCCATGGTGTAAATACTCCTACCATAGTGGATTTCAAGTTACCTACTTGCCATCAGTAAATATAAAATTTGGAAGAGATACTCACAGCTGCCTTACAAGGGCTGGTTCCAGCACATACCACTGGGTAGGGTTCAGGATGTACACACACACACACACACACACACACACACACACACACACGAACACACGCACACACGCACAGAGCTGTCAGTCAATTCAGCATCTGTGGGGGATTGGTTCCTGGACCCACCACAGATACCAAAATCATCACTGGGTAGGGTCCATACACACGCATGGGCACACACACACACACACACACACACACACACACACACACACAGAGTTGTCTGTCCTTCAGTATCTGAGGGGCATTGGTTCCAGGACCTTCCTCAGATACCAAACTCTTCAGACACTCAAGTCTCACAGTTGGCCTTTACTCCGTAACTGTGATTTTGCATTCACCAATTCAACCAACTATGGATCGATTGTGTAGTACTGTAGTATTTTTTGAAAAAAATCCACGTATAAGTTGACCATCACAGTTCAAACCCATGTTGTTCAAGGGTCAACTGTATATGGCATATAATATACAACTGTATATATATATATATATATATATATATATATATATATATGTATATGAGTGTATATATATATATATATAAAATTATATTTATATTATCTGTAGGTGATTCTCATATGCAGCCAAGGGTAAGAACCTCTGAACCAGACTACACATTTCTCAGATGCACGTGACTAAGTTTTCGTTCGCCTTATCTTCCCTAAACCCCAAGAACAGAGACTGAATCAAAGTTGTTAACAGACCACATAAGGTTATTAATCTACTGTTCACAGCCCATGATGCAACAGCGAACACTGCAGTCTCCTTTGACCCCAATGCACAGATTTATAAATTCATTTGCTCTTTTTTAAAAAAATTCCTTACTGATTTCCTTACTGATGAAGCATGAGAAGCTAAATATATTTGGGATCTCCTACTTAAAAATGTCAAGCTTGGTTTACATTTTGTTTTGTTTAATATTGCATAGAAACACTTGAACACAGTGTACTTATTTTTAGTGCCCCCAACACTCTTGGCTTTTGGGAAAGGGAACAGCTATGAGGAGGATTTTTTTTCATGGAAACTCTGTTTTTATTCTATTTAAAGCACACGTGTAATTATTCAGATGCATTTCCCCTGTGTGCTTTTATATCTGTTTAGAAGCTTCATTTCTCTTTCAAGCTGCATTTGTAAAGAATAGTAGACACAGGAGATTGTCTGAATGGTCTTTCCCAGGCAAGGCAACATTGTCCCAAGAGAACAGGGTGCAAGGTACAGTTTTAGAGACCACTAAGGAAAAGATCCCAGGGATAAATTATATGAAAAATCTACAAAGAACTTGGTAACCCATGACACTGCTTAATAACTTCGGCAGGTTCTGCATGACGCACCTAGATCTCCCGGGCATCTCTTTCAACCCAGAAAGGGAGAACAGCAAGATATTTTCACATTTTAATAAAGATCACATACTTAGCAATCATGGTTAATTTATTCTTCAAGATATACTTCCTCAATAAGCATGATTCTTATGCTTCTATGTACAGATTATAGTTGGGACAAGGAACTCCAGGCATACGGAACAAGAGAAGTAAAGCTGGTTCCTAATTTTGATGTTGCCAAAGATGTCAGAAACTGTGATTCAGCCTAACTGAAGTGAGACCTGAGAGTTCGTCAATAGCAAAATTAGTATAACCATTTCCCAATTTCCCAGTCTTCTTTGGGAGTGTTTTGGGATCACCAAATGTTATGGAATAATTCAATGAATAGATATGTTTCCAGTCATGGATCATGATATATTTTGTGGCTAATAAGTCCTGTATCAGGTCAACGGAATATGGATAGGGAGATGGAAAGGACAAAACTTGATGTTTAAGAGTTGGCAAAACACATGATAAGATTAAGTATTTGTTTTATATGAGGCACTAAAAGGTTTTATTTTTTTAAGTATTTTTATTTGTTCTGTATACTTCAGGCCTTGATCTTTTAGAATTTTTAAAAATCTCAGTCTATGTATTCTTGACTTTGTCTGAAGGATACAACCAATTTTCAAGAATACTACAATGCTGACACAAGACTAGAAAAATACTAATTAAAGATTTAATTTGGGGTCATATTTTTTTCACTATTTATATTAACTGGGGAAAAAAAGCATAATGAGCATCTCTTACCTGAGCAGGCTTCTTCTGAACAACTTGTTGAGGCTAAGAAAGAAAGAAAAGAATCATTATAATTTAAAAGGAAACACACATAATGAAAATAATCAAGTATACATGTTTTAAACATAGACACTTGTCTGCAAAGACAAAAATTTCAAGGTTCAGATGGTTTATTTCAGGTTAAAGGGTGTTTATTCATTATCTTCACATGTTAAAGAAATACAATGCAGGTTATCTCCATTAAAACAATTCCCAACTAAGGTTCTGCAATACATACCAATTACATCAAAATAAACTTGCTCTTCTATTCACTTTGTTTTAGCCTGTATATCACAAAACTTAGGAAGTGAAAGGGCCTAATTTATTAATATTTTGGTTTTTAAAAAAACCAGCTTTACTGAGATATAATTTATATTCCATAAAATTCACCCATATGAAGTGTAAACAGCAAAGTATTTTAGTATATTCAGAGGGTAGTACAAACATCACCACAATCTAATTTTAGAATAATTTCACCTCTTGTGAAAGACCCTGTATCCATTATCACCTACTCTCCATTCCTTCCTGCTTCCCTAGCCAACCTCCCATCCCTACCCAATCACTAATCTACTTTCTTTCTCTATAAATTTGCCTATTCTGGACATGTCATGTAAATATATGGTCTTTTGTATCTTTTGTAATCATACAATATATGGGCTTCTTTCACTTAGCATAATGTTTTCTAGGGTCATTCTGTTATAGCATGCATCAGTAATTCATTCCTTTTTATGGCCAAATAATATTCCATTGTACGGATATGCTACATTTTGTTTACCCATCCATCAGTTCATGAACGTCTGGGTTGTTTCCAACTTTTGGCTATCATGAATAATGCTGTTACGAACCTTCTGTATAAGAAAACTTCATGTATAAGTTTTAGTGTGTACATGTTTTCATTTCCCTTAGGTACATAGCTAGGAGTGGCATTTCTGGGTCACAAAGGTAACTGTACGTTAGGCTTTTTGAGGAGCTGCCAGACAGTTTTTCAAAGCAGCCTCACCATTTTACATTCCCACCAGCAATGTATGAGGATTCCAATTTCTCCCCATATGTGCCAACACTTGTTATTGTCTGTCTTTTTAATGATAGACATCCTACTGGGTGTGAAGGTGAATGTCATTGTGGTTCCAATTTGAATATTCCTAATGGCTAGTGATGTTGAATATCTTTTCATGTACTTTCTGGCCATTGGTATATCTTCTTTAGAGAAATGTCTATTCAAATCTTTTCAAAATGTATTTGGCTTTTCATTATTGAGTTATAAGAGTTCTTTATATGTTCTGGATACATATCCCTTATCAGAATATGATTTGCAAGTATTTTTTTCCATTCTGTGGGTTTGTTCACCTTCTTGATGTTACCATTTGCAGAATATTTTGTTACACCTATATCTGTGTATCTTTATCATCTATATGTATTTAATTCTGGATGTAGTGCAACTCCCCTCTTTTGAGTAAAATACCTGAGGAAACTTTTTTCTACTCAGCCTAAATTAACTGTCCAATATTTAGAGTATTAGAAAAATATTTAAGTTATTCTTTGGTGTTGTAAAAGGTGGATCTGAAGCCCAAGTTTTTTAATGGATTACTTCCAGTACTCACTCTCATGTCTGAATATAAGCCTTATTTATTCTATCTACACATCCCTGAGATTTGCAAATACAACTGAACCACTTTGATGTGGGCAGTGACATGCTTCTGTGGTACAAATGAAAGAAATAAAATTGCTACAGAAGTTAAGGTAAATTCACTATATTGTGAAGGGGTAGAGCTTCTATTCATTTTCTTTCAGAATTTCAGTGATGGTGTGATGTCTTATTGCCACTATAGTAAACGTGTTTTATAAAAATCATCAGAGCTTTTTTTTTTTAAATGAACAAGATAAAAATAAAAGAAATGGCAAAATACTTTTGTTTACTGAAAAAAAAAAGTTTGAGTTTAAACCACAGTAGAGATGACATCATAAAAGCCCAGGTTTTGAGATGATGTTTTCTCCAGGTGGAAGCCAACCAAGGATGATTAGGACTCCTTGCCTCTTAGGATTCAAATGTGTGTGCTAAGAGAGTATTCATTTCAAAAGAGTCATTTGTAAGAACAGACCACTCTTCTCCCCTCTCTTTTTTCCTGCTGATTACACCTGTACACATGTTTACTCCCAAACCATTTCAAATCCTCACACATTCTTGCAGGCTGACTGGTTCCTACTGCTCAGAAGTCCCCCTCCCTTTTTGGCCTAGGAGCCCACATTCATGTGACTCCTGCACACTGCGGGTCTCAATGAAATCCTCTGAAAGGGCTGCCAGCTCACCCAATTTTCCATGAATTAGGTCCTGACACTTCAATGAGGGGAAAGACAATGTCTGAAACCCTGCCAGCCCTGGCTCCCGGCCTAGTTCGTGTCACAGAACTTCTACCAGCTGCCCTTCCACACAGCACTTCATACTTTTCCGACCACCAAACAAACAGACCCTTGAGGACTTTCAATGCTGGTTGGGGTTCTGGCTGCCAGGATGTTTTCCCAGCCCCTGGCACCCAATGGCTCCAGACTGTGCCGAGAACGTTTTCTGTTGTTGTTCTTTTGTGTTGCTTTTATTCTTATGAATGGCTTTGGTAGAAAATGCAGATGGAAGCACAATACTACTGCCATTCATAAAATGGGAAACGAAACAAACTGCTGTCTGGAAGTTTTGGGGGGACACCAAACAAACTGCAAATCTCTTATCTTCCTTGGGGCATCTGCTAGCTTAGATACCTAGAAACCAGTTGCCCCCCAGGGTTCTTGTCATTAGAAGCATGGTCGACCACTACATTTTTCTAAGAAAAAACGGATAATATCAACTGTGCATATTAATCTTGAGTGTGGTTAGCTGTATATTTGCCTGTGCCTTAATAAATGAGTAATAGTTTACACATGCATCTCCCATATAGAAGCTAAAATCTTTTCTGTTTTCAACATCTGCCCCTTTGTGACTGGAAGGACCCAGGTCTTGTTATTTTCATTTGCTCACAGGGAAACTAAGGCAGAGGGAATTTAGATAACTTCCATGAGATCATTTTCTAAAGCTGAAACGACCAGGGTCTCCTCATTCTCTTAATCTCCCATATAATGCTCTGAGGAAACCCATTCTCAACCTTTTAAAAACAGTCAAATCCGATTCAACCCAGGAGGATAAGCTATACTTCACAGCCTTGGTTTCCACCTCCAGATTCAGTCTTCTCCTTGGGATGTCTCAGGGTTCCCCTCCCCACCCCACTCCTACCACAGCCAGGAAGCCTCATGGTTTTGTGAGCAGGGCTAGCTCTGATTCTCCTAGGCTGCTGATGGAGAGTGAACCCTGGGGGGCAAGAGGCAGGCCTGCAAGGTCCAGCTGTTCCCCCTCCCCGCTTGGAGATTCTGCCTTCATCACCTGCTGTGGAGTGTCTGAGGACGTCCCTTTTAAAGGCGTGGGTTTCACAACGACTGTTCTATTGAACAGATAGCAAAGCCCTCCAAGCTCCTGATTTAGACACTTTTTTTTAAAAATTTATTTTTGTCTGCGTTGGATCTTTGTTGCTGCGCGCGGGCTTTCTCTAGTTGCGGCGAGCTGGGACTACTCTTCATTGCGGTGCGCGGGCTTCTCGTTGCGGTGGCTTCTCTTGTTGCGGAGCACGGGGTCTAGACACGTGGGCTTCAGTAGTTGTGATATGAGGGCCCAGTATTTGTGGCTTGTGGGCTCAGTAGCTGTGGCTCGCAGGCTCAGTAGTTGTGGTGTGCGGGCTCTAGGGCGCAGGCTCAGAAGTTGTGACACACGGGCTTAGTTGCCCTGCGGCATGTGGGATCTTCCTGGACCAGGGATCGAACCCGTGTCCCCTGCATTGGCAGGTGGATTCTTAACCACTGCGCCACCAGGGAAGTCCCCTGATTTAGACACTTCTGATGGTTCCATTTCTAGTTAAGTCTGTGCACACGGGGAATTGATACAGTTTAGGTGCTCTGTAGACCTGGCATGCCAACCTTTCCAAGCACTCAGATTTTGAGTTCCTTATAAGATTGGTACACTTTTCAAATAGCTTGTAATGAAAATCTCTCATTCCGCGGTTGCAGTTTAACTTCTAAAATCCAATGGGTGGAAGAGAGCTTCCTCCCAGAACAAAAGAACATCAACAACAAAGGACTTTGAAGAAATGCTTTGAATTAATATAATGTTAAAATAAAACTGTGAAGAGAATTAAAAAACCCATCAGCTGAATGAATCATGAAAAGATTAAGAAGGGCGCTCTCTAACCACGGGGACTTCAGTGTGCAGTTCTCTGCAGGTTAACCCTTATACTGGACTAGCTCAGACAAATGGAAAGTACAATCTTTGAACAAATAAATATTATTGTTAAAGTCTGTAAATAGCTTAGGATACAGCATGCTAAGAAAGTGCAAAGGATATGAAAAAGGAAAGAACCTATTTTGGGATTTCTGAGATCATACAGCAAACCAGTATTTCTCGCAATGAAAGGGAAAAAGTTACTGAATTTTTAATGTCCACAGAGTATTTTGGTTTTTAAGATTTTGTAGAAAGACACTGGTGTAGGAAATTTATTTCAGTATAATTAAGGGGCTCCCCAGCCCTCCTGAGAATCCAGCCTATGGTTCCAGGGAGTCTAGGTATTTCAAAGCTGATGCCTAGACAGCTAAGCTACCCATTCTAGTAGGTACTGAAAGAAAATCCTTCATAACAAAGAACCTGACCATTAGTAGTTCATTTTAATACTAATTTAAACATTAAATGAAAAGAGGCTTGAACTGGGCTTAACCACTCAATTAAAAAAAAAAATGAGGTACAATGTATAGTAAAGTAAGGATGATCATTATGCAAAGGGTCTTACGTTGACCTTTGAAAGAAAATAGTCCTTCATTGGATCTCCGTGCAGATGGGTCTTTTGGTTTTATGTAAGTAGTAGACTTTTAATCTAATTATATTTTTTGTTTTACTGCCAGCTAGCAATAGGTGGTTTTGTCCCCTTGGTTTTAAAATCATAAGACCACTGTTGAGTCAAGAGGTACTTCTGTTCCCTAGCACAAACTTCATGTAGATCGTTTTTGCATTCTCATAGCAGTATAGGGCAAGACAGATCTCCTAGCTGTTTACTAAAAAAGAATTTTAAAACCCTCATTTCTTTGTGAGACATGAAAGGCCCCTAAAATGTTAACTCTCATTTCTAAATGAAAGTTAACATTTTAGGGGCATTTCACAGCTCACAAAATAACAGCTCACAGGATAAGCTCAGTCATTTAAAATTTAAAATTAAATATGGTATCCTGCTAAAAAGATATTTGTTTTTAAACTTCCCAAAGAGTCCTTTATGGCCTAAGTCAGCTCATGGAGATAGGGGCACTTATGTTTATGCTTGTATCCATACAAGTGCAACCAGGTCCATCTTCTGCCGGAGCTGACTGATGAATTTCCCCCACCATCTGGAGAAAATTTCAATAAACAAGTCAACCTATTGCTCTATTACCTCAACTGCTTTCTGAACCAAATTCATTAAAAAGTATCAAATTGAATAAGTAGACACAACTCCGATTATATAAACTGTCCAGTCTCTATGTAAACACTCCAAATACAGCCATGAACCAGGAAGGCCAGCAGCAACTTCATGTCATGTACTGTACAAACTGACAGGAATTCTTTTTACTTGTGATTTGAACGATATCCTTTTTGACCCTTTGTCCCAAGTAGTTTAAAGTCTCAAAAGATGACCTTTTTCTCTGTATATAACCATTTACCAAGATTCACTTTCATTTATGTGCTGAGAAATATGCTTTTCATTTTCAGTCTCTGAAATTTCACAGTGCAGTTCTGAATATATATATATATATATATATATATTTGAATATGACATTAACCCAACTGGAGGGAGACTACCATCATCAAGAATGAAAATTCTTTCTTGCATTTCATGAAATGAGGTAATCAACACACTTGTTCATGGTGCTCTAGATTTAGTCTTAAAACTTCAGTATTTCAGAATGTCAAGATTTATATTTGGTCCCTTTAAAAAATGAACTGTATGTGCTATAGGTTTTGAACCTTTAAAAAAAAAAAGGCTAAGACCCTCTCCCTCTTCTCTTACAAATCAGATCTTATCCACGTGGAATCCTACAACAGGAAGCAGACAAAATGGTACTTCTAACTGGAGTGCCGATGCCTCATTCACATGGCCTCCCAACCCACTCCCTGTCTTCCCAGGATGTCCCTGAGGCCCTCAATGCAACACCAAGAGCTCCAGGAAATGTAAAATAACAGTCTCTGATCTCTAGGTGCAAATCCTCCATCATACCCGTATCACCAGGATAGCTGGAGTCAGAGCATCTTCATAGCGTTCACTCAGTGTGGTGTATACTGTTAGGTTGAACCATATGGACTTGAGTTTTTGTCAGTCAAAACCAGTCAAATAGCAACAATTTCATATGGTTTAACCTAATAGAATCAAGGAAAGGTGGCCGTTCTCACTAACAACTATATAATTTTTGTGATTTGTCGTTAGGCTGTATCAGCCAACAGATTTCTGTACTTTTTATGAACCTCGATCCTGCACTCAATCTCCCTGCTTATGACTCTCCACCCCGCGTCCTGACGCTTAAAGTTATTTTGCCAAAGTTTTCTGCCAGACTCTGTGGTGAGAGGAGGGATTTGCCTTTACCAGGTGTGATGTTCTGGTGTTCTCATTTATTCTGCAGCCTTTCTTCTAGAGCACCATGTCTGTCTTTGTGACCATCTAGCTAACTTCTCATACCCACTCCAAGCCCTTCTGAACTCGACCTCTTCATTGAAACTGAATGGCTGGAGTGACTGGCATATAACAATTCTTGGTGGTTATTCAGGGTGGCTTTCTATGAAAACTGTGACTTCTAGTTCAATTTAAAATGAACGGTCAACTCTCAGTTCGTGACATACCTATACGGAGGTTGAGTTCAGAGCAGTCTCTAACACCAAGCGGTCAAAAAATTATTTGATCTCCCTAAGGAATGTTTTTGGTAATTAGATAGGAAGGTGTGTCTGAAGTTTGAAGAATTTCAGATCAAATGTTGGTTCAACAATGTGAGGATGAGACTCAGCTGTAGCTATATACAAATCTCACGCCTATTGCATATACCACTCTTACTGGGCTGAGAGTCTTCCTGTTTTAATGGCTTCCTCAGTTGAGAATGATCCTGCCCCCTTGTGGTGGGAGGCCTTAGTAAAGAGGAGAAACCATCCATCATAAGTAAGTAGCTAGTGCTAATTTTTCTCCAGCTTAGAAAAAGCCTGGGTTGGGTCACAACTTCTATATTTTGCACCTTCTGTGTGCACTTAGAGTTGACTGTGCAACGTGTGTTCACGTGGAGCCTCAAATGGTTACAATTTGACAGTAACATCTGGCCCTTAGAGAGTAAAGGAGATTTTGTAGTTCTCTGTACAATGTCTCCTATCAAGTGATAAATCTATGGGGAGTTTTGGCAAAATCTCTGGAATTTTTGCTCGGTATTGGGGAGAAGGGGAGGTGTTCTTTATTTTCTACTCAACTTGGCTTTACTCTTGGACTTATCGCAAAAGACAAAAGTAAGCATCATTTCAAAAGTATTTATTGGATTATTATAGTAAAGTGCCCTCGCTGCAGCTGACCTTGTTTAATCTGTTCAAGGATGAGAATAGTCACAATCTACTCTAGTTAGTGTTTATTAACATCAGCCTGAATGTGTATGGCAACGAGCCACAGTAGTTCTCCTGAAAACAGATTTGAGAGCCAATATTTTGGAGTTTTTGCCTTCCCTCTGGTACCTTTCAGACACCTTCAGAATGGAGGAGAAAGATCAACGAGAAATCCTTAAAAAAACCCTCAGCGTCCTGATTAGTTTCCAAAGCCAACCTTCTACAATTTGACCTGATGAAGTTATTCACTGGCTCATTAAATTTGAATTGATATTTGATAAACTACACATCAGATGGGCACTGGGCATACAAAATGAATATGAAATGTTTCCTAGTCTCAAGGATCCTAGAGTCTAATGGGGGAGACAAATGAGGATATTAAGAATATAACGTGAGACTTCCCTGGTGGTCCAGTGGTAAAGAATCTGCCTTCCAATGCAGGGGACGCAGGTTCAATCCCTAGTTGGGGAACTAAGATCCCACATGCCGCAGGGCAACTAAGCCCGCATGCCACAACTACTGAGCTTACGTGCCTCAACTAGAGAGCCTGCATCCACAAACTACAGAGCCCATGCACTCTGGAGCCTGCGCGCCACAACTAGAGAAGAGAAAACCCGCACGCCACAACTAGAGAGAAGCCCAGTGCTGCAACAAAGAGCCCGTACGTCGCAATGGAAGATCCCTCATGCCACTACTAAGACCTGATGCAGACAAAATAAATAAATAAATAAAATATTTAAAAAGTATAACGTGCAATTTTAGATTAATTTTCTCCTATGTTCAATGTAATCTTACGTGTAGAGAGGCATGCTCATCAAAGTAAAAAAAGAATAATCATAAGAAAGAAGAGCTATTTTCCCTCTAATAGGGAACATGAGAAGGTAGAGGTAAGTTCACTGAAGAAAAAAAATACAAGAAATTTGAAGACTTGATATAGAGGAAAAGTATCATTCATCCCTATCACGAAAAATACAGGTAGAAAGAAATTTTCTTTTTCACTCTGGAAAGTTAAAGATTAGAATTAAGTTTAAAAAAGTCAGAAAACGAAACAAAACAAAAATGCAGCTATGGCAGTAGTGTTGCTAAAACCATGGTTAATTTTTTTTTTTTTTTCCGCTCCGCGGCACGTGGGGTCTTCCCGGACTGGGGCACGAACCTGTGTCCCGTGCATCGGCAGGTGGACTCTCAACCACTGCACCACCAGGGAAGCCCTACCACGGTTAATTTTAAACTTAAAATTGTGCTCCTGAGCTGCAGCTCCTGAGCTACAGCATTTAATAGGGATTTTTATCTTACGGAAGATGGCTGTACTTTGGGGATATAAAGCATTCCGAAGTAAACAGTCACACACAGGTCGGGTAAAGAATATGTTGTCTCACGAGTAGACTTCACCTCAATTTTTATGAAAAAATTTCATCTCCAAGATTTGGGGGGAAGAATTCACCCTTAGGCAAAGGAGCTGAGTAAAAATTGTGAGATTAGTGTTACTCCATAGAAAAAGAATTAATCTTGTTTCAGACCTATGTACTCATCCTACAGGTCTTTAAACAGAAACACTATGCATTTTTTTGGTATTTTTTAAAGATGCAAATTATTTGTTTATTCTCTTTACATATTTCTTTTTTCTGTATATGACGATTCACAAAGCTAGTTCACTTTGCAAATGCACACGTGGCTAACAGCACCAAAGTGAAATGAATAAATATGTGGAACACTATGCTTTGGGTTTTGACAAATCAAACACATGTGCATGGATGCTATGGACTAAACTCAAACTTTAGCTCATGCCAACTTTAGCCAGACAGAAAGACTAATGGTCAATAATGGATAAAAGGAGACATCTATAAGATAATGGAAATTAAATTGTATACTATAGGAGATGAGCAATAATTAATACTCCATATTTGTTGGGGACATACTTGGAAGTCCATTTAAGACACAACATCTTAACATTTGATGGGTTATTCGGAGTGGTTATATGAAACTGGATTTGGACTTGATGAACTAGAGACACAATTTTTCGTATCACATGTAATACCCTTTTTTGTGTGTTTGCCCATTTGCATGGGATAGAAATCGTGTGATTTTTAAGTAGTTCTAATTACTTTTATGTTAATGAAAGAGATTTAGAATCAATACTTAGAAAACTTCTTTGATGCTGAGAACATCTGACTGGGTCGTAGACTAAAACACTTAAAAATGGTTTTACCACTACTATATATAAAATAGATAACTAATAAGGACCTACTGTATAGCACATGGAACTCTCCTCAATACTCTGTAATGACCTATATGGGAAAAGAATCTAAAAAAGAGTGGATATATGTATATGTATAACTGAATCACTTTGCTCTACAGCAGAAACTAACACAATGTTGTAAATCAGCTATACTCCAATAAAATTTTTTTTTAAATGGTTTTACAAAATGATTTGAGGAGCCAGTATTTCCCAGCAGCTATACTAGTTACACATGGAAACCGAATTTAAAAAGCTGAATCATGATTTTAGGCATTTCCTTTCCTTAAGGAAAGAGTCAGTAAATTTATTTGTAATCTCTTACACTGTTAAGGACTACAAAGGGATAGTTTATGGGTTGAGAGCTCTATGGTACTTAACTGAGTCATATCTCTCCTAGAACCCTAAGTTAGCAGTATTTTCTTGGCCTTAGCCTGGGACTGACTTTAGCAGTTGAGTTGTTTTTCTTGGAGGAGGTTTAATATTCAATCCGAGAAATGTTAACTATTCCTGAACATTAGCTTACGTCCTTGAACGCTTAAACAGTTGTAGAAGTAGGCTCTCTTCCTTGCACGTTCTCAAACTTCCAGAGTGTACCCAGCACGCCTGTCTTTCCAGAGAATACTTTCTTCCTGGACCCTCCCTGGAGGTTTTCTCTGGATTAATGTCCCTTTCTTCAGAATCTGTAAATTAAAACATCTCCCTTCCTTCTTCAGAAGAACCTCACATTTCATTAGGCTTGTCTCCGAAATCTCTATTTCAAACTCAAGCGGGATTGAGGCAACCAACCCCCTGCACTACCTAACTCAGCTCTAACTCAGCTCAACTGCTCTAAAACTGATGATTCTAGCATCGGTATACTGTCATCCTAAAAACTACATGTCTTTGTTTAGACTATTCCAGAAACGTCTCTCTGAACTCCGTTTCGTGATCACACCCATGGAATCAAACATTCTTTAACTACAATTCAGGATAAGGTGACATGACTCTTCATTTTGTATTTCTGTTGATCATATATGAGTAACAGAGCAAGGTACCATTTACAAAGTGATTTAACGTGCACTGTCTGATTTACCCCACAACAGCCATCTGCTGTTCAGATTTACGCACAAGCAAGCGGAACCCTAAAGACAGTAAATGGCTTACAAGGGATTACAAGGCCAGTATACAGCGAAGCTACAACTGCAGCCCAGGTCACATGGTTCCACAGCTTTTGCTCTTTCTACTATGCCACACTGCTGCAGTGAACAGCTTATTCTGTGCTTATTTTCTTATTAAAAATCAGTGCTATATGCAGCATCTCCTCTCCTCCATAAAAAGGGCATCTGTTTAAAAAGATAATAAAAGTCTAGCTTTCTAGGATTATGACTTCACTAAGAAGAAAAATGATCAAATAAGAAAAACTGCATTTTAATGTAATGATATTAAAAGATCTTAGTTCAGACGAAGGCTTCTAATATATTTAAAGGAAAAATCAGTATTAGGAAACTATTTTCATAGTAACAGCTTTCTTCTGGAAAAAGTTTTCTTGTCAAGAGATATAAATAGCATCTTCTTTCATACCAGATTTCTATAGAAGTAGAAATCCTGTGCTGCTATGTATATATATGCTTTCCTTTATTCTTTTATTTCCCTTATTCCCTTTGAAAAGTTTATGGAAAAAAATTCAGGCAAGTCTGTGAAGGCTAAGATTTCTGTGGTAAATGCTAATAAATTATTTTTGTTTTTTTCCCTGTTTATCACTTGCTCTAACATGTGACGGTGTTAAAAAATGTTAGCTCTAAATTCCATGGTGTTTATGACATAGGAAATAGTAGACACAGTTCCCGTATCTGTGGTGCTTATAATTTCATGTATTATATATATTATTGTCTGTGAGCACAACGTGAGGAAGAATAACGATGCCTGCTTCCCATCAGATGCCATACAGATCCTTCCATACAGACCCTTCATCTACATCATCAGACATCTCTCCTCATTCCCTGTGTCTTTCTACTCAAGAAATCTGTATGTCTCTTGCCTTTAATCCCTTGTCCTGTATGGCCTCTGCATTCACTGGCTGGTGCTTTTGTGAATGTGTTCATTTCTTTGGAATGTGACCACCCATGACACTTATTTTTTACCCACGATATATATAAATACACACTGCCATAGAGAGGGAGTCGTTTAAAACACTCCATTAAAGCCTGCATATATATATATATATGTAATATATATATATATTTACATTAAGGCACAATTACTAGTCAAAGCTATGGACGTGGACCACTCCATGCTCCAGTCTCAGAGAAGCTGTATCTGCAAACCCTAAGCAGACCGCGCCACCAATGGAAAATTCCCAGGGAAATTGCCCACCCACCTGACTCAGCTCCTAGCACACTTCCTGTCTTCTCCATAGAGTAAATATTCAAAAAAGGTTTTCAGCTGATTTCTACACCCTCTTCGTGCCTGGAGGAAGTCCTCCTCTTCTTCCAGTTCCTTTTCCTCAGGTTGTGGTGATACCCTTTCATAGACTTCATAAAAGGACGCTGAAGAAATGCAGATTCCTGAGTCCACTCCTTGATTCAGGAGGGACCAGTAACCCGCCTTATAAATAAGCAGCTGGGCCTCTGGACGTTACTCTGAGGAACATCGTCATAGGAAAACCAGCAAGACTGTAGTTGACACGAGGGAGGTATTTTCCCCAGGGATCCAAGAGTGGGGAGAGGGACACGGGTATATTTTTAAAACATGCGAAGACATATTAAATACGACTTTATCTCCCTCTATTTCCTGCAGATCAGTGTATGTGGGGAAGGGTAACAGAAATTTAACCAGTTTATAAAAATGTAGGTAATGAATTCTGATGAGTCTCAAGTATCCCACCAAAGAAAATTCCTCTTGTATGCTTTTGGGTACAACAGGGAACCCCAACTCAAACTGTCTTAATAAGGATATTATTATTATGAATTAAAAAAACCCACAAAAAACAAACAGAAAGCCTGGAGATGATGCCCCTCCAGAACTGGTTAATTCAGCAGGTTAAATGCAGTTGGTTACATCCTTGGGGTTTCAGATTCTTTCTATCTCTCTGCTCTGCCATCTTACATTTGTTCTCCCCCTATCTTCCCCAGAGTCACAAAGTGGGTATGGCTGTTCCTGGTGGCGCCTCCAGGAAAGTCAATGTCTCCGGGAGGAGAGACTATCTGTCACTTCCTCTGGTCCCAAGCAGACTGCTCTGCTCTCCTCTCCCTGCAAGAAGAATGGGATCACCATGACTGGCGCAGACAAATCAGACTTACCCCTGGGCTAGGAAAAGGGTCACCTTCTGTGAACAAAGCAGAAGAGGGGATGGATCTAGAATAGCCATCAGTTGGCTTTGATACTCTTCCCTGTGCCATTCCTTCTGTCTTTGAGCGCTTGACTCTGAGATCACCTGCACAAGATTTTTCTCTGCCTTGTTTGTCCCGCACTAGGGCATAAAGCTTTGGTCTTTGTCAAGCTGTTTCACAGGAGGTAGAAGAACAGGCCTCTTCGTAGGATGTACGCATTGCAGTGTTATGATTATTATGGAGATGGTCGTATGGGGGTTTTGCTTTCCCGGACTGTTTGGAATTTTCCTTTGGTGAATCCAGATTGGAGTTCACTTCATCGTGGACCGAAGGGTGTAGCTGTTCCTGACAGTTAGTTAAATGAGTGTGCCACGCTGCCTGGAATCCAGCTGTAACTCATTGGTCATGTCCAAAAGAGATTCCAGAGATGGGCAGGAAATAACTAACAGGAGCTTCTGCCCATCATCTGGAAGTCGACTAAATGTCGATTGACTTTTAACGGGAGTCAACCGGGAGTTCTGCTTTGCTAAATTGTAGAAGAGCAGAACCTGGGCTAGGGTTCTTGTGAGTGTGCTTGGGGCCTCTGGCTGCCCAGGCTTAGACCTTAGGCTGTCCCTACTCTGTGAATGACTTGCCTAGAGCTCTAGATAATATATGTCTTGGTATGTCTGGGCTTATTGCCAGATCCGTGTGTGCACCTCTGATCTTAGGAGGGACTGTTGGTGGTAGTAGTTTTTTTTAAATAAAGGAAGGATGTTTGTAAGGTGCTATCTTTGATTGTAGCTGCTTTTTCCAGGATGTGGAAACTGCTTTGGAGTACTACAGAGGCAGCTATTCGGCCTTGAGGAAATTCTCCCGGAAGAAACTCCATTTACCTTGTCAAGGTTTGCAGGCGACGTCTTGGTACCTGCAGAGTTTTGGTCCCTTCACACACACACACACACACACACACACACACACACACACACACAAAGGAAGTTTAAGGCAGTGGTGGAGAACAAGCTTTAGAACCAGAATGGCTTCTAAACTCAGGTCTAGACCAGTTATGCACAAGCCCTGTGACTTGGTAGCAAATTAAACTTCAATTTCCTAATTCGGATAATGTGGATACCTCGCGGGGCTGTTGCGGTGATTAAAAATGATTACCATCTCTAACGCATGTGGCACACTGCTGGCTGTAAAAACTTCCTAATCATTATTTAATAGCACTAGGCGGGTAGGGGTGGTGTAGTAGTAATAGTAACAGCGATAGCAGCCGCGGCAGCAAGGGCAGCATCCCTCCTGGCTGGTGATTTGCATCGTGCAACATCAAAGAACTGGGTTTCACTCTGGTGAACGATTACTGGAGTCTCTGCAATATAAATTTAAAATCCCCCCCCCCTCATGTGTCACTTCTGTGGCCTTCAAGATTCCGATTTTGCCTGCACAGGAATATGCATGGCAACCAGAGCAGGATTTTTTATGTGCTTTGTTCACCTAACTTGCACAGGACAATGGTAATTTCCTTTGTATTGTGTGATGCAGAGTTCACTGGCATACATTTTACAAAGATGTTATCTAGCCCGATTTCCTTCATTCGGCTCTCTCCTGGCTATTTAAAGCACTTGATTTGTGGATTGGGATGTCCTCCCCCCACGTTCTTATAAGGCCAAAAAAAAAAAAAAAAAGGAATGGAACAAAAGATTTACAGAGAGGAGCAAAGAACACACGCATTCACAATATTAACCAGGAACCATTACTTAATGGTAAAACAGCTTAATAATAGTGGCTTGCAAACTGCATCTGACCCACAAATCCCATTTGTTGAATGGACCCTGTGAACATTTAAGCTATATGTGTCAGGCATGTATGAGAATTCCCTGTAGCTTTTTTTCATAATATTACTGTAATATGACGCTGCATCAGAAATGCAGCGCCTAAAGCACTTAACTGCAACCCTGCAAGACTTCACGGCTTAAAGTACTTCCCTTGTTCTCCTGTCTTCAGAACACCCTGGGCTGCTGGGAAAGACAGCCGGGCTTTAAAATGTACTATTGTCAGGCATTTCTTTTGAGAGGAACCTATATTTTATTAAATTTAATTAGTGACTACCAATTAGACTGCAGGATTTAAAAAAAAAAAAAAACCCAACGCTTTATTTTCTTTAAAAATTACCTCTCTCCAAAAATAACTTTCAGCAAGTTACAAAATTAGAATTTCAATTAAATTCAAATTTAATTCTCCTTTTTCAAAGTTATGTGTTGCTTGAAAACTACCTTTATAATGGTTAGGCTGTTAAAAAGAGTCAAGAGATAACACTTTTCTTTCGGACACAGCAGCATTATTCACATTACATCTGCATGAGTGTTACACAGACAGAAAAAAACCCCCAAATCAAACAGATGCCCTTAGGCTATAACGATCATATATACCACACTGCCATTACGCAGATATTTCTGTCAAAGAGATTTCATTTATTCGACAAAATTTTGAGTAGCTACTTTGTGCTAAGATGACTACCAGACTATTCTCAAACAACTGCTAAGCAAGCATCCAAAAGAGGACATTCCACTACACGTTTACTGCTTAGTAACTCTTCTAATGGGTCTAATAATTGATAATATTCCCTGTATAATCTTAAAATCAAGCTAAGTTTCCAACCTATTGTTCGACATCCATAGAATGCAGAACTGATGTGAAAGCTTGGCTATGTGCACAATCTACTTTTCCTAATGTTTCCCCCCAGACTCCACAACTACAGTAGCATCTTCAGGATGCTAAGCTGTGCACACTCTGAAAGTCCCCTGCTATTGACCAGCAGTCGAGCCACTGCTTCCAGCAGTGGGAACAGGGGTAAACTAAAGGGCAACTCTGCAGTACTGCTTATGCTTAAAGAACAAACATCAAGGAAAGTTTAAAAGAGACGTCTAGGGGCTTCCCTGGTGGCACGGTGGTTAAGAATCCGCCTGCCAATGCAGGGGACACGAGTTCGAGCCCTGGTCCAGGAAGATCCCACATGCCGCGGAGCAACTAAGCCCGTGCGCCACAACTACTGAGCCTGTGCTCTAGAGCCCACGAGCCACAACTACTGAAGCCTGTGCGCCTAGAGCCTATGCTCCGCAACAACAGAAGCCACCATGATGAGAAGCCTGCGCACCGCAACGAAGACCCAAAGCAGACAAAAATAAATAAACAAATAAATAAATTTATTAAAAAAAAAAGACATCTAGCTCGGAGTTGTGTCTGGTCGGGTATATATAATCTGATAAAGGTGACAATAATAAAGGAACAAGCTTTTGTGGAGCTCTGCAAAGGTCTTTCCTATATATATCACCGTGTTTATGAGGACTGACCAGTGGACCTCGGGTCCCCAAGGTCACCCAAGCAGCTAATAATGGATGAGACAGACACTGAAATCTATGCTAGTCTATTCCAAAGGGCACACTTTCCCTCCACTTATGCTGCATAGGAGTGTAACGATGACAAAGTATTTGTACAAATCCAATTCATCTCCCAAAACACCCTAGCCCCAATTCTCAAAGTGGTGAGGAATGTTCCTCTGTCACAGCCCAAGAACAGACTTAGCCTACATGGGACAGAAGCCCAGGAAATAAACTGGCAAGTTGGTGTTTGTGATGTGCACTGAGGATGCTAAAATCATGTTTGTTTTGAAGGGCAGTGGCGAAGAAAAGTTCATTGACTGTAGTTGTTACAAGAATTGTTTTCTAGAAAGTGAGGAAACCCTTGGAGGAGACGGCTGCTTTAGGATTTTGCAGACAGTAGCCATGTCACAATGCCCAGAGAGTCCAGCAGATGCACAGGTTTCTTCTCATTTCATGAGAAAGTGGTTGCTCTCATGTTAGGAGTACTTTTCAAACATGCAACAGGGCACCACGTCTGGTGGGGAATACATTCACCCCTATATACCATATTATTTATGATCATATAAGTGTCTCTATAGTCTCAGCTAGCACTGTGCTTGGTCCTACACCCAGAACGAGGTTTGATGAACTGAATCTATCCTTCTAACTTCCCACTGAGCTTGTTTGTTCATTCATTTTTTTCATTCCTTCAACATACATTCATTGAGTGCCTTCTAGGATCAGGGCGGCACATAGGTTCGTCTCAAGAAATGAGAAAGGAAGAAAGGATGAAAGAATATGATCTTTGCCACTTGGCAAGTCTAGTGATGCTCACGATAATGACCGAGTGTCATCAAGAAACACAAACAATGACATTCAGTGCATTTATAGATGTAGCCAGAGACACACGAACCATATCCATTAGCCAGATTTTCACATACAACATTATCAAAATTTCAAGTTAAAAAGTTAAAGATGTTAATATTCAACTATCTGGAAAATTAATACTTTCTGAGAGTCCAAAGATTAGCTGAACTTCTACAGTATCTGGTTTTGACCCCAGCTCTCACTTTCCCTTTCTTCTGGGAAAGAGTCGTGCAATGACGATGAATGTGAACCTTCAGTGAAATCTAAGTATCTTGCCTTACGCTTCATAGGATGAAAATGTAGATTTCTTGCATTCAAAAACCTGGACCTTGAAGTCAAATTGTGCTACAAACTGTGTACAACTGAAGAACAAAGATAACTATTTAAACTAGCCAAATTTATTAGTTTAAACTATTCAAGCACTCCCATTTCTTGAATTTGATAAATATTTTGGTCCTCCATTGGTTGCGGTGATCTGGCCTCTAGCTACTAATAGGTCCACACACTCAGAATTTTTAGAGGGAAAAGAATACAGATGCCTGATCGGCAACTTGTATGCTGAAAATACCATGCATATATGGACACACAAAGCCTTGGATATCTATCAATCTGCCTACACACGCGTGTGCACACACATACATCTATCTATAACTTTGTTAGCTCCTGGATTTCATTCTTGTTGCCCTTGATAAACAAAGAAGTTATAACCATATAAAGGATATTTATAGGAGCGAGAATCTCTTAAGTCTTTCAACATTGGATCGCTTTACACGGTTGTAAGATGATGGTTTTGGGAGGGAGTAAAGTAGGAAATTCCAAAATGTGAATGGTATTTAGACTTCTTAAATTTTTTTCTTCAAAGGCAAAGAAAAAGAATAAAATTATGTTTTCATTATTCGACAAGATGGCATGCAGAAGGGCTGTTGGGCAGAAAAATAACTGTAAGGAATACAAAGATCTAGTGACTTGAGTCCCTTTCATGAAATATGTAAGTTAAAAAAATATTCAATAACCATAAAGCAACTTTTTCTTTGATGCTGAACAAAAAACAAGCTTGAAGTTTAGTGCTGTTGAGCAAATGAATGAAAAATACAGATGTCTTTACCTTCAGCTCAACTCAGAGTCGCCATCTGAATCGTCCCACGCCTAACTCTTTGTACAACTGACTAAATGTATCACAGCATTAGTCAACAGCAAAGGTTTCAAGCAAAACTTAAAAGTACATATTTTTCCTTCTTTTAAAAAATCTCTTAATGAATTAGTAAATGCAGTTCTGCCATATCCCTTTTCTTGTCCTCCACGAATTCAAACCTTAAAATAACACAGAAAAGCGAAACATGTTACGTCTTTTCCTGGTGTAGTACTCCAGTCTAATGTTTTCAAATTAACTAAGACATTGTTTCATTTAAAATGTAGGACTTTGATGCTATTTTAATTTTCCAAAGTCAGCTCATAATGCCAATTTCCCCAAAGGTCAAAAACAATATATTAAGGAAATACCACCTGCTACTAAGAGCTTCCATAGGAAATTTGTATTTCCACTTTGCAGTGTATTATTCAGGGGAGGAAATGACAACCTACTTCATTATCCCAAAGCACGGAATCCCAATCCCTGCAAAGGAGCAGAAAAAAAGAAAGAAGACCAGTGTCCATTTTTCCACTGACACTTCATGGAAATTAAAAATTCAGTAGGAGAAAGCAAAAAGCATGTGTTGAAAGATGTCAGGCCCACCCACACACTCTCTTCTGTTTCTGTTAAAGCCAGCCCACCTGAGTGGGGCTAGTTCCACAGAGGGGAGGGGATGGGCCCTGGGCACATTTTTCAATCTTTTGTAAACAATCCTTGAAGGAATAAGGTGGTGGTCACAGCTGTGCCCTTTATCTGGCCCCTGAGAGTGAGAGGGAACACATGGAAAAGGTCTTTCCAGAGTGCAACAGATCTTTTCTACAGAGCTATTTACAAACCAAACAAGGTTGAAGATAGATGACTTCCTACTGTCCAGCTCACAGGGAAGAAGCATTTTGCTCAGGTATAGGATATACATGAAGGAACAAAGGCATTGCAGAAAGCGTCTCCTCTTATAAGCATTCAACTATATTGAGGTGTCCAATATATTTTACTCTGAAAGTAATCCATAATTTTTCAGCTTTTCTTGAGGGTATCATTTCTCTCTTCTTCCCTCTCATCCTTTTCTATTTTTCATGGTTTTCCTCCTTCTACAGTTCTTATCACCATTTACAAAAACCTGCTATTCCCTGTCATATACCCCATACTTAACGTGTATGGTGGTTAAAGAAACCTGTATCTTGACACATTACAAAGATCTGTTCAGTGGATCAGTGATTTGATCTGGGTAAGGGCAAACAACTAGTTTGATCAACTGTTTTTCCCCACTGAGTTGACTGACTATCCTCTTTAAAGTATAGAGTGATTTTCAGTTGAATTTAGTTTAAAATTGAGTAAAGGTGTATTCTTTGAAGTCACTGATGTAAGGTACTTGAAGAACTGATGTAAGGTTTAGTTGGTTATCTACCTGTGCAAATTAACTACTTAAATATGTATGTCCTCAGGAAAGATCAAGTTCGTAAGCTTCTTTTTTTAACTTTTAAAACAAAGGTGAGTTTATATAGGTCTTTAAAATTAGCAAGAGCTTCCTTTCATCTTCAGAGATGAAAATTATTTAAATTTTGTGGTCACAATGCATATGGCTCAAAAAATCAGCGTTGTTAAAGATACAACGCTGCAATACAAGAACGGAAAACAGAGGGTTTTGCTATTGAGAGAAATGGTTCAACAAACTGGCCGAAAGGTTACCCAGTCTTTACCTAAGAAGCAGTTTTGAGAGCAGAGAAAACCGCTCTTATATACATATACAGAACTCATATACATGAACGTAGACACAATATCCAAATATCTATACAAAACCTTGGCCAATTCCCTGAATATTTTAGTTCAGAATCTGAAAGTCTGCTGTGCACAGACCGTGTTAAAATGGTGAAAAGATTAAAAAATGGAAATATCAAAGGAAATGAAAACGAATTGGGATTGTTTAGTTCGAAGAAGATGAGGATGCTGGTAACTTAAGAGCTGTCTTGGGGGGACCTCCCTGGTGGTCCAGTGGGTAAGACTCTGTGCTCCCAATGCAGGGGCCCAGGTTCAATCCTGGTCGGGGAACTGGATACTGCATGCATGCCGCAACTAAGACCCGGGGCAGCCTAAATAAATAAATAAATATTTTTTAAAGAAAAGAGCTGTCTTGGGGATATGTATATAGGATAGGGACGAATAAGCCTCTCTCTTCCCTGAGCGCAAACCAGGAAATATTTGTATTAATTTAGGAAAGGCATCTGGATAGCTGCAAGCATGACAAACTATACACATCAAGACTCTGGCTTCTAACTCGTTTTCTGCTTCTAGCTGGCTATGAGATCTTGGGCCAGTCTCTTGAACTCTCACGATTTCCATTATTTCCATCTCAAACGTCTAATGTCACAATTCTATAACGCATAAAGAACTGTTTGTCTTTGCCTTCTTCAAAACTGAAATAATGACCCGGCCACTTAAAAGTGAAGGAATGTCTTTTCCAGTGTGGTTAATATATTTGGCAGCAAAAATGAACCCCCGGCAGAGGTAGAACGAGAAATCAAAAGGCAGATGGTCTGTAGTGAAGGAGCAATTCGTCTTTTCAGAAAGTTGTGATTCCTCCCCACAGCCTGGCGTGACCACGGATGGTAGCTCAGAGAATTACATTTCAGAAAACGCTCTTGGTTTTCCTACCATGAAGGGAATGGATTCAGTACCTATAAGTATAGCAATTAACAGGCACCTGTGACCATCCTGCTCGGAGGCAGAAAGGAGCCATTTTGTGCAAACAATCCAGCGCTGGAACTCTGGCTGGTTTGAAAATGGCGTTACGCTGTACTTTTAAAATGAGTAATAAAACTCCCATGTGTTGGGCTTCCCTGGTGGCGCGGTGGTTGAGAGTCCGCCTGCCGATGCAGGGGACGCGGGTTCGTGCCCCGGTCCGGGGAGATCCCACATGCCGCGGAGCGGCTGGACCTGTGAGCCATGGCCGCTGAGCCTGCGCGTCCGGAGCCTGTGCTCCGCGACGGGAGAGGCCACAGCAGTGAGAGGCCCGCGTACCGCAAATAAACCCCCTAAAAAACAAAACTCCCATGTGTTGAAAGGCGGCCATAAAACACTGCAACTCCTCCCTTTACAAAAAAAAAAAAAGGAACATCTAGGCCTTTCCCTAGAAGCCTGCAATGGCACACTCTCCCAACATGACATTTCAGCAGCAAGAAGAACCCTGCGTGTTTCGCCGTTAACAATGTTCAACAGAGCCATGCAGAAGATTAAATGCAAGAACACATTTTTTTCTTTCCTTGAATGAACACAGGGATGCTTCTGGGGTTGGAGGTTGCATTTTTCTCGCCACATACCTCCCTCAGAGCCGCATGTGTGTTGGGAAACAGCTGAAGGCGCGCCTTGCTGAATGTTTCATGTGACAACGGGTGCGTTTCAGAGCTTCCTGCTGCTGCTGGTGATCCTGCTAACCTTTCCTTTGTAATCTCAGCAGTTAACGAGGCTGTAAACCAGCATCCGAGCTGATTGAATGCAGGTTTAAAAGGCAAAAGAAAACGGTGGTTGTCTAATGATTAAACGACTTTTTTAACAAAAATTGCTCAACACTGAAGTTGTTTTATTTTCATGTTTTCATCAATGTACATGCCGATGCAAACTGCGTTCAGGCTGAAACAGAACTTCACCACACTGTTGTGGTCGGGGGGAAAATGGCTTCTATTCCTTTAAAAACTCAACTCTGTAAACCCGCCTTGAAAGCCGCTGCCCCGCCCCCTCCTCCCACCTCCCATGAATTAATTCTATAGAGACAGAGTTAAACACAGAATTTGTAAAACTATTGAGAAGTAAACTTCTGGTTCCACAGTAACCGGGAGTAGTTGCCAAACGCAGATAAATCTTCACCCGGCGTAGGAAGCCCTACACTGTTTAGAAAACAATTCCTAGACTTTGCCAAGGTTGAAACTTACTGAATGCTCAAACCACCGGCACCCCTGTGCTTGCTCTCACACATGGCTTTTAGGGGTGGAGTTAACACTTTTCAAAAAATCAGTGGCTTCCCTTATAAAAAGCTCCAGTGATTTAGTGGAGATTTTGATGGTCTTGCGTTTTGGCGTCCCCGAGAGCAGAAGCTTTAATAAATACAGTGATTTAGTGGAGATTTTGATGGTCTTGCGATGGTGTCCCTGACAGCAGAAGCTTTAATTCATTTTGCTCTAAGCAGGTGTGTAATGAGAATAGAGGCTGTGTTGATAAGAGAACCCTGGGAGTTGGTAATATATTATCCTCTGTAATTTCTTCCCAAAATAGACTTAATGGAAAGAGGATGCATAATATACCCCTTCTCAAAGGAAGCGTTCCCCAATACAACAGAAGCAGTCATTCTAAAAACAGCTTTATGGCTCTTCAGTCAATGGCTCTATTTTCTTCCCTTTCACAACTTCCTTCCTTCTACTATGTAAGAATGCACGTGTGGACACACACATTCCCGTCTCCCGCACACGCCACTGAAAATGCCCCCAAGATCTGCATCCTCACACTCACTGAAAATTTAAATCGTTATTTGAGACGATTTAACCTGAGTACTTTAGAATGATTTTCATTTCATTTCATTTTTACTCCAAATCTGATGGTGAAGAACCATTAACTTAGCTTCGGGTGAAATTCAGTTCAAGGAGCAATTACTAAGTGCCCTACTATGAAGTCTTGTATTAGACTCAAAGACAAATAAGGGTTTACGAAATATGATGAGCTGCAAGCAGTACACTTCCCTAAAGATAAAGATGGCCTCAGGAGCAGAATCAGAACGCTGGATCCAGACTACTGATTATCGATCCTAAACACACCCCTAAATTGCAAGCCCAATTACTTTCCAAGGTCTCAGAAATGAAATTTCCTTGCTATACCTGTGATGTTTTCCTTAGCTGTATTTCACAAGCTAGAGGACTATTTCCTCCTGCTCAGGGCTAACCAAATCCTCATTAGAACAGAAGCAGTCCAACAGTTGAGTTGGGTGTCAAGTTTTTTCAAATTTGTAAGATACTTTCCCTTGAGTGAACGAAGGTATAAATGGTGGTTAGATTCTCAGGCTGGGGACAAAAGTCTACAACCTAAAATGTAGCACATTTATAACAGACATGACAGAAAGAAACACTTGAGCTATTCACAGTTAATTAAAGGAGTTAAAAGTTCCTAAGAAATAATTTCGAAATTTATTTTGGAACCTGACATTTGAGGAATACCGGATTTTAATAAAAGACAGTAGATGGAAACTTTGAAGGAGGGTCTGAATGGGAGCTTCTAGGCGTTTTCAAGGGTTGGAGATTAATGGCGTTCTTGCTTCATTCTCTTAAATTTTACCTCAAAACATATGGTTTCTCTCTTCTCTGATACACGTATTGCCTGGGCCACTCTAGCAATGGGACAAATGGTAGAAGAGGCATGGAATAAAGTGGGAAGACATGTTCTGAAAGAACGTGAGGGACTTCCCTGGTGGCGCAGTGGTTAAGAATCCGCCTGCCAATGCAGGGAACACGGGATTGAGCCCTGGTCCAGGAAGATCCCACGTGCCGCGGAGCAACTAAGCCCGTGCGCCACAACTACTAAGCCTGTGCTCTAGAGCCCGCGAGCCACAACTACTGAGCCCACGCACCGCAACAAAGAGTAGCCCCCACTCGCTGCAACCAGAGAAAGCCCGCGTGCAGCAACGAAGACCCAAGGTAACCATAAATAAATAAATAAATATTTGAAACTCTGTAAGAGTTGGAAGAGAGAAGGAATGGGAAAGTAAATTGGATGCTTGTGTATATGAAAATATACTTGAGGACATTATCTTGAGATGTAAAGGCAGGAGGAACCTCTGAGCCACACAGTACTCTATTCCAGTGCACAGCAAAGTACCCTCTGCCAGAGACCTCATAGATACTGCTGTTTAGAGTGACCTCTGAACTGTGTGTGTATGTGTGTGTGTGTGTGTGTGCGTGTGCATGTCCTGTATAGGCTGAGCCAAGACAGAGGACACCTGGGATTTGTAACCACAGGGCATTTACAGAATTTGAGTACCTGCCCTCTGTCCAAATTACAGCCCAGGAATTAACATGTTGGAGAAATTGGAGAGTATCTTCAGACAGCAAAAAGAACAATGGGATTAGAAGCAGGTCAGATGAAGATAGAGGAAAATAATTTTACACCTTAATTTGAAGTGAAGAATTTAAAACCTAGCTTCAATAACATGCAGGACAGTAGGTAGTAGGCAAAGCTTCCACGGCCCTGAATAAACCATGACAAGAGGAATCTTGGTAACAGCAGGAGAAATTTTAGTTGCTCTTAGGTAGTACCTTCCCAGGCAGGCTGGGGTTGCCATTGGGGAAAGCTTTCTGAGGGGTGCGAAAGTTTGGCATCTCTGATCAGACAACCTCTAGAGCTCCCATTTGAAGCCATAAAATAGCACTTCTATTGGTGTCCTAACACGCTATTCTCGGTTCCCGCTGGGTACAGGAACCTACAGGAGCTTAAGGTACTCACCAGGCAAGTCAGACACTTGTTTGCTCTCCAGCATCCTGACATATTCTGTTTGCCTAGTTCAGGGCCAGAGCTGGCATGCGGAGCCCATGACGGTACCAGCTTATTCCCCGAAAGCAGAGAACTGACAGTGGCCTGCATATAATACAGGGAAGCCCATCGTGGGGGACCAGTGTTCCTTCATCAAAGAACCCTTCCACTTCCCCTTTTTCCCACACACAGTCTTAGAACAGCAATTTGTATAAATGATAAGGACAGAGGTGCTCTGGTCTGGGAGTGGGAAAGGACCTAGAATCTCATCCTCTTATTCCCTGAGGAGCCTTCTTATGGTTCCTATATATACATATACATACGGCTGTAGGGAATTTTTGCTTCTTTTACTGGACCCGAATTTACAATTAATTCAGCCAGAAGAGCAAGCCACCCTCCTCCAGGGCACACCAATTACTGAGGAGGGGCAATTTCCCCCCGATTCCAATTGGAGACACCAGAGAAATGGTCAGATTCTCCCAAGGCCACGTGGTTAGCAGTAGGAGAATTAGATCTAAAATACACATTCTGTAAAATCTTCTACCTTTTCCTTGTCTTTTTTTCTTTTCTCGATCATTACCTATTATATTTTAGTAGACCCTTGATGTTTTACGAGGATTTGGCAACCCCCAAATTCAGTCTCTAAATCCAGGAAATATTTTGCCCAGGTTTGGAGATTGCTCCTAAAACTGTATTCCTATCGAGAGGCAAGCCTTTCCCGTGGGAGAGGTTAACTGCCTTTCCAACTTTTCCCCAGGAGTCATCCCTCGTGTGATGGCTCTTTTCACAGAGAAGCCAAAACAACTGTTTAGTCTCCTACAGAGAGTGTCTACGTAAACCTCAACTAGGGGACGAGCAGGTCGCATTGTGCTGGGACTGCTGGCTTTGTGTTGCTTCCCTTCATCCACAGACTGAAAGGTTTCCTCCCAAACATCAGCTTCCAGGAGCCAGAATTCAACTTTGTGCCTAAGAAAAATAGCAACCACTCAATGTTTCAGATCTTAGCGTCCACCTCTGGTCACTGAAAACGTGGGTTGTCCGAGGTCCTTCATGTTCTTTTTTATGGCCTGAATCCTTTACAGATTGAGTAAAACAGGTTAACTAAGGCCACAGATAAACAGAGCAGATCTGAATACCACCCGGTGACATGTTTTGGTCCTATTTTGTCATTTATATACGTACTCTACCCCTTACTTGATTCTATGACATGTCTGTCAGTGGTGTGGATGGATTCTCAGATGTTCTAATTCTCATCAGTTTAATGGCAAGTAATAGAACATGCCACACCCTTCCACATTGTTCTCTGTCTTCCAGAGTTGGGAAAACAGCTGATTTACATACATGTTGAAGGATTATTGCAGTAGCTTTTGAATAGTGTTTAGTTTCTGTTTCATACATTTTATTTCATCTGCAAAGATCTGTGCTGGAAACACTGCCCTTATCAGTGAAAACATCTCCTCGGTTGCCAACTTCCTCTTGCTTCTAAAGCTGGGAATTAACTGACTATAGGTACCTGTCTTCTGCAGTCATACTCAAGGCTCCTCCACAGTCTTAAGAAAGTCTGACAAAAGCGGACATAGAAAAGTGGATTAGCATATATTTGGCTTTCCATTAGGACCACTACCATGTCTTTATTGGATATCTTGCCTAATTCATTTGAGCTTCCTTTTGGGCCAGGAGCTCTTGGGCTACTGCTCTACTTTCATTAGTCATACTATCTTATGTGTCATTTAACAAGCACACCACAATGTCTAGTGCTTATATCAGTGTGATTAACAAAGACTGGCTATTGTTCTTCTCAGGGTGCCAGTCTATATTTTTATAGTGCTTTCCGTCATCCATGCTTGGGATTTAGCAAGTCTATGCTGCATACTGTTCCCACAGAGATGTGGCTGTAAAATCCATGAGGTCTGATAAAAGTTCTTATCTGATATTCATCCATTTTCTGTGGGAAAGTTCTATCGCATGAACCAAGACTGTCTGGACCTCCCTTTTCTTTCTTATCCTCCTGAGAGATTTACCAGAGTGGTACCCTTTCGTTCCTGCAGAAACTTTTTTTTTTAATCGAATGAAAGATTCTTTAAATTCTAAGGTGCTTTACAACTTCCAAAAGTTTCACATACGTGACTTCATATAATCCCATAATAATGCTTTTTTTAATCCCCTACCACTATCTTGCCCCCTCCCCTCCCATTTCCACTAGTAACCACTAGTTTCTTCTCTGTATCTGTGAGGCTGCTTCTTTTTTGTTTTATTCGCTAGTTTGTTATATTTTTTAGATTCCACATGTAAGTGATATCATACAGTATTTGTCTTTCTCTGTCTGATTTATTTCACTTAGCATAATACCCTCCATATCCATCTATATGTTGCTACAAATGACAAAATTCCATTCTTTTTTATGGCTGAATAGTATTCCATTGTATATATATGTACCACATCTTCTTTATCCATTCATCTGTTGATGGACACTTGGGTTGCTTCCATATTTTGGCAATTGTAAATGATGCTGCTATGACTGTTGGGGTGCATGTATCTTTTCAAATCAGTGTTTTTGTTTCTTTCAGGTATACACCCGGGAGTGGGACTGCTGGGTCATATGGTAGTTCTACATGTTTTTTACATCTAAAGGGACTTTGTTATGGTTGACCCACTGGTATCTCTTGCTCTGCAATATCACTGACATCACCCCTAAAAACAGGAATGACTGCCAGGAAATGGATACCAGCAACCCTTATAGATTTAATAAAACAAGTAACACTGGTGCCTTTTCAACAGCCTATTCATTGCCCTTCTAGGAACACTGGTGGTAGAACATACTAAGGGTACATACAGCTGCCATTCCTAAGAGTATGTCCCGAGTCTCCAGCCTCTGGATATCTGTCAACACTTCCATCTTGATCTCTACCTACAGGTGAATTTTACTTCTGTTCTTAAAAGTTTGAGAAAAATGTGTGCAGACATTTTTAAATGATAAGAAAATTACATTTTGATGCTTTCAAAACCATTTTCTTATTCAGATCATTGCTGCACATAAACTGGTAGAAAATAAAAATGGTGATTTTCCCAGGTGTCTGGGATTCTTTAAAGGAGAGCTTGTAGACTAACTATAGAGGCATTTCCCAGGTTCAAAATTAATTAACCACCTCCACCAAATTTTCTCACCGGCCTTGCTTTTGTTTCCCATGTGTACACTCAATGTCAACAAGCCTGAGCTCTCTTTTTAAGTCCTCCTATCACAAAATTACATGGACATCAGATTTCCCTCCAGAACAACGCTGTCTTTAATTCATCTGCAAATACTTACAGGTATTCTTATGAAAATGGAACAAAAATCAGAGTGAGGGAAGTGAGAGAAGCATATTTCAAATCCTTGAGGCTCGTGTGTCTGCATTTTGCTAAGATTAGGAAGGATGTTTGGATAGCTGGCTCTGAAGGACATGTCACAAGCAATGCATCTAGACATTCTTTTAGAGGAAGAGGTTGGGGTAAATGATTTAGAAGATCCAAGTTAAAAGTCTCCTTTGAGTGGAGAAGGGACGATTAGGGATGTTTTAGTTTGATTTATCAAAACTGGAGGTTTCATATATAAAATAGATAACCAACAACAATGTACTGTATAGCACTGTATAGTACTATATAGTACTGTATACTCAATATTTTGTAATAACTGTAATGGAAAAGAATCTGAAAAAGAATATATATACACACACACACATATATATATACAACTGAATCACTTTACAGTACACCTGAAACTAACACAACATTGTAAATCAACTATACTTCAATTAAAAAAAAAAAAAGGAGGCTTCCCCCGACTAAATTTCTGGATAATTATACACTTGTAGAAATGACTGAAAACGTGCCTCTCTTTCTCTCAATCTGTCATTACGTGTAGAATAAATGCTGTAGAACTGCATTAGGTACCAAAGAGATATACAAAAGAGGTTTTTTGTCTCTGCCAAGAAGCTTAAAATTCCATCCGAGGGACAAGATGAATGTTCGGGAAACAGCTAGAGAGTCAAACAAATTAAAGGCCAAACCCCGTACACTGAGGCTGTTTATCTCTCCGACTTCCCACTCCAGGAACCCCTGGTCATCTTTGCTCATCACCCCTGTCTTCTCCTCTCCTCCTCAGTGATGCTTCTCCTTTCTTTTCTCAACTCCTCTTCTCCCTTCTGCCTGTCGTACGTGTTAGGCCTGTCAGCGACTTTATAGGCACAGTTTAGCACTGATGCTATTATCCTCTTTTTTATGGACAAAACCCCATGATTACCTATATCTGCTTATGTGACTGATTCATTCATTCATTCACTCACTCATTCATTCAAGATGATCAGACCCAGATTCTGCCCCGAGTGTGCCTCTTTCTCAAAGTCCCAGCTTTCGTTTGTCCCTTTTATGAGTCATCAAACACCACCAACGGCACTTTACTGAACTTCTTAGCAGCGTCCCCGTTCTAGGGATCCAGCTGCCTTCCACACCTCGACGGGCTTCCCAACCTCTTCATGGACTCAGCGGCATGGGACTGAGGCCACAGGACTCTCAAATACCTCCACTTACTTTTTCTTTCTTCTTCAACTCCCCCCTCCTCCCTCCACGCACCATCACTTAGTGCCCTGAGGGCTCAGCCCCAGGCTCCCGGCTCTTCTCCTCCTTCTCTGCTCACTCCCTTGAGGTACCCACGAGGCTTCAATCAGAACCTGTACTCAGAGGAGCCCCAGATCCCCAGCTTCAGCCCTGACCTTTCACTTTCTCTTCAGTCCCTTATTTCCCAATGTCTAAAAAATACACAGACTAGATATTTCACTGCCATCTAAAACCAACATGTCAAAACCAGACTGTATCATCTCTCCACCCCCTCCCCAGGCCCGGCTGCTGGCTATCTCCCCATCAGCCACAGAAGCACTGGTGCCCCCAGTTCCTCAGATCTATCTTACACCAGCCCCCTCTGCATTCATGGTCCCCCTTGCCCGGCACCCTTCCCTCAAGTCTTCTACTGAGCCCTACTAACTCTCTTTCTGCAGCATCTCCTCAGATCCAATCTTTCACCACTATTTTCCCTGCCGAAGAACTATTCCAGATATTAACGATCTAAAAGTAAAAATATATACGTATTAACACACTCAGAGAAGTAATAAACAGGAAAACTTCCTTGGGATGCCCTGCACATCCTAAAATGCATCAGGAACGGTTCCCGTCACATGTCTTCTGGTGATTTGTAGAGCATGAAAGAAATGCTTCAAGCTGAAGTTATACGAATACTTATTAGGTTTTTCTATTTCCTTCACTCAGTAGTTGTTTTATTATTATGTTCCCAGGGAGGCACTGGCCTAACGGGCACATTAGAAATAGATGAAGAAAGATAGAAGCAAGGTAAATTTGATAATGGCATTCCCAGGCATATCCGTCACAAGACTTATCTGCAGTGCAGTACGTCAAACTGTCAGAAAAGTTCGTCTCTGGTTGCTCATTTCTTAATTTTGATCCCTTTTTTTGCATTAAAATTTTCTTCTACCTTCTTGAGATGAATTTAAGAAGAACCATCAGTTACTGGATATGAGAACAAGCTGGCTGACACTTATAACTTCACTGATTGCCAGAACTGGTTTGACTACGTTTTGGACAATTTCAGTGTTCAAAGCACCTCCTTATTGTTCTATGTGGGACTTTTGCAAAGTTGTGAGCTTAGTGGAAAAGGATCTTCTTTCCTGCTAAGGAAGAGAGCAGAGGACTCCTCTTAGAACCACTGAACTCCCACTCCCTGTGAAAGTTTTCAGTGTGTGGATTATGGAATTCTCTTGGCAACCCCTCCCCATTGTCCTTCTATTACCTCAGTTTAGGCCATTTTAGATGCTCGTTAGAGTCATCTCCAGAGGAAGAGTGGAGAAGAGGCAGAAACAACCCTGAAAGGAATTAACTATATCGATTTTGCCCATTTGCTTTTAAAAAGAATCTGTGAATAGAATGTTGGAAATTTCAGGAAAATCTATTTGGCTTAATCCCAAATTGCCTAGCATTTAAACACAGAGTAACTCTACACAAAGTAAAAATCAAGGCAGGTATTCAAAAGTGCGTGTAATGAAACAGCTAGAATCAGCAGAAGTAACTGGGGCCAACTGAAGCAGGGAATGAAATGTTATTACACATTGTATTGGGAATAACAGATACAAGAAAAGAAGGCCAATGGAACGAGAAAGGAAGGTTAACGTTGGATGACACCAGAGACAAAGACAGGGAGTACTTCTTCAGCATCTGTTTTCTGACGTTAAACCACATCAGAGCCAACACTCTGGTTTCTACAAATAGGTTAAATCCGTACAAGGGTGCTGAAAGTTCAGTCCACCCTTTAACCCTCAGGCTATCCTCCCAGGCATGGCGGTGCACCTGCTGAGAATGGGTGCCTTTTATAATTTGCACAAGGGTGCCACACAGAGCAGCAGTGAAAATGCATCCTGGGATTCATCCAGACCTCAGGTGGAAACCCAAGAATGAGTAACTCAGTTCTGAAAAGGATCTGAAGGACATCTGACAGGTCCTATGTAGGAGAGAGCCACCAAGAAGCCACACAGAGGTAACTTGGGCAACTCTTTGAGGTGAAAATGAGGTCAGAAGCTACATATTTATATGTATAACTGATTCACTTTGTTATAAAGCAGAAACTAACACACCACTGTAAAGCAATTATACTCCAATAAAGATGTTAAAAAAAAAAAAAAAAGGAAACCATGGCAAAAAAAAAAAAAAAAAAAAAGAGAGAGCTATCCTGGACTCCTCCAAAGCCAATTAAGTGACTTTTTTGCATATTGTTTCCTCGGGGTGTTCTCTTTTCAGAGCTGATTCTTGTAAGTAGCTTGTCCGTGTGAACATAGCATCAGAGGGCATATGGAAATGGCATGAATACCTCAGAGGAGATCTAGTGATGAAACAGTATAATGGATGGAATAAAAAGAATGTCTTGGGGGGATGGGTAGGCAGAATTATTTCAAATTCTGATCAATCCTAGGCTCCAAACTAGTAGGAAATAGTGACCTGATGTAGAGGAGAGTCACAGGGAGAGGGAACTAATATTTATCAGAGCATCGATTATACACTAGAAACATTACATCAATTCCGACAAGGACCATGTGACACAGGTCCCATTAACCGCACCTGACAGCTGAGGAAACTGCAGTTCAGAGAAGTTAGGCACTCCAAGTCCCATGGCACAGATTCAAACCCAGGTCTAACTGCAAAGCCCATATTCTTTCAATCGCATCGTGCTGCTTATCAAAAGGCTGAACAATATACCTGATGAGAAAAAGTTAAAGGAACTTCTAGAACTCACGCTTGACAAAACAGACTGAAAAGTGAGATGTTTGTGAAGTAATGTCTGGGAAGGGTAGACCTAAAGGATGGCAGCCAGCTGTTTTGAAACTTATTCTGAAGAAATAAGAATAGGAAATGGGCTTCAACTGCAACACGAAGGAAAGCTTCCTTCTCAGAATGTTACATGCGTTGGAGTTAGTGGCTGCGGAACACTGTGGAATCTTCTTCCTTAGAAGTCAAGACGGCCGACTCTGGGGAGAAGACGAAAAGTGGGGTTTGCTTAAAATGAAGGAAACCGCTGGAGGAACTCACCGGAGAGAAGGAAAAGAAGAACTGCCATGGAATGGCATGCTACAAAACAGCACAAAAGGGCTTCCCTGGTGGTGCACTGCTTAAGAATCCACCTGTCAATGCAGGGGACACGGGTTCGAGCCCTGGTCCGGGAAGATCCCACATGCCGCGGAGCAGCTAAGCCCGTGCGCCACAACTACTCTCTAGAGTTCGCGAGCCACAGCTACTGAAGCCCACGTGCCTAGAGCCCGTGCTCCGCAGCAAGGGAAGCAACCACAATGAGAAGCCCGCGCACCGCAACGAAGAGTAGCCCCCACTTGCCGCAACTAGAGAAAGCCCGCACGCAGCAACAAAGGCCTAAGGCAGACAAAAAAAAAAAAAAAAAAAAAAAAAGCAGCACAAAATGGCAGAAGGAATGGGAGAAGGAAAGAAATGTTGGATGGGGAAATAAATAAAAACCAAGAGAATCATGATTACAAATATTGAAAACACTTTTGTTTCAATGTCTAGTGTAACCATTTCTGTGGAGCCAAGTTCTACAGCCTCACCTCTCTGAAGGTATTTTCAAGGAATATATCCAGAATTTTATCTGAAGAGAAGAATTTAAGTGTGATCCTGCCTCAGAGCAGGAATACATAAGTGCTATATGACCACTTTAGGGGCTTTGGTAATCCTCAGAGCAGTTTTTTGTTTTTTTTTTTAACCTTATATTTATATGGATTTAACAGTAATCTCATTTTAGAAAATTTAATGCCTCATTTACTTTTCAAATTCCCCTATGTATTAGCCTTTATCATCCTATTGCAATTTGTATTTTTAGAGTTATGAAAGCTGTGGCCCAGAGAGTCTAAGGAACTTATCTTGTTCCTAACTGACAGAGCTAAGACTCGACACTTAAGTCTCTGAATGAATCTCCAGTCCAGGATTCTTTCCAGAATCTTAACCTGCATTTTCAACCACATTCTGAGCATTGGCTGTGAACCATACCACCTCCGGTTGTTCCCTTATCTTTGATGTGACCCACCTGTAAACTCCAGAGACTGCTTGCAAGGTGGGGCAGAAGAATTGCTAAACAAAACTGATCATTCAGAGTAAGAGAACAATTAAAAGGACCAACGTATCTAGGACACCCATGTCCCTCTACAGACACGCTGATGAGACTGGCTTCCTCATGGTTCTATAGAGTGGGAAGCAATGTCTAAAAGCTTTTGTTCTTTATGTTGTGGAAGCCCACTATGAAGGCTGAACCCAGAGAATGCTCTTTCCTCCATTTGTTTATTCATTCATTTATCCACATTTGAAACAGAGGAGATCATAATTCTTTATCTCTTTTTTCACAGCACTGAAAAATTTTAAAGTAGTGTGTCCTCTGGAGAAGTAAATGACAAAATATAAAAAACATATCAAGTTCACTTTAACATTTAGAAAACTTTTCATTGTTTAGTTTTCCAAAATAATATGGAGAAATTTAAAGAGATTTTAAAACATTTATTATTTACCTTAAGAATCATTCTGGGAAATGTGCTAAGGATTGCAATTATTGGGTGTTTTGGGATTATAAAGAGAACATACACAGAAAAACTAATGGGAAGAAAGCATAGTTATAGATAATAAATTTGAAGAGAGCTACGGTGTCTAAGTCAGGAATCACAGTCTGAAGCCCTGATTCACACTAGAAACTCTATATAATAGAGTATCTGTAACTGTAAATATACGCAGATCCACAGAGAGCAGAATTTAGCATAGAGATGCCACCACAAGAGCCTCATTCCTATTGGGCCATGCTTATAAAACAATTTCAAGCATGAAATCATTGATAAACATAGAGCTCAATGTGATGAATTCCACATCTTGGATATTCAACAAGATGGAGCCTTCACCATGTATGGTATTATTTCTACACAGATGCTCTGGTCTTTAAGGGAGGCAAGGAAGCTACAGTGTAAGGGATCCCATCATTACAAGTATGACACAGATGGAAAAGGGTCTCAAATGAAATTGTTTGATAATGATGGGAATTCAAACGCCCAAGTGCTCATTAGCAGGCTTGGCTTTAGGGATAAGCTGCATTAGTGGAATTGACCATACTAAGGGACTAGGAGAAATAGGCAGCTTAGAGCCTCTGACCCAGCCCTGCTTCCTGCATCCTAATCCCGCTGTCATCACACAGCTTTCCTTGGAGCTCTGCCAAGCAATGTGCCAACAGAGAAGCTGCTCTGTTGAGCAGAGGATGTGGACGGTAACTACCCCGTCACCTGCTTCCGGGGAAAGTTGAAAGCATATTAAGGTTTTTAGAAGCCTGATCCTCCCAACAACCAGCCCCATTATTAAGTTATCCTTTTATCTAAAACTAACTTGAAAGTGAAGTGATAGAGATAGTGTGTCTGCTACCCCAACCTTTGAATATCTGTTTTTCTAACAACAAAACCCAGCTAGCTCTTTCCCAGACCCAACATTTGAGCACAGAGGCATCTTCTAAACTTGCTTGTGCCTAAGTTATCATAGTATTCCAAGTGAGCTGGATATCCAAAGTCTTCTGTTGAAATGAAGAGTGGAATTTCTATTAGATATACATCAGTTTTTAGGATGAGAAAATGTCTGTCATACTTCCGAAGCCTTATTTCTTCATGCTGTTACTCATGAGGATCTTGACCATTGTTGCAGAGTCTGGCAGGGACTCCAATGCTGCAAGGAATAAACTTAAGTGGGGTTTGGGGTCTATGAGAGGCTGAAAATCAAGTCTCTTAACCACTGACATTCAGTGACTAGTAATTGCTACTTCTTAGTCTATACAGTCCAAAAACTTAAGAGTTGGATTTGGGACCTCCGAATTCAGTCAACCCAGGGAACAAAGGGTACTTAGATGTTTTTTAAGGAAAGGGGACGCATGTAAGAAACCAAAAGAAATGGAGGTGTGCATTTCAGTTTAAGTTGGAAAGTGCTCCGAGAACTCATAAGGAGCGATTGTAAAAAGGAAAAAAGGAGGAAACTGTAAAATGTGGCCCAGGATCCAGTACCCAAAGTTCCTACCTGAAGATATCCATGGAAAATCAGAGCCCACAGAAGCAGGACAGAGAGAGATGCAGACAGGAGCAAAGGGAAAACATCAGGCTTTATGTAGAATTATCAACTAGATGTGTTTATATTCGTGCCTAAAGCCATATCGTATCTTATTCAGTAATCAATAAAGTTGCGACAACAGTATCTATTTTACAGGAGTGAAGACTAAAACGTCAAGATTTTTAAGTAAGAGATAAAAGATTTAACACAGTACTTGAGTATGTGGTAACTATCGTTCATAACTGTAATATCTGACTTCTAGAGAGAATACTTGGATTATTGGAGAAAAAAGATTTGAAGAAAGTCTCTGTTCCTGGTGATGGAGACCTGTTTTACGAGAATGGTAAGACAGTGACTGAATTAAAAGATTGAACAGAGCCCCTTCCTCCCACTGGCGGAAGGAAAGGAGAATTTTTTCAGCTATGGTGTCCCATGGATAAGTGCTCAAGGCCAGACTGTGAGCTGAGTATGACCGAATGTAAGAACCATCTGGGGCACAAAGAGGGGAGGGGATAGGAGCCTAGAACTTTTAGAGCTTTGCTCTTAGCTTCTCTAGTCTTCCCTCCCTCCCTCCTTCTCTGTTTCTCTCTGTCTCTCTCTCTCCTTTCTGCCTCTCTACATCTTCTCAATATATTATCTTTTGTACTATTAACTTTTATCGATCCCCCCTTTTTTTTTGTCCTAGTGAAAGTGTTTCTTCTACACATTCAACACCCAAGACAATATATATGCAGCACTCTCACATTCTAGGACCACATGGGCCCAAAAGGCTGACTACAGGGCACTAGGGAGGCCAGTCAGGGAGTCTCCGAAGAGGTGAATGCATTTGGAAGGCCAGAGCTCTCCATGCGCATATCTGGGCAGGCATGTGTTCCTGCCACATGGTGTGAGTCTAACATTTTGGTCCTGTAAGCAGGGTATAAAATTACGTGCAATGGATTTACGAATATGGGGTTTATGTCTCCATAATTCCTGCCCACAGATGTTCTACCCCTAAATTCATGTCTCTGTAGGCAAAACAGAGGCATGCCATCAGGCTTGAAGCATGACGATTTGGTTAAATTAGGTCTAAGGCCCCTATTTTCATTTTTTTTTGGGGGGGGGTCTGTTTATTCAGATAATGGCATCTCTTCCCCACGTCAGCAAGTCAGGTACAGCCTTAGTACCACTAGCTTTAGACTGTTTTCATTTTCAGATTAACCTGAGAGAATAACAGGATTTTTGAACTTGTCTTCCACATGAATGCAAAATTCAAAATATGCCCGTAAAAAGATTAAAGAGAAATTAGGGATGCTAAGTATCCCATATTACAGGAACAAACCAAAGTTTCCTAAAAAGGACAATCCAGAGTTTAAATTTCCTGCCTGCAGGGCATGCTACACCTTACATCCTCTTAAATGCCACAGGTAATATAATTTATATTAAATGGGACAGGTCCCAGCAGAAATTTGTACAGGCGCCAGGCAAAACAATTACTTTGATGTGCTCTTTTGAAAGTATTGCAGCTCCTAGGTACAGGGTTTACATGCAAACAAAGAGTAGAAGATTTATAAGTACTCTCTGCTATTAAAATTATTAAATTGCTAACATGTAATTATTGAGTATAATATACAAACAAAACTAATCTATTTACTTGTTTTTGTAAAAAATTAATCAACAGTTAAAAGTAAGAAAAAGTCAGACAGTCTAAGAGTTTGCTAAGCTACAGTTTCCTAGAAAAGAAAGCAAAACAAATCCTCTGCCAGCGGTTGTGTTCAGAACTAAACCTTTTAAAAATGATAGCAGGATTTGTATGGAAACACAAAGACCCCAAATAGCCAAAGCAATCTTGAGAAAGAAAAAGAGAGCTGGAGGAACCAGGCTCCCTGACTTCAGACTATACTACAGAGCTACAGTAATCAAGACAGTACGGTACTGGCACAAAAACAGAAATATAGATCAATGGAACAGGATAGAAAGCCCAGAGATAAACCCACACACATATGGTCACCTTATCTTTGATAAAGGAGGCAAGAATATACAGTGGAGAAAAGACAGCCTCTTCAATAAGTGGTGCTGGGAAAACTGGACAGCTACATGTAAAAGAATGAAATTAGAACACTCCCTAACACTGTATACAAAAAAAAACTCAAAATGGATTAAAGACCGAAATGTAAGGCCAGACACTATCAAACTCTTAGAGGAAAACATAGGCAGAACACTCTATGACATAAATCACAGCAAGATCCTTTTTAACCCACCTCCTAGAGAAATGGAAATAAAAACAAAAATAAACAAATGGGACCTAATGAAACTTCAAAGCTTTTGCACAGAAAAGGAAACCATAAACAAGACGAAAAGACAACCCTCAGAATGGGAGAAAGTATTTGCAAATGAAGCAACTGACAAAGGATTAATCTCCAAAATATACAAGCAGCTCATGCAGCTCAATAACAAAAAAACAAACAACCCAATCCAAAAATGGGCAGAAGACCTAAATAGACATTTCTTCAAAGAAGATATACAGATTGCCAGCAAACACATGAAAGGATGCTCAACATCACTAATCATTAGAGAAATGCAAATCAAAACTACAATGAGGTATCACTTCACACCGGTCAGAATGGCCATCATCAAAAAATCTACAAACAATAAATGCTGGAGAGGGTGTGGAGAAAAGGGAACCCTCTTGCACTGTTGGTGGGAATGTAAATTGATACAGCCACTATGGAGAACAGTATGGAGGTTCCTTAAAAAACTAAAAATAGAACTACCATATGACCAGCAATCCCACTACTGGGCATATACCCAGAGAAAACCATAATTCAAAAAGAGTCATGTACCACAATGTTCATTGCAGTTCTATTTACAATAGCCAGGACATGGAAGCAACCTAAGTGTCCATCGACAGATGAATGGATAAAGAAGATGTGGCACATATATACAGTGGAATATTACTCAGCCATAAAAAGAAACGAAATTGAGTTATTTGTAGTGAGGTGGATGGACCCAGAGTCTGTCAAACAGAGTGAAGTAAGTCAGAAAGAGAAAAACAGATACTGTATGCTAACACATATACACGGAATCTAAAAAAAAAAAGAAAATGTTTCTGAAGAATCTAAGGGCAGGACAGGAATAAAGACGCAGACATAGAGAATGGACTTGAGGACACGGGGAGGGGGAAGGGTAAGCTGAGACGAAGTGAGAGAGTGGCATGGACATATATACACTACCAAATGTAAGACAGATAGCTAGTGGGAAGCAGCCACATAGCACAGGGAGATCAGCTCAGTGCTCTGTGACCACCTAGAGGGGTGGGATAGGGAGGGTGGGAGGGAGACGCAAGAGGGAGGGGATAGGGGGATATAAGTATACTATAGCTGATTCACTTTGTTATAAAGCAGAAACTAACACACCATTGTAAAGCAATTATACTCCAATAAAGGTGTTAAAAAAGGATAGCATGATATATGTTGTAAAGGCAATTACAGTGGAATTCAGGTGGGGCCAAAGTACAGCAAGATTATAGTTCTGTAACAAAAAGCCTTTTGCTGTAGTTTGACTATGTTGCAGGAAGTCCTCAACCTGCACAGGAGTTGGGTTCCAAAAGTCTGCTTGTAAACTATCTGGAAAGCAGAATAAACTTTCTTACTGAAATTATGATGCTTAAAAACAGAAGCATTTATTAAGTTCCCATTAGATGCCAGGTAAGTTGCTAAAGATGAAAGTCCCTTCAAGGCAGAGACAGGTGCATAATCAAATAGCTGCAATGCAGTGACCCTGACCTGTAGGAGGTGCTGTGGATGAGCCGAGAGAGGACCGTCTAACTCCGCTTCCCAGCAACAACGGGGATCAGTCACCTCACAGTGAGAATGCAAAGAGGGAAAGAATAAAGGGAAAGCCAATGGACATAAAAGAAGAAGAGATGTGGAGAAGGGAAACATGGAGAAGCCAAGAGAACAAGACTTTAATGACGTGAGGAAAAGTACCGGAATGTATGAGCAAGAGTTGCACAGAAGAGACCAGACAGACTTAAGAATAGAACTACAGTGGTGCGTGAGACAATCCAGGTTGGGGGAACAGCTCACGGCTCAGGCCAACAGTTTCCTGGACCTGTTCTTGAGGGGGAAGAGGAAGTCCATGTCATATACAGGCTGCCATTTGTATGTAATGGCTGTTGCAAAGTCAGGCATGGGCACTCCAGAGTGCCCTTTATACTGCACCATAACTCACCATTACAGTCAGGTAAGCGCCCACATATGTATTTACACCAAGTCTTAGGCAAATTCTTGGTCCACTTGATTGTCTAATGTGACCTTCTTCCTCCACAGGGAGAGAATGCAGTTTCTTCTAAATGCTTAATTGGAAGACTCTGTAGACATTGTTATGGTCTGAATGTGTCCCCCGACCCCAAATACATATATTGAAACCCTAACCCCCAGAGTAATGGTTTTAGGAGGGAGGCCTTTGTGAGGTGCCTAGGTCATGAGGCAGAGCCCTCATGAATGGGATTGGTGCTTTTATGAAAGAGGCCCCAGAGTTGGCTTGCCGCTTCCACCATGTGGAGACACAGCGAGAAGTCTGCAGCCTGGAGGAGGGCCCTCACCTGACCATGCTGGCACCGTGATCTGAGACTTCCAACCTCCAGAACTGTGAAAAATAAATGTCTTGATGTTTATAAGCGACCCAGTCTGTGGTATTGTCTTATATCAGCACAGCACTGTTATATCAGTGGTATTGTGTTATATCAGGGTTTAAGACAGGTATGGTGTCAACGTCATTTAAAGGAGTAAAAATTGAGTAATTTAGTGTCAAGAGGTAGTCAAGCTACATTTGTAAAGACTGGGAAGCAGTGGTAGGAGCTGAAAGGGACTGCCAAAATGGAACTTAGTCACCGTGGTAGTCGATACCACCCAGGGGCAGAAGGAGGACCGGAAATTATGTCGGAAACCCAATGACATCATGACTCTCCAGTGCAGCTGCCTAATCCCATGTCTACCACATCCCAGAACCACTCAGCCACAACAGAAATGTTACCTAGAAACATCCTTACTGGAAAAATTAAGCACTTGTCCAATAATTTCCTGTTAATGACCAATTTCCCTAAACGCTGGCTTGTGTGTCTCCTCAGGGGCCACTCTATCTTTCCGCTCCCTATTCCCAAATTGCTGTCATTAACGAACTCCCCAAAGAGTAGGCCTTCCAGGTGCTTCCAAAAGGAGCACAGACTCCTATTTGAATCTCTCCATCATTTTCCCTCATGCTCGTTAATCGTTGAGTGATCTAACTTCACACAAATGCTGGGAGGCCCAGAACACTCAGCACAAGACTCCACCAGAGGACTGACCCCGTTTAATTGAAGTGCACAGTTCACATGCTTGATCTCCAACGTCTTAAGCCTCAGGGACTGCCCATTCACCACTGGAACAAGTCGCTAGCATGGGTGCGGCACGTTGTAGACGAGCAGTCATTGTGAGTGAAGCCTGATTTGAAAAGGTACCAATCTTTAACGTTTGCAGCAATTACAACACTATATTTAATGCTGAGCCTCTGGAATGACTATTAAGACTCTAACAGTCAACTCCTAAGCATATAAAACCTTATAAACATGCTCTTTTGCCCTCAAAGAACTTACAATCTAAACAAAGAATAATAAAAGAAAACTCAAAATCCTTTCCCCATAGGACTTAATGTTCAGCATCATTTATTCTTAAGCTCTTTCATTTTCATCCTCTTCTTTAATGCCCTTTTCTCCTCCACCTCTCTAATCAGTTCCACCAACTCTAGTCAGCACTCAAACAAAAATATTCCTCCAAACATTCTGTGACAATTTGAATTCTAAGTGTTGACGGTGGGGAAGACTCTAGAATTTTCTTCTCGCTCAAGTACGGGAAGCAAAACCCACACACCATTGAGACTTCTGCTTAGCTTTTCCCTTCTAAAGCCACGGAGCCCACAAATAAACACAAAGATGTACATAAATACTTATTAATGAATGTTGCTGGGCTACTGAGGACACACTTCTGTAGGAATCACCCTTCAAGGGCTCATGAATGATGGCAACAAATCTGTATGCCTATAAGATGCTCTCGCCAGAGGCACTGACCCCCCCTCCCCCGCCCAGAGTAATCCCTCCCAGTCTCCCTCACCTCTCTCACAAGACTTCCAGAGGAACTCCCCCTCCATCCATTGTTACACGTGACCTCATGGCAACTTCCCGACATGAGTTTAGCTGCAGGCTGATGTCTAAAAGTTCAGGCACTATAAAAACTAGTTTATTGGGTGCAAAAGAGAATTAGGACTTCAAAGACTCTTACTCTGTCAAATTATATTAACATATGGAACAGCAACTAAGCTATGATTGGTATTCATAGCATCAGCTCTTTGGTAAGGCTCTGGCTGGTTTTTAATGCAGCTTGTTCACTGTTTTAAGTGAACTATTGCTGATCTACTCTGGTTACTCAGAAGAATATTTAACGATGTGGGAAATGCTCACAATATACTGTGAAGTGTAAAAAGCCAAATACAAATTATATGTAAAGTATAATCCAAATTTTCTAAGTAAGATAGGCTCCATATTATATTCAGTTTATTTAAAAAAAATTATTTCCTTCGTCTCTGAAAGAATTATACCAAAATATTAATGCTGACTCCCTCTGGATAGTAAGATTAAGGGAACAATTTTATTTGATTTCTTGTACTTTTATGAATTGTCCAAAATTTCTAAAGAAAATGTATTACTTTAATAATCAAAAAAAAGTTTTCAAAATACATTTTTAAAGAAAAATGTTCCTTATGTAAGAAGAAACATGCAAAAAATAGTGAGCATATACAGAGACAAGCCTTTACATGCATATTATTGGCTTTGTGTGGTTCTTCTCAGATCAAGTGCAGTCAAGGGCTTATCTGCCCATGTGATAAAGGCGGTGCCCACGCACAGGACAGGTTTTGACGTGAAGTATTTTATTTACCTTTTGTTAGTTTTTCTTTCTATTCCCCAACGTAGAAGACAGTAATAATGAACAAGCAAAGAGGAAGTCCATAGTAGGAAGAGCAAAGTAATAGAATAATGGTAATGTTTTTTCTTTTTCTTTTTTTTCCTCTGGAAAAGGAGTTAGTTTCAAAAGCTGGTGAAATGACATGCAAGAAGCTTGATAAAGACTTAAACAAAATCAGTAGGCTGAAGCATAAGAAATAGAAAGTATACAATCGTTTTTGTCTTGCAAAAACAGCAATTTCATCTGGTTTAACTGAATATGTCAACATCACTAATTACACATAATAATAAATGTATAATTTTTAGTATTTATCCTTATTCCCCAGTCATCTATACACATATAGGTATTTAAGTGATACAGTCAATTTGTTAGCACCTCCCAAAATAATCAGAAAGCCAAACCTCTAAAAAAAAAAAAATTAGGACGTGCACTTCAGAACCTGATGTAAATGATTTTCTATTTATCTGCAAGTTTTAAATTTAAAAAAAAATGCTGTTTCACTCCACAATTCACCTAATCGGAAGATGCCTTGGTATAAAGCTATACATATATACAAGATGCTTAAGAGTAGTCAAATTAGCAGGCAGTGTAATCCCCCAGATAGCCAAATAATTGTTTGAATCAATTAATAAACAATATCATTCAGAATCATCAGACCAACCAATTGAACATATAGGAATCATTCTCTGTGCACCTTGCTTTATTCATTTATAAAATAGCAATACTTTACCTATAAGGCTGCAACAAAATTTAGTTAAGGAACAATTGCTAAGAAATTGAGGGTCAGGGGTGGCTTGCACTGTCATCTTAATTTGGAATGCTTTCTACTGTGGAAAAATAGGATAAACCACAATTATGTGAAAGAGATTACCTGATAATTGTACCGTGTTTGATATTAGAAGCAGTGTTAAAATGAATTGCTCTGCAACTTGCATTTATTAGATGAGTTTATAATCTAGAAGCAGATATAGTGACTGCAATGCTTTGATCACTCAGCCAAAGGACAGTAATGGGCGGAAGCAGTAAATCCAGATTCTAGTCCTAGACAATGACCTTGGACAAATCTCCCAAACCTCCCAGGGTCCCCTGCAAAATGAAACTAATGATTTATCTGTTGGATTCAGTGGTGCTTTGCCAAGTTACGCAACACATTCAAGATATTATAATTACTATTCATGATAATCACAATGGGATATGCTTGGTTTTGTTATTTACTATTACTGGCAGGTCTAACACCACCCCCCTCAAATGAAACATTTCCCCTTTACTTCCACTAGGAAACCAAGGTGCTCTAGGCAGTTATCAGGAATGTAAATTTGTCAGTGTGAGTCTTGTTTCATTCCAGCAACTGAAATGAACATTATCTGTTTTCTGCTAATTATCCACAGAAGCTGCACCTCAGAAATCCAGAAGCCACAGGACATGGCATAACTTTGGGTTCAGACATTCTGTCATTTAATCCGTATTCATTTTCAAGATGAAGGAGCACTGCCCTCGGAACACAAACAGCCTCTCTAGGCCCACCGATGCAGTGTTTGACAGGGCTGTCAGAAACATTTTGCTAACATTTGACCTAAATAAATATTCACTGTGACACTTCGAACCTGTTATACTCGCTCTTTTTTACAGGGACTCCCGTTAACCGGGGATCCTTGCTCTGCCCTGACCCGCCCCCACCCCCCCCACCCCCCACCCCCGCCAAAGTCTCTGTCTGCTCTTGTGACCACAGTCTTTCCAGCTTTCCCCAGAAGGTAGCCCTCCCCCCATCAACTTTCCTGTGTGTTTCAGCATTTCTCCAAAGTTTCCTAATAGACTGCAATTTATATTGCCTCAAACTGATGACTTAAACCAATTAATAATCATAATTTAAAAAGACCAACAATCCTACATTTCCCTTCATTTCTTAGGGTACATTGACTATTTATGCATTTAACTTTATGGCACGATTTTCCAGGCATTTCTTTAGTGAAGTGTCCCAAGTTTCGGCCTTTCTCATCAGCAAAGCCACTGATTCCAAACTGTGTGTTTTGTGGAAAAGACATAAATAAAAAAAATCCTAGATCAATACACAATAAAATATAAAGCAACTAAAGAGAGATGGTATTTCCAGTGACATCTCATGTCCTGATGTTTGTTTCTTTAAAAAAATATATGTATACACTAATATCTTGGATCTATATTTATAAATAACATATTCTCTCTCCCTTTTATATCACACCTCAGCTTGCTTTATTTTCTTTCTAATCGCACTACCTGGTTTATCTGATCATTTTACTCTAAACAAACGAGATATAAAATATTGGGTTAATACTGATAGGTAGCACATTGCCATTTTACATGGGACAGGAAGGAGAGTGAGGAAGGGGGGGATTACTTAGGCCACACTGTGAGCTGAATAATTATATCCTGTGGTATCAGTGGGTCAAAGACTTGGTTGTTATCAGAGATGAACAACAAGATCAGAATATGGTTCTCTACTTTCCTCTCAATAGAAAAGATACCACAAGACTCTGTTGCCTGTTCCATTCTCTCACTCCCAGACAGCTGTTTTCTCATGCTGTGCTATCTACTGAAGAAAACGGATCTGGTCATCCGGAAGTCACTTAGTTTTATCCTCGCACTTGTTGAAAAGCACTTCCCCGGGCTCAGTGGGTGTTCAGTGATGATATAAGAAAGAATATATTTTTTGTTTGTTTTCTGGTTTTTTTTAGGGCCTCGGGGTAAAAACCTTTTCAGAAAAGACAGACAATTTTTGATCAGAGAGACCTGTACTCAAATCCCACCTCCATCAAATTTCGTGTAAAATGCCTCATTTTGGCATAAAATGGAGATATCAGAACCTAGATCACAGAGTTCATTAAAAGATTAGTTTTGAGGAATGTGCCTGGTACAGAATGCAGCACCTAACAGGTGGTCAGTAGTGTTGACTTAATATTACCAGTCTACGGAAAACAAATTCAGATTATCATCGGCCTTCACAAATTCATACCAATTCTCCTAAAGACACTGAGACTGGCTTTTTAATTTTACTATTTATTTGGAATGGAAAAAACATCTTTAAAGCGGGGTGATCCATATTGTGAACAAACATTTGAGCTTGACCTAGAGAACAGGGACCGAGTCTTAACTTATCTCTCTGTGGAGCCATAGACAAAGTTTGGCACCTGGTTCTCAAAAAAGAAACTGAAATTAAGTTTCAGTTATTCAATGAATATAAAAATTAGGTTTATATACGTCATCGATTTTTACTGTTCTTGAAATACAATTCTATGGGCCTAACACAAAACACTTAGTTTTCTGAAATAAAGTATATTTCAGATGTAAGTACTTGGATTAGATTTTCAAAGACAAAGTAGGTTATTGGTGATAGCTTTTCCCCCCAGGCGTGTGTGTGTGTGTGTGTGTGTGTGTGTGTGTGTGACTTTTCATTCTGTTTGAAAAGTTCTGCTGGTGTCCTCGAAATAACAAGGACCTAAAAACAGGTCTCAAGAGAAATTTGTGGAGGATTAATGGACTTGGGTCATAAGGCTTCTATTGTCTTCCATTATCTAGTAAATGATTAACACCAGGCTCTCCAGGAGAAAAAACTGTGTGCACATCTACACTTACACAAGTTGGTTATAAATTTTGTGATATAAAAAATGTATTGCAGGGCTTCCCTGGTGGCGCAGTGGTTGAGAGTCTGCCTGCCGATGCAGGGGACGCAGGTTCGTGCCCCAGTCCGGGAAGATCCCACATGCCGCGGAGTGGCTGGGCCCGTGAGCCATGGCCGCTGAGCCTGCGCGTCCGGAGCCTGTGCTCCGCAATGGGAGAGGCCACAACAGTGAGAGGCCCGCGTTATCGCAAAAAAACAAAAACAAACAAACAAACAAAATGTATTGCAAACAATCTCGAATATTAATAAGACATACAATACTCTATTTGTTAATTCCAAACACCTGTAACTGCAGTTTGACTTGCTATTTCTTGCAAAATTCATAATCACTTTTTATAATTATATCACCAAATACAGTGTCACAAAATTGGGCTACAAAGAAATGCTTGATTCCTATTCAATTTAGCAAAGAAAGAGCCATGCTGTTAACAAACGAATGCAGTTCCAACACAAATATAGGTTGATATTTTCATTTATATTAACAAGTTAAGACAAAGTGAAACAATGAAGTCAGAACTTCACTCAGTCATCAATAATGTAATTTCTTTGCTGAATTAGGTAATAGTTTCTGAAGAGTTGAAGAACATTTCCTCAATTTTTTTCTTGCTATTCACAATAAAGGCCACAGACATAGCATTCTTAAATTTAACCTGAACTGTTAAAATGTTCTCAATAACTGAATCTTAAATCTGGACAATCATCAAAACAATATGTCAAGCCCTATTTGTAGCATTTTTCAATTTCTGTAGCATAAATGTTCCCACTACGGTCAGTTTCAAGCTACCAAGCTGTCATCACTGAACATAGAGTTGGGAAGAGATACATGCGTTACATACTATTTTCTCTGGACGAATGCAATAAACATAAATAACCTCGAGAGCATAAATAATAGCAAAACTTAGTAAAAATCATTTGGAAATGATGAGCTTTGTGTACTACCTTTCTTTTTAACATAATTTATTTAATTATATGTGTATATACCTTAACTTTTTAATAATCGCTATGTGTAACAACCAGCTCACGAAATTCCTGAAAATTTGATAATCTGCTCCAGCACACCACAAAATCTCCCTCAAAAGCCCTGGCTAGTTTGAATCTATCCAGCTTTATCTGTAAGCAGCTTGAAATTAGTCTCAGAAATGAGTGGAGCTTCTACTACAAAAATGGGGCTAATTTTTGAAGCCATAAACTTGTGACTTTGGTCTCCATGCCCTGTTCTGTGTATTCATTACAGTTCACAGAGTTAGTCAGTCTCATGTGACACAGTTGGTCCTTGACTGACAGCTGATGTGAGCTCGCTGTGTAAATGTTAACGCCACGCGCGTCTGGTTCCTACCTGAGTCGCGCGCAAGATTCCCATCTGATAAGCTCTGATCTCTGGCGCTCAGCTACGCTCGGAACAAGACACAGATTCTACCTAGTTTGATAACACCCTGCGAAGGAATCTTGATGAGAAGAGCCTGAGCCTACCCTGGGCACAAAAACAAGTCCTCGGAATCGTAGTGTGGGAAATGCTCAGCCATTTCACAACCGAAGATCTAGTACTTTCACAGCAAAATCTCACCATATAAAATTTGGAATGCAGTAAAGCCCTACTAGAGAATGTAGACTGCTCTTTGTAGCAGTATTGACTGCTCAATGTAGCAGTATTGACTGCTCTTTCTCTCTTATTCAGAGGTAGCAATGACTGAAATAACACAAAGGGACCTCAATTCAAACAAATCATTTTCATTGTCAACAGAGCAAATATGCCCTAATTTGCTACCAAGAGTTAGCAAAATAATCTAAACTGCATAAACAAAATAATCTACAATGACTAAATAATTATCCTGTAAGTCAGGGTTTTTGGAAACACAGAATAGCCAGATGACTGAGACAAAAGGTTTCCCCCTCTCCTCGGATTGTGTTATTTATTTATCATTTTATTGTAGTCCTCACATAGCTGCCTCAATGTCTGACTTTGTGAGAGGTAGAAAAACCCGAGTGTCAGGAAACGAGTTACTTTGATGGCAAAAATGCTGAAGGTGAAATGTGATCGTTCATGATGGAACTAGAAATGCCAGCTTTCCTAAGATGCAGTGGGGTGTTTGTAAATTACAATGAAAACGATCCAGAGATAAAAAGTCTTCAATTCTCATCATAAAAATAACACGATCTGGGAAATAATCACTTTCTTCCCCAGAACTACAGAATCCTAAAGGGTATACAGACCGTGGTAAAATGTCTAGAATGTAGAGAATTTGCTATAGATAGTGAATTAGGCTTTTCTTCCATAAGCATTCAGAAACTTGGCCAGAACGCTTCCATTTAATTCCCTAGACCAGAATTCTTGTCATCCAGAGATAAACTTGATTCAAACCCTCATCCCCCTCTACTTAAACCTTTTGCAATTCAGAAAATATCTTGTGATTATCACATCATAAGGCAGATTTTCCCAAGCGTGCATGTCCTGTGATGATAAGGAAGAAAGCCAATGAAGTAATGGGGTGAATTCTGAAGCAGGGGAAAGTAGGATGTGAGCCATTATGGCGGGGGAGGGGGAGTTAAATGTAGGTACTATAGAAAATAAATAAACATTGAAAAGGACTTGTTCCCCAACGTGTCATAAACTACTGCCTATGAAATATAAGGATATTTGGAAACATTTAGATATTTGACCAAACCGTTAGGTTTTCATCTGTTTGGAAGCATGAGTTATAAATGGACAAGAGGGCAGATGAGGAAAACCACAGCCACTGCAGTTTGCCAGATGTAGTTGGAATCTGGTTCTGTACCCTCTAACTCTGTCACCTCACTGAGCCTCAGTTTCCTCACCTGTAAAATGGGAGTAATTGTGCCACAAGTTTTGCAGGGCTTGCAAGGAGGATTAAGGATAATGTTAATCAAGTGCTTGATACAGTTGATGCTCAAAATATAGCTGCTGTGGCTGGGATCCTGGTAGATATAAATGCAATTTATGCCCTTAAAGTATGTTGAATATATTCAATAGCCATATGTATAAAACAACAGAGTATTAAATAACAGACATTTAAAAACGCATGAAGCTTTCTTAATGAAAAAAAAAAAATGATACCTAGTTAGCCTTTTGGGCACTGGTGTAACAGGGCTCAGCAGGAAACACCAGCCACTGTAGGTTTCTGTTGAGACTGGGAAGCTCCACTTTGGGAGAGAGTCACAGAGAAAGAGATCTGAACACTGGTTTACCATTTCAATAGATTATACTGAACTGACTGTAACAAATAGCACTAATCAAAGGACAAAACCTGAAAGAAAATGAATAAAACACTGCTCTGCCGCCGATAATGATTTTCTACCCCGTTGTGCAGGCTGGCAAACCTTTTCCCCACCCGACCTGTAGCACCTGTATATTAAAAACTTACTGAGGGAGGGATTTTGGGGGGCTATGAAAGAGCACGACCATATCTTAGTTAGAAAGCAGCCTGGTATCATGTTTGTTACCTAGTAGGGACTGAGGCTCAGAATGCAACACCCACACTGAACCAGGTCACATCAGAATTAAAATAAAGAATTAACATCAATGGCTTGTGGAAACATGAAACCACTGTGCTGTCCTTTTCTATGGATGAATCATTTACCTTTCTTATTTCTCCAGGAGAAGTGGCAAGCATTGTTCCTTACCTACCATCCCTCGTCCTAACATCCCTTTTGAATTTTATTTTTTATTTTAAAATGGAATGTGGGATCTTAGTTCCCTGACCAGGGATCGAACCCACGGCCCCTGCAGTGGAAGCACGGAGTCCTAACCACTGGACCACCAGGGAATTCCCCCGGTCTGAATTTTAAAACACTGTTTGGTACACTTCCTCACTCCGTGCTCTCCCTGACCGTTTTTTTGTGTGTGTGTGTCCTTTTTCCTGGGCTCCAGCATGAAGACGTAACATAAGACAATGCATTGAAAATAAGTATAGTAGAATACCTCTATTAGGATGCCTAAAACTCAACTTAGTCCCAGGTTACATGACAAAAATTCCCATTCAAAATAAGACGTTTTTTCTTTAATTTTTCTACACTCCTCTTAGTGCAGAAAAGAAACTGTCCTATAAAGTGTGACACTGACAACTCAGCTAGAGATGTACCAAGTAAAACAACCACCTGGAGTCAGATTCTTACGTTAAGTGCTGGTTCCCACAGACTCACTCAGCACAAGTCCCAGATATATTTTCAGGACGTAAATGTCAGGGAGTAAGAAAGATCTTGAAACCAGATTCTTCATGCGGTGTTCCTCCAATGTTTATTCAATTAGGAAAATACAGACCTCCCCGCAGGCTTCGGGGCTACTGTAGATCAGTTTATAGAATCATCTTATGTCAAACAAAGACCTGCAGTTGGCCACTGACTTGCGAGCAGCAGCGAAGGTCAGAAGATCTGCTTCTAGAAGTGGCCACGCTGCACACAGACATAAATGTACGTTCATAAAAAGAAAGGGGAGGAAAAGACTAAGAGGAAGGAGGAAAAACACAGAAGGAGAAAGAGAAAGAGAAAGAAAGCAGTACACCTCCAACAACGGCTTTGTGACCCCTCTGGAAATGCTACCCAGTTTTTTTTTATCATGAAAAGATCCCATTAATGCCTCAGCTCCATCAAACAGCAGACCAAGTCCATGAATGGCACCTATCAGAGCCCAGGGTAAATCCAATGATTAGAGGGAATTCGCCAAAGGGCCTTTGTAGCTGAGAAAAATGCCTACTCCAGAGAGGAATGCAGAAAATTCCTGGGAGCACAGGCCTTCCTTTGTTGGCAGTCTGGCGGTATTCTGGAGCAAATAAAGGGACAAAAATGGGATCTTAGATGCAATGAACATTTGAAGAAAATGTTTTTCAAAGACCTCCTTGAAACACTCCTTTAAAAAAAAAAAAACCCCTCCAACTATCACTCTGATAAAGATGAACTACAGAACTTCAACCCAAACCGCCATTTTACAGGACTGCATAACCTTGGAGATTCTCAACAGGAATAGTGTTTTCATTAGATCTCCTTTGTCCTACTGCGTTTCCTGGTTAAACAGTAAGTCAACGTTAAAACTTTACAGATAAGAAAACACACACATTCCCTCACTCCCTTCACATTTACTGACAGAATCCACTGAGATTTAGCATAACATAAAAGCATCAGGCAAGGAAAGAGGATAGCGTGTAACACTGAATCGAGGATATCAACCAAACTCAGACCAGAACAAAACATAAAGGATATGCTGAGCTATCACCGTTATGAAAACATGCAGACAGCCAACCAGAAAGAAAATCTGCCAGGCTGACTAAATGGGATGAAGAAGGGACGTTAAGGCACAAGCACCCTGGACGTCAGTCATTCTCATTTATTCTGTACACAGCAGCGAAATTTTACTGAAGCCCCCTAACGAACTAAAGGATGGCAGAAATCACAGCCTTATATCGTTGCTACCACTCAATAGCTTGGTTATACCAGAGCGGGCAGAAGGAATGCGAAGCCAACTACACTTCTTTTAGCATGTTTTCCTGGAGAAAACAGAATCTTTCAGTTTCGTTTGGTGCAAAGAAGCTGGCCTAATAGAAGATGGATCTGAACCTTTGGTTACAGGGGTATTTTAAACCTTCAACCTGAGGTAGACGTCAGAAAGGCACATCTGAATTTCTCATTTTTTTTAAAAAGCGCCCCACCCCCATGCTTCTTCAGACCCAAACAATTTTAATGACTTTTCTGCACAGTGTGCCCCTAAGTGTAATACCTTCCCTCATAAATCTTGTTGTAGACTTATTTTATGTTCCATTTTAACAGTCTGCAGGGTTGAGGGAGGAGCAAAGTAATAATCATGTAATTCTAGTGGAAGGTTTTCCTCCCCTTTCTCCTGGGCTGAAATATAATAAACTATTATTTATTTGCATCTTTAGGGGGCCATTCACTAACATTTTCCAAAACTCTAGTAAAGTGGTTGCAAAGCCTTTATTGCTTTGCAAATGTTGTTCATTTAATTATTTGTTTTAAATGCCATTTTACTGGTACCAGTGGGTTTGCATTATAAAGCCTGTATTAGGATGCTATTTGGGGTATACACAACAAATTCAAGCCTTTGTATTGTGCTTTTCCATGCTCACTTCTGTTCGCCCATGTAACCATATATAACACTTTTCCCTGACTTCCCTTCCAAATACTTGAGCATACATAATTGTGAGGTTATTGCCTCACTGTTTATGACCAACCCTGTCCTTCCTAAGAGTTACTCCAATTAACTCTCTACCTTAGGGTGTACTCTCGAAGTTTATACCTCTGTGCACCAAAGGGGAGAGGGCCAATTTTACTTGTCCATCATTAAATATAGAGTTTGGCAAGCACTAATGAATACAATACTTTCTCAACATACACGATGGCTTGAAAAACAATTGGCGCACCTTTCTGATGCATTTTGCATATTTCCTCCTATGTCTGGACTGAAAAAGCTTTATCGTTAGAGTTCTTATGAATAAAATGCTTTGTTTTGCCAATGTAATAAAAAATAAGATCCATTTGAAAGAAATATATAAAGCAGAAATAAATTTAAGCACAGGACCAAATAAATGCTCTCAACGACCCTGATTCAGGATTCCCTATAAATGGAGTGTACCTCTCCACCACTGTAGATTTCTCTGAAATCTTGCCAAATGCATAAATCCTGGAAACATCTTCTGAAAGATAAGAATGAGCTTGGAAAATAGATCATGAAAGAAATATGCAGTGCCTATAAAATAAACCACACACATACACACACAATTTTCATTTACCAGATCCTCTTTCACAAATCTAGCAGATGGTGGAGTTTTAAAACTCAGTTTTCAAACGACAATCTGACTTTCTATTTAAACCAGAATCTTCAGTATGTTAAAAAAAAAAATGTGATGGATACAATACAAACACCAGGGGTACATAACTGTGCTCATGTTAAGTTGGCCAGAGGAAGAGAAGAAAAATGAATAAGAAATGGAAATTCAAAAAACATGACAATCGTTAGCTATGTAACTTTATACTTTTCTATATCATTTCTTTCTAGTACTACAATTTTTTTAAAAAGTGAATTAAAAAATTTCCGTAGCAACTTTCTACTTCAGCTAGTGATATATTTGGGTACTCTGAGCAAAAACAATGATTACACAATGCTGAGGAACAGCTATTCTATGCAGACCAGACTCTACATGGAGCCAGAAAGTCAGACATCAGTCTTGCCTTTTAGACTTCTTCCTTAGAAGACTCAAACTGTTCTAATATCTTTCCCTTTTGATCCCAGTCCCCCCCCCAAATTAGACCAATTAAACTCTCTGCTGCTTAGTTGCTTAACACTTGGAATTACAGCTCTGAGTTAGCTCTTTGTCAGCAGGGACTGTCAGGCCAGCTGTACACCACGAAGGTGCAGGCAGAACAGAAGCTGGTCCTAAGCAGTCATCGCTCTGAGATCTACAGTGTTCGCTGAGGACGAACAGCTCAAACAAGGAGGTGGCTGCTGAAGGAACTGCAGTTCTGCATCCATTTACAAATACTAATACACAAAACCTCTAAGTGGACTCAATGCTCCCCCCCCTTTTTTTTTTCTTTCACGTTTTACACTTGTGCTCTCCGGAAGAAAATGACATCACGCCGAAGATATAAAAAGCAATAACAAAAGAGGTTAGTTCTTTGCAAAGGTATGTTTGGCCTGTCCTCAGGCAACGCTGGGTTCTGGAGTGCCCTGTCCTGGCAGATCTTGTCATGACAGTAAACGCCTGGGATCTCAGGCTGTGACCACACCAGCGGGAGGACACGGTAGATGGGGCTATGAAGAGAATGCGGCCCTTAAACGTCCTCCTGTACTAACAGAAATTAGAGAGTGGAGCTGTAATTTCAGCCCTCCTTCCTTCACGCAGGACCCTGTCTCCCTGTCTCCAGGAAATGGGGGCTGAGTTAGTGGGGCATGACTATAATAGGAATCTGTGACTGGAGTGGGGTAGCCATCAGTATAAATCTGTCATAGACACACTCACAGAGGAAGAGGGACTTCCATACACTGCAGCCTTTACACTTTTTAATGCAGATACAGATTTATGGCCCACGGGAAGCAGAAAGCCTTTGAGGCAAAGGGGCCCTGTGAATCAAGGCCGTTTTGTAGGTTTCCGCCGCCTGAAAAAGCTACACATTTATAATTGTGCTCGGAGTCAGCCCCCTTCCAGCCCCAGGAGGCAGCAGCATTTGGTTGAAATAAAACGGAGGACTTTCCCCAACAGCTGGCCAGCTCTAGTTTTAAGTTTTAACAACAGCATGAATGAATTGAGGACGACTGAAGGGATCAAAAAGCATGATGCCAGACTTTCTAGAGACCCTTTCCCCAACTATGCTGTTCCCATGTAGCAGAGTCATTCAGAGATGGTGAACTCTACTTTGAAGAGTTCCCTCCCATTGTTCGGCTGACACAGATGACTCTTTCACCAAGATACTCAGAGAGGATCTGGCGGAGACCGTGAGGAAATGTCTAAAAAAGTTGCAGGCAAGAAAAGAAAAAAAAAAAAAAGGAGTCAGCTAGAAGTAAATTAAAAACCAGCCCCGAGTTGGTGTTAATTAATTAAAAACACAATTTCAAAGCATCCCTAATAGAAGACTTCCTCCATGCAGCCAGTATCTGATTCAGGGAGTGACTCAAGCAATAAAATCACAGTTGGGACGACTCTCGTGGTGCTGGCAGGCCAAGTTCAATATTTTCCCTATGAGGCATGCCTGTACTATAAAAAGAATGTGATGTTTGAAAATGAGTGTCTCTGCTCTCTGTGCGCTGGCATTAAAAGCCTTTCCTAGCCCTCTTGCCACACTCTGCGAGTACAGTATGAATCACGATCATGTGGCGAGTACCTCCTTGCCAAATTCTTTCATGCTGCTACCACGGTGCGTTCCCTCTCAGGCTCCTGCCAGCAGCCTCTGTCGTCCAGCCAAGAGCATCAGTGCGAGCGGCGGTGCAGAGGCGGGGCACTTCACTCCACACTCAGCAACCAGGACACAAGGAGGCACATTCTTGTAAAAATCGGAATTGCTGAATGGACCGAGTGGGCAGGAGGGGACAGAAGTCAGCTGAGGGACGAGGCAAAGAGGCTGGAGGGAACGGATGAGCCATACGGAAGAGGGGCGGATGCTCTGGAGGGTAGCCTCTGGGTCAGGCGTGGGGCTGGGCTCTTTAAACTCACGCTCTCAAGGAATACTCCTGAGATATGATCGCCCACACCATGGGTGAGGCAACAAGAGACCAACGGGTATCAGAGAAGTGGCTTCCTGCATTATACAGCCAAGGAAAGCAGAGCTTAGGCTGGAACCCAACCTAGCAGCCCTGCCCTCTTCCCTCTCTTTACCCTGCTTCTCTGATTCTTCAGCTGAAACTGGGAGAAGCCAGGAACTTTTTTGCCGTCTTGGACTTTTTAATTTTGTGTTTGTTTGGTTTTTTTTTTTGGCTGTGCCATGTGGCTTGCGGGATTTTAGTTCCCCGACCTGGGATTGAACCTCTGCCCTCAGCAGTGAAAGCACGGAGTCCTAACCACTAGGGACCGCTAGGGAATTCCCAGTCTTGGGCTTCTTACTATTTAAGCCACTCTCCTAACTACTGCTGTTCTCTAAATGAACATAATGCCACTTTCAACCATACATGTTTATTAAAATCTGTATCAGCCAGATTAACATCCATTGGACCAATCTTCACAGCCATGACCACAGAACTCACCCCAAGCCCACCAGTCAACCCCAAATTCTGCTCCAGGGTCACAGAGGGAACTGGGTTCAACATCATGAATCACTACTGATGGAACCACTCAAAGTTTATCCCTTACTTACATCTGCATTTCCTTTGTGTTCATTTATTGTTGTGGTTAACTACAGATTAATTGACTTGCCAGTTTTCTGGCTGAGTCTCCTGTGAACCTAGCATGGTTTGGCCTCTAAGAGGCAGAAATGGACTGTGAAACCAGGATGCTCCCTGGAGTGACAATGCTTCTAAATGGCCTGTTACATATAAAGGTTTGGAATCAAAAACAGGGTTGGAGGAAGTTTCTATGCTTTGCATTATTAAAAAGACAACTTGTCCCAATGGCTGGGAAGAGGAAGATACAGAAGAGGAGGGAGAGGAAGGAGAGAAAGGCCCAATTTGCATGCAAGGGTCTATAGGAGAAACAGTAAAGTGGACATCCTAATCCAAGGACAGTCCTTCCTGGAGTTCTGGTCTACCTGAAATCACAGTGGCAGGGGGGAAGGGAATGTGGATGTTCACAGCCCATCTAGCTAGCTAGCTTGAGTGGGTAGTAGAATAAGTCTGTCAAAAAAAGTTTCATCTTTTCTTTTTTTTTTTTTTGCGGTACGCGAGCCTCTCACTGCTGTGGCCTCTCCCGTCGCGGAGCACAGGCTCCGGACGCGCAGGCCCAGCGACCACGGCTCACGGGCCCAGCCGCTCCGCGGCATGTGGGATCCTCCCGGACCGGGGCACGAACCCGTGTCCCCTGCATCGGCAGGTGGACTCCCAACCACTGCGCCACCGGGGAAGCCCTCATCTTTTCTTAAAAGATATTTACTTATTTGGCTGCACCAGGTCTTAGTTGTGGCGTGCAGGATCTTTGGTTGCCGCATGCAAACTCTTGGTAGCAGCATGTGGGATCTAGTTCCCTGACTAGGGATTGAACCTGGGCCCCTTGTACTGGGAGCGCAGAGTCTTAGCCACTGGACCACCAGGGAAGTCCAAGATTTTCATCTTAAGAAACATAATATTTAGAATAATACCAGGTGATGGTCTCACTCTTCTTTGCGCTGATCAAATCCCAAGAATCTATTAATGAAAGATTAAGTAGGAAATTGAAAGGACTCCAAACCAAGACCTATTACTTGAATCAGTCCATCACTTATTTAATTGTGCAGGTATTATGTCTCAGGCACTGTGCTAAGGCCTGGACATACAAAGATAAATAAGACATGTGCTCTGCCCTATTGGAGTTGAATACAGTGGGATAATACAGTGCTTTTTAAGTGCTGTACTTAAACAGTGGCTTGTCCTTGTAACACTAACTTTGTGGTATAATAATTCCAAGATTTGGGCAACTCTTATCTTGCTTAGTGTTTTTGCTGATGAAATTAAACCAGAGGGATTTGTATGATTTTTTACCACTTAACTGCTCTGTGAGTTGGTGACGTCGTTGCATGGATCCACTTTTGTAGTAATTGTGGAGGAAATGAAAGTGGGTAAGAACTGGTGGGAAGAGAGCCTGGATTTTCTTTAGTGAAGAAAACAGAAGAATTTTTCAGAGTGATATGCCATATAAGTGGGACAAAGGTGTAGAAAGAAATAGGTAGTCAAATAGGATGGCTCTGAAGCCAACCTGTTCTGCCTGTGGCTCTATCACTTATTTACTTAGCTGTTGAATTCTCCAGCAGATTACTTTACGCATCTGTGCCTTGGTTTCTTCATTAGTAAAAAGGGGATGATAATAGTACTACCTCATTGAATTGTGAGAAAAACAATGAGACAATCCTTACAACAACCCCGATATGGACTTTCCCACAACCTAAACCACTTCCAAACTAAGGTTTGTCAACAACTACCCACAAACCTATTTAAAGTCATACTCCGATTCATTCACCATTCTGCAAAGCTAGAATGTTCTGTCCTATGCTTTTATGGCCTTGTGCACTGGGTTTTCAGGTAGCATTCTTGGAATGGAAACCTTCTTGAGTACTCATCTGTTTTTATCTGTGTGTATAGATTGTTATTTACTACCCATGTATTTACTAGAACGGGTTGTCTGGACATCTCCAGTGCATCTAAGATTATTTTGCTGGGAAAGAGAGGGAACAAATGCCAGGTAACACTGGCAACTCATGGTGCACTGAGGATTGTTTGATCTATAGGAAAAAAGCCCTTTTTCTTTCTTGGAACTTGAGGGGAAAGAACAAGGGTGATACTATATTAATTACAACAATCAGTTTTACCAAAGTCCAAATTAAAGAAGCCTTAGATATCTAGTTGGGATACTGGAGTTTATGCAACAAGAATAAAAATAAAAGTTGAGGAGATTAAAATGTGCACATTTAATGTTTCTTTTAAAAAATGTTTAATACTTTGGATATTTTGGTGTAGATTGGAGGAGAGTGCCAGAAGAATTCAGAAGTGTAATAAAACAAGATACCAGGTGTGTAGTCCTCCTTGCTCGGATGCACGTGGAGGGCAGCTCACTACTGGTAGAAAGAGCACAGGCTCTGAAGTCAGATAAGCTGGGGTGAGTGCGTCTAAAAGGGGATGATGGTCTCTGTGTCCCTGAGTCATCTTTGCTATAAGAATTGCGCGAGATAATCTGATCAAAATGCCTAGCGTGCTGAGGCAGTCTCTCTATATATATTGGTGAAGGAATCAATGAGTGAAAGATGTAAACAAAGTTTTATTCAAAGTTTTCTTTTTACAAAATATCTGTGCCTCCCTAACTCACAAATAACATCTTATGCCCCTAAACCGCTAAGGAAAAGGGCATTAATAACCTCAGAAAAAACAGCTGCTATTTCTAGTAGTCTTTTGTGAAGGGGTGTGTGTAGGTGGGTGTGTCTGTGTCTGTGTCTGTGGGAGAGATCAAGAAGAAACTCTAAAACCTAATGTGTGATCCAAAAGTCACATAACACCTTGGGGTCAAATGCAAGGAAGGCGCAGTTAGAATAATAAATTCAAACTTTTTTTTTAAAGCTTATCTATGTCAGGTTTTGTTGCGTACAGGTATCTTACTATAGAGGTCCTAGGGATCAAACTCCAAGGAATCTTCACTGTTTATTTATTTTAATCATAAAAGTTAAGATCTATGGTTCTTTAAGATTTTTACAGTTTCACAGATTTTAAGTATCAAATATTTTTCTTAATATTCTTCCATATGGTGATTCACTGGAATGTCAACTTCAAAAAGAAGAGTTAAGATTTTCATTGCCTTCCTCGAACTGGCCTTAGAAGAAGTCATCAAACTTCTGTCTTTGAAACTCCCCACTAAAATAGCATTGATTGCACAGAGGCCATTTGTGTAATGAGCTCTTTATAGAAAAGGCGTCACTTAAATTGCCAAATAAGTAGAGTGAGGTAACTGGCCTTCTATAATTCTGGGCCATGAGAAACACGCATTACTTTCTAAATGAGCTCAAAGTCATTAAAAATCACAAGAATCTCATAACCTAACCTATAGTTCAAGAGAGTCTGGCTTACTTATTAAGGGGCACAGGAGGAAGGCAATGAATAAACCCGGAAATGAGGAATTCAGTGGACTGTGCCTTCAAAGAGCGAGAGTGTGTTCAAGATAAGACAGAGAGTGAAAGTGACCACTGTCAGTTGCCTCTTGGTTGGCAAATTGGTAAGCTTTGTCTGGACATTTCTCTTGAATTCAATGGTGTGCCCTGGTTGGATTTCTGCCTCCTTCCCCAAACACCTCTGTGTTGTCTTTTAGCCAATGTACTTCTCAGTAATTCCCTGCAAAAAGGATGAATCCAAAGAATCTCCCCACCAGGAGGAGGAAACAGGGACTAAGGATGCTAGAGAATCTTGAACCTTAATTGAACTGTCAGCTGGAAAACAGTCTGAGAACAGTCCGGTTTAAATTCCACTCAGCACTGTCACTCTTAAAACTGCACTTCTTTTAGTCAATGAACCATTTTTAAGAATGGTTACAATATAGCAACAAAGATATTTATGTAAGCCAAGTTTAAGTAGTCTGATCTTTTAACTAGCAATTTGGTTTTTTTAAAGACATTGTCATGGCATAGATATTTGATATCATCAGATCAACTTTTAAGATAATTTTTAAAATGTGGCTCTCAAACTATAATTTATAGGTGTAAAATCTTTTCACATCATTGTTGTGATTATTATTATTTGAACCAAGAAATATGGGAAAGCAGGCTGGCCTTGATATTATTTTTTAACAAGGAAATTGGGTTGAGGTACTTAGAGTGTACTGTAAGGTGCAGGAATGCTCTTGTTGCCTCAAAGCAAAGTGTTTCCAGCACGTTATTTATTCCTAGGGATTGTACACATTCCAGATGACATCACCAGGGCTGCTGGTGCACAAGAAAATAAGCAAATGAGATACACATTGGCTCATGTGGCAAATCACTGGCTTTGCCAAATGGAAAAGAACAGAAATGGGGAGGGAAAACATTTTGTTTTCAATCTACAAGGATATTAATAAAACTCAAACCCAGCATTCTGTGGCTACGTTTCCCAGGAAGAGGAATCTTTTCTGGCCAACAGAACATAACAACAAACTTTTGTATCTGAGAAATATGTATCTCATGATGTCATTTAAAAACCCACTATTTACCGTGACTAGGACTGAAAACATGTTTCTCTGAAACTCGGAAACCAAGAAAAAAATTGAGGGCAAATTCTACCTAAAATCATCTTCAGTTCAGAGTAAATCAATTCAGTGAGTGTAATCTGATGCATTATTTATCACAGCTTAAAGTCAAAAGCTACTCTAGATAAAATTCGAAGGAAAAAATAAACAGTAAGTCACCACTTACTAAAGAGAGGATGAAGTAAAAGAATATGAAAGTTTCTTATGAGACTTTCTGTGTAAATGCAATTTATAGACACCAGTGAGAAATGAAAAAAGCAAACTTCATAGTGCTGAATACCAATTAAAAATAGAATAAATTGGAAGGCTTGGGACTTCCCTGGTGGCCCAGGGGTTAACAATCCACCTGCCAATGCAGGAGACACAGTTTCCAGCCCTGCTCCAGGAAGATCCTACATGCCGCAGAGCAACAAAGCTCGTGAGACACAGCTACTGAGCCTGCGCTCTAGAGCCCGCGAGCCACAACTACTGAAGCCCGGTGCGCCTAGAGCCCGTGCTCTGCAACAAGAGAAGCCACCGCAGTAAGAAGCCCACGCACCGCAACGAAGAGTAGCCGTCGCTCGTCGCAACTAGAGAAAGCCCGAGTGCGGCAACGAAGACGCAACGCAGCCAAAAATAAATAAATACCTATATAAATAAATAAATAATTTATATAAAAAAACCTTAATGGATACAATTATTAGCAAATTTCGGTTTGGAAATCATCAGTGATTAATAATATTCGTAAACACATATAGCATGGTGTGCCAGGCACAGTCTGAAGCACTTTATGACATTAACTCATTTAATGCTCTCAACAATCCATTATAATAATATGATGATTCCATAAAAATTCCCATTTTGTGGCTGAAGCAACTAAGGCTCAGAGAGCTTAAGAAATGTGTCCAAGACCATACAGGTAGTGATTATTAGCACATATTATTCTAGATGAGGCTAACTAACAAAATTTCAAAGATACTAATAAATATTGAGAACTTAGAAGCATAATTCCATTAGAATATAAAAAATTTTTTTGAGAAATTTCACTTAGTAAAGTAATAATGCTGAGCTATCCAGATAGCTTAACTTGAGGATATAAATTGTATCCATAAACACACAATCTTTCTTAGAAATAAAGGCCAGCACAAATAAAGTTTAAAATTTGCCTTTGACAGCAAAAGGAGATACACCTGTGCATTAATACTGTTTAGTCAGTATCAACTGAGCAGGCATAATTTGGTAAAAATGCTAATTTTTCCCAAGAGCCACTGGGCTTGCCCATGTATCAAAATACCCCATGAAATTTCTTTCCCAGTTTTTAATCCCTTCCTGAATTCTCTAACTTGAATGAGACATATTATACAAACCAAAAAAAGGCAACTGGTGCTTTAATTTTAATAGGGTACAATTTATTTGGAAAGTAAGATTCCTTATTATAAACTGTGCCTCTTCCTGGAGACATTTAGAATTTTGAAAGAAGTAGATTTGGCAAGAATGTAGTGCAGCCCTTAATTTACAGAGGAAAAGACAGCGACCCATAGAGATTCAGGTTAGAATAAAGGCTACCATTAAGAGGAAAGAAGGGCAAGACACGCTGGCTAAGAGCACAGGAGCGTTTACTAGCTGAACGATCTTGGGCAAGTTATTTAACTTCTCTAAGCCTCACTTTCCTCATCACAAAAGAAGGAAATATTTCATGCAGTTGTTGTGGAAATTAAGTGGGATTACAAATATAGTGTGCTTTGCGTAATAGCTGACACCCTGTGAAGGCTCAGTAAATGGTCACTGTTCTTGTATTGTTATCTTTCAATGATTTCCAACCAGCTGGTGTCAGAACTTGATGTAAAGCACTTTGGGAGCAAGTGTTGTTATAAGCTGGTTCCTAATTCCTTCCATATACCTGGGCCTAAGGAGGCGAAATCATCTATCATTAGTCTTTTCCGCAAATGTAGTATTATTCATCACCTCCTCCCTTCTTTTACCCCCTAAAACAGTTCTTCAGCTTTTAGGAGGTGTTTTTCCATCAGAATATAACTTCGAAGTTGAATATTCTAAACTCTCAGTCAGGAAAGTTCAGAATTCGCTTTCACAAAGGGGATAAACATGGATTCAGGAAGTCTGACCGGCAACAATTCCAGGGCTCACATTACCCGCTTCCTCGTTATTCCAGTTGGGCTCTTCCTGGAAAGGGGAGTCTGCTGTTTGATTAAACATTCCAGTAACATCAACACTGAACAAAATCATATAATCGGCCTGATCTTAATCAAGTGTGCTTACCTCTCCTCGGGAAAAGCATTCAAATTAAAAAACACTTCCCTAACAGATCAGATATGTAGGAACAATTCCCCATCTCTCCTGCTTCGCTGGCATGTCAAGTCCCCGTTCATATGAGACCAGCCAACGCGCACTGAGCACTTCCTAAGGGCCAGGCACAGTGCCAAGCGCTTTTGCTTACACTTTCTCATTTAACTCTCACAACCCTTAGAGGGAGGGAGGTACTATTCTCATCCCCATTTTACAGATGAGATCACTGAGGCCAGGGAGACTAAGTAAGTTGTCCAGGGCTACATCATCACCTCCAGAGCTACTAAAAATCCAACAGTGGTGTGGACAGGTCCTCAGCAGACCTGGCTCAGCCACTGCCCAGGTAGGCTACATTCTCTCTGGCCTCAGTTTCCAGTCTTGGAGAGAATGCAGCCACTCTCGAAGTTCCTTTCCAGCCTGACATTCCACAGCCTGCTGCTGCTGCTGCTGCTTCTGGCGGGCTTCTTTGTTTCCACGCTCAGCTGCTCTGGCCGGGCCTCCCCCGGCTCTGCCCTGTTTTGTTTTTGCGGCTGGACCTACTACAGACGCACTCCTGGCAGCGCAGCCCAGAGCGCAGCCGAGGAGGCTTCCTCTTTCGCTCGGTTCCTGGCCTCTTTAGTATGAACAGAAAAGGTGGGCAGGGGCCAACTGGCAGAAGCCACAGAAATAGCAGCGCATGATTCTCCTATGAGCAGGAGAAAGGTCGGCACGCAGGACCCCGCCATCTGCTGAGCTCTTTCACTGACTAAGGTTGCTTTTGGCACGCACAGGCACCAGGGGTTTCCACGCTTATTTCCTTCTGGTCAGAGTAGACAGCTTTGCTGATAGACAATTCGGAGGTGATGCTCCACGGTCCCGTGCTAGCAACTGACTGGCCGGGGACAAGAGATGGAGACCTTCAACTGCAAAGCCACACAGGAACACCTTCCCCCCAATCTGAAGCTCTTATTCTGTAGCCTGCAACCTCCTGGGGGATCTCCCCGGGCCCAGGCCACCTCTGAGCCTGTGGGCAAAGGTGTGCAGTTCAAGGACGCGTAAACCGCAGTGACTCAGCCATCCCTGCACTTGCGGGAAAGGTGGGTTCCCTGGATTAGCAGGCTTCCTTCGCCAGCACTGCGTCCTCATTAGCATCTGCCTGCAGGGATCGTGTGCTGGGCTGTCTGCAGCACAACTTCTCCTCTCCCTGTCATCCTCTCTCTCTCTCTCTCTCTCTCTCTGGGTCTAGGACAATACTCAGGCCAGGACAGTTCCAGTCATAACTGGATCTTTCCATCACTTAGGAGCACACATGAGGATTTGCTGGAGTGGTGTTTTGTTTTGTTTTGTTTCGCTACTATTAAGCAAGATTGCTTCATAATCCTTTAAGTGTTTTTCAGCCAAGTTTTATTTACATATCCTGGCCAGCAAGCACGTGATTAACCCAAGGATGTCACGGAGGGAAGGCAAATGCTACGTCTGAACAAAAGCCGATGCTGTTTCGGTGAGGAGACACACACAGCTGAGCTGTCGAAAGGACAACCGTCTCTTGGGCCAACACTACACAAAACTCTCCGACTCTGGAGACCCTCAGAAACAAGAAGGAGCTGCTGAGGTAGGGACCCAGATGCAAGTGATTCTGCTTTCCGTCTCCTTCTCTCTCTTTCACTCTCTCCACTCTGGGGGCAAAGCTTGAGGAGAGCCGGATGCCCACAGCATCTAATACACGTGAATGGTGGCAAGCTCTCTGTCTGTTTACCACAATGATACACTTACAATGTGGTGTATTCCTACAATGTACACACCACCCAAAAAACAAGCTGCATTGGCCTTGACAGAAAGGAACTCTTTCAATCAATATTTATTGAGCGGCTTGAAGTGAAAGAATTTTCTTATCTTTCACCCCATGATAAAGGTAATTAGAGCCAGTTATGATCATTTCCATTCCGCAAAAATATATCTGATGATCTACCAGAAGGTTAAATCGATCCTGACTAATCAGTGAAATTTTTAAAGAAGTAAAAGAAACTTAAACCCCAAGACCTAGACTCCTGGGATAAGGATCTGTTCGTGAATGAGAAATCCTTAAACATTAAAATAAGCATTTACCAGGAGGTCTTGATAAGCATTTATCAATGAGGTCTTGACTATATATAGGCTGACTCTCAGGCAAAACCTACTATAACACAAACAGTGACCTTCTATTTCTAACTCTCATCCCTTCACACTGCCTAGCTACGCAACTTTAAAACAAGTCATTTATCTTCTCTGAGTATGCATTTTATTATCTTTGATACGAAGGGACTGGGTCAGGGATTTCTAATTTCCCATCTAGCTCTAAAATCACATATTTGTTTAATGAAAGAATCTATTAACACTGTCAATGGCAGTTTTAATTTTAATCTTTAACTACAAAGGCCACATAGCACAAAAAAGATGGTTTTGCCATAACCTCCCGCAGAAATATTTTTGCAAAATTTTCCTTGCTCTTCTTGGAAAAAAAATATCACGCCATCAGGCTCTGTGAGAAGAGGCCAGTGATACAGGATGGAGGATAGTGGTTTCATTTATTTGCTCTGAATGGCAATGCTCTGAAAGTGCTAGGATTTTCCCCATGAAAAATGTGTTTGCCACTAATATTATCTCTCGTGATCGGGAGTTAGTGTCAAAGGTTTGTGAATGGATTTCAGAATGTGCAAGTGGCACCTCCCATCATTAGCTGTCTACATTTTTTTATAACCGCTTGCATACTTTTGGTCAACCACTGTAAAATAAACAGTCCTTCTCAAATGTTTTTGTTTTCTTTGACAGCACAGCAATAATTCACTTGGAATGCTGCAGAACAGAATAGCACTTTAATGCTTTTGTAAGGCTGGCTTTTTATGATTTCTATTCATCAAGTTGTTTTTAAGTTAAAAGATGCCAGACTGAAAAGAACATAAAACAATCTGGAGATGTGCTATGCTTATCTCTTCTCCCCCATCCCTTCAAAATATACATGCGTACAATATACGCAGTAACCACACATGCACACGTGCATAAATTGATGTGTATATACACAGTCAAAATGTATATGGAAAACAATATTCATCGAAAGCGCTGGCTGTTTTTGTTTTTTTGCTCTTGTACTTTGGTTTCATGCTTGAGAAGTGTAACATCCAAGTTAAGGTACGATTGTGTTCATGCAGATGAGGGTGGAAATTAACATTTATTCCTGCCTAGAAAAGTTTTAGAAAAAATGTCCTAACACACTCTTGGCTTATTTGGTTAAACACTCTTGATCCCTTTTCTCCAGTCAGGTACACACTAAAGAAGGAGTTTAGAAGAAATATATAGTTTGGTCAAAAGAACTTAATTTTTTTGTGTGGGGGGCAGTGGCGCTGGGGGATAATCGTCTCAGATGTAATATATGACAGAATAAGGTATATATCTGTGTGTCAAAACGGAAGGATGGGAGTTAACTTGAGAATAGCGCACAGTTTCCGTTTCCGTGTACCACTACATGCGATAGCTTTGTATAGGTAAGAAGTTGGAGGTAAGAAGCTGGAGTGTGGGCAGTGATCTATTTTCATCTTACCCATTCTCCTCTCTGAGAATCCCATCCCTAGTCTGCAGGCCTCGCCTCTTCAACTGTGATCTATGACAAGCATGAATAAGTCTTGTGTTGAGTTTAATTTCAGAGGCTGCGAGTTTATCAGCTGAGCCATCTCACCTGCATTCCTTGAAAGTGATTGGAGCCCTAGAAGCCTGGCCTAGCTTTGGGCTTCTCCAGCAGAGAGCAGTGAAACACTGTCAATAAACTTAATTCTGGAAACCAGAGTAGCTTCCAAGCTAAAAGGAAGGCAAAGGCAGAACTGGCAAGCTCATCGGAGTTGTGAGGAATGGGGGAAACTGGGCTTGTAGATTTTCAGAGCTGGATGTGTGTAGAGGTTTGGTGCCGATGGTGACAGCACTGCATATATTTACACACTTAAATGTTAGTCAAAATAGCGCTTTAGAGCAAAATAGATGAGCCACAAAAAAAGTGTATGCCTTCCAAAACTGGTCTCTTATTTTAATCGCGCAATCACTGTATTATTATACATTTATTAGGTCACTTTCATCTGCTTTCGGTATTATCACAATGTCAACTCTTGAATCCCATTCTCCGGCCACCTACCTTGGCAGTTCTTCAAGCATTCCTTGTTTGCAGCACAGTAACTGCTTGGTAAATCAAGTGCCGGAAGGGGTTTGTACACATGCATTCTACAGGAAACGTGGTCGTGAGAGCCGTTTTAAGAAGCTGTGGCTCCAGTTCAAAATGAGGTTCCTAGTGGGGATGTGTGAACGATGCTTCCAGGTGAAGTGATTTACAACAGGACATGTGAACCTGTTAACAGTATAACACAAAAATGTACAACTCCCTGGACACCCAGTCCTTGGCTGGGGTGCGAATGGGTTCTTCTCCTTCCAATCAGCAAAAGCTGATGACAGAGGATATTAGTGAATGGACTATGTCTGTAGTAAGCTGCTCTCAAAGAAAACATCTATTTTCACTTAGGAAGTATGAGCGTTAACGATCCCATGAGGTGGTCTATATGATCTGACTTGTTACTTTTCTTAGATGAAAAGAAGTTTAATCCATTATATATTTTTTTGAAGCAAAGCTATCAGAGAGATTATTCGGCAAAGATCTTAAAAAAAAAAAAACAGCAGGCAGATCGCTCACTTGCTCTTTGGAAGCAGGAGGTAATACCCTACGTATACATCAGTGGCTCCATGAGTTTCTATTCTGAAACGTTCTGCTGTCTTCAAGTGCTGGGGTCAGATGCCAGCCCGTGCGTGCAGGCTGCCAAAATACTAAGTGAGGCATGGGGCGCTACACATCAAAGGGGAGAGGTCGGCATGGCAGCTTGCCCGAAAAGCACGCTGTACAAAGGATGAACTTCGAAGAGACCGGCTCACATCAAAAGTCACCGCGTGTTTTACATTCCCCCAGTGCCCGGGGTCATTTTACCTTCCACTGGCAGCTCCTCTCAGCCAATCTAGCTCCCATTTCTTGAAGGACAACTCCCTCCCCTTCTTTACTCCTCCCAAAGCCCCTCTCCAGTCCCATCCCGGCAAAAAGAAACTCTTCACAACCAGAAACCGACTTCCAGGGGGCAACTAGAGCTGCGCACCTAAGGGTGAGGCTTCCCTGGGACCAGAGAACGTGGCGATGCAAGGCTGCATTGCTTGGGAAAGCACAGTCCCCGTGCTCCACGTCAACATTCCACCCCCTCGGCCTTTCCCAAGGTCTCAGTGAGAAAACTTTTTTTTTTCCGTTTTCTTTTTTTTGGGTTCTTATCAGTTCAAATAAGAACAATGAATTCCTCAAGCCCACAAGAATGTGACAAGGTGTCAACAAAGCCGACCAGGAAGGTGATGTATGGCCCCTGGGCTGCAGCTCCCATAAATCACTTCACAAACCAGAGCTGCAAAGAATGAGCCTTGCAAGCAGAGTGCAGAGGGCCAGCTCCCTGCACCCTCAAACAGGCACACACCACACCCAGCCTCTCCCAGTGCCCTCCCTGGAGTGCACCTGTCACCCCTGCACCAACAAACTGGCCTGCTCAAGGGTTAAGTTCTTTTCCTTCTGTGGCAAATACTGTTCGTACATGGGGAGCACCGTATAATTTAATGTGCTTTAGAGACATGCGTTGATGTGGCTTTGTTGAAGGCTGTCTGGAAAGTTCTACACGAAACCCCAATTTTAAAGGTTTATAAATGACAGAAGTATTTGTTCTTCGGTCAAAATTTGATTTAGAAAGTTTGGGCTTCAGTGGTGAAATGATCTTATGGTTTTCAAAAGTCGGATGCCAGAAATTGTTTTGCCTGCTTTGTAAATGACACAAAGAGAAATTGAGAATTACCCATCCAGCATCCCTTTCTGGGATCCTAGGATGTGGCTTTCTTGAAAGAAAAACTGGACAAATAGTTGTGTACAGACCAAAATTAGGAAGGGAATGGGACTATTTAACATTGCCTTATGCAAAGTAACATACTGGCCAATATAGAATAACCAAAGAAGATATTTTCCGTCACTGTTTTAACATACCTAACCGACTTATACTTGACACCATGATTTGGGAGAGAGTATACAGTGTAAACTCCCAGTGTAAAGACTCCTGAAAATATTTACATACAAGTGTTTGATGAATTTTGCAGAAATTAGAATTCATTCTATGAAAAACATAATACAGAACTTCTATTTTTTTTTTTGAAAAAAAAGTGTCTTAAGTACATACTTAAGAGTTCAGATCAGCTAAGGTAAATCATTTACAAACGTATTAAAATGTAGACTGATTGGTAGCTGCTACATTCTTATATAACAAGTAGTTTAGGGGAAAAAGAAGGAACTTCTAAAGAAACAGTGTTACGAAAAAATGAGAAGCAATAACAAAAGAGAATAAACTTACCAATGCCCACACTAACAGAAGTCAGGGGCAGCCTATTTGAATGTAGTTCTATTGCTTCCATCCAAACACTTTTTAAAAATTAAAGCGTTTCAAAATAGCTAGAGGGGCCAGGGTGAGCTCATTCTCTACTGACTATCCTTGCTCATTCTCTCAACGATAGTAAAAATAATTCAAAAGAAAAGCAAATTTAAAAAAGGAAAGTAACCTCTATCACGTTGGTAGTTCAAACTCATAAAGAGAGGACTTATGATTGATGTAAGCCTTGGTATTTAAAAAAAACAAAATATATGAAAATTTAAATAAAGAATTCTCTGCAATCCAGTATGATGGTTGAAATAACAAACTGAGGTTGTTATAAATGACGTGTTCTTCTAGAGCATGTAAATAGGTCAACTTGGAATAATATAAATTATTCATTCAAGAACGCAGCTACTCAATTAAATGAAGTCCATCTGGTATTATTGCCAGTAAGACAACCAAAGAAAGTATGGGCTGAGCCACTGTCAGTTGCCTTCTAAGAATGGAGAAAATCCAATTTGGGGTTACTTTGGAAGAATTACCTGTTGCATTAACTCTTTAAATATAAATGTTTCATTTTTACACATGTGTGGTTTTGAAAAATAAAACTCACCATGGCAATAGCATCAAACTCCATGGAATTTCTACATGACTATTACTGGGGAAAAAACCCTCTTTCTGGTTGAATAAAGGGAAAAGAGAAGATAGAATGAGTGCATGCAGATCTGTGAGATTCCAATTTTCTGGCATTGGAGAAACTTGTAGAAAGAGCTACACCTGCTTCAAAATGTGACTATTTTCCCAAAACGGAGCTCCAAACTGGAAAAGGCAAGGAAGAGGGCATTGGGGATGACCATTTGAAATTGTCTCTAATATTTTTAAGCATACTTGTGAAAATATTAACCTTCATATATAGATACAGAAGAACAGATGAATTAGAACATGATCATCCATCCTTTTGTAAAAAAAAAAAAAAAAGATCTCTTGCTAAGCCTCAAGGAGGTTCCATGGGTAAATGTGGGCAGCCTGGTACATCTCACAAATTGGCAAAGATCAAGCACACGTGGGTTACCTGTACTCCACTCCAGTGAAGCTGGCGAGGCACCTGGAATCACCCTACACCTCCTTCTGAAAAAGACTGAAACAACTACTAGAAAGAACCACATTTTCAGTTGGTTTCCCTTCTATTGGAAACCTATGGCTTTGTTGTCTGAAAGCAATTTTCTCCCATTGAAAAGATGACAGTTCAAGTTTCCTGAATATTCGCCTCATGTCGTTAAAGACTTATCTACACTTTCACCCAACGTGTCTCAGCAAGACTGACAAAGCCTTCAAGGAAGTAGCAGACTTTACATAGTTTTAAATGATATACATTTTTATATCTTTATTACTTATATGTTTTACATACACGTAGTATTCACATTATACATTTATTAATTTTGATTTTCAATGTGCAAAATAAAAGTAAGTTTTATCTGAGATCTATGAAGAGTATTAAGAATAAATTCTTACTCTTATCCACATCTGGCTAGTGTCAATAAACACAGACCAAGACCCAACTCCAGTTAAATGCACACAGTGAAGAAAGAACAATTGAAAAATTATTACAAATTTGCCTCTGTCCCATTGTCACTTCATTCACTCAGCAAGTACTTATTAAACACCCACTGTGTGCAAAGAGCTATAGTAAGGTATAGAGAGATACAAAATGGAAGCTCACTTATTATTTGCCACTAATCGGCGTACCTCAAACTACCTTATGTTATTACTTATCTTTTTATGTATGTGATTTTTGAGTTCCATAAGGCAGGGACTACATGTCAAACCCCATGGGTTAACCCTATATAGTCCTCTGTCTTTATTATTGGACTTACAATGATAATTTTCTGAGGATGAATATACTAAAATGTAACTCAGTAATGTTATAATGGTGATATTTAAATATATATGTACATATATATTTCATATTACACAAATATGTATTACGTACTTTATATGACTAATAAGACCCTAACTTTCTACCAAGCTGTCTCTGTATTAGTATGGGAAGTTACACTTTATCTCTAATGAATATGACTCACTAATAATGACACTGGAAGTCTCTCCTATTCTCTTCCACCCTGTTCTGTTAAAATAAATACTAATCTTCCCACACTTGACTTCTAGAGTGACTATGTATAGCCACGTACACTCAGCCTAAATTCAACACAAATAAAATATTGAGAGAAGGAAATAAACCTTTTTTGCCAATAACTGCCCTACTGGGTTTTCACAGCACCATTCATTTCTAACATGCCTGGTAACTGCATCCTGAGGGCTCATGGTATAGATACAGACATATAGCTTGGACACATTCTTTCCTTGGATGCTTTTTATGAGATAGGCAGTGTGCTATGGACCAAAAATACAATGAGGAAGGAGATACAGTCCACTGTGTGAAAAATGTAAACAAACAATTACAGTACACTGTGAACTGTGCTCTCCTCAGGGTGTGTGCAAAATCTTATCATGGCAAAGAGGAGGGCGTACTGGGACTTCCCTTGTGGTCCAGTGGGTAAGGCTCCGTGCTACCAATGCGGGGGGCCTGGGTTTGATCCCTGGTCGGGGGACTAGATCCCACACGCATGCCGCAACTAAGAGTTCGCATGTTGCAACGAAGATCCCGGTGCCACAACTAAGACCCAGAACAGCCAAAATAAATATATAAATATTTTTTTTAAAAAAGAGGAGGGGGTACTCATTTTGGGAGGGGGAGAACCAAATGTGAACTGGGGCTTGGGAGATGTGTTGAGATTTGTCCGGATGGAGACAAAGGTAAAGAATACAACAATGAGAGCAGAGGAGTGAAATAACCAATAGAGGTTTCGGACAGACTAGCCTTTCTGTACTAATGGAGGGAAGATTACAACTGGAGGACGATAAGAGGCAGGATTAGAAACTAGGCCTAATGTGAGAATCAAGCTAAGAAATGTAAACTTTCTCCCTTGGGCGAATGGAAGCCATTGAAGGCGTTTGGTCTTGGAGATAGCACTTGTGGGAGTATTGAGGGTGGGCTGGAGACAGAAGACTAGAGACAGCAAGGAAGCTAGCAGGAGACGAGTGCAAATAGTTCAAGGGAGGGATGATAAGGGCCTGTACAAAGGAAGCATCAGAGGGAATGGAGGAAAAGCAAACTCAAACCATATGGCACAGTAAATAAATGACAGGACTCTGTAAGTGTTGAAATGGAGGAAGAAGGGAGTTCAGGGTGACCGGATGAGTGACGGCACGCTCACGTAAGCTAGGAATACAGTCCTTGACATGGAGGTAATAACCAAAACATAGATGTCATGAGTTGCCTCAGAATGGACACACGGAATGAAACATAGTGGGCCTCGCTTATCCCCCTGGAGACAAGCAAGCAACGTGAGAAGGGCAGGTAGAAAGAGAAGCGCCTGCCTGCGCCGAGGAGCTTTCAGATAAGAGAAGAAACGTCAGGCCCAGGTTTTGTTCTGGGATCCAAGGAGGGAGAGTGTGATACAAGGAAGAGTGGTCAAAGTTCAGATTCTTCAGAAGAGACATCAGGATGAGGACTGAGATGCATCCCTAGGATTTGGCAGTCGAGAGGTTGTCGGTGACCTGACGTGGAGCGCTTTCTGTGGGATGAAGGGGGTGGAAGCCAGGTCACATTTGCCTCAGGAGTGAAGGATAGTTGTGAAGAAGTGAGAATATTTTTCACTTTGCATCCTGTTGTCTCCCTGATATTTCAGAATGGTTTCAGCCTAAGGGCCTGAAACCCCAGAAAGCTATGATGCTGAGAAGCACAAACAAAACTGCAGAGCACAGACGGCCATTGGTAGGTACCGTGACAGTAACACACCAAAGAGGGAGGTTAAATATATGGTTCATAATCCAAGGTTATTCCACTATTCCTGAGCCTTTCTGAGGAAAACTACCCCGGTAAGACACGGGCAGAAACCAAACTGGAAGAGATTTTGAAGAGATGCTAAGAAGTTCATTTGGCATTGTTCTGTGAAGCTGACAGCCTGAGTATGAACTACAAATGGGGTATGATTAGAAAAGGAATGTAGCGCTCTAACCTAAAGAGAAAACCGTACTTTAAGGATCCCCATAGTAAAGGGATATACTAATGGATAAAACATATTCTACCTCATTATTCTTTAGCTTTGAGAATCTAGATATATGGAGAACATTCAAGATTCTCAAGAGAAGGAGGAAAAAAAATATCTGAAGGCAAAGCTAAAGGTTCCTTGCTTCTACTAATGAACTTCAACTCATTTTCCATTTGTACCCGCAAGTAAGAAACCCATATAAACGGATTAAGAAGGCCAGAAAGACACAATCCAGCTGTGGGGTCAGCAAACTTTTTCTGTGAAGGGCCAGGTAGTAAATATTTTAGGCTTTGGGGCCAGGTGGTCTCTGTGGCAACTACTGCAGTGGGAAAGCCGCCATATGCAGGACACAGGACGTGAATACATGAGTGGTTGTGTCCCAATAAAACTTGGTTTCTGGATACTGAAATTTCCATCTCACATGATTTTCATACACCACAACATATTACTATTCCTTTTCTCACCATTTAAAAATACACAAACCATTCTTAGACTGCAGGTCATGCAAAAATAGGCGATGGGCTGGATTTGGACTGTAATTCACCGTATGTTGACTCCTGTGCTAGAAAACCCTCATCCAGGTCAACCACTTCCATCAGCCTAGACTCGGTGAATTAGAACTTCTGGGTGTGGAACCCACTGATCTGTAGAGACCATGGAAGTGATCTGTTTCACAATTTACAGAAATCTGGTTCTTCAGAAGTCCCAAAGTCTTTCTCACTGTGGCCCTGGGTTAATCACCCTGATGCTAAGAATGCAAATTACAGTTAACCTGGGCTATACATTCAATTTTTCATTCATCCAACAAGCATTCATTGAGTGATAATGGTTTCTCCAGTGCTGTGGGAGATATTACTGAAGGCAAAAACGGGGTCCAAGTCCTCCAAAGTCTACATCTATTAGAGACAATAGACTCATGCATTGAAATAATGATACAATAATTTCAATGCAAGTTCACAGAATTAAAGAGAGAGGTCTGAGATCGCTAATACTTACACCAGGTGGCTAGAAGGAGGTAAGTCCTTTCACTTTCAAGTTAATCAAAGCACCTGACTACCAGCTCCTGACATTAGAAAACTGTAAAAATCATCTCATAAAATGCTAATTACCTGTATTATAAATACCTCTTTTAAAAACTGATGGTTTAAAGAAAATGATTGTAGCAAATAATTCTAATGCATTGGTCATGAGATGATCTATGGCTATGATGAATGCTTCTGAGTAAGCCTACTTTTTTTCTGAATCAATTCACATCTGATCCTTCCCTTACACAGACGTCTTTAACAGTTTCCCATTTCCTATGATGCCCAATCTCCTCGGGCACGTGGTACACGGCCTTCATGACCTATATTATCACTTATTGTTTAGGCTTATTGCCCACATCATCTCCTACCCGTGCTATGGCCCCAATTTACACTATACAACCCAACCTATCTGCTCTCACTTGAACACGTCTGACAGTTTCCTGCCTCCCTTGATTCGTTCCTACTTTTCACACAGCATGGAAGGCTCTCACCAGGAACGGAGCTTCATCTTCCAGCCATCCTATTAAAATCCCATTTATTCTTTAGGGCTCAGCTTGAAGTGCCTTTCATCTTCAAAAAACCTTCCTTATTTTACCTAGTTGGAATAAAGGCCTCATTGATCTTTGTTTATGATTTACATCTTGGCAAAACTATTTATAAGATACCTACTTCATAAGGCTCTTAGAAAGATATAATAATAAAGCAAGATAATGTTGATAATGCACCTAGCGTCGCTCCTGGCCCATAACTGGGGTTCCAAATAAACAGAAGTTCCAAGCGTATGCATATCTACCTTAGGCTGTAAGTTCTAAAGGCTAAGAACCATAGTTTATTTTCTTACTCACAAACCTATTAAGTGCTCAATAAATGTTTATTAAATATAATTGGAATATTGAGCACTACATTTTTGCAAAGCATAACCAATGCTTTTAATCCTAAAGCTAAATCTGAGAAGGACTGAAAATTGTAAGCTGTCCATATTTTTCTAATTGTTTTGGCCACATGGTGTTGAAAAATCATGGGTTTGGGAGTGTGATATATCTGGATTCTAGACTTGGTTTTGTTACTCCCTAACTGTGTATCCGTACAAATTACTTAAATTTTCTGAAACTCAGTTTCTTCATTTATAAAATTATGTCAATCAGGTGTCCTTTGAAGGTTTATTTTGAGGTCTCTAGAATAATGCCTGGTATTTGGTAGGCATTTAATAAGTATTGATTATGAATATTAAGTGGGACTGTTTAGATGCCCCATTTATGTTACCTCCATTGAGAAAAGATGTTCAAAATAGTATATACCAGAATGAAATGTGAACTGTATTTCTTGACCTTTCTTGCTTCCTTTTTTTTTTTTTAATTGACGTATAGTTGATTTACAATGTTGGTAGTTTCTGGTGTACAACAAAATGATTTAGTGTGTGTGTGTGTGTGTGTGTGTGTGTGTGTGTGTGTATATATATATGATATATATATTCTTTTTCATAGTCTTTTCCATTATGGTTTATTACGGGATATTGAATACAGTTCCCTGTGCTATACAGTAGGACCTTGCTGTTTATCTATTTTATATTTAGTAGTTTGTATCTGCTAATCCCAAACTCCTACTAATTTATCCCTCCCCAACTCCCTTTCCCCTTTGGTAACCATGAGTTTGTTTTCTGTGTCTGTGAGTCTGTTTCTGTTTTGTAAATAAGTTCCTTTGTATCATATTTTAGATTCCACATATAAGTGATATCATATGGTATTTGTCTTTCCTTATCTGACTTACTTCACTTAATATGATAATCTCTAGGTCCATCTACGCTGTTGCAAATGGCATTATTTCATTCTTTTTTATGGCTGAGTAACATTCCATATATATATGCCACATCTTCTTTATCCATTCATCTGTCCATGGACATTTAGGTTGCTTCCATGTCTTGGTCATTGAAAATAGTGCTGCTATGAACACTGGGGTGCATGTATCTTTTCGAAATAGAGTTTGACCATTCTTTCTTAAATAGAGGAATACAGCAGCAATCTCTAGCCCATTTTGTGTTGGGGGAGGGGAGTGGTGCAATGGAGGGTAGCTTACTATGATCCATGAGGAGTCACCCTATTGACAGTACATTCTTTGACTTCTCCCTGATGACCTCAGTGGATAGCAAGAGGGGAGTGTGGACCATGATGTCAGATTAGACTTGAGGATCCATCAACCTATCAGATGGAAGTTTAAGAGCTATGATAACTACCATCTGCTTGGTAAGCTCCCTGAAATACAACTATTGTGTTTCATTTTCTAGTCATTGCTGTCATCTTTCTGAGTTGCTCTGTGATCTACCACGTTCCTCCTCCAGTCTTGCTTTGATTTCTGTAGATACATGATTATGGGAGTGGCAGTCCCTATTTGATGATATATATCCAAACTAAACTGGCCCAGGGAACCCTACACAAAAATGAATCAAAGTCTACTTGGTATTGAGTTGAACTGAGTAGGACCGTTAGAAAACAAGTTAACAGTTTTCTAACAGTTTCCTAGACTTATTTTAGCGAACCATTTCATCAACTGAATGTTTTGCAAAGGTTTCTGACTCTTTGATTAAGGAAGTGTAAGCAGCTTACTAATGCCAATCTCTTAAAATATATGGCAGGGGAAATCAGTCAATGGTAATCTATTAGACTCACTTGTACACAATGTGTTGGTGGTTTGGGGCAGTATTAGCATTTAAAAAATGATAGTACTATAATCTGAGTTTTGGCACAAATTCTTTTTTTTTTTTGGCACAAATTCTTGATTTACTTTTTACTTTCTATGCCACAATTCTATTATTCTACCAAGAATAAGCAATAAAACCCACCAATCACCTAGTTGATAACATTAAAATTGATGCTAGCATTCCCATAGATTCGAATGAGGATTCAGGTAAAAGAGTTAGGTGAGAACAAGAATGGTGCTACCTGGGTTTTTCTGCCACATCACCATTCCATAAACCATCATTGAAGATGCTGGTTGGATGCCGGATGACTGAATTACACAAGAACCATGGAGAAAACAGCAAAGAAACTTTTGCTTCAATTTTTCTCCATACTCAAGGTAAATGGTGTTTGGGGCCCAAATGATGTGACATTGCCTCAGTTCTCCCTTTCCTGTTTCATGTTCAGACACAGCCAAGGCTGGAAATCGGACACCTCCCTGATCCTGGTGGACTGCTTCTTCCAAGATGATAATTTAGTTTTCATTCTTTATGGGCTCTGTAAAACCACCTACCGCTAGAGAAGCTCTTTCACATGTTCTTAACTCTGAGAACAAATAAAAATGGCATTTTGAAGAAAAATGAAGCCAGCACAAAGAAGTCAGAAACATGATACTGTAAAATCAGGCACTTATCTGCACTGCAAGTGAAAACAGCTTCAGACTCAAAGAACTTAGCAATTTAACCACTAGTTTTCTCCTGAGAGTTGACTGTCACAAGAGATCCTTACATTTCTAATGGCATTCAACAGAATTCTTCCCTTTCAGTAAGGCCAGCGGCAGAAGGTTTACTGGATATTTGTTCCTTCTCGGACGCGGAGATTCTTTTGTGAGCAACGTTGGAGGGAGAAAGAGCTCAACAGGGAGTGGACATAGGGAGACAAAAGGGACAGGCCTACAGGTGCCTGTGACATCTGTTTCTGTGACCAGTGGCAGAGGAGAAGGCCAATCCTTCATCAATTTAGCAACATGGCACTCCAGTCCCTCATTCAAGCTCTTGGTAAACACTGCTGAGGAGTAACAAGGGGCTTCAGGGAACATAGAAGAAAGAGATACCACGTCCTCACCCTCCAGGTGGTTCCAGTCTTGTTCAGGTGACAAGCTTTATGTATGCTGACTCAAATCTTTTCCTCACTCCCTCCAAAACTCCACCCAAAATTCTTCTCCAGCAGGCAGCTTTACTGACTAATCGCTCACGCCTCAACCCTGCGTTCCCCACAAGACTCATATCCTCCCCTTTTACACAATTGGAACTTGGCAGAAGTGTTCTTTAGTTGATTTCTGTGTGCTCGGTCTAACTGATTTGTCAGTATCATGAGGATAGGGTTTTGGTCTTCTCTTTCCTTTGTGTCCGTTCACAGTAATTAGCTCTGTAGCTTAAGCATAATAAACACTCACTCAGGGAGGACTGGCCAGCCAATTCCGACGCTTCCTGCTCAGATATCATTCCAAGTGTGCTGCGTCCTGGCTATCCCCATAACAGACTGAGTTCCTAGAGGTTCCCCTTCCCGAGAAGGTCTCCGGGTTTTCATGTTACCTTTGTATCCAAAAGCAAAGATGTTCTCAACAGAGGAAGAAGTTGGAAAAGAATCCAGTGCTTCAGGGGCTAGAACTTTCCTCATCATCAAAACAGGACCAGTGGTTGCTTCTACACAGTTTGTGCCATTAACTACATAAGCAGCACCAGCTAAGAACAAGGGCAGGTCCTCAGCTCACAGTGTCCACACTTTTTGCTGTTATACAAGCTAGTAATTTAACCCACCAACTAAGGAGTCTCCTGCACCTCATTCCACCTCTTTCCTCACAAATTCTGTTTCGTCCTCTACTATGTTCTTCTGCAGTGTTTAGAAACCAGAAAACCGGAACAGATTTCTTCTCCCCCATCCCTACACACACACTTTCTCTCTCTCTCTCTTTCTGTCTCTCACTTCTACAGGGGGAACAGCAGCAGAAAGAACAATTTGACTCAGATGGGTTAAGGGAGCACAAGGCTAAGCAGCGTGGATACACGTCGGCTGCATCTCAGCTAAGTGCCAGAGTATTCACTGCTAAAAAGAAGAACGACTATTTTAATTAATGACTGCTTTCTTAGATCTGTGCTGAAAAATGAAAGGTGGGCTAAGGTGGGAGAGGTAATATTTATTTCACTTTGAAGCTTACAAATAGTCACATAGGTGGAATAGATATAATGAATCCTCTCACTGTTTTCCTGCGTCTTATGATACCTGCGACATATTCTTGGGTGTTCCGCCTGTGGCATTCTTCAGTACCCAGAGGAGAAGAAAAACAAAGTTGAATGCTCAGGTAGCCCCGTCTAACTCCCCGCTCCCATCTGCCACTAACGCAGGCCAGGCCAGCAGATCTACCAGCTGCGAGGCTGGCTTCTTGTCATTTGGGTTTCTAAGTTCACACAGCACCTCCTCCACAACGTCCACCCAGACTGCCTAATCTAAAGGAGCCTCCCTCACTCCAGTGCCCTCCATTACGTGAACTTGGTTCACTTTTCCCCATAATTCTCATCAGTGTTGGAAACGATCACCTTTATTTTTGAGTAGCTAGACCACTATTCATAGCCCCTTTTTAGAATGTAAGATCTATGAGAGCAGGGGCCTTGAAGTGCTCACTAGTGTATCTCCAATATCTGGCACGTTGCCTGGGATTAGCACTGGTGTGGGAAAGGTCAGCTAAGTGAGCGAGCACATCTCCTTAGGGAGGATTCTCAGTTTCCAGTCTTTCTCCTATGTTTGTGAACGTTTTTTCTCTCCAACATAGAGGCCCACCCTCCTTAGACCCAAAGGAATTACATATTTTATGTGATTCCCTAGGGTTCGCACATTTGATCCATCACCATTTTAGCCAATAATGACAGTTTGAATATTAGTGAAAGATATATGTGGACACAGATGCTTACAACGAGTGTCTTCCCAACTTGATAATGAAGAAATGGAAAAATGTCACTCCGGTGAATTCCATATTGTATTTCCATTCAAACTGGAAAACTTTAGAAAATCTGAGGACTAACTTAGATTTAAATTAATATAACTATTTTGTATGTGTATGAAAAGCACATATGCATTTCATTAATAGAGAGCGCTTTCATTTCTATTTGCAAATGTTTAGTATAAAAAGTTCACCCTCATGAAATCAAACAAAAATACACTAATGTGCAAAAGACCCGAAATGAATAAAACACATCCCACTATTTCTAATCGCAGTTAAGTGAGATAAGAAATAAGGCCACCGAAAATTTTATGCTGTGCTCAAGTGGCCATTGCACATGTAAATGAAAGGAAAATCTACTATGTGTGTTAAATGTAAACAGCATAGAATCATTTGTAGGGTGTCTTAGGGAAGAAAGAGGATACAGTAAGTCCCCTACATACGAACCTTTGAGTTGCAAACTTTCAAAGATGTGAACATGCGTTTGCATGTCCCATCATGTAAGTTAGTTCATGTGTCCGGCGTACATTGTCACGTGCGTGCATCCTCTACAAGTGGTTGTGCTTTTGTGTACTTTACTGTACAGTATTGAATAGAGTACAGTAGGACAGTATCTTTATTTCAAAGCCAGGATGTCCGGAACCAAGTGTAAAATCAGCGGTATATAGCCGACTGCGTTAGTTGGGTACCTAGGCTAACTTTGTTGGACTTACGAACAAATTGGACTTATGAACGCGCTCTCAGAACAGAACTTGTTTGTATGTAGGGGATTTACTGTACATGAACATTACAATATTAACGTTAATGTCTTTAGTTTAAAGCATTTTTTTCTAGTATGTTAAATACTTCCCTGTATTTAAAAAAATGAACATTGCTATTAATATAGCAAAGTTAGTGATTTCTGCCAAGTGCAAGGCGAACACAAGCTACCTACAAAATAGCCATCGATGGAGTCCGTAACATCACAGAAGATTTCAAAGAGGTGCAAGAAAATGCTATTATCTTCCTAATAATCATACTTTTGTCGCTAGCTATGGAATTTTTGACTTTAGAGCACTACTCAATTAAGTTAACCCAGGAGTCAAAAATTATCATCATGGCTGGTATTCTTCAAATGTCTTCAGATCCCTTGCTTAAGTTTGCTTTTCTGAAAAGCACTTACCCACCTCTCTGGGGTGTTATAGGAATTAGGAATCCTGGAGCCCATCGAGTCAAAGCATGGCCAGCAGGTTGGAAGCTAATAAGCACAATGGAAATGGGCTCTACTTAGTTACCATGGATACCTCAGATATAAAGGATTCCTATTCGAGGTACTCATCAGCAGCTACTAGCACAAAATCCCACATGTTGCCTGGACCTAAATGTGATCATAAATGTTTACTGCACATACATAAGACTCATGGAACTAAGACTGCAGAGCTGCGGTACGGGAAGCAGTGCGTTTCTTTCCTTCAGTGTATTTGTGTATCTCGTTTTCCATCTGGAGAGGTTAATTTTGCAATTAGCTTTATGGAATACAGCATTTTCGTTGCATTACTGAAACTGCTCGGCCAATCTTGGATGAAAGTGAAAGTCCACTAGCAGGTCAGAGGGATTGCAGTGGGCACCGACCCTAGCATCCCTGACCCGTATGGTCCTATTCATGTGAAAACCTTTCAGACCTTTTCTTGTGAGTGAGTCCCAAATTACAACTCAGTTCCTCATCATCTGATTCATGCAAAGGGTATCATCTTGGTGGGTTTTTTTTTTGGTCTCTGAAATCTAATGATCCTTAAAGCCAAGGCTGTCAGTTTAATCAACACCCCAGGGACATTTCACTCTTCTTTACAGTTGTTCACATCATACCTCAGAAAGGACGGTGCAGTCAACTGCTGGGGCCAGGACTTGCACTTGTGCCCACTTTGCTAAACAGCTTCAGTAAACCAACAAAAATGCTCCATTCTGTAAAGCTAAGTGCATAAGAAAACTTTAACTTTTCCAGATGGAAAATGTGATGTCACAGACTGATGATCTGGCCCCCAAAAGGATTCTCCTTGGTCTCATCTCCCTGCTGTCCTTGAGTGCTGATTGCAACGTCAGGATGTAGGGCTCACTGCTGTCTGTGCTGTGCTTATTCTAGTGAGCTCGTGGAGAAGTCAATTACCATGAACTGAGCGTGGGTGAGGAAGGGGCCAGGGAGCCATATAGAGGTCCTGTGTATGGTGGGACCACTGGTCCACATACCATAGCTAGCAGCTGACAGCATATTTTATCTCCTTTGTGTGCAATGGTCCCATATTCCCTTTCTTCTCCACTTTCTGCATCACTTTTCTTTCTTTTTTTTTTTTTGGCACCACTTTTCTTTTTCCACATTTTCTAGAGATCTTTATCCACAGTCATGGTTTCAACTACTACCATGAATGGCCCTCGTATCTTTAACTGCAGCTCAGCTTCCTCTCCCAAACGTCATCCATACATAACTAAGGATATGATTATTTCATCTCTACTTGGAACTCTAAACCCATTCTTCTCTTTCCTGGGTTTTTTCTCTTAGCTGGGGGCATGGCCACCCTCCAAGTGACTCGTGCTTCTAGTCCTTGACAGTTACCACTTTTTAAATATTTGGAGCACAAGAGATTTCTAGCCACTGCCTTCCATTTTGTACACCCAGCAGATTAACTGTTCTAACATAGTATTTTTAAATGTACTTTCAGAAACAGTTTTTCCTCACCTCTCGTGTAATATAAAAATGTGAAAGTATTTAAAATATTTAAGCCTGTTGGTATTACTGATTGTGGGAAGCAGGGAGAGAAGTGGGTAGAGAAAAAGCCATTTGCTGTTGTTTGAAGTTGTGTAGGGGGTGTGTGTGTGTGTGTGTGTGTGTGTGTGTGTGTGTGTGTTGGTAAGTTTGTTGTAAGAGCCTGAGAAAAAGTAAACATATCCAATGCTTATTCCTTTGTCGCCCTCCTTTAAAATCTAACGTCTCACTGTGGAGTTAGGAACGTGCCCATGTATAAATCGATTTAAAAAAATATGTCAACATACTAAATTTTAAAGAATTGTCTATTCAGAAAATAATTGCAATATTTCTTTACTGAATTTACTCTTAAGATTTTATCATTTTGTTTGCCATGGACATATAAGATGTTTAAATTAAATATACGGAATATCTAGAAGGAAGTCAAAAGGTACGAACTTCCAGTTATAAGTCATGAGGAGGTACTGTACAGCACAGCGACTATAGTTAATGAAACTGTATTGCATACTTGAAAGTCGCTAAGAAAGTAAGCCTTAAAAGTTCTCGTGACAAGGAAAAAAAATCTGTAACTATGGGGGGGTGATAGATATTAACTAGATTTATTATGGCGATCATTTTGCAATACACATAAATACTGACTCATTATGTTGTGCACCTGAAACATAATAGAAACCTAATATATTATATATATTATATAAACATAATATAATGTTTTATGTCAACTATACCTAAAAAAATTTTAAAAATAAATTTTTTTCTGAATTCAGTGTATCATATATATAGAATGAGGATTAAAAATAATAAACATTCACATATAAGTTTTGCCACATGGAACTCTGTTTTGTCCATCCCAATCAACAAGTGTTATTTCTTTAAATATTCTTGTTAAAAAAAATCAATCACAGACACTTTTTGTTTGTTTGTTTTTATTTGGAGGAAAACTCTCCCAAATAGACGCAACTCTTTCCAACAGTGCAGAAGAGCATGCCACCATGTTATCAATCCTGTTGGGCAGCTTCATCTTAGATTGAGGCCCTGAACTAAACTTAGCAAGACTGTCTACATTTTGTTATCTTTGCAGGTATTTTTCCAATATCTGCTTCTAAGTCCACTTTCTATTTTGTAATCTCACTGAACGCAGTAGTGGAGCTAATGTCACTTATATTTATGTCTCTTAGTATTGGATCCAAGAGATTAACAGCAGCAGTAATTCCTCAGGGTGCTGTAATTAATGACATAATACTGTGGAAATACTTAAAAAAAAAAAAAGCTTCCAATTACACAGTTTTAAGAAATCATCTTGTGGGAATGACCTAAGTAGCCTAGCCATATGCTTTTTAAATTTCATTCCACAAATGTGTATTAAGCAACTACTGTATACCACTGTCCTAGGTTTTGAAGAAAATGCAAAACATGGGGTACCTCTTCTCAAGGAGTTTACAAAACTGGTAAACAAAGATGGGATTTGTTCAAAAAGTCTCAGTACAAGAGAACGTGGGTCATGCTCTAAGCAAGGCACTAACAATGTATGTTCATATTCAGGGGTGAGACAGCCCTCTTCTGACCAGGAGAGTCAGGAGTCTTCATAAAAGAGTGGTGTCTAGACCGGACGTGGAAGACTGGAGAAGATTTTCAGCAGTTGGGTGTGGGAGAAAGAGATTCCAGTCAAAGTGAAGGTGAGAAGGTGTCTGTCTTGTTCGTGGAATAGGAAGCTTATTCACTTGGCTACATGTATGTGAGGAAAATGGTAAACGGAGAGCTCAACAGTTCTATTTATGAGACCTGAAAAATTTATAATTGATTCAGTCACTAATTAGGAGCTACTGGCAGTTTCCGAACAGAGGAATGACCTGATACAGAAATGACCTGAAAGAATAATCTGGAAGTAACCTAAGAACACAAATGCAACAAGATTAGGGTGGGTACAAGGAGTGTGTGTGTGTGTGTGTGTGTGTGTGTGTGTGTGGAAAATTTAGGCAGACTGTAGGTAGGGGGATTATAGGATTTACCCTCCCAAGCTGGACACTGGGGACTGGCAGGGGTGCTCTTGGTAGTTACATTGGAACAACAGGCGTAAACTGCAACTGTACTGAAATAAACGTGATATATCATCATTTTACTTATGAGGCACTAATGTGACATTTTAAGAGATAATAGTGTTACCCTCTGTGCCCAGAATGGAGCCTGCATTTCCATAGAGCTGGAACTCCTGGCTCGGGGTCTCTTCCCTCAGCCGTCACTGAACTGCTCCGGAGCCCAAGGGGAGGGCGGCCTCACTGAGGCTGCCGGCTCTGGAAGGGCCCCAGCAGCCAAGGCCACGACAGTCCTTGGGACCGCGGGCTAGTTGTTTCAACAAGTAACTTAAAGACAAAATGGAAAAACAAGGAGGTTTGTGCCTGAGATCATGTTGATGTGAAACCAGGGATGGCCACCTTGTGGCAGATCACTCATCCTGGGGTAAGCCTGCTGCCATGTCATGAAGACACTCAAGCAGCCCTAAGGAGAGATCCATGCGGCAAGGAACTGAGGCCTCGGACTTACAGCCACAGACTTCTAAATATGTTCAAAACATTTGTACGGATTTTCATCCTCAGCAGCAGTGAATGAGATTCAAGGATTATACACGTTCTTGTCAAACTGGATAATACCTGTCATGTTCATTTGAACTTTCTGGTTGTTTTGGATGAGATGCCGTGAGAGATATGACTTCATGAAACAGAATAGGTCAGGAGCCTTGGTCTCGATATCCCTGCTTAAAAAGTGTTATCACATGTCTGCCAGAAAGAATTGCTGATGACACTGGAAAAAATTGAGAGTTATCCTTAACCATTAGGGGTGTTGCGACAACATGGATGGACCTGGAGATTGTTGTGCTAAGTGAGGTGGGTCAGACATAGGGGGACAGATATCGTGTGATGTTGCTTATATGCGGAATCTTAAAAAAAAAAAGAGCCAGAAGACCCACATTATGAACGAGAAATTGGTCCCTCACCAGACACTAAGTCAGCTGCAGTAAAGAGCTGGGCTGAGGAGAAATATCTCTGAGCTTGAAGACATATCAGGAGAAACCTTCAAATCTCAAAAGAAAAGAGAAAATGGGCAGGAACAAAATCAACAGAACAGAGTAATCAGTAATTGTGGAACAATGAAAAATGCTATGACGTATATGTAATGGGTATAGCAAGAGGGGAATAAAGATAACAAAAAACAGAAAATATTTTAAAAAGATGACTGAGAATTTCCCCAAATGAATGTCCGACACCAAAACCACAACATCCAAACTCGAGGAACATATGAATAGTAAAGAAAACTGACCAATATCTCTCAGGAACATCAATGCAAAAATCCTCAACAAAATATTAACAAATCGAATCCAACAATATTTTGAGAGAATTTTATATCATGAATGAGAGGGAATAATCCCAGGTATGCAAGGCTGGTTCGACATTCTAAAATCAGACATTATATCCATCATATCAACACCCTAAAGAAGACAATCATTAGCATAGCAATAGATTCAGAAGACCTTTGAAAAAATCTAACAACCATTCTTCATAAAAACTCTCAGTTAAAGAAACAGACTGAGGCTTTCTCAAGTTGATAACAAAAATCTACAAGAAAGTTTTATCTTACACCATGATTAATGGTAAAAAACATGAAGCTTTTCCACTAAGTTCAGGTAAAAGCAAGGATGTCCCCTTTCATGACTCCTTCTCCATATTTTACTCCAAGTCCTTGCTAATGCAGTAAGGCACAAAAATAAATAAAATAAATACCGATTGGGTAGGAAAAAATGAAAGCAGCCTAAATAAAATGTGGACCAATATACGTTATGGACGCCTCACCAAAGAAAACAGACACTTTGCATATAAGTATACAGAAGAATAATCCAGATTACATGCTGCCATGAAAAAGCAAATTAAAAATACAATTACATACCGCTACCTAACACTTAGAATGGCCGAAACGTGAACAATGACAGGAACAAATTCTGCAGGGGATGTGGAACAATAGGAAATCTCATTTGTTATTGGTGGAAATGAAAAATAATTACAGCTACTTTGGTAGTCTGATTGACACTTGCTCTAATATTGAACACTCCCTTACCGTACAATCCAGCAAGTGTTCTCATGGATATATACTGAAAGTAGTTTAAAACATACGTTCAGACAAAAACCTGCATATGGATATTTATAGCACCTTATTCAATATTGCCAAAATGTGAATGAAACTAAGGTGTCCTCCAACAGGTGAATGAAACAATATAGTACTAATATATTCTGGGAATGGAATAATATTGAGCAATAAAAAAGTAAGCTACCAAGCTATAAAAATATATGGGAATTCTTTTTTTCTTTTGACATACAGGTGATTTTCTTTATTTTTTAATTTAAATTTTATTGGAGTATAGTTGATTTACAATGTTGTGTTAATTTCAGATGCACAGCAAGTGATTCAGTTACACATATGCATACATTCATTCTTTTTCAGATTCTTTTCTGATAAAGGTATTCCCAGAATATTGAGTAGAGTCCCCTGTGCTATACAGTAGGTCCTTGTTGCTTATCTAGAGCACTATTCGTATGTTTACCCCAAGTTCCTGATTTATCCCTACCCCCCACCTTTCCCCTTTGGTAACCATAAGTTTGTTTTCCAAGTCTGTGAGTCTGTCTCTGTTTCATAAGTTAGTTCATTTGCAACAATTTTTGGGTTCCACCTATAGGTGGTGTCATACGGTGTTTGTCTTGCTATGTCTGACTTGCTTCACTTGGTATGATCATCTCTGGGTCCATCCATGTTACTGCAAATGGCATTATTTTCTTCTATTTTATTTTATGTGTCAAAAAGACACATATTCTTTACCTATTCATATGTTGATGGACATTTTCATTGCTTCCATGTCTTCGCTATTGTAAATAGTGCTGCAGTGAACACTGGGGAAGATGTGTCTTTTCGATTTATGCTTTCCTCTAGCTATGCGCATAGGAGTGAACTTGCTGGATCATCTGGTAGCTCTATTTTATTTCATTTCATTTCAATTTCAATTTTTTTGGAGTATGGTTGATTTACAACGTTGTGTCACTTTCTGCTGCACAGCAGAGTTAATCAGTTATACATATATCCAATCCTTTTTAGATTTCTTTCCCATACAGGTCATTACAGAGTATTGAATAGAGTTCCCTGTGCTATACAGTAGGCCCTTATTTGTTATCACTTTTATATATAGTAGTATGTATATGTCAATCCTAATTTCCAATTTATCCCTTCCACCTCCCCTTACCCCTGGTAACCTCCATTCTGTGCGCCATAGTGGCTGTTACCAACTGGCATTCCCACCAATAGCGTGGTATTGGTGGCGCAATGGTTAAGAATCCACCTGCCAATGCAGGGGACACAGGTTTGTGCCCTGGCCTGGGAAGATCCCACATGCCGCAGAGCAACTAAGCCCATGCGCCACAACTACTGAGTCTGTGCTCTAGGGCCCACGAGCCACAACTACTGAGCCCACATGCCACAACTACTGAAGCCCACGCACCTAGAGCCCATGTTCCACAATGAGAGAAGCCACTGCAATAAGAAGCCCACGCACTGCAATGACGAGTAGCCCCCACTCGCCACAACTAGAGAAAGCCCGCGTGCAGCAACAAAGACCCAACGCAGCCAAAAATAAATAAATATAAATAAATAAATAGAGATAATAGTGTTATACTTTACAAAGTACCTCATTTAAAAATGGTTTGAAAGTCAACCTTTTTAGAAATAAAATCACACTTTTTTGTTATACCTCCCAGTTCAAAGACATAAACTCAGGAAAATCCACAGATGGCTTACTCAGGGTTAATGCTAAATCATAAACTGTCTGTTCACTGTCACATGGAAAACTCTGGTTCTTTTTACCCTGTAAGCCCTTTGAGGAAATGGAACGTACTATGTTTTCTTGATCTCTCTACTTCTTCAGGTCCAAGCACAGTGGCTTGCATAGAATAGCTACTTGATTTTTTTGTCATATCGAACTAGGCAAGAGACCAAAGGCAGAATATGGCAAAACTTGAGTTGAAGGGAATTAAGGTCTCCTCCAGGGGAAACAGGCAGTTAGAATAGAATTGATACAAGGTATCATGAAGGTGAAAAGGACAGATATGGAGGCAAGGCAAAGACATAATGGACCCAAGGTGACTGTGCTGCCCAATACAGTAGCTACCAGCCATGTGTAGCTATTTAAACTTTAATTCGTTATAATGAAATAAAACCAAATATTCAGTTCTTCAAACGCACGAGCCACACTGCAAGTGTCCGAGTAGCCACACGTGGCTAGTGGCTACCATATTGGATGGCACAAATACACTTCCATCACTACAGCGAGTTCTGTTGGGCAGCGCTACTCCAGAAGAACTGGGAGAATCCTAGCACCTTCAACAAAAGTGAAAGAAAGCAGAGGGGTAGGTCTGAGAAGCAAAGTGGCATCTAAACTTTTCGTGGATGTCGAAAGCCGAGGAGATGGAGAGAAGCAGAATGGGGACACTTTTGACAAAGACGGTTCAAGAAAGTTTGATTGCAAATGAGTTCACCGACGTGAACAACCACTTGAAGGCTGTAAGCGAATTTGGTAAAGAAGAGAAGTGGGACAGGAACTTGAGAGCCAAACAGGACAAGATTTCTTAGTTTGCTTCCTATTGCTTTTAGTGCAGATCTGTATGTTCTGCAAGTTTTCAGATGCCCCACCGAGCCTGGCCTATATCTGAAGCTTGATAAACGTGGAGAGTCACTAACTGGTGAGACAGATAAAACTGGTGCACAGGCATCATGCCTGGGTGATGCTGTCCACACTTCTGCATCAGGGCAAGGATGACAATGTTCCAGGATTGTCCAGGTTTTCCTGATTATGACTTTTCAGGATATTTCTAGGTTAGATTTGTTAATAATTGAGATAAAAATAACAATACCGGCCAGGTATTGTGCCGCCTTTTTAAAAGAATCAGAAAGGAGCACGGTGAGCAACATTTTGACACTTTGGCTTCATTTTTAAGAGTTTTTCGTGTGTGTTTTGTGTTAAAGGTTTTCCCATGATTGCAGTATTTAATATACACTAAAAAAAAACCCCTGCAATCCTGAAAAACTAAGTTGTGCATTGCTCTCTGGTAGATTCACTATGTAAAAGTATAAATATAAGGCTGTCTCTTATACAAATGACACAAAAAACTCAAAGAAGCACAGTAAATTATTACATGGTTTAAAAACTTTTCTTGCAGTGTTTTATTCTAAAAGAAGTATTATCACAAAAATGGAGAATAAACTTCTTTCCTTTCAGCCCATATGTGAAACCTGAATATTATTTGAAATTGATAACAGAAACTGGTGTTTCTAAATATGTCAGTGAATACAACACTTTTAAGCCTTGAACCAATGTAGAAATTACTGAATCAATTTTTTTTTTTTTGAGTGGGAAAGGTAGGGAACTGTAAAGTCAGTTATAAAACATATGGAATACTGAGAGATGATTCAAACAATCTGACTTACTATTGTATGTATACACATTCATTTTCTCGAATTAGTACATACCATTGGAAACTGCATCAACCCATAAAAATAACTCATACGCCTATCATGTTTTTCCATTTTAAGCTTGTAATAGCAATAACGACCTCAGCAAAAGACATTTCCTTGGAATTAATGGCTGGCTGGGAGGCAGAGCCAAGGGCCACTGGTTCCTCCCAGCTGGTCATTAATCCTCAGGAAATGCCTGCACCTCCACCATTATTGCTAAAGCACCATTATAGAAAATTCTCACAGTTCTAATATATGGAAATTTGAGGCTATTTTGCAAGCCCATGGTATTCATGTTAGTTAATAGGTCACCACTGAGCACAGAAGACATAATTATCAAAACGACAGAAGGGAAAATGTTGTTCTCCTAGGTCTGTAAGATTATAGGAAACGGGGACTAGCCTTATGGGAAGAAGTAGATTCGAAGCTAAAAGATATTAATTTAAAGGGAGATTTAGAATCACATATATAAAAGTTAATAAAAGACACAGCATCCACTCCCATTACTTGATTTAAAAAAATATTTTTTTAAAAAGGTACAAGTTATGGTTATATGGACATTTCCTCCCAAATTGATCAAATAATGCTAAAGAGAATGAGGTCAGGAAGAATGTTCAGGAACACAGATGACTGTATTCAACTAGGAAAGTTTAGGGAAATGCATACAGTTGAGAGTGCTGACTGCGTGTAGAATTTCTTTCTTTTTAATTTTTACTTAAAAATTGTACACACACCATGAAATATTATCCAGCAAACATTTTGTTCTAGACTTTACTACCACGAAACAAGTTTTTTAAATTTTGATTTTTTATCTTAGCTGGAGGCTTTAGCACATGCAAATAAGCATCTAATAACTGAAGATAAGATCGAAATAATACACAAATATAGTGCTAATGTTCTGCAACATAGTTTTCAGTTCTCTAAAAAATTTTTTACTGGCTTCCAGGCTAAAAGGCAAATGAAAATTAGGTGTTTTCAGGTCTATTCATTCCCTCTTTTAAATAAACAGGACCCAACAAATGGTTTCAAAGCAGGGAATCAATCCAGAAAATCACACCCAAAACAGTCTATAAATTTTTTCAGTGTGTTACTGTAACAAACTACAAATGTTGGATATGATGCTTTACACTTAATGAAACTCACTGCAAGTTCTCATTGGGTGTTACAAATACCTGCCTGGTTCTAAATATGATCTGGAAGCTAACGAGACCTGTTATGAACTGTGTTCCCCCCGAAGATGTTGGAGCCCTAACCCCTTGTGCACCTATGAATGTGACCTTATGTGGAAATAGGGTCCTTGCAGATATGATCAGGTGAAGCTGAGGTCGTTAGGGTGGGCCCTAATCAAACATGACTGGTGTCCTTTTAAGAGGAGAAGAGACATGCGGACACACAGTAAGAATATCATCTGACAAGAGAGGGAGAGATTGCAGCCATGCAGCTAAAGCCAAGGAACATCAAGGGTTACCAGCCACACCAGAAGCCAAGGAAAAGGCGTGGAACAGACTCACCCCTAGAGCCTTCAGAGACAGCATGGCTCTACTGACACCCTGATTTTAAACTTTTGGTTTCCAGAACCGTTACAGAATAAATTTGTGTTGTGTTAAGGCACCCAAGTTCATGGTACTTTGTTACGGCAGCCCTAGGAAACGAACACAGGACCTGAAGGAAGAGGTGCGTCAGAAGAACCGTCAACATTACAAATGGAAAACCAAGAAAAGACTGGTGGGTGACAGGAAGCGCCCCCCTACAATGAAAAAGCAATGGACTAGGAGTCAGGAAACCTGATTCTCGTCCCAGCTAATGAGGTTGTCTGACCCTGAGCTGGACACTTAACTGTTCTTAGCTTTCATTTTGTCACCTGCAGAATACGAGAAAATTCAACTACTTAATCTCTAAACTAAGTCTAGGGTTACTGATGGGCAGATCAAGCACCAAACAGACGAACATTTTCATACTTACAGAAATCACTCTGCTGGCATTGCTTCGAAAAGGGCTCAGTGACAGACAACAGGACACAGGAATCAGAACCGCAGGCTCCCATTTGCCACTTCCATGGTCACACCAGCAATTTGACCACATTTATTTGGATCAAGTCAGGCCCAAAGTTTGCTATGGAAGTAACTGCAGCCTGACCTGATATTCTTTTATAATGCTTTCTTTTGATATATAGTTTTTTCTGCCCTTTCAAGATTTTCAAAATGATTCAAAAGTAAGCTTTTGTTTAGATAAGATCATTGTTACCACCAAAAACAAAGGATGTCACTTGCAAATCATGATTTTTTAAATTTTATTTTGCCAATAGGAAAAGCGTTCATCCAAAGAGGAAAAGAAGCACTTTATATGCCGTGCCATAGCTGGGGTTTAGGACCCAATAGGACGGTGGCAACAAATATAGTAAATTTATCCTCCAAATGGTTGCCACAGTGATCAAGTTTACAGCTTTTTGCTCATTGGTTATCATGCCCAAACATCATCATCACCACCACCATCATCATAATCATAAATTTTGGTCATCTGATCAAACACTCAGATTCCAGGAGTGACTAGTAGAGCACGACAGGCCTTTGTCATTCTCAGTTTTAATATTCACAGTTGGAGCTCTTTGCAAATCCAGTTTTTTCTCAGACTGGAGTACAGGATACTTAGCTGGTGAGGCAGCCTGGCCATCTGCCTAGTGTTTGCATCTCAGTATAGCTTTGCTCTGTGTGTGTGTCTGTGTGTGTGTGTGACAGATGGTTGCAATCTTTTTTAAAATTAGGGAATGTAATGCTATTGTGGCATTCTCAAACGTGGATATTCCTAAAGGTCTCAAGATAACAGGATTCTACTATAGTTCATTCTAGAGTCTGAGCCAGATAGCCAAAGTACAATTAACAGGACAGTTCCCCCAATGAATATCTGTCCTCATGGACATTTAAAATCTGTGTGAAACAAATTTCTAGGAGGGGAGAAAAGCATTTATCCACAACCTCGGGTCTCTGGAGACACGTTTCAATATAACCCAAAGAGGGCAAACAGGTACTCAAATCAGCCTGTTGCATGTGGCCTCGGGAAAAGCAGGTGTGTTACACCCCTAGGCCAACTCTTTGCTTCCTGGCCTCTGAAACTGGCAGAACTCTTAACACAGTACAAAAGCATAAGCTCCTCCAGGCAAGCGGTTAGCTGTGCGCCTAGCCCACCTATGATGCTGCCTGGGCCAGCCAGCCCTTTCTAATGAGGGAACGTGAAAGAGTGACTGCACAGCCACAGACAGGAGCCACGGGCCAGATTTCCACTCTCCACCTCCCTACAGCCACACAAAGTCCCTGTGTATTTAGAAGAGAAGACACATCTTAATGTCTGTCATCACGGGATGTGCTGACACTCTCAAGCAACCTACAGTCTTCAGAAAGAATACCTCTGGTGGTGGATACATGAATCTACACAGGTGGTAAAATTGTACAGAGCTTAAAATACACACATACACACACAAATGTGTACACATAGAAGTGGGGAAACTGAATGTGATGGGTGGACTGTACTCATACAATATCCTAGTTGAGATACTGTACTACAGTTTCACAAAATGCCACTACTTAGGAGAAACTGGGCAAAGTGTGAAAGGGACTTTCTCTAGAATTTCTTATAAGGGCATGTGAATCTGAAATTAAAAATTAAATTTAAAAGGAAAATAAGGATATATTTTGTGGAGTTTGAGGTAAAGGAGGAAAGAAGACAAAAAGGGGTCTAATTTTTCTCTCTACCAGAGAAAGCGTAAGAAAGAGATTTTTTACTTAAAAAATATATAAATGTGTAAGGCTATCAAAAGCTCCCTTTCTAGTTCGAAGTTTTTGCTATTTAGAAATTTGGAAACAATGTGGAGGGCCTTCCTTCTGACCTTTTTTTGGGGGGCAGAGGGAGGTCAATAAAAATCCTGACAACGTTGGTAGAACACCAAGTATCTCAAAATATGTACGCCCATCAGCTATTTTTCATACCGAATACTTTCAGATGTCACACTATTATGCACAGCTTATCAATTTTGCGTTAAGTTAACCTGGAAGAGGTCTTTTTATGATTCACGAACACGGGAAGCCTCACTGTAAACCAGGGCAATCATTTTCCTAGACTAACGAAAGGGTCTGGAACGACATTCCCACACACCTGCCTCAGCTTTCTCTTATGGATTTTAAATGGAGAGTCGAATACTATGGGGGTGTTCTCAAATGTGGACATTCCTATTTGAGATCCAGAGAGAGACAGGAAAAGTAACTAAATTTATTGAGCGCTCAAGATGCGCCAAGCACTGTGTATTGAGCTGCCGAGACCAGGAAGGGTGGAACCCCTGTGTGGTGAGGGTACAGGCTCACACCCCAGACATGACATCACACCACCACTCTGCCTAGTCAGAAGCACTGACTTCGGAGGCCAAAAACGATTACATGATTCAATGGCTAAGGTCACAGACAGCCATGGAGGAAAGGGCTCCAGGAGGGCAGCATCCACAAATCCTCAGTGGACAGCTGGATCACTATGGCTAGTTTTCTTAGAATATAGAAACATGTAAAGTAATCAACAGGGTATTTAACCACATTCCACTCTCTACTACCCAAACTTAAGTACTTTCAGCCCCATAATTAAACTTGAAACCAAACTAAATTGAGGCAACAAAACAAAAAGATGAATCCAAGTATGGAGGAAGGCTTCTTGTGTCTGCAAACCCTTAGATTCAAGAGATTTAAAAAACTAACAGAACATGTAAATCTTCATTTCAACATTGCTATGTCCTCTACTGTCTGGGATCGCTGTACTCTCCAAGGTCACTTCCACTCCAAGCAATCCCCAAAATCCCAGTCAGAGTTCTCTTCCTATTCAGATGTGCTTGACCATGCCATTCTTTTGTTTGGAACTTGGCAGTGACTATCTTAAGTCTAACAACCTTCTCCTTTAATGTCCATCACTGGAGAGATCTCTGCTGCTCATTGACCCCTCCTGGGTCACATCACCTCTTTATTCCCACTTAGACCACCTGGCCCTCTCTTTACTCACCTAACTCTGCTTACTGATTCAGCCTCTCTGCACACAAACTCAATCCCTGTAATGCTGGAACTGTTTTCATCTGTGTCTGTCATACATCTGAAAGTTGTCAGCTCAACCATAAGAGCTGATGAAAGCGGAAATGAAAAAAGAGTAAATGCCCTGTAACTGCTATGTAGGGTAACGGTGAGGCTGAGGAGAGTGACCTACCTTTTTAAAGTTACATAAATGACAAGACCAATTTCATTCACCCTATTGTAAAGTATTACATTTTAATTGCTGATTACCCTTACTATTATCACTTTAAGATTGTGTGGTGCTTTGTGACTTACAAATTACTTCTTTATGTTATCCTCAGTCCAACTCAGAGAGGAAGGCACAGAAGATATGATAATTATTATCCCCATCTTACCTATGAGCAAACAGGCTCGAGGATGTAAGTGACTTGTCCAAGGTCATATAGCTAGAAATTCATTAAGTCAGAAAACAAGTCAGAGAGGCCTTTCATCGCAAACATAGTGTTCCATCTACCATACCATCAGAAGTCTCGTTTAGAACCATGATCAGTGGGTTGGAAAAAAAGAACCTAGTCAGAAAGATCTGGGAATGTTATTATGGAAAAATGAAAAGCTGACAATAAATTTTCACAGGTTTGAACAATAATGATACAAGATAACCATACTTTGAGCCTTTACCGGGAACGGGACACGTTAGCTAAAACTGCAAGGGAAAGATTATCAGCCTCATTTTACAAAAGAAGAAATTTAGGCTCAGAGAGGTAACAATGGCCTAAGGTTAGTAAGTGATAAGGCCCAGAGTCAAACCCAGATCTGCTAGGACCCAACATGTGTATACTTTCTGCTACCCCAAGCAGGAAGGTTTATTTTGAAAAGGGACATACCAGATGTTCTCTATCACCATTAAGAACAAGACAAGAGGAAATGAACTGAAAACCGTATAAGGAGAAATTTAGGTTGAATGTCTTAAGACCCTCCTGTCACAGGCAGAGTGATTAAACTTGCACCATTACCAAGGGTACTCATGAAACCTCCTTTCTAGATGGCTTTTTCACATATATAAAAATTTGCTCCCAAAGAGACTTTCAATACTGTAAGTAAATCAGTCTAAACGTTTTCTCGGACTCAAAAAATTCCTAAAAAGATAAAACCACAAAATAGAGACACCTAAATTTTCACACAGATTCAAAAAGCTGTGTTTGCCTTATGGATATCAAATGTCAGCTTCTCACATGGGGGTCTAAAATCTTATCATAACATATTACTTAAAACAACAGCAGGGACTTCCCTGGCCAGTCCAGTGGTTAAGACTTCGCCTTGCAATGCAGGGGGTATGGGTTCGATCCCTGGTCAGGGAGCTGAGATCCCACATGCCTCGGGGCCAAAAAACCAAACCATAAAACAGAAGCAATATTGTAACAAATTCAAGAACGACTTTAAAAAATGGCCCAATAGATATTTCTCCAAAGAAGATATACAGACTGCAAACAAACACATGAAAGGATGCTCAACATCACTAATCATTAGAGAAATGCAAATTAAAACTACAATCACCTCACACCAGTCAGAATGGCCATCGTCAAAAAATCTACAAACAATAAATGCTGGAGAGGGTGTGGAGAAAAGGGAACCCTCTTGCACTGTTGGTGGGAGTGTAAATTGATACAGTCACTAGAGAACAGTATGGAGGGGCCTTAAAAAACTAAACATAGAACTCCCATACGACTGAGCAATCCCACTACTGGGCATATACCCTGAGAAAACCATAATTCAAAAAGAGTCATGTACCACAATGTTCATTGCAGCACTATTTACAATAGCCAGTACATGGAAGCAACCTAAGTGTCCATTGACAGATGAATGGATAAAGAAGGTGTGGCACATATGCATACAATGGAATATTAGCCATAAAAAGAAACAAAATTGAGTTATTTGCAGTGAGGTGGATGGACCTAGAGTCTGTCATACAGAGTGAAGTAAGTCAGAAAGAGAAAAACAAATACCGTATGCTAACACATATATATGGAATCTCAAAAAAAAAGGTTCTGAAGAACCTAGGGGCAGGACAGGAATAAAGACGCAGATATGTAGAGAATGGACCTGAGGACACGGGGAGGGGGAAGGGTAAGCTGGGACGAAGTGAGAGAGTGGCATGGATATATATACACTACCAAATGTAAAACTGATAGCTAGTGGGAAGCAGCCACATAGCACAGGGAGATCAGCTCGGTGCTTTGTGACCACCTAGAGGGGTGGGATGGGGAAGGTGGGAGGGAGACGCAAGAGGGAGGAGATATGGAGATATACGTATATGTATAGCTGATTCACTTTGTTATAAAGCAGAAACTAACACACTATTTTGAAACAATTATACTCCAATAAAGTAGTTAAAAAAATAAATAAATAAAAATAAAGCTAAAAAAATCTATTTGATAAGAATTGACACATTAAGAATATTGAATCTTCCAATCATTAAATATGTATATCTGTATTTATTTAGGTCTTCTTTGATTTCTTTCATTGGTGTTTTGTAGTTTTCAACATATGTACAGATCTTGTATATATTTTGTTAAATTTATACACAAGTATTTCATTTTTGGTGATATTGGAAATGATATTTAAAAAAATTAAATTTCCAACTGCATTGCTAAAAAAAAGGTCCACATCAAAAAATCTTAAAAAAAAAAAAAAAAAGAAAAACCCAACAGCAAATAGTAGTGCTGAATACATACCACATTTTAATAATCTCGGGCAGAAAACTTTTTTTAGCAAAAAAACAAATGTCAGTCACAAGGGAATTCTTCATACCGTGACCATGTACAGCCAAACCCTCTCACACTATACAATCTATGTATTAACAGGATGCATGTATCCTATTAATCCTATAATGTACGTAAGCCCACTCGCTTTACCACAGCAGGAAACCATATGGTGCCAATGAGTAAGACATGAATTAGTTCCCTGTGAATACTAAGGAAACCCTAAGAAGTTTTCTACAATGCAAGTAAGAAAATAGAGAAAATTTCTTCCCATAACTACTAAAAAGGGTCCCAATTGATCTCCACTGAGATTAGTGATTTAACAGCAAAGCAGATTAAGATTACGTATTAGACAAAGTCACCATTTTATTGTTTATAAAATTACAGAGTTTAAACAATTTTGTGTAGCTCATCAGTTGTCTAAACAGCAGGCAAAGCAATGCACAAAACCCTAAGCCTGGCTGATTCACTGATCGATTTTAATGTCCACAAAAGAAGTAGGTCACCACTGGAGGAGGAGCATGACGAAATAAAAACACAGGTTTAACAAGCCATTGTTTTGGTTTGATAGGCTGGAAATGAGCACTCTAAATGGCAAATCTAAACGGAACGTCAGTAAACTCTATACCATTGCTCTGAAAAGAATTATAAGGAAGAGAATAAGATTGGGAATGAGTTCATTTTCATCCAATACATGTGGGAAATATACATTCCAAAGTTAAGAAAGGAGAACCAAGGCTGTAAAAAAATCAAACATTACTTATTCCCGGAAAAGAAATGTAAAATTGAGTAAGAGCACAGAAGAATGAAAATGTAATAGGATGGACAGTTAGTTCAGTGGCATGAACAGTACTACTCACCAAATGTCAGTCTCTCGGGAGGATCAGAGACCACCGAGATGGTCATGTTCATACTTTCCAGCTCCACCCCAGATCTACCAACTGAGAAGGGGGCCCAGGCCTGCAAATCCTTCATCAAAATCCATTAGGGAATTTAAAGAACTTTTGGGTTGTCTGAGAGAATAATGACAGGAAAGAAAATGCTGAAACTGAGATTCTGTAATTAGGAAATTAGACTCCGGGATCAGCTTCTGACACAAACTGGGTGATGGATGTCTTCTCTGATATTAGAATCATTTGGAACAGGGAATGAGAAAAGACTGCAAAACAAATGGTATTTTATAGAACATTATTAGTTATAATCTTATGATTCCCTGCTCCTCCACACCTCCCTGGGCTTTGGTGCTTCCTGTAATAGGGTGCTCCCTCAAGACTGAAAATATTTGCATTGTCTGGAAACTTGGCCGACCTGCACTTCCTTTATTGGTAATGTTAGTGCTTAAACTTCTCTGATGTGACATTGCTACCTATGTTATTCCGACTGTAGAGTCCTTATTCCTATAATGACGTAAACCTAGGGTATTAGATTTTCCCCCAATGAGTCCCTAGCTATAAACCCCACGGCTTTATGTGTCACTTTAAGTGCTTCAGAATATCCTTGAAAGAAGTCAAAGAAACAAATAGTTATTAACGGATTTTCCTCTGTCTTTATTTGCATGTTAGTACTAAAAATTAGGACCAAAGGAAATGGGAGACAGGCAGTTAAAATGAGTTTTTATACAAAAAAATGAGAAACTACCTTTTCAAAATTATCCTGTGACGTTTTGCCAACAAAGCTCTCTTCTGTGTTTCTGATGATCCAAAGCTGTGACAAAAATTCTTCTAAGGTACAGCACTAGAGTCTATTTTGGAAAGCAGAATGCTATTTCCAGGAGTGAGGGAATGGAAACATTAACATAGGGCAAGGCATTCAAAGTCTGCATTGGGCCTGGGTGATAGTGGCTCACAGCATACTTCTTAAGTGGAAAGGCATAGGCTGGAATTCAAAATTATTATAAACACTGCTTTGATGCCTACAGGTTGTACTTTTAACCCTTGTGTGGCCTCTTTGAAAATACAAATCATCCAATTAAAAAAAAAAAAGCCAAAGAATGCAATTCAAATCCACATTCGCTACTGGAAACAAAAACTGAAAGGCCATGCTTTATACACACTAATGAAATACTGTCATTCTATTCACCAAACATTTATTAAGTCCAGCTACGGGTCTGAAACTATACTAACATCAATGACGATGATCTATTGAGTGCTTGCCTCTCGACGAATAAAAATTTTTGATGGCTTCTCATTTAATTCTTACAAAATAATCCTATGAGATGAGAACTATTATTACCCTTTGTTTTACACACAGGGAGACTGGGCTGGTAACAACGAGCAACTTGCCTTGATAAGCTGATAAGGGAACCCAGGCAGTCTGAACTCTTAATCACTTTGCTGAATTCCTTCCTATATCCTAGGTGCTGAGGGTAAAAAAGATAAATGCAATGTGCTCTCTAACCTCACAGAGATAATTTTTAAATACAAATGGTAGCACGATTCAGAAACATTAAAGTATACAATCAAGCTGTTTTAACACCTAGTGATTTTTAAATTATTTGACACACACAGCATGAACAAAGAGAAAAAACAAGATCAACATATGCTGATATGGTGGCTCAAGAGAATTATCCTCGCCGTTCTGATTCCATTTCTCCTCCGCTTTTTGGAGCCTGTATCTAATAATTTAATACCTATCTTTTTTTTTTTTTTTTAATAAATTTATTTATTTATCTTTGGCTGTGTTGGGTCTTCGTTTCTGTGCGAGGGCTTTCTCTAGTTGCGGCAAGCGGGGGCCACTCTTCATCGCGGTGCACGGGCCTCTCCCATTGCGGAGCACAGGCTCCAGATGCGCAGGCTCAGTAGTTGTGGCTCACGGGCCCAGTTGCTCCGTGGCATGTGAGATCCTCCCAGACCAGGGCTCGAACCCGTGTCCCCTGCACTGGCAGGCAGACTCTCAACCACTGCACCACCAGGGAAGCCCAATACCTATCTTTTTAAGTCTACCTTAACTGGATAAAACTGAACTAGGTTGATAAATCAAACATGTCTATATGTGATATTAGCCTGGATATTTGCTATGGTGATAATGAGAGGATATAACTCTAGGCCCGCTAGTACAACTAATTCATAAATTATACATACAGCTAAATTCAAATAATAATATAGAGAGTTATTAGGATTGGGAAAGCAACATAATCACTTCTATAGAAGGACTCAAATTCTGAAGAGCTCAAAATACTTGAAATGGAATTTAATTTACCCTCACCAACATCTGAAGCACAGAGTAGTTAATCTAACAGGCTGGCATCAGGTTTCCTGTTTGGTTGTGAGCACCTCAAAGGCAGCCTCCACCTATTTTGTTGGCCTCTACATTCCCAGGACCTAGCACAGGGCTTGATCCATAATATTGCCAGAAGACTTTAGCAAAATGTTTAGACAAATGGAAAATCACAGAATCAAAGGTCTCGGAATTGGAGCCCTAGGGTTTAAATGGTCCGGCCAAGCAAGAGACAAGCAAACAAACAAGTGAACCAAAGTGCTTAAGTTTCTTCTATATCCACAGTGTCCATCGTACACGCTGAGCCTTCTGCACAATATTATGTTCAAAGAGACACTCGAAGTGCCTTTTCTGGGTTAATGCATTGAAACCACAGCACAAAGTGATGACACGGCTTCCCTTGGTCGTACAACTAGGGTGAGCTTTATGATCTTTTAACACCCCAACAGGGCACTTTCCGCTTCATAAGGCAATCTCCATTTGCCAGAATTTAAAGAACTGTCATTCCCCAACCTGAGTCTAATGGAAGAGCAGACAGCGCGATTCTTCTGGCTTTGAACAAGGTCAAAGCCTTGCTAAATCAAGCCTGATCTGCAGCCACTCATTAATACTGAGGAAATATAAAAAAAAGACTTTGCTTCCTATAGCATCCTGAAAAAGATGTCTTACTTCTAAAATCACACTGATTATAAGAATGAATAAATAATGAATTAAAAAACAAATTTCAGTGTCATGGCTGCACTGAATTTACCCCTAAGGACAGGGTTTGGGGGTGGCTTGGATGTATCAAGTCGACAGATAATCTGAAAACCTTATGTATGCCATTACTCTCAGCCTCCTTCCCACCAAGCCTTTTACCAGAGTTGACCCCTGTTCCTGGGCCTGCCCCCCCATCTGGCAGAGGCGCTAATGAGCAGTGAAATGGCCAAAGGGCAGGCAGCAGGGGGGAGCAGGGAAAACAACACAAAAAAGGAGACAGGAGGCTGGATCCTTTACAAACTCAACAATCAGTCCCTGGACAATAGAGCTGGTGGTAGCAATAAAGGTTTTTGTATTTTACAACTCGAAATGCTTGACAGCCATTAGTTATAGATAGAATGTTCCTATCAGGAGAAAAAGTGTGGGCACACTGAGCGACCTGCCCAAAGGTACACAGCTCATCAAAACAGTCTTTATCTCTGTCCAGAGAAGAAACGGTAGGCTTGATTAAATCCCGCTGGATTGAAATTTTGCCAAAAAATAGTGAAATATCTGTGTCAAATATGGAAGAGTTTAGAATCAAGAATTCCTTGGTTAAAAAAAAAATCTTAAAATAAAAACAGATTCCACTCTTAAAAACAGAACAAAAATGTTCTCTTGAAATATGGAGTAATAGTTTTACCTATCTTACCTAGTTAAAAACATATATATATATATGGCATATTAGTTTTATTTATATATGATATGAGGGTTTCCAGTGTTTTAGAAATATTTACTGCCATCTATAAATACTCAGATTTGGGGGAACATAGGTAAATATGTGTATGGTAGTATGGATAAAGTCTTAAATACATTTACTGTCATATAAAATGGTCACTGAATTTCATAGTACTTGTCATTTAATTAGAGTGAAACTGAGATAACTGTCTTGGCCAGGATTTTACTGATTTGATTATTTGGGTCGAGAAACAGGACATTTATTTGATCTGCCTCCTGTCTATAATCTGCCACTCATCCACAAGTGGGAGAAAAACATATTCTTCCTTGATTATAGTTTAATAAGACCACCTGGCTATTGTGGTATTGTGGTAGCATCACTTGAGCAGTGGACCCCAAGGTCGATGTCTGAATAATCCTGAATGGTCAGGATCTGGTAGAAGCTGGTAATACCAAACTGAACTGGATGACCAAGTAGAGCTGGTTATCAGTCTCTTTGTTAAAGACATCATTAACCGAATAATTAAGAACAGGACTTCAATACTGAAACAAGCGAAAAAAAGAGACTAAATCAAAATGCTAATGATCAAATCCAATTCTTGCCTTCTGAGTATGATATATTTATTAGTGTTTTCATATTTAATTTTGCAATTTTATATAAGCATTTTAGGGAATTTTGCAGTGAGCTATTAAAAAAAGAAAATCAACTTAAGTCACTTTTCCCCACAGAGTTCTATTAGGGTTTGCAAAAAACTCCATTTTTATCACAAAATATTGCAAAGGAGATAGTTTCAGAAAATATAGCTTACCGATATTGAACACATTATAAGCATCAGAAGATTTATATCTTAACTATTAAGCATATGTCAAAAGCTCATGTGCTTTAGAGGAAGCATCTCCCGGTTTTTAAAGCATGTTATTTTTCCAAGTTTCTAAGTGAAAATGGTTTTGTCTTCACACACTCCATTAGTAGACAGTTTCTGATATTCTATCAAAGTCATTTCTTTCCCTCTGACTCCAGTAAAAAGTTACAATTATCTGCAATATGCATTATTGGATATTCCTCTCTAAACATCAAAGAAATATTTTCAGTTTAAACAAAGCAAGTGTTAAATTACAAATGGCTAAAAGTTAAAAAAAAAAAGTAACAAACATCTGGAGGGGAAAAGTAATGGAAATGAAAACCTAATGTTTTAACTTCAACATTAGATTTCCAGGTTCCTCAATACATTAATGCTTGAGAGCTTTAGAAGAAATCCAAAGAGTTTCAACCAGTCTAGTTGTAACAGGTTTTATTCCGATTTAGTTCGTACTTGATTTTAAAATCATCATGTAAGTTTCTAGATTTCTACAAACTTAGAAAAACAAAAAGCTCTTGTTGCCTATCTAGAATGTTTGACTAACAAATGAAATTACATCCTTTCCTGTGTATCACAAGTTCTTTAATAAAGGAACTGTCCCCCAAAAGATATGGAATAGACATGCATATTTTTAAATCAACAGACCGCACACACCCCATTACCAAATGAAGAGAATCAGCAACCCGAGAAAACAGCTGGGGTTTGTTAGTAACTTTCTAGTGACCCATTGAAGTTAAGCTTCAGCATCTAGTCCTTGGATCAATTTCTAGGTCAATTTCAGTATCTCCAGAATGATTTCTTTTTTTTTCCTTTACAAACCATTAATTTATATTGGGGAGTATTTCCCTTCTGTTGTTAATTTCCTTTTTCATAAAGATATTCTGAAAACAAAACACCTAAAAACATCTCTGGTTCCCACTGATTTATTCTTTATTATTTTGTCCTTCCTTCTTTTCCTCCAGAAGCACTGGCTGCTTCACTAAGCAACATCTGGATGGAGCATTTCATACACAAGGTTAACATTGTTATTACTGCACTGTATTTTCTTGAGCCTTAGCTCTACTCTCTAAAACTTTTTCCAAATATTTTCCATCACTGAATCAGTTATGTGATGGGCTCCATTCTAAAGCCAAAATCGAGAAATGCAAATAAATATGAAATGCCTAGTTTCAACTGGCAGAAGGACTGACTAACTGAAATCTATATAGGTTCTAAGAGGCCAGAACATCTCTGCATGTGCCTATTGAGGCACACAGCAGAAATACTACTTTCCAAATTGATGAACAACACATGGCATGAACCTCTACAGTTAGAAAGCTTATAAGTTGCAATTTAAATTTTCTTCCTTGGGAACTTCCCTGAAGCTCCAGTGGTTAAGACTCCACGCTTCCACTGGAGGGGGCACAGGTTCGATCTGCGCAGTGCAGCCATAAATAAATAAATAATTTTCCTTAATTACAAATAGATTTAAAATGTACCTTCGTATTATTTATAAGCAAGTCTTAAACTTGATGATATTCAGCATAGATATAGTGAAGATATAATGATACCGCCAAGGGTACTCGGTGAGTTTGATGCACAACTGTCACCTCACTCCATGTGTAGCTACAGGTAGCTATAAGCTATTAGGGTTTAGGCTGTCAGTGATATCTACATGAAATTGTACAGTGGAATTAATAATAATGTTAAACATTTCTTGAGCACTTACTATGTGCCAGGCCTTCTATTAAGCCCTTTGCATCACTGCCTTATTTAATCCTCACACGATGCTATTAGAAATGTACCACTCTTACCACCTTCTTAAAGAGGAGGAAATTGGACCTTTAAAACTGAAAACATTACTACTGTATGACCCAGCATTTCCACTCCTGGGTATTTATCCAAAAAAAAAATGAAAACACTAATTCAGAAAGATACATGCACCCCGATGTTCAGAGCAGCATTATTTATTATAGCCAAGATATAGAAGCAACCTAGGTGCCCATCAACAGATGAATGGATTAAGAAGACATGGTGTATACACACACACACACACACACACCCCTATATATACACAATGGAACATCACTCAGTCATAAAAATGAATGAAGTTTTAGAGGGTATTGTGCTAAGTGAAATAAAGACAGACAAATACTGTACGATATCACTTATATGTGGAATCTAAAAAATAAAACTAGTGAATATAACAAAAAAGAAATAGACTCACAGATATAGAGAACAAAATAGTGGTTACCAGTGGGAAGAGGGAAGGGGGGAGGGGCAAGATAGGGGTAGGGGATTAAGAGGTACAAACTACTATGAATAAAATAAATAAGCTACAAGGATAGATAGTACAACATAGGGAATATAGCCAATATCTTATAATAACTATAAATGGCATATAACCTTTAAAAATTGTGAATCATTATGTTATACACCTAAAACTTATATAATATTGTACATCAACTATACCTCAGTTAAAATAATTTTTAAAAGTGCTTTTAAAAAGGTCATGTAATTTGCTGAAGATTCTAGTTAGTCAAGTGATGGGCCAGAATTTGAACCCAAGCCACCTGAATCCAGATCCTGAGCTCCCGACTCTAAGACCAGTAGAAAAGTTACGTCCCTCTTCTCTCTCCTTCCTTTACCTCTCACCTCGTCCAGACCAAAAAAATGTGAAAGTCCAAAGCAACTCATCAAAATAATAGATCTGAAATCTGATTCAAACTCAGAAAAAAAACAAAAAAACAAAGGGGAATAAAGTAAATAAGAGAAGTGTTCTTAACCAAAATCTAGTTAATGTCCTCACTGGATTAGTCAACACTCCATCCCCTGCAGAAGCAAGACTGGCACAAACTTCTTTCCTATGTCCACATACTTTTGGTTAATCAACTTTGGAGTAACCTACCAAGTACTGATCCCAGTCACATCAGATGAGAGGGTTACAAGGCAGATATCTTCTTCCAGCCCTATTACATGACACCATAAAATGTACAAGACTTCTTTTTAAAAGCAAAAGAACTTTATAAAACAAAACAACCCAGAAGAATAAAAGGGGACCAGTTTGGCTTGTAGGCCCTGTACCTAGTAAATCCTGTCAGTTCAAAAATATATCTCTAATATAAGGAAATCAGTGAATGACACTGTTGGAAAGAATTGAACTTACTGTAAAGTACAAGGCTCATTTCCTATGGAAAATGCAATAATTTATTTCTTTAGTACAAGCTTTCCAGTAAAGAATGCCCTTGAACTGAATGCCTTGCTGTGACTGGCCGCACACTCTACCCAACAGAATATATATAAGCAAAAAGGAAACACGCTGTCTAGAAAAAAAATACACAATTTCCTTCTATTTCCTTTTCTAAGTAGAACAACTCTTCTTTGGGGAACAAATCGGGGTCTTATAACAATTAGCTACACAATATTTTCCATTCTCACAGCCAGTAAAAACTAGAAATCATGAGGGTCAATGAAGATGGCCCAATTATTCCCAGAAAGGCAAGGGATTTGTGGTGGGTGCTTCACGTGGGCTTCTTATTCAGCATGAAGATCAGGTGCCTGGAATCCAGATATCCCCCAAATGAGCAAGAATCCATTGAGAAAATTAAACACATAGAGATCCTTTAACTACTACATATTTTATTCCAGCTTGGCTGAAACATCGGCTGTGTGAGGATGAGTGGTGGAAAATAAAGGCATAAAGGGAGGTGGGTATAAACTGTGGGGACTTCGAAGAGCTAGGGAAGGTTGTAGTCAATTCAGTGGCCAGCTGTGGATCCGTAGAAAGTTTCTAGGAAGAGCAGTGATGTGACTGTACCCTATGCAGGTTAACTGGCAAACATCGGAGAGCCAAAGGTAGAAAAGGTGAAAGGTAGGAAGACCAGTTAAGAGGCAAGATATGGAACTTAAGAGTCCATCTACGGATAAGTGCCTGAAGGGAATGTGGTGGACATATACCATGGAATATTACTCAGCCAGAGAAAAAAGGAAGTCCTGCCATTTGCATGATGAAATTTGAGGACATTATGCTAAGTGAAATAAGTCAGACAAAGACAAATACTGTCTATCACTTAATATGTGGAATCTATAAATACTAAAGGTATAGAAACAGACAGCAGAATGGTGGTTGCCAGGGGCTTGGGGGGAGTTGGGGTGGGCGGAGGGAATGAGGAAATATTGGTCAAAGGGTGCAAACTCCCAGTCATAAGTTAAGCTCTGGGGATCTAGCATGGTGATTATAGTTTACAATGCAGTATTATTTACCTGAAAGTTGCTAAGAGAATAGATCTTAGATGTTCTCACCACAAAAAAAGAAATGGTAATTATGTGAGATGATGGAGGTATTAACTAATGCCACTGTGGTAATCATTTTGCAATACATAAGTCAAATCAACACGCTGTATTCCTTAAACTTACACAAGGTTATATGTCAATTACATCTCAATAAAGCTGGGTTGGGGGACAATTGATGGAAGCTGAGTGCTGGTTAAATCTCACTGTATTTGCTTACAATGCGTTTCATTTCATTTTAGCAACATTAATCTCATGACTTCAAAGAACTTACCTATTTCCTATTCTGTTGCCTATAAGAGAGTTTATATAGGTTTTTCTTATTGATGAGTTCAATGGCATACGATGTCCTTTTAGTTCTGATGCTTAGAAAATGGCAGACCTATATTTGATATGTATGCCAATACCAATTTAGTCAACACTGTGCTCACTAGAGTATAATGGAATAGGACTTTTTGACTTCTGACACTAGGTCAAAAAAGGCCTTGCTTGCAGTTTTCTCCTCATTTGGGAAAACACCCTCTCTGGGAGCCCTGAGTGTATGTCAGAAGGCTGACTTCCCACCCTGAGACCACCAAGTTAGAAAGGCCATGTGTGTGGGTGCTCCAGAGGACACCCCCAGAAGCACCCAGACTTCCAGCCAATTCTGCAAAAGCACCTGTGAGTAAAGACGCCTCCAAATTCTACCCCAAGCATGAGAGGTAACGCCCAGCTGCTTGAGTCCTCCCAGCTGAGGCCCTAGACATCCTGAAGCAGAAACAAGCCTTTCCGTTGTGCCCTGTCCATATTCCTGACCCAAAGAATCCGAGCTTTTTTGTTGTTTTGTTTTTTTACATTATTAAGTTTTGGGGTGGTTGATGAAACAGTAATAGGTAACTGGAACCATATGTCTAACAAGAGAGGTAATAAACCCATTGGTTATGGAGCCCACACCTGGAATATGATACTTAGTTCTGGGTGACATATTACAAAAGACAAAAAAAAAACAAGCATACTCAGAGGAGAAGAAGAAGAATGTTCCTTCGTGGGAAAAAGCTGAAAGGCTTAGAGATATTCAAATCAGAAAAGAGAACAAATGGTATATGTTAATTGCCTTCAAATATCTGAAGAGCTATCACAAGTAAAAGTAATAACAATTACTCTGTATATTCCCAGGAGGGAGGCCTAGGAACAGTGAACAGAAGTTACAGGGAGTCAGATGGAAGTGTTTTCTAATGTTCAGAGCTTTCCAGGAAAGAAGAGGCAGCCTTAAGAGGACGTGAGTTTCCTAACATTAAAGGTAATCAAGCAGTCTAGATGATCACCACCTGGTGGGTAAGTTTGGAGAGAATTCATTTATTGACCAGAAGGTTGAATAAAATGCTCTTACTTTAAGGTCACACTGTAACACTGAGATGTTTTTAATCTAAAGATCATCCCCATTTCCTTGTGCTAAGAAATCTAATCCCAACACATGTTGAGCAGAGGGAAAAAAATACAAGATGAATAAATTGAATGAAAGGCAATACCAAAGTATAAATAGAAAGGGATGCAGAACTCTGGAGGAGAGAAGAATGGAAACTAACAGGAAAATACAATCCAGCAGAGCAGCAAAGGGACTTCAGAAAAAGATGAAGCATGAAGATGGAACCATGGAAGAGAGAAAAGCAAGGCCAAAGATGCCATCATAGATGACCCAGGGTAGAGAGGATGCCCTCATCTTTCTTGAGAAATGGTTTTATTCGTTTTTAAGACTTTTTTCCTCGGTCAGTGGGAAAGACAGACCAGAAGAACATGGTAATGTAGCAGCATAAAGAACCAGGTTCAAGTGGTAAAATTAACAAAGCTCTTCAGTGGTCAGTGAATTTCTGGCCTCAGAAAGATACAGGATCTGTGTGCCTATGGGGTCAGGTACACCTGCATGGAAGCCACCGTCAGTATGTAAGAATCACTACTAAGGGAAGCAAGAAAAACCGGTGCGTAAAACCTGGTTTCCTAACAAAGGCAACGGGAAAAGGAAAACACAAACCACCTAGAAAATGAGATATTTCCAAGGCCAAACCATCCCGGCAACAACAACAAAAAGAAATGAAAAGAAAGAGTTAAAAAGTTATCTCATACACATTTCATCTGAATTTTATCACCATTTGTAATCAACTTCCAATGTTTCATAATACCCTTTAACCTTAGTTACTCAACCCAGGGAACAAGTCATCTCATTGTTACCCCATTTGAAGGAAGAGTGGAGACTCTTTTCATGTTGATAAGAGATAGAAAAAGGAGACACTCCCAGGAAAGAAAAGTGTTTTGAGGAAACTCCTGGAGCCTGAGGGTAAGAGGTGGTGATAATATGCTTCTTGCCTTAACCCTTTCAAAGATGCATCATATCAGAAGCTAGAAATTCATGGAATCGATAAAATAAAAGTCATTTATTAAAAAAAAAACAGAAATTTTTCAGTACTAAAAAAGAACAGAAATTTTATCTTACTACTCACCCATTTCCTAGGTCTGCCTCTTGGCCGTTTTTCTCCAGTGGCTTCTGCTTTCTGCAAAATGAAAAAGGAAGTTATATCGTTTCCTACCTGACATTTCTTATAAGTGCTGCACCAAGGGACACATTTCAAGTAAGAATGTTCTGGTTTGCAGATAAGGTATTAAGATTGCTTTAAGAATCTCTTTCTCCTTGAAGGTTCATCTTCTCCATTTTTCATTGCATGATGCAGAGAGAGATCTATGCAGCCCTCACCCTAACAGACTCCCCTGGAGTAATCTCTGAAACGCATGAAAATGCTTTTTAAAAGCCATTTTGCCCTTATTTCTACCTGTAATTAAAAAAAATTATTCCCACATATCCATAATTATGTAAAGTAGACTTTTAGAAAATTAATGTTTCTTAAATGATGATTTTTCTTTCCATATCACAACTAAAATTACCAAAATTAACATTGATATATTACTGTACAATTTACAAACCACTTCTACCCACATTGTTAGGCAAAGCAAATCTAAATGTGAGTGAAAATATATAGGCTTCTAACTCAAAAAAACAAATATTAGCACACTTCTACATAGTTAATTTCCTATTCCTTGCCCCAAACAAACACCTGTCAATCAGTTCACCCAAAGCAGAGAGAGAAAAAAAAAGCTAGCTGAAATCATCAATGTTTTTCTCTGAGATGGAAACAAGGGATGCTAAAAATAATAATTAATAAACAATGTATATTATTAACAATTAACAATTCCACACTCAACACAAACCTGACATGAATATATTTCTAACTATCTTAACAGTTTGTTCATTGCTTTACTTCACAGAAGATTTTTCTGGTATCACAGTTGTTTTTTTCCCTTTTGAGTAAAATTTTAATATTATAATTTCCCTGTGTTTATCACGCCTACTCCAATCCCCAAATACACCAACACACACATATCACATGCACTTTCTATAAAAATACACGTTTATAGGGACTTCCCTGGTGGCGCAGTGGTTGAGAATCCGCCTGCCACTGCAGGGGACACGGGTTTGATCCCTGGTCTGGGAAGATCCCACATGCCGCGGAGCAACTAAGCCCGTGTGCCACAACTACTGAGCCCGTGTGCCACAGCTACTGAAGCCCACGCACCTAGAGCCTGTGCTCTGCAACAAGAGAAGCCACTGCAATGAGAAGACCACACACCGCAACGAAGAGTAGCCCCCTCTCACTGCAACTAGAGAAAGCCTACGCACAGCAACAAAGACCCAACACAGCCAAAAAAAAAAAAAAATACATGTTTCTAATTTCCATTTTCAGAGTAAAGAAAACTTAGTACATCCTCTTCTGTGTATGAGAATCATCTCAAGGCTATATAAACACAAAAATACAGGTAACCTGAGCCAGGATAACTCATTTTGCATTTTACTTTTGTTACCTGGGTTAGCAGCAAGTACTTGGTACAACGATACTAAAATTACCTATTATAACTGTCTACACTGCCAAATGACTCTCTTTTCTCCCTTCAATCTGGTAAAAATAGATGGAGATAGGTGACAGATTGATAGATACACAGAGAGATACAAAGATACACAGGTACATAGACAAAATAAGATTTTTATGTCACAAGATTTCTCACCAAATATCTTCCTGACCTATCTAACAGGTTCCATGAATTAACCCAAACTTTGTATGATTATAATGTTAGTTCACATTTATTGAGCATTTAAAATACCCTAGGCACTGGGCTAAGTCATTCGCATGTGTTATTTTAATCTTTACAACAGCCCTCCATGTAAGGTAGCTGTTATTATTTCTCTTAGTTTGCAAACGGGCAATTAAGTCTTAGAAAGGCTAGCTGAATAACTCAGGTCACACACAAAGCTGGTAAATGGCAAGCCTGGGATTGGAACCCAGTTCTGTTGGACTCTGAAGCCAGGGCTCTCACTGTCCTGACAACGCTACCTCCCTCTAGGTTACATGCATTTGCTGCTATGAGGAGATATTTTAGTTAACGAAAATTGTCACTGCCTCAGCTCCACCTAAGAGTCAGATTTGGGCACTCTGAATCATAGTAGTAGGGGTTACTACTTTGAATGGCTCCACAAAGGAATCATTCCTTGTCAAGGGTTAGTGGTCCTGTCTTACCTTCGGTCATAAGGGCATGAGTTAAATTAAGTGAAAGCCAGGAGGGCCCAGTGAATCACACCCTCTTTCTGAGTGTTGTCTCAGGGAGAGAGGGAGATCTCAAAAGGAACACAGATTCCACTTTGGAAAGCTTAGATTCAAATCCCTGCTCCGCCATGTTAGCTTTATGACTTTGGGCAGGTCCCTGAAAACCTTAATTTGGTTTCAGGTGTGAAATGGAGATAACACCTCCGGTGAGGAGTGAGGAGTGAAGTGGCTGCCGTAAATGAGGTGCTCAATAAATGTTCTTTCACTCCTAACCAGATGGAACTCTTAAAGGGGAAGTTTTCCTTTAAGTTAGTCCAATCTCATAGAAGGTTCAATCAATGCAAATATTCCATTACACCCATAGATCACCTTAAGAATGAAGCTCTTAAGAGACCCTCTGGCTAGTACATCACGAGTTATATGAGTACAAAATTCCCTAATACAGAAGTAGTGTCTGATTTACCCTTTAGGAGCAACTGTAAGGTTGCACAGTTTACTCAGTAGTAAATAATACAAACATGGAAGATAGAAATCCTTTCTAATGGGCATGGGGATGGTAGGTGGGGTTGAGAGTAGGAGACTGCTGATCTTAAAAGCTAACAGTGCTACACCAGGCTTTTCTGTATGGTGGTTATGTACCGGGGCCATGATGTGATCCGGGTGTATCTAAAGTCTGTTAAAAAGAGGGTTGTCTTCTAAGAGGGTTTCACTGCATTTTAAAGTCAGAGAAAACAAATCTCTCATAAGAGAGAGAAAGCCCTGCAAACAAGAGGACTTAAAAACGAGCATCCCATTTACAAAAAGTCTATTCAAAAATAAAATTCGCACCATTAACTAAAGGGCAAAATATCACGATTATCACTTGGACTTGTTAAAAGCAAACTTGCTCCTTGGTCTTGGGGCCAGTATTACGTGTAAACTGAAACCCTCTTCTGAGACGACATCTAGAAGAAACACATTAGCTGTGCTGTGTGTCGTCGATCTGGGAGGTTTTCATTAAAACCCACATTATTTAATCATTCTGATCAAACTTCACAAAAGCTGCAAAACCAGTTAGGATTTTCCTTCGTAAACCAGCATAGATCCAGGAATTTTACATATTGGAAAACACTGGCTTTAACTTTTTTCCCTGTGTTTAATGCTCTTCGGAATATTATTTTTCAATAGAAAACAAAACATTTCGGGGGCTTGTTTTGTTTTTAATATGTTAACATATGCAATACTGTGTAAGTGTATATTTGGTTTTCCTTAGCCAGAGTGGAATTTGGTTCCACACTACAAACCCATGTATAATTCAGACAATAACTTATTCTGAGTACTTACTGCTTATCTCAGGGCGGGGGAGTAGGGAGAGAGGGTGGGAATTCTGCATTTGTAAGAACTGAATTTCAGACTATTATCAGCCCTGTTATACTAACGTCTGCAACGATCATATGTTAAAAGTATTATTCCCTCCTGGCTTGTCTTCATTCTTATTTTTGCCTTTTAAAAAAAGTGTAAGTTCAGAACTGTGTATTTAATTTTATAAGATGCTTTAGAAGCAAGTTCATGAGGATTGGGGAGACTATTAAATGGGAAATGTAATTATATCTTTCTCTAAGAAGTTTTGGTACTCCAGGCTCTTAAATGTATGAGCACTAAAAAATTAATTAAAAAAGGAAATTCATCTAGCAAATAGAACTCTTGATCTTGGAAACAGTGCTTAGCATTAATGTCTGGTGCATAAGATGTGCTCACTGCATAATTATTGCATGAAGGAAGGAAAGAAAGAAACACTGGTGTTTATATCACCTGTGTGTTTCCCTGTTGTTTCCCTCTCACCTTTAGAATTCTACAGCTTGGTAGGGCTTTAGAAGACATTTCATCCAGCCCCTTCATTTAACAAATAAAACAACTTCTGGGTGTGCCATGATCTCCAACGTCATAGCCTTCTGGTTTATTTGGGGGCCAGGAATGGGTTGCAGTAAGCACATATTGCCAATCCCTTTATAAGCTTGTAGAGAACTCCCCTCCGAAGATTTCTCAAAACCTAACTTACAACCTACATTTCTGGTTACTGGAGAAAACATAATCTACCTTGTAGCAAATACTTTATGAGATATTTGACACCACATAACAGTGGAAAGATCATAAGCTTTAGAATTAGATTTGAACTCAAGCCCAGGTACTCCCATTTACTGGAGCTGAACATTAGACATGTCACAGTTTACATCTCTGAATCACAGTTTTCTCATTTGTGAAATGAAGACCATAATGCCTACATCAAAGGATTAAAGGAACTAATGTATATGGAAGGTAAGCCTGACAAAAGCTACAGCATTTAGTAGGTAGTCAAATGTCATTTCTTAACTCCCGCCATATTTTAAAATGTTACCCTTAAAAGGAGTACCTCCCAATTTTGTAAGTTTCCAGTCAAAGTACTGAGTGATTTTCTGAGCATTATCTTATTTAAGTAGGGCAGCTATTACTACCCCTGTTTATATGGGCGATTAAGCAATCTGCCCATGTTCTTAAGTGGTGGAACTGAGACCCCATCTGATTTCAAGGCAATAAAGGGTCTGTTCTTCTGGGAGACAGTCCCGTACAAAATGAAGTAGCCATGGGGAAATTTTTTAAAAAACTTCTAGGGTGGAAATCAAATGAGTAGTTAAAAGTAAAATATTTCCAAGTTTCCTATAAAGACATAGACAAGAGCTGAGATTGGGAACCAAGCGCATTAGCCAGTTCTGACTTCTGGGTCAAATTTAGATAGCTATTAATTTTTTGCTATTCTAAATGCTCACATCATACTGTGATAATGCATAAAAACCAGAATGCCCCACTCCAAATCAATCAGTGCATCTGTATACACACACACACAAAAGAGCTAGAAAAAGATTTGGGCTTAGTAGTACCTGGCTTTGTTTTCATGTATCTTTCCATGTATATGTATATATGACTAAGACCTGCTGACTTTAGAGCATAGGGAGCCATCGAAAAACAGTGTAGAGTCACATTTTATTTCTTCTAGTAGCTCTTTCAAAAATATAAAGAGTGTAAATCAATGTGCACTGGCATCAAAATCAACTGGACTAATCAGTCACATTAAATGTTAAGTAATTGTCACTTCACCTTTTTGCTCATCTAGTTCTATGGGCTTCCAAACTGTACATGCAACTATTTTTAGTCTTTAAAAGACATTACAAGTTTGCCATCGCTACATATTTTCCAAAAAAGAAATAAAAGTGAATTCTATCATCCATTGTAGTTCATGCTCATTTTCCCCAAGGAAGTCCTTGTTGTCAACTCCCATGTCATTATTTACACATGCCTGTCTTCACCTATACAAACATGAAATTAAAGCCAAGGCCAAAATAACAGGAAAAGTTATTTTCAAAGTTTAGGATTCTCCTCTTTAACTGTTCCTCTCCCTCCTTTGTAATCAGAAAAATCAATAGCAATGATATGAGAGTTCATAAGGGCGACCTTCCGAGCAAACTACTCCCTACATTATCCTGGAGAAAAAAATGGCTGTGACTACTCCTTGCTAAATCATTTAGAAGATGCCATTCAGCGTTGTTCAGTGGATTAAAGCAATATAGAATAATAAAGCAGCAGCCTAAAATGGAATCAGTTCTCCATTCACCTTTTTCTCCTGGTTGGCACTATAAAAATTCAGAGCTAAAATTCTCAGCATCTAGGATATAAAATTCATTGTTCCACCCTTGTGCCAAGCTATATGGTTCCAGAGCAAGCTCTGGAAACTGCAGAAAGTCAGCTAACAAGATAAGATGGGTCTGAATGATTTAACTGACATAAAATGCTCTTCAGCATCCATCTAGTCTCAAAAAAGAACTGAAATGCAACAGAATACCAATCTGTTATGTTCTCTTGAGCAAAATGATCTGTTGAGACCTTGAGATAAAAATGAACCAGAGCTGGAAGTCAGTCAAAGTAATGAGGGGCTTTCGATGAAAAAGTTCAGAAGAATAACTGGCAAAGAATGAGATCTCTGGGTTCCTTGAAGTAAAGTGATTTCAGAAAATAACTCAAATGTATTTGAATCTTCCATATTTGGATCATAATCTACGATGACTCAAAGGCATTGTGAGAGAGAATTTACTGATACATTAAGGCTCGGTCCTCTCTGGCAAAGTTAAGTGAAAAAAAAAAAATGAGTCAACTGTTTAGGTAAGACAGCCTAAAATACCAAGATAATGGAGACAACAGTTGGGCTTTACATAATTCCACCTGACTGGATTTATCTGTATGCTTAGATAGAGCCCTGAGTCCCAGTGGAAGTTACTTGCCATAAAAACACAGAGGAACTCAAAATAACTCGTACTAGTAACATAGACGCCATAGGCTGGAATTGTATGACAACTGCCTATACCATCTTTCCCTGACTTACCTATAACGATGCCTTTGGTTCCCCTCTTCAGCTCGACCTACTATATCCCGTAAAAAATCATGTCCTTGCTCCGCATCTATGCGCTAATATTTAACTGAAATGGTGAGGAAAACCCATTCTCTCATCCTAAAATATCTGTGCTTGGTGTTAGTAATCATTTGTGAAAAATCAACCAACCTCCTAGGAACACGATTAGAAAAGGAGCACGAATCTTCCTCTATAGTATCCAATTCGTATCAAGTCTTCTTTGTTTAGGCAAGTGGAAAATATAAATTAGGTGTCTGCCTGAACACATTATTGGAAGTATACTTTACCTAGATGGTATTTTCATTTTGTACTTTGCTCTTTATTTCTCTTCACTACAACCTAAAGTCAAAAGGAAGTTCAAGCAAATCTGTGATATCATGAAGTAGGGCTATCTCACACCTGAGATCTTTTTTATACGCAATTCTTCCTATTAAAATTAATTCAATCTCAGAATTTTTTTTTTCCCTAAAAGTACCTGAATGACAATTGGCCTGACTTACAGATGAATTTGACTTGTGACCTTAAAAACTGGAGAATTAGTGAAAGAAACCCCTCCAGTGTTCTCTCATTAAACAGGCACAACAAAAGCCCTAAACTAAACATAAAGGAGATGGTATCTTTCTTCTCTCCAAACATGAGAAATGTGAAAATACAAAGTATTTCCATCCAGCACAAACAGGAGAGGAAAACAAAATAAAACAAAAAGGAAATTAAGAGCCAACTGGTCACAGGTATACCTCAAACTAAGACATAAATAAAAGGGTCAAGACACACACACAGACACACACATACTCACACGAATAAATTATTTATTCAGGAAAACATTAACTTCTGATTTCTTTTATTAAGATAACAATATGAAACTGGTTCAGGGATGAACTTTGAGCACTCAGATTGGTGTTCTTAGGAATAACTAGAATTTCTACATAATGGTTATCCATGGGAATTTGTCATAACGGAATAGAAGCAAAGTGAAGAATAATTATCTTCTCTTCCAAAAGTTCCAGGCATAACAAATTATGTTTTTATAAATGTTTGTTTTATATATTACACAAATCAAGTTTATATTGAATATGACCTGAAATTAAAGTGATTGCTAATTTAGTAGTCCTCCACTTGGTCTTGCAACTTTCCTCATGCATTGTCAAGTGTCACACTGCTAATTTTCCAACAAGCAGTTTTGTTTTCAAATGCCCCAAGGCCAGTTACTGGGTCCAAACACAAACTTTGTAAGTAAAGAAACTCCAAGCAGCAAGAAATTTTAAACATACAACATCATCAGTATCCCAGTGTACACTGTATCTCCTCTAATTTTAGAGTTCTGTTCTCTTATATACTTACCAGGTTTTGTTATATAGTTTCCATTTTGGTGAGTCTCAGTTTGCAGGAGAATTCCCAATTTATTAATCATAGAAGACTTCTCATCTCTACTCTGGTCAGTCTAGCATGTTATGAACAATGTAACTTTTTCTAAAAAAGATAACTTTTCAAAGTCCTAACAAAAATATGTTTTGTTAGAATACAACATATGTTTAATAAACAAATATATGTTTGATAATCATGTTTACATAGGGTACTAGCAAACTCAATAAATACCAATTCGAAAGTGAAAATACCTTAAGTTTACACATGCCATGAACAATTCATCAGTGTCATTCATTATTTTGCAAAGTGTTATCTTCTCCAGATGAAGCGTAATTTATAAAACTGAAGAAATGTAACAGTCAGGTTCTGAGCAAAAATACGTATCCATTTTTATTAGAAAGGGGACTTTTATAACAGAATTGTGTGAAATAATTTTGTCTGGAAGAATGAAAGATTTCAGAGAAAAATTTCTTTCGGAAAAAGAAAGCCTACTTCTGTTTTGGAAGTTGTAATACTATGTGCATACACATGAAGAATTATCAGAAAGATGAATAGCCAAAGGGTCATTTATAAATGCCTATCACCAAAGTAACTAAAAATAAGTCAAACCTTACTTGGGAAGAAACCAACTTTTTGTTATTTTGCTTTAGGTGGTAAATTAGGCACAAGTCTCAGCTTTCCTTTTGTCAATAAAGATTTTGCTAGTCAGTGGCAAACTTTTCAAACTGAAGAGAAGGTGATGGAAGCACCTTTTTACTCGTTCCAAAAAAAGAGTAATACAGTAAAATATGAGAGGTAATTCATTTTCCCTTTTTTTGTATTGAATTTTAAATAATTTATTTATGATGAGATTTACAGATTTCTTCCTGGGAGATGTTATGATGCATTTTTCAGAGCAATTACATCATAGTTTAAATGTTTGTCAGCTAGCTACCAAGATATTTCTTTGCCATTCCATTAGAGTAAAAGTAAGATAAAATTAACTTAATGCAACAAAAAAAACCCCTATGTTAAATTGGCCCTTTTTTAAAATTGAATAAAGCAGGTAAAAAAACAAATAGTAAGTATTCATATTAGTAATATCAGATTACACAGGCACTTTTAAATGACAAGATAATTTAGAGCTACTTCAATGTTTAGTGATTAAATATGAGTACAATTAAATCTTCACTCTGAGAAGCAGTTCTATTTAAATATATCAGAAATCTGTTCTTTCAACTCTGTTCAAGACTGTTAAAACAAAACAGAGAAGAACTCATAGTTGCTCCCTAAATAACTTTATATGTATCACTGGTTGCTATGGAAGTCTACAACACTGAAAACTATCAAATATAATATGGTAGGTGCTCACACTCACAGAGAAAACCACACAAAACATTAATCCTCAAGAGATGAGCATACAGTCATTTTCAACAAATACTGTACATGGTGTACTCAAATCGACTGTAAAGATATATCAAAACTTACTTCTGAATTTTGAACCTTTGTTTTTAACGAGCATACAAACCCACAAATAAAATACAGAAACTTTTTTTCTGATTTATTTGTAAAGCTTAAAAAATGTGAATTTTATCTTCACCTTCCCTTCTCTGTCTACGCATTGATCCTGAGATATTTCTTCTTTGTTAGCTCAAATACCACCAAACATGAAGTTTTTAAACTGCAATTTAAAATTTATAAAGAAAAACACTGGAAATTACACTTGGTTGGGTTCTATCCTGCCCAAAAATATACAATAAATGAGTCAAATACTTGTTTAAAAAATTTCTCATTGTCCTATTCAGAACATTTCTCTATCACCTGAGGTGGAAAGCCTTTTGAGAGATTATGATATATTATATTGTAGGTTTATTGTAAACAAACAAGGTACTTTATCAGCACATTTAAAGCAGTAAAATTAGTGAAAATTTTTTTCCAGAATCCCATAATTGGATTTACTTCTAATTATCATCTATTTGGCAAAGTACTTAACTTTAATAGTGGGATTTGGTTTTCCAATAATCATGTAAATAAGCACAAAGTAAATTAATCTTTATTATTTTTTAAGGAAATTGCAAAAACTTCACCACCAGACAAAATCTATAGCTTTGATTTGTTTTTAACTATTTCACAACTGGTGCAAATCTTAATTGTTCATTCTCCACTCCCCCACCTCCCCCTCCCATCTCCGTTTTAAGTTTCTTATTATTTGGTGATTGTTTAAAAACAGCACTGTAAGCATCTTCATGAACTTTTTATACTAAGTATCTGCTTGAAAATCTCACCAATATTAAAGGTAGGAAATGAGTCTTGGGTTACCCACTTGGGAGAAATCCTTAGGTGCGGATCTAGAATGGGAAAATTACAGGGAGGTTCCTCTGGGCATTGAGAAAGTTGGGAGGACGTAAGAAATCTCACCTTTTGAGCTGCTTTGGAGGGACTCTTGTTTTTGCTGCCTTTGGGTCTTCCCCTTGGTCTCTTAGGAGAGGGCTCACCGGTTGGCTCCTAGTTTCGGGGGGAAAAAAAATGCTGCTGTGGCAAGAATGGCTGAAAGAAATTGACCCTGACTCTATAGTTGTATTTTCTGCCTGTGCTGCTCAACAGAACTGTTGGAACACATTCAGTTCAAGCATAAACGGATGATGATGGTACAGAGTTTACAGAAAGGGGAAATAACTATACTTGTAATCCAAGAATTCATAGAGGAAATTCTATTTCGCATATGAAAGCTAGATTCTATTTCAACCCGAAAAAGGTAACAAAGGCTGACTGTTCAAAGGTTGCTTGTTCTAGAAAGAAAGTTATACATTTTAAGGTGTAAAATATGCAAGGCTGTGTATTTGGCAACGCATAGAAATAATAAGCATTTTACACAAATACTACTCTCCACTATACCAGCATTTTAAACAACAGAAATATGAAGCTAACATCAGAAATATTTCAACAATCTCCCATATTGAAAAAGGTGGCTTTTGATCATTCTGTATATCTATATTGTAGGTCAGTTATAACTCAATCAACACACTGAGTGAAATACTGGAGCAATTATCCAAGTTCTTCAACTTAAAATAACTCCATTCCTCCTGAAATTTCCAAATAATTATGGTAAATCTGTCGTGGGAGGCTTTGCTTGAATTATCTAGGTAATTGCTTCAATTCTTCACTGCCAATTGGAGATGTAGGAATGGTCTCCAGTCTAGATTTAAATGTCTTTTGATAAAAATAAATATTTTCTCCAAAACTTTCTTTTGAGAAAACCCTTATGGGGGTGTACCGAAGAAAACTAATAAAAGGGATGGGGGGTGGGTAGTAAGGAGGAATGGGAGTGTCTGGGAAGGAGAAATTGAAACTATCAATAGGTTTAGCAAAACTTTAAACGGCTTCTATGCCAAGTAGTAAATACTCAAGTGGTTAAGAGAATGCGATGATTAATATTCCAGATTCTAAATATTTATCCAGTGAATCATCAATTTACATCTCATTCAGATTCGGTTATTAAATGAGAATTAGCTTAAAATGCATAAAAGTCTTCAATGAAAATTCGCATCCTATTTAGAGATTCTGAGCAAGGTTTCCTGCAAGCTTCTGTGGGACCACTAGCTCCAGTGGGCACATCCGGAGCAAACACATAGGAGACACATTTTTCTTTCTTTGTGAACTCTGCCTTAACTCAAAGGTAAAACCTCCAATCACCTCCAGACCCCACTGCAATTTCTTTTGGATTATTTTTTGGAGGTGGGGGGCAATTAGTAGTTAGAGTGAGCCGGGTGGCGTGTGGGAAACAAGAGCGGGGGGAAGGGCAGTGACTTCCTGGGAGGTGTAAAACAGGATCCTAACGCGATGTAAAGTGTCGCCCGGGCAGAGCGGGAAAACTCAGGGGCCTCTAGATTGGCTTGTTTCCTTTGATGATTTCAAAAAGGTACAGCAGTTTTTCTAAAACGCACTGGCAAGCAAACATTGTTCGCCTTCCCCACCTTGCTCTCGGGCAGCTTTGGGACTCTAGGATTATTTTCTAATAGGCCTATTTGCCATGAAGGAAGCGCTTTAAGGCTAAAGAACGAAGAAGTAGCTTTAAACCCCACGGAAGCGGAGTTTAAATGTTCTCAATAGACAAGTCCCGCTCCATCCTTGCCCGCGGAGGCTTGGAAATTGCTGCGAACAAAACCCCTCCACCCCGGGCGCTGCGCGCAGCTCCGCAAGCGCAGGCTACACGCTTAATTGGTTGCATCCGCAGACAAAACCCTCCACTCCGCGGGGTCCCGGGCGCCCCTCGATCGTCCCCTCCCAACCCCCAGTCACTCGCTCTGGAGAAGGACGTTTCAGGTCTGCAGCTCTGAGGCGCGGCACCCAAGGCAAAAGGGGGACTGGGCGCCTGGCGAGGAAGTGACCCTAGCTACCGTGCACCCTCTCGGACACTGCTTGCCACCGCGCCCTTGGCTGAACTACTTAATCCTATCCCGTGGGGACCCAGGGTCTCCTGTAGCCAGCCCCTTTCCTGGGACACCTCAGCAGCGGCCGCATTTAAAGAGCCCGAGGAGAACCGGGCGGGCCCACGAGTTCTTTGTCGGGAGGGCGCGAGTCTCAGGCCACCGAGAACTTGGGGAGGGCGCCAAGGGGGCGGCTGCGGCGCGCCAGTCCCCGGCCAGCGAGCAGCCCCAGTTGGCGGGAGAAAGAGCCTCCGGCCCCCGAGGCTTCAGCCCCTCCAACCCTGACCCGCCAGAGTACCCCTAACCGCCGGGCCACTGCAAAGCGGCTCGGAAAGTGCCTGGCGAGCCCCGACTTGTCGGACCCGGCCGCTTCCCGTCACCAGGAGACACCGCGCCACTCGGGCCGGGCACAATAGCGAAAGTCCGAAGACGCGCTTCGCCCGACCCCGCCTCCAGCCCGCACCCGGCCGCCCGCCCGCCGTGGCTCCCACCTCCCGGCCCAGAGGGGCGCGGGCGCCCGGGGCTCTGCCGCGCACTCGCGCCGGGACTCCGTAGCTCGCCCCCGCGGCGGCGTGCGGCGGCCGCGGCGGCTGGACTCCCGCGCTCGGGTGGCCGCGGGTCGCGGGGCCCTCGCGGAGGGAGCGGAGGTGGGCTGCTGCCCGCACCCCGCCCGCGTACTGACTTGCTGCTGCTTCCTGGGTCGGCCGCGTCCTCTCTTCTGAGGCGCCGGGGCGGCAGGTTGTCCCTGGGCTGAAGTGGACGGCTGCCCGGCGCCTTCACCGCGTGCGCTCATCCTGCCTCCCGCCGCCGCTACCGCTGCCGCCGCCGCTCCTACCGCCGCTGCAGCCGCTTCGCCTCTGACGCCCGGAATCTGCCCAGCACCTTTCGGGAGACTGCGAGGTAGGGCTGGAGAACGAGGCGGGTTGGGCGAGAGCTGGCGTGCGGCGAGGGCTGCTGCTGCTTAGGCTGCCGCCGCTGCCACCATCAACACCGGACGTCCAGCGGCTGCCAACAAGAGAGAAGAGGGGAGGAGGAGGAGAGAAGGAGGCGCTGCTGGTGGCGGCGGCAGGGTGGGTGGGTGCCGGAGGTGGAGGTGACGGTGGAGGTAGCGAGAGGAGGCGGAGAGCGAAGGAGAAGGAAAAGAGGGTTTCAAGTTGGGAGGCTACCCTCTCAGTTTGGGATCAGAAGTTGCGGTCACCGGGAGCACTTCGGAAGCGGCTTGGAAAGGGAAGAGACTTGGAGTGAATTGTGTCCCTTGAAACGTTAGGCGGGGAAAGAATTCCTCCTCCTCTTCCCCCTCGCTCCGCGCTCGCAGAGCAAGAAAGAGAAAGAGAGAGAAAACAAATAGCGCCTTGGGCAGTCGGAAAGCAGAGGGAGGATGGGGAGATTCTGCCGGGATCGGGTCGGGCACTGAGCGCGGGCAGGGGACGGAGCGGTGGGTGGCACCGCGCCTCCTCGGGTGGCGGGAGCGGGCGGCAGCGGCACCGGGGAGTCGGAGGGGGACGGGCTGATTGCTCTTGCGTCCTGCACCAAGCGCGCGCTGCCCGGGCTGGAAGTTTTCTGAGTTCCTGCCCCAGGATTCAAGCGGGATGAGAGTGTGTATGTATGTGTGTGTGTGTGCGTGTGCGTGTATGTGTGTGTGTGTGTGTGTGTGTGCGCGCGCTTGGGGAGGGGGCGGCGGGATGGGGGGGAGTGCCCACCTCTAATCGTGGGCGGATAAAGGGGAGGGGGCTGCGCCCTAGGAAAAGTATGAGGAGGAGGGAGGCCAGGCGGACCGCCGAGCCAAGGCGCCTGGCCGTGGGCCAGAGGCAGCGTTCGAAATACAGCTGCCTCCGCGGCGGCGGCGCCCGGGTGCCACCCGGAGCCCCGCTCACGTGCTTTCGCCCGGCGGCGGGGTTAAAGGGACAGGCCGGGGATGCCGGGCCAGCTCGCCGCCGGCCTCGCCCCACCCGCCGCCCGAGGTCGCCCCTGGCCGGCTGTCCTAGGAAGGCGCGGAAATGTGGCTGCCCCCGGAGCCGCGTTTACGGGCTTGGCCTTTACCTGCACCTCCACGATGCGGAGCCAACACTCTGCAGGAAGCGTCTGGCTGCACGCGCGGCAGAGTTCTCGTTTCCTAGGAGTGGGGATCGACTGAAGAGGAGTAGAAGCAGGCCCCCGCCGCCCTGTTCTGCGTTGGAATGCCTTCCTCGCAGATCGCACGACCCGTCGCGCGCGCGCGCGCGCACACACACACACGCGCACACACACACATACACACACACACTCATACACAGACATGCTCGCAGATCCACACACACACGTGCACTTAGACACACGTGCACACTCCCACAGCACATGCAGGCATAAACACACATGTAAACAAACGCGCGCACTTACATGCACACATGCACGCAGAAACACATGCACTTTCACAGACACAGGCACACGTGCAAACAATATGCACACAGGCACACGGAGCGCGCCAAGCCTCTTTCCTGAGCTTTTTTTCTCCGGGAAAAACTGGAGGCGACGCGAAGTCTCCCTTTGGCTGGCGCTATGCACCCGGGTTCCAACGCTCGCAGGGTAGAGGGGTTGCCCAACGCGGGGACCCCATAGCTTCCTAACTCCACAGTTGAGCCAACTGTCCAACTCTCCCTTCAATTTACCTCGATTTAAACTTCTCCCTAGGAACTCCCTTTCTGCCAAGTCCTAATTTTATAGCCTGGACTGTTTCTGAGTTATGTGAACACCATAATGACCACAGTCCGTTTTAAAAAGGTGGAGTACATTTTAAAATGTACCTCTTTTCATCCTTGAATAACAAAAAGCTCTGAAAAAATTAGGTTGAGATTTTCACACATCACACCCAAAATTATTTTGGACCAATTCCAAAATAAAAACTTTCACCCGAGGAAGAATTTTTTTCCTTCCCCCAAATACAGACCACCGTGGAATAAAAACCGCCTACTTTACAGTCTTAAGTAAGGCGTTCGGCACCGCCAGGTTCCTCTGTGCCTGTGGAGGGAGGAGGCGCGTGTAAACGTCCGCCTCAGGCGCGGCAACGCTGATTGGTCCGCGTTGCCATTTTAAATCCATTTCCAGTTGCCCTTTGCAGAGCTGGGACACTTAGCTGCGCGTCGAGTGCCCTGCAGAAACCCAGGGTTTCTCCTGGGTCTGGGAAAGCCTAACAGTGATGGAGAAGGAAAGCCCCCATCCCTCCGGATGGAGCCCTGCGCTGACTGGGGAGGGAGGGGTCTCACAGGAACCAAAGGTTTTCTGCCAGGACTTGGCTGAAAGATGGTATCTTCATCAAAGAGATTGAAATTTCACGTACTAACGATTGCAGGGATGTTTCCTAACTGCCAAGTTTGCACATGCTTTAATGTGATCACATTCGCACAGTGGTGTGCACATTTTACATACACATACAAAACGGGCTTCTCGTTTGTTTTTGTTTGCTTGTTTTTGCAAGGACTAGAGATAAAATTCTGAGGGTGAATGTAGGAGAAATCACCGAAGATTTCAGCGAGCCAATTAGAAATTGGAGTACCTTATATCCTCGGATTTTTCTAAAATATGCAGAGGCCGGCAAGGAAGGGTTTTCAGAATTTTATTTTTGCATTAATCCTTGACTGGAAGAACAGCACAGAAAAAAATGGGGGTGAGAGCCACTTGTTTTCAGACTACTGTCACTTTGCTATCAGACTCTTCGACCCTTTTTGAATTTATAACCAGAAGGATAGGAAACAAATATTGCAGCAGGTTTTGTCTATATCAGTTTTATATATTTTCATTCCTGGAAGCTATATTTATTTGTTTTCTAGTTACTGTATGTTTTCTGTCCTCATTTCTCAACTGAAAGATCACTATCATCTTTGAGCTCTTCCAGTTCTAATAGACTTTAAAAAATGTATAATATCTTGCTCTCTGTGTCCTGTTTGTATGTAAACTGCATGTAAATTCCATGGAAGCAGGTAGTATTTCTAACACCTCTTTTCTGCACCAGTTGTGTGTAGGTAGTGTTCAGTTCATAATAGATTTTCGGTACTTACTAATTTACTGCTGTGACTGTTACTCTTTTTTTTTTGTTTGTTTTGTTTTGCGATACACGGGCCTCTCACCGTTGTGGCCTCTCCCATTGCGGAGCACAGGCTCCGGACGCGCAGGCTCAGCGGCCATGGCTCACGGAGGCCCAGCCGCTCCGCGGCATGTGGGATCTTCGCGGACCGGGGCACGAACCCGTGTCCCTTGCACCGGCAGGCAGACTCTCAACCACTGCGCCACCAGGGAAGCCCAACTGTTACTCTTAATAAGTTACTATTTTACAAATGTACCACAGGATGAGAAAAGCATTACATATATTAAAATAACTTCAAAATTATTTTGATTAAAAGAAAATGCATCTGTGATGAAAATATTGGGGTTCCCACATTGTACTTTATCATATTTAACCTTTAATATATTCATGAGTTAAAGAATGATTAAAGGAATTTCTCAATTATAACTGATTGAATTAATCATGGATAATTAAACAGAGATTTATTAAAACCAGATACTTTGGAAGTGAATCTATATAGGGTCACAGAAAAAATATAACTAATGTTTATTGAACAGAAATAGCATGCACACACACACACACACACACACACACATATATGTTCAGCATATAGAAGCTTAGTATAGCACAAGGCAAACACATATTTCTGAAAAATATTTCCAGTATTTTAACATGAACTCATTTGTACTGCTCAAACTCACAGTTTTAGTGATTTTGTTTTTTAAAAGATGCTTAGTATTTAACGAAATGCAGGAATGATAATCTCTAGGAGTTTCCCTACGGAATCACCAAGAAAGAATATACAGGGCCAAGTTAACATTTTGGTAGGGGAGGGCGGGATGGTGGTTTTGGACAGGCCTTCTAGTCCCATAGACAAAGGGTCACCAAACAAAATAAATTTGTCCCCTCATTCACTCTACAAACATATGTTGAATTGGTTTTGCAGTAATCTCACCTATTATTCTCTCAGGACTCAGGATTGTAATTCATTCAGAACTGGAGAGAATCTCTTTGGAGACAGCTAGGTGCTCATTTAAAATCTATTTACCTGTTACATTAAGCCTTTCATTTACCCTTACAAACATTGATCCTCTTCCGTCTAATACATAGTGTCTTCAACAAACAGTTATTGAATACCTAAAAGCGCTAGGCTTCACAGAACATTCTTTTTGACAAAAGTCATGGAAGTGGAACAGAAGTGGCATAGTTTCATTTCCATGTCTCATCTGTTGACATTGTACTGTCAGCCCCAAACAATCTTGGTCTAGGTATACAACCCAGCAGCTTTAAAGTCAGATATAGGAATGGTTGCCCTCCTGGTGTACGTGCTGTGCATAATCCCTGGGAATATAATTTGATGGATTTTACTCCCAAGATTAGATTCTATTAGATGGTATAGTTGACCTTAAGATAAGGAAATTATCCTGATGAGCATGACCTCATCATATATGTGCTTTTAAAGCAGAGCATGTTCTCTAGTTGACTTTAGGGGAGGAAGTTAGAGACTTGGAGCTCAAGAATGATTTGACTGTCCATTGTCTGTTCAAAGATGGAGAGGACACATGGCAAGGGATGTGGGGAGCCTCTAAGAGCTGAAGGCAGCCTCAGGCTAACAGCCAGCCAGGAAACAGGGACCTCCTTTGTAAAACCACCAGGAGCTGAATTCTGCCAACAAGAATGAGCTTGGAAGTGAACCTTCCCCAGAGCCTCCACTGAGAACTCAGCCAGGCCAACACCTTGATTCCATCCTTGTGATGCCCCCAAGCAGATAACCCAGCTATACCTGCCTTCTGACCTACAAAACTGTGAGCTAGTATGTGGGTATTTTAATGGTCTGTTAAGTCATTAAGTTTGTGGTAATCTGTTGTGCAGCAATAGAAAACTGATACAAGAGGGATCAGGTCAGGTAAACTTCCCTTCCTCCATTCCATGGATTGCTTCAAAAACACAATTACTCATACAGTTTCTCTGTATGTCCTAAGTGTTTGCACTACACCTACCAAGCCACCCACCTGCTGTATCTTTTTGGGCTGACAGTGAAGTAATGTCCAGCATGGAAACACATCATCTGTGTTGCTTTCCATCCTTTCCTCTTTCCCTCTCTCCACCCCCACTCCATCTCTGTCTCTACCTCTATCTCTGTCTCTTCTCAGTACCTTGGAATTCCTGAAGCCACCATAGTGGAGAGACATGGGGAGAGGTCACACATTCAGATAATTCTAGGCCCCCCCCCAACCCCTGCCTCTAAGCCACCCCAAACTAATGTGAAGCTGTTCAGAGAGGAGAGACCCCTGCTGAGCACTGCCCCAATTGCATTTTATTAGTATCAAATAAATGTTTTTATTCTTAAACCACTAAATTTTGAGGTGGTTTGTTATATAACCATAGAAACTGGCCCATGATTTTTCCCCTAAAGCTAATTTCTTTTTTATTTACCAATTAATAACTTTAAATGAGTGATTTTCTTAGCTAGAAATCACTGTTAGCTGGGACTCACTTTAAACCCTCCTCTTTGCACATTAAACGATCACCAAGTCCCTCCATTTCTGCCTTCTAAATGTTCCTTCAATCTGTCTACTCTCTACTTCCACTGTCTCTACCCTAGCTAGAACTTTCTCCATTTCTCATTTGGACAACTCCAATGTCTTTTTTTCTGGTCTCCTGACGGTCAGTCTTACATTTAAAAAATCCATTTTCTACAATGCTTCTAGAAGGATCTATTTCTTTTTTGGATCAGTTATATTTATTATATTAGAAAATGGAGGTGACAGAAAAGCAAAGAAAAAAAATTGCCAGTTATCCCACAACTCATAGATAACCTGTAACATTTGAATCCTTCTAGACTTTAAATGAACTACTATAGGTTCATGTTGCACATTCTGTTTCATAACCTATTTTTTATGTAAATAATATATCAAGAATTTTTTTTCATGTCAATGAATGTTCTACAAGACCACTTCTAATGGCTTCACTGTATTCTACTGTATATATATATTAGAATACCTGGAATTAAGTAAGCACTTGATAAAAATCTTTATGACATCCTTGTGAAAAGATGAAGAAATATGGCTTGGATGTTGTGTATTCCTTTGTGCTGACATCAACTTCCAAGGTAGTCTTTTCTATCAGCATCCTGGCATAATTTACAGATTTTCAGATATCCTAAAGGTAGGAGGGATAGCTAACTCTATTGATGCCCAAATTTAAGATTGAAAAAGGTCTCAACAACCCATACTATAATTTGAGATGATGAATATGAAGTATTCATGAGGGGAATTAGTTTCAAAAGGAGGAAAAATCAGCCATACCAGTATAGGGTGGAAAAAGTGATTTAAAAACAATTCCTTGGATTACACATCAGACTAAGAAACAGATATTGCTAGTTTCCCACCTAATGTTCATTCTGCCCTTCTAATTTGTAAAAGAACACTTACAGTGTTGAGTATGGCAACATGCCCAACCATGAAACTACATTTCCCAGCCTCCCTTCTAGATTGTGGTGCTCAATGAAATATAAGCAGAAGTCTTCAGAAGTACTTCTGGGAAAGCTCTTTAAAGGGGACTGACTCAACTGAGAGGTTTCTCCATTTGGATGTCCAGTTGTTCCAACACCATTTATTGGAAAGAACTGTCTTTGCTCCATTGTACTTTTTTTTAATTGAAATATAGCTGACGTACAATATTATATCAGTTTCAGGCATACTACACAATCATTTGACACTTGCATACATTATGCAATGATCACCACGATAACTCTAGTAAACATCTGTCCCTATACAAAGTTATTATAATATTACTGACCATATTCCGTATGCTGTATATTACATCCTGATGGCTTATTTATTTTATAAGTGAAGGTTTGTACTTCTTAAACCCCTTCAGCTATTTTGCATCCCCCACCTCCTCTCTTCTGGCAACCACCCATCTGTTCTCTGTATCTGTAAGTCTGTTTTTGTTTGTTTTGTTTTGTTTTTTAGATCCATTTTATTTTCTTTGCTCCTTTGTCAAAGATCAGTTGACTATATTTGTGTGGATCTATTTCTGTGCTCCCTATTCTATTCCATTGATCTACTTGTCTTTTCTTTTGTGAACACCATACTGTCTTGATAACTGTAACTTCACAGTAATCTTGAAGTAGAATAGTGTCGGTCCTCTGACTTTGAGTCCTCCTTCAATACTGAGCTGGCTACTCTACATCTTTTTTTTTTTTTTTTTTTTTTTGCGTTACGCGGGCCTCTCACTGTTGTGGCCTCTCCCGTTGCGGAACACAGGCTCCGGACGCGCAGGCTCAGCGGCCATGGCTCACGGGCCCAGCCGCTCCGCGACATGTGGGATCTTCCCGGACCGGGGCACGAAGCCGTGTCCCCTGCATCAGCAGGCGGACTCTCAACCACTGCGCCACCAGGGAAGCCCTACTCTACATCTTTTGACTCTCCATATAAACTTCAGGATCAGCTTGTTGAAGTCCACAAAATAACTTGCTGAGATTTTGATAGGGATTGTGCTGAATCTATAGATCAAGTTACAAAGAACTAACATCTTGACTATATTGAGTCTTCCTAATCATGAACATGGAATATCTCTCCATTTATTTAGTTCTTTCATATCTTTCAGAAGAGTTTTGTAGCTTTCCTTATGTAGATTTTGTACATATTTCATTAGATTTATACCAAAGTATTTCATTTTGGGGGGTGCTAATATGAACGGTAAAATGGTTTTAACTTCAAATTCCACTTGTTCACTGCTGGTATATAACAAAGAGATGACTTTTTTTTTTTAAATTAATTTATTTTTTTATTTTTGATGGTGTTGGGTCTTCGTTTCTGTGCAAGGGCTTTCTCTAGTTGCAGCGAGCAGGGGCCACTCTTCATTGCGGTGCGCGGGCCTCTCACTATCGCGGCCTCTCTTGTTGCGGAGCACAGGCTCCAGACGCGCAGGCTCAGTAGTTGTGGCTCACGGGCCTAGCTGCTCTGCGGCATGTGGGATTTTCCCAGACCAGGGCTCGAACCCGTGTCCCCTGCATTGGCAGGCAGACTCTCAACCACTGCGCCACCAGGGAAGCCCCAAAGAGATGACTTTTATATATTAACCTTGTTTTTACAACCTTGCCCTAGTCACTTATTAGTTCCTGGAGTTTTTTTGTCAGTTGTTTTAGATTTTCTGCATAATCACATCATCTATGAACAAAAACAGTTTTATTTTTTTCCTTCCCAATCTGTATACTTTAATTTCCTTTTCTTGTCTTATTGTTTTAGCACTTCATCAACTACATTTCAGATTTTCTTACCCCAGTACTGGTTCTGCAGAGGTTTCTGCTCTGGGAAGTTGTCATTCTCTATATTCACCTGTCTCCAGTTTTTGAGGTAGTGATTGCCATGTGATCTTACTGCTCTTATGCATCTAAGAATAATTTTTTCTTAGTTTGTTCAGCTTTTTACTTGTTAGGACAGAATAGCAACTTATAAGCTCCTTACATGCCAGTTCAGAAACCGAGAGTTCCTAAAACTGGCTTTTAAATACTCAGAATAGAGAAGATAATAATATCACTATGTTTTGCCCTTGTCAGTGTACATCAGGAAAATTATATTTAGTTCTAGGCATTGTGTTTTAAGAGCGATTTTGACTAATAACATGTGACCCAGGTAGGTATTCCAAATAAGTCATACAAAGACCATTTGAAGGAAATGGGTTTTTTAGCCTAAAGAAAGACTTGTGGTAAGATGATCACCCTTGTAAAGTACTGCCATTTTGAGGAAGTAACTTTAGATATATTCTTTATTGCTTCAAGCAGAAGAAGGATGGGTCATCAGATTTCAGCCAAATATAAGCTAGATCTTTCCAAATTTAGGGTTGTTTGAATCCACACTGTATTATCTTAATGCACAGTCAGTGAACTCCGAGTTATGGAGATGTTTATACGCAGAGACTTAGCGACTAAACAAAGTACATTGTGGGACTATTTGGAGTAGGAGGTGAGATTAGAGAAATTGTTTTCACTCCTTTTGAAGACCAGAATCCTTCTTCAAGTGAAAGCCTACTGAAGCCTTCTCAGTATAACCCCACTCCTGGAAAGATTCTCTGGCACTTCCCAGGACACAGCTTTAAAAGACTGGATTAGAAGATAACTCTGTAACTCCAATTCCAACTCATAATGTTAAAAAACCTCAATTACCAATGAATATTTGCCCATACATGATTTTTGTCTTTGATACCCAAGAAAAGTATTGGGAGAAAACCAGATTTATCATCAGAAAACTTTTAAATAAAAATAAAATTCCCTGTCGTATATGTATCATAGGTGAATGATTATTGTGCATTTTAAATGTAACAACTGCATTACCACCTAAGGGAAATTATAGTCTGTGCCATCATGTCCATAAGTTTTTGTAAAGTGTACATTGTAATAAATTAGTAACTAGTATCTATTATACTAGTAATAAGTAGTAATAAATAGTAATAAAAATGAATGATAGAACACCCATTTGGTACCAAGCTTTGTTTCAGGTGCTTTGGGGGGAGGGAGGCAGAGTTCAAGGAGGAACATTCAGGAGAGAGAGAAAAACAAAAACAATCAGACCTAGGTGTAGGTTCAGTCTTCAAAGAATTTACAAACTGGCCAGAGTTACATGTACAAAAATCACTATAATTTAAAGCAGAAAAAAAGATAATCACTTTCAAGTATGTGCTGAGTGAGTTCAAGGAAAGAAGAGATTTCCATGGTATGGGAATTAAGGGAGGCTACATGGGAGCAGTGGTGTTTGAGAGGGCCTGGAAGGACAGCTAGATAGAGATGGGAGGAAAGGGATTTCAAGCAAAGGGAAGATTATGGAAAATATTGCTGAAATGCAAACTGAAGCACTTATACCAAGAGAGGTTTTACTGCATTAGTCAGAGGCCAGCTGGAAACAATTCACTGCGGATGGTTCTTGGGAAGGCACTGGACTGGAAGGACCACATATAGAGATTGGGCAGAGTTATAGGAACGAACAAGGAATGTTGAGGCCCCCAGACACTAGCAATATTGGGGAGCCATTACCACCCTAGGACTGAAGGGTTAAGCAAAGCAAGCAAAGGAAAAAACATTAAGACCCTACTGAACATTGGAGCCCTGGGGGAAGGGCTATCTGGTGGGAGCTGAGGTCGCAGAGGCCCGTGACCCCTGCCAGAGAAGCGGCACCAAAGCAGCGAATAGACGGGAAGAAATACCCTGACCTCTTTCTCCTTCTGCTCTGCTTTCTTATGTCAGTGCTTCCCGTGGCCAAACTCAACAAGAAGCCAACAAGCAAGGGAACTTGGATGACTTAAGCCACCAGCATGGACCTCCAGGTAGGTGGGGCACAAGCAAGCCTGAGAAGGACAAAAAATGGAAATTGGGTGGGTGGTTGGTCGAAAGAACAAGGAATAAGCATGACATGAAAGATTAGAAGTTGAGAGAGAATTTTGGAAATCTTACCACTTTAAAAATTTCTAAATTATTTGGTAGTCCATGTAGAGACACTGATGCTTGATCAACAAGAGAATGACATAACAAACATTCCAGAAGTGGGCAGGCCAGGCGAGGCGGAACTCTGTGATGGTTATCAGTGTTCCATGTTCCTTCTTCCATTCTGCACCCCGATTCTTAGCATGTGGCTTTCATCTATGGTCACCCTTATGGCTAAAATTTTGCCACTCTGCCTCTAGTCTCACATCCATGTCCTAGACAACAGCGATAAGGAGAAAATGACAACGAAACCAAAGGTTTCCAGAAATCCACAGCAGATTTTCGTCCCAGGATCAACCTCAGCTACAAAATGAGGGAGGCTGTGAAAAAGGCACATTGCTACTCTGAATAAAATCAGTTTTTTTTTTTTAAGAAAGAAGAGAAAATGAAATATTGGGTAGAAGCTAGCAGCGTTTGATATAAAAGAGAAGAAAGCCTGATGAGACGAGGGCACTCTAATTCTTAATTATTTGAGCTTCCAGTAATTCCAAATTTGGGTGTTGTTGCCTAGATGGAGTGGGAGGAGGAGTTCTTTGGGGGAATGAAAAGGGTTTCTGAGATTTGAGACATACTAAATTTTGAGTGACAGCAACATATAACACATTATGGCTAAGCCATGTTAGAAAACAAGAAAGGGGAGAGAACTGGAGATAGAGAGTTGAGTGGTAAGGTAGATTGGATTATTGTTCCCAACATTTTACCTCTATACTTAATAAAATTATACATTCATACCCTTTGCCATTGGAAACCAAGTTTACTTATCAGCTCCACTGAAGCTGGGTTTGGTGACATGAATTTTTTCAACAGTGGTTTGAGAGCAGAAGTGACATGTGCCAGTTTTAGGCCATGAGGTATTTCTGTTTGCTGTTTGAGATTCTCAGCTCCCTTATGAGAAGAGCACTCCCTGGTCCTACGATAAGGACTCATGAAATGGATCAGAACCAATGCCCAGCCAAGCCCAATAGAGCCACAGGCAACGTGTGAACTCATGAGGGAGAAATAGATGCCTGTGGTTAAAACCACTGAAGTTTGAGGTTGTTTTTATTATGAAATGCTATTGTAGCAGAAACCTAATTAATACATGTGGTCATTCTCAAATACACAAGAACATATGGGAACTACTTCTCCCTTACTAGGAAGACCCTGATCAAAAAGACAGGTAAAACGAGTTTGGGCAAGGATACGCTAGTGGGAATGTAAATAGGTACACCCTCTTTGGAAAAGTCTGGTTGTTCCTCAAAATGTTAAAAGTAGAATTATCATATGACGCAGCAATTCCGCTCTTAGATGTATTACCAAGGGAAATGAAAGCATAGGTCCATACAAAAACTTATGCATGAAGGTGGAGAGCAGCATTATTCACAATAACCAAAAAGTGGGAACAACACAAATGTTCATCATTGGTGACTGAATAAACAAAATGTGGTATATTCACATAAGGGAATATTACTCAGCAATAAAAAGGAATGACATACTGACACATGCTACAGCATGGATGACCCTTGACAACATTATGGTAACTGAAAGAAGCCAGATTCTAACAGTCACATGTTTTATGATTTCATTTATATGAAACTTCCAGAATAGGTAATCTATAGAGACAGAAAATAGACCTGTGGTTTACAGAGGATGGGGAGGGGGATAAGGAATGATTGCTAATGGGTAAGGGGTGTCTTTTGGGGGTTATAAAGATATTCTAAAATCGATTGTGGTGATGGTGTCACAACTCTGTGAGTATACTAGAGTTGTGTACTGTAAATGGATAAATGGTACGGTATGGTTTAAAACAAAGAACAAAGGACAAAGCCACAAACCTGTCAATAAGATACATGCTGTAAGCTGAGGGCAATAAACCAGTCACACTCTCTCACCTGATCTGACTGTGACAATGGCATATGTGGTTGTGAAAGCTGGTCTGGGGTTAGTAGGTGCAGTCTTTGCCAAATGGAGATATTCTGTATGTGGCGCTAACTTGCCTATGTAGGAAAAAGGCAGATATTCGTGGTTTCATTAGCACCATGATGATCTCACCCAGTTGGTTTCAAGCTCTGTAAAAAATATTTCCTTTAATAATGTTCACAAGCTATACTGGAATAAAATCTAAGTGTAGAACATTCAAACAATTCAGAAAAATTTGGAGGAAAATATGAAAGTGTGACAATCTTTCTTTACCAGCCTACCAACGCTACATATTCTCCTCCCAGAGATAATCACTGGAAAAAATTGACATACTATAACCTTCTAGTCCTTTGTTCTAAGCATTTGCTTAAATATATAGGCAAGTATACAGCCTTATTTTTACATAAATTGGACCATACTAAGCACATTGTACTGAAACTTGCTTTTAAAAAACTTAACATGTCTTGAAGATCTTTCCATTCATTTTTATCAGCTGTACAGTGTTTTTCTATAGTATGGTTATATCATAGCTTGATTATCTATTCCCCTATTGAAAAATGTTAGATTGTTCCCAATGTACGGCTATTACAAAGCAATGGTAACAGAGTTCTTGATATATACATCTTTGAGCATGTGTGAGATTTTTTCTGCAGGGTAGTTTTTAAAAGTTACATTTCTGAGTGGAAGAGAATGCACATCTTAAATTTAAAGTCGCTTAAAAAAAATTAGTAGAAACCTTTTTTCCAAATAAACCTTTACATGGAAGCCGAATATGTAGAAAATTAAGAGAGAAAATGCATTGATCTTGGGCAGGGAAGCAGAGCTCTGAAGCTCTAACCCCTCGGCCTCACTCTCAGCCTCTGGTTTTCATTGCCTCAAGGCACCTTCATGGAACCCTAGGGTTCCACAGAGTACAGATTGGAAACCATTGCTTTAGTCAACTGAATTGACATGTAATATTTCAGACTGTAAGGATGGATTTCAAGTGTGGTTTTTATAACAAATTAATTCCAAATCATATAGTTTTAGCAACCTATAAGAGTAGTGTATTATTTTATGTCAACCAGCTGGACCATTGTCAACCAGGATGACTTTTGAAAGCAATGGAGTTTCAGAGTTTCTAGAGAGGAGAGACTTAGGGGAGGTAAGCTGATTACAGGAAGGGGCTGGGTACTGCTGCTGCATTCACATGGCAAGCTGCCTGCCTAAGCTGGCTTTGGGAAGCTGAGAGTGAGTGGTAGCATAAAGCACCTCCCTTCAAGCTACCACTGGCTTGACCATATCATAAACGTTTCATAAATCAAAATGAGATGTCAGGAAGACAGAATAATTCAGATGCTAGATTTTATACATCTTTATTACCTATGGTTCTGTGTTAAATCCCAGGCTTAGAAATAGGAGCTTTGAGAATGCTTATATTACCATCAGCTAAAGGAATACATCTGGATAGCAATAAGTCTTTTGCAATCCAACACAAAATGTAAGGTGATGTTACCTAATTCTTATGAAATCTTTAAAAAATGAAGTTCGAGAGTGTAAATACTTCCATAGCAACTCCTTTCAAATATACCAACAGCATTTAGATTGGAAATCATCATGAAGACATACAACTTACAGTCCCCAATTCCATTTTATAGGGAAAAAAATAAGTAAAGCTAGCTAAGGACCTCCCTGGTGGCTCCGTGGTTAAGAATCCACTTGCCAATGCAGGGAACATGGGTTTGAGCCCTGGTCCGGGAAGATGCCACATGCCGCAGAGCAACTGAGCCCATGCGCCGCAACTACTGAAGCCTGCGCGCCTAGAGCCCGCGAACCGCAACTAGTGAGCCCACGCGCCGCAACTACTGAAGCCCATGCGCCTAGAGCCCGTGCTCTGCAACAAGAGAAGCCACTGCAATAAGAAGCCCGTGCACCGCAAGGAAGAGTAGCCCCTGCTCACCGCAACTAGAGAAAGCCCGTGTGCAGCAACAAAGACCCAATGCAGCCAAAAATAAATTTTAAAAATTAAAAAAAAAAAGCTAGTTAGAGCTGCGTAGTTGAGACACATTATCTGAAGCTAAAGTCTGGCTGATATTTGAGAAAATAAAACAGAATAAAGCCCCAATATTCAAAGACATGTCATTCCCACTCCTTGTCACAGCCGTTCATTCCCTCATTGAGAGCAGAGGCTGTGTCTTTTACCTTTATGTCCCATGGCCTTGCATAAGATTCAGTAAATCTTCAATAAATGAATGAAAAAAAAAAGATTGGTTGCCACCAAATCTGAAAGGAGAAAGTACATAATTTAATTAAAACATTCTGGCCTCCTAAAAGCCATTCTTTTTTTTAATATAAATTTATTTATTTTATTTATTTACTTTTGGCTGAGTTGGGTCTTCGTTGCTGCTCGCGGGCTTTCTCTAGCTACAGCGAGTGGGGGCTACTCTTCTTTGCGTTGCGTGAGCCTCTCACTGCAGTGGCCTCTCCCGCTGCGGAGCACGGGCTCCAGGCATGCGGGCTTCAGTAAATGTAACTCAGTAGTTGCGGCTCACGGGCTCTAGAGCGCAGGCTCAGTAGTTGTGGTGCACGGGTTTAGTTGCTCCGTGGCATGTGGGATCCTCCCGGACCAGGGCTCGAACCCCTGTCCCCTGCATTGGCAGGCGGGCTCTCAACCACTGCGCCACCAGGGAAGCCCAGCCGTTCTTAATAAAGGGACAGATCTTTTAAGAAGCAAACCACTTCTTTAAAATTAAAAAAAAAAAACAAGCCCCTTATACAATTCTCAAATACTGCAGAAAGATATAAAATGTTCTAATTTCATTCTCTAGAGGTAATGTCTGTTAATAGTGTCTTGTTAATTCTAAATGTTTTATGCTTTTGTGAGTCTATGTGTAGAGAACACCTCTTACTCTTTTTGGCTACACAAGGTGAGCATCCTCTCCCTGTGCTTTGGGAACTCCCACTTAATACTTAGTGGGGCACATCTTGCCTCTCAATATAGAAGGTAAAAATGCCAGCTATTCCCTTTTCTGGTGTCTCTTGCAGCAGAGGTATAAACACACATTCTAGCCTCCATCACTTAGCCCCCTAGACTTTAGAAGTTAGGAACTCAAAGAGCAGGAACCACAAGGAATCCATGCTGATGAGGACGGGGGCAGTGGCTGCAGTCAGCAGTTGGAAGCAGCAGTGGGTTAATGGCAGGGCACCAGCAGCATTCAAGATTTCCCAGGGCAGCTGCACGGTGTGGTCTGCAGCATTGTAACTGTCTGCGTAGCTCAAAGCTGGTTCTGCCAAAGGAGTGCATTGTGTTTGTGCTTTGCCCAGATCTCACTGGATCCCTTTTTACTGTTTTGTGTGCTTCTCCTCCCCAGCATCTTGAGGCTCTTTCACTTCCAAAAAGCAGCACCTACATCTTTTTCTCAAGGGCTGTCCTGCAGCTCCTGGAATTAGCTTTTGCCAGAATGTGTGGAAAGCCAGAAGTCCTGGGAGTTTGCCTTCCTGGAACAGCCCTTATCCAGTGACTTAGAGGTGCACAGTTGGAAAGCCCAACCCTAGGCCTTGGGTTGGGGCCATACTGAGGTGTAACTTCCACTACAGAGTTTCTCTGTGGGATCAGGCTATAGCTACTCTGGGGACCTTTGCTTGAGACTGCACCTTTGCTGGGCTTTCCCCCCTTCCCTGTCCTGCTTCCCCAACTCCCAGTGGGCATCTCCTGATATCACTGAATAAATCACCAGCATACGAATCTTCCAGGGTCCACTTCTCAGCAGTCTGACCCGAGACAACCAACTTCCTGGAGATTCTGAACCAGTCAAAACCCTTTTTAAAGATTCCCCCTTTCTGCCTAAATTAGCCTGGGATGGTTTCTCTTGCTTGCAATTCAGTATAGATAGATACAAGCACATGCATATATACATATGTTAAAATACATGTATACTTTTTTTTTTTTTTTTTTTTTTGCGGTACACGTGCCTCTCACTGTTGTGGCCTCTCCTGTTGCGGAGCACAGGCTCCGGACACGCAGGCTCAGCAGCCATGGCTCACGGGCCCAGATGTTCTGCGGCATGTGGGATCTTCCCGGACCGGGGCACGAACCTGTGTCCCTTGCATCGGCAGGCGGACTCCCAACCACTGCGCCACCAGGGAAGCCCCATGTATACTTTTAACAAAAATTGAATCATAAAAATATTTTAGATTCTGAGTCTTTGCTTTTTTGAATAGCTACTTATTTATTTTCATGTCCATTTTTACCATCTTTGGAGTCTATCTTTATAAATATTCCTTTCTTGCCCCCTTTCTAATGGTTCCATGAATTTCTCATCAATCTAGTTTGGGTGGAATTGGGCGCACCCAGCTTTCAGGGTTAATCTATACTTGGCTTAAAACAATCAGCACATTCCTCAGAACTGGGTTTGGTTCACGGGATAATCACGAGACCAAATCTGGTGAATCAGGGCAACAAATTATGGGACTTTTGTTCGAACTGTATTGCCCCCACCCAGGACTGAGCAAGAAATATGTACCTAAACTTACAGCTGTAGGCAGCTTTTGGGGTATTAGGAAGGAGCAGCCTGCCAGGGGTTGGGGTCAATGTAGTGGCAGTAGAGCAAAGAAATGGAGAGAGGGACACATTTTTTGAGCCCTGGATAAAGCCTTGCCTGAAGGACCGTTCATTTGTACGACCCAATATATTCCCTGTTTTGTTTGAGATAGTTTAGGTCAGGCTTTCTGTGCTTTTCACCCTGTAGGTCTGTCATGAGGTTAAATGATTTAATATATGTAAGATGCTTAGAATTGTGCTGTACGTGGCATCCACTAGATTATGGCTGCAGAAATAGTAGGCATAGTCTGTCATACATGATACACAAATCTTCCGTGTATCTTGTTCGTCTCTGGTGATCGCAGCAGCTTTTATTTCATTCCCCGTTTCTGTGTGATTCTAACCACTCTTGAATATCCCCACTTCATCCTCATCCCGCTTTCTTCCCATTTTCCTGTCCTCTCCCCCATCATTTCATCTTTCTCACCTTCTCTCCCTTCCTGAAACTTGAAGTGGTTTGTGGATGCAGAGTTTAGAATCAGGGAGAGAAACTCTGGGAGGTGATGAAAGTGCTTTCAGTGCCTTTTTAAGCTGGATCTCTTTTTGTCTCGTACTCAATTTCTCTCTCTTCCTTCTCGGTACTGAGAGTCATGATACCCAAAGCCTTTGTTGTTAATAAGCAAATAAAAATCAAAGGTTAACATCATGTTTTACCACATTATTTGGGAAAGCATGCAAGGGCTCCCATACTCCCTGAAAAGACATCTAGTAGAAAGGCAGATCACTCTTCCTTTTGATTCAGTTATTTACCAAGGACTCTATACTATTTTACACTTTCTTCTGTACTTCCCTTTTCCAATAAATCTTTCCATCAAGTGTTTATAATGTGTAAGCATTCCTCTTTGTTCAGATGAGCAACCATGTAGTACAAGGAAAAAAAATTCATTGAGGTGTTTGGATCGCTTCACAGTATAGACGACTGAATTTTTAGTGGCTTGGCATCAGAACTTTAGGGTAGAATTTCTTTATTTTTTTTTAAATTTATTTATTTATTTTTGGCTGTGCCGGGTCTTAGTTGTGGCACATGGGATCTTTGTGGCAGCCTGCCAGATCTTTAGCTATGGCATGTGGACTCTTAGTTGTGGCATACGTGCGGGATCTAGTTCCCCGACCAGGGATTGAACCTGGGCCCCCTGCATTGGGAGAGCAGAGTCTTACCCACTGGACCACCAGGGAAGTCTCGTAGGATAGAATTTCTTTTGTGGTATAGTCTTAGCCTTAAAATGTACATTTCTCCAAGAGACAGCATAAAATGACATTAATACTGATATAATAAAATATCCTTTTATGAATACAATACAGTCTTGATTATGAATTTGACTTCCCTTGGAACATGTAATGTACACAGACATTTTAAGTGGGAACACTCCAGTTTAAATTTTAACGCAGGATAAAGATGTAGAGTGATTCACAGGACAAGTATTTTTCTCACGAAGTACTAACTACTTACGATTCAAATTTACTTTTCCCTGCTTTTGCTTTCCCAAATCATTATTTCAATTATTTAATGTTCATCTTCTGACTTTTAATCAACTCATCATTTATTTGCTTGTGTATGCAGTCAAAAAATAACTGTGGCGTGTCTGCTATGTGCAAAGCAGCGTGCTAGGTGCCGCTAAAGGGGAGAGAAGGGAACAAAAGTGAGTAAGCCCCTTCCTCTAAAGAGCTTACAGTTGATTAGGAGCAGACCCAATGTACAAATAACTCTAAAATATAATGTAAAGAGACTAAATATGGGGCAGGGAGAGAGAAGAAGCCCAGGCCAAACAAGGAACAGTTAGTCAAAGAGGAAAGTAGGAAAGCCGGGTGCCTATGTGTGACTTGAATTATTCCATCTAGAAGGCTGTAAGGAAAGGAGCAGTGGCAGGTGAGGGCATAGAGTAGGCTGGGCCACACCTAAGCATTTCACGGTTGACAAAAGCCAAAGGTTATTTATGGGGACTCAAAGGATCAAATCTGGGTTTGGGGGGTTTTAATCTTGCAGATTTGCTCAGAATGGAATACAAATGCTTACAAACCAGAGGCACTATAACTGACGGTGTTATGTCAGATATTTAATTTTCCTTAGATACCTACAGTTTTCACCAACGCTGGTGCGCCATTAAATGACATTTTTGCAGGCATAAATATTGGGGCTGATGGAGAATGAAGAGAGGGAACCTGAAGCCCAAGTTAATAGCCGCAAATCTAGTCATTCTGGGGAACCCAGGGATTCCGAACATTTTGCTGAAAATGTTTCAGATGGCTCACTCTGCAAGGAAGAGGGTTTTCACTACTCCTGGGACGTTGTAGATGAAGATGGCAAATTGGATCCACGATTCTTTTCATCCTATCAAGTTGCACCATATGTTTATAAATAGTGTTTTTGTTATGACCCTAATTGAGGGATATTTAGTGCTGGTCTATTTCTGACTTGCTATTGTCTAAGATCTTGCATTCTTGCAAAAGTTGAAACAGAAAACTAGAGTAAATTACACATATCTGCTGCCTAAAGGATTTATATTTTCCTTTTGTTTGTTCTTAAATACCATCATTCGACTCATCTGCTGACTGTTCAATTGCAGGACATAGTGGCCTAAAGCCAGATATCCTGTCCTGTGGTTTCCCCTCCCCCACTCATGAGATTAAGAGGGAAGGGGGCGGGCGGCGTAGAGGGAGAAGAGGAAAAAGGCAGAGGAAGTTCCTCTGTTTTACTAAAGACCTCATCCAAAAATAAAAGAAAAATATGTTAGTGTAAATACCACTACAAAGACAATTTCTGATTAGCCAGAAGCTTGCAGTGTGGTAGCTGGCACTGGCTCACTTCTTCTATGCAACGAGAAATATAGACTGCGTGAATTTCAACAGCACGTTGAAGTGCTTTGTGATGGCACTAAATCTCAGCCTAATGTGCTGATGGAAGGGGCCCACCTGCCTTGCTACCCAGGACTGAGTCTGAGTTAAAGTCTGTGATGACTTGCTGCTTCTCTTAAGAGGCTGGGCTGCTGGCCTCCCTCCCAATGCTGTCTTTGGGGCTCCTGTATCTTGCATTGGCCAACTGTGCCAATTCATTTGGCAATCAACTAAGAAGACAGCAGAGGTTTGGTTTAACAACATATTCAAAGCAATGTGATTTTAATGCTTAATGAGGTATCTTCCACATTCCACATATCAGTAGGACTCTTCCTTTTCCCTCCTTCTCTCCCTCGGATTTTCTTCTTTTTTCTGTGCATTCTTCCCTTCTTCTCCCCCTCCCTCCCTCTTCTCCCTTCTTTCTTTCTTCCTTTCTCTCTTTCCTTCCTTTCAACTTTATTCTTCTTTTCCAGGGGCGGTAAGTCATTTCATAGCGTGCAAGTTAAGAACAATTGAAAGAAGAATTATATTATGCTCGGCAAACAACGTGCTGCCTTCAGGACATGGTAGATGTTGTCATCTGACTTACATTGTCACAGTGAACAAGGGTTTGTCATAAGTCATGTTGGTAACTGTAGTAGTTAGTGTTGGCCTTACCTGGTCAAGGAAATCTGTACTTCGAAGGCATAGGAGAAATCGTGCCGTTAGTCCTCAACAATGATATTTTCAGGGAAACCATTGGCTTTTCTTTTTTTTTTTTTTTACGTCTTTATTGGAGTATAATTGCTTTACAATGGTGTGTTAGTTTCTGCTTTATAACAAAGTGAATCAGTTATACATATACATATGTTCCCATATCTCTTCCCTCTTGCGTCTCCTTCCCTCCCACCCTCCCTATCCCACCCCTCTAGGTGGTCACAAAGCACCGAGCTGATCTCCCTGTGCTATGCAGCTGCTTCCCACTAGCTATCTACCTTACTTTTGGTAGTGTATATATATCCATGCCTCTCTCTCGCCTTGTCACAGCTTACCCTTCCCCCTCCCCATATCCTCAAGTCCATTCTCTAGTAGGTCTGTGTCTTTATTCCTGTCTTACCCTTAGGTTCATCATGACATTTTTTTTTCTTAAATTCCATATATATGTGTTAGCATACGGTATTTGTCTTTCTCTTTCTGACTTACTTCACTCTGTATGACAGACTCTAGGTCCATCCACCTCATTACCATTGGCTTTTTATCTGGCTACGTGTTTCCACCAACTGATGCCAACAAATGGTTGTATGGGTACTCATCTCTGTGATAAAGCAGCTGGTGGTGAAGCATCAGTTGTTCTGCCTCCTGTGGCTGTAATTGTTAACATATTCTGACTGCATCTGGAAAGAAAGACCTGTACCAAGATCTGTATAGGCATACACTGTGTGTTAGTTTCCTGGGGCTGCCATAACAAATGATCACAAACTGGGGGACTTTAAACAACAGAAATTTGTTATCTCACAGCTCTGGAGACAAGAAGTATGAAATCAAGAAATTGGCAGGGAAGGTTTCTTCTGGAGACTCTGGGAGAATCTGTTCTATCCCTCTCTCCTAGTTTCCGGTGACTACTAGCAATCCTTGGCTTTCAGACTCATCATGTCAGTCTTTGCCTCCATCTTCCCCTCTGTGTATCTGTGTCTCAAATCTCCCTCTCCTTTCTCTTATAAAGACAGCCGTCATTGTATTTAGAGCCTACACTGAATGTAGGATGATCTCATCATGAGATCCTTAAATTAATTACTTGAGCAGTGACACTATTTCCAGATCAAGTCACATTTACAGGTTCCAGGGTTTAGGACTGGAACATATCTTTTTGGGGACATACAACCCACTACACACTGGTACCTTAAAACAAAAATATCAAAGATTAAAATCTGTAAAGTGACTGCAAACCAAATCAACATTTAAGCCAGTGAGAAAGAAATTTTGAGCTTGTTACTGAACAAAAGAGAAAACATACTTCTTTTGCCACAATCTTTTTGTCTACAAAGATTTCCGTTGAGTTTTGTAAAGGGTGTTCTCCTTAAACACTGATGTCATGTTTACAATCATTTGGAAACCAAATAAAAGAAAACAAGGTTGTTATGTTGCTTCCAAAAGTTTTACTAAAAAAAAAAGACGGCACGAGAAAAATCATGTGGGTGGCTTCACTAAAGAGACACCATTCAGAGGAAGGTCAAGAGTAGTAGTGATGAAATCAGTTTAGCAGTTTTAATACACAAAAGTCAAATGGTCAGTTTGGAAAAAAAGAAACCTGTCAACTTCATTGTTTTAATCCTAAACTAAAATCAAATGGTAGGTTTCATTCAATCACCAGAAAGCTTTTGCTAGACCATAACTTTTTCATGCTTCTAATGTTATGATCATGCTATACCCCTGCCTCAGAGTGAAAAGAAAATAAGCCAGTAGCTCTAATAGATTAGCCTTTCTGTGGACAGGCCAGCCAGCACACTCTTATGACTGTGGACGGCTCAGTCTTTGCAGACTCCTGTGTTGTTGACATTTCTATTCAATTACCCAGTGGAACACATTTGCTACTTTCAAGTGAAAACCCACATCTTCCTCCCAATATATTTGTCAACATCTCAGCTGTTGACTTTGTATGCAGTGAAGTCCCAATAGGTCCTTTGAAAAGCAAATACTTAAGAAGATGATTGAGTGAGCATCAGCCTGAAACCTGGGGACATTGGGCAACTACTTCAAGTTCCTGGGGCAAGTAGTATTAATAGGACCTTAACTTGGAATTTGATTCTTAGAGCCCATATTCAAATATGACCACAACAATGCCTGCTGCTGAAGTGGTTTTCCCAATGTCTGTCATTTGGGATGACCTATGCCTCTGCATCCCTCCAACAGAGTGGATCATTAAGAGCTGACTTTACCTCTCTCTGCATTTATCTCTAGGAGCATTTCAACCTACAACCATTAGCCAGAAAATGGTTAAAATTGATGCTGTAATGTTAATTCTTTTTTTTAACTGAAATACAGTTGATTTACAATGTTGTGTTAGTTTCTGGTATACAGCAAAGTCATTCAGTTATACATATATATCTTCTTTTTCATTATAGGTTATTACAAGATAGTGAATATAGTTCCCTGTGCTATACAGTAGGCCCTTGTTTATCCCTCCCCATGCTATCCCCTTTGGTAACCATAGTTTGTTTTCTGTGTCTGTGAGTCTGTTTCTGTTTTGTAAGTAAGTTCACTTGTATCATATTTTAGATTCTACATATAAGTGATATCATATGATATTTGTCTTTCTCTGACTTCACTTAGTGTGATAATCTCTAGGTCCATCCATGTTGCTGCAAATAGCATTATTTTATTCTTTTTTATGGCTGAGTAGTATTCCATTGTATATATGTACCACATCTTTATCCATTCATCTGCTGATGGACATTTAGGTTGCTTCCGTGTCTTGGCTATTGTAAATAGTGCTGCTGTGAACATTGGGGTGCATGTATCTTTTCGAATTAAGAGTTTTCTCCGGATATATGCCCAGGAGTGGGATTTTTAATGTTAATTCTTATGTAAAGGGACTTTTAAGATGAGGTAGTGCTTAGATTTTTGGACTGGAAAGCTGGCAACAATTTGACAAGAACATTTAGTGGTTTGGCATTATGTTGACATGACTTCAACAAGAAATACTTGTCAATTGTAAGTGCTAGCTATGTACACATTTGGGGTTACATATATGCACTATCAGAAACAGAGAATGGAACCCTCTTTTACAGCCATGTGACTCTTGAGTGTATTTATGGTTGTAGGCATTAACATCTGTGAAATTACATACGAAATATAAACCTTAATTGAAATATGCTCATCGTGCTTAATTGAAACATGTTTCCAGGAAAGCAGAGGAGGTTTTGCCTATGTAAAAAATTGCAGAATAGAAACCAAAGGTAACACAATATTCTTTATTAGTGGAGCTTTTTATTTAATAAAACTGTAAGACAAATATCTCATGTGCTTGGCTCCCTAACAATACTTATTTTTTTCAGAATTAATATTCTTCCATATTTTCTTTGGAAAAAGCAATATTGATGTTTATATAAAATGCAAACAAATGATGCAATGTTTCACATTTTCCTTTTCTTCGCTGTGATATATTTATTCTCTAAAATTTTATGTTAGTGCAACAAAGAAAAGTGCTTCCACGTTCATTCCAAGATAATATATTGCTCCATTATAGCAAATGCGGTTACAACTTGGGCTTAGGAACTGGAAGCTAAAGCAGTCCTGGTACCTGTGTTCATTATATCTTGAACAAGGCTCTTTTGTAGGTCTTGGACCACAGATGAGTTATTAAAAGACATAATTTCCATGCAAGTGGCAAAATCTTTAAAATACGTGGATGTAAATATCGATGTAGACATAGATATATTTCAATGCACTAACTACTAAAGTATCTTTGAAGAGAACATCCTTTTCAGCAAAGAGAAAATTATAAACATGTAATTCTAAAAAATTAAATGAACGTTAAAAGAAAAAGGCATATTGATTTTGACTTTTTATATTTTAGTTGCTCTGGGAATGATAGCGCTCACTCCCCATAATTATATATCTCTAACCTCCACCTGTTTACTTTGTTACTAGAGCATAGTAATGTGTGCTTTTATATATAATTATATAATATTTCATAAATATTAAACAAATTTTAAAACATAAGCCTAGCTTGAAAACTCTTAATCTGACAACTTCTTGGAAATTTTTGAAAGGAAAAGCTGAGCGTGAGCATAAAATTATAAGTAGTTGGATTGAAACAGACAATATTGGTCTGTAATACATCCTTAAATTTTATTGACTTCTTAGTGTATGCCAAATATACATACATAAGCTCATTAATCCTCATGAAAAGCCTTTGAAATAGATTCTTCCAAATTTCAAACAAACAACCTGAAACTCAGAGAAGTTAGATCACCCGACATCACATCTTTAGTTAATGGAAGAATCTGCACTCTTAACCACAGCCATCTAAAGACCATTCAAATTACTCATTATGTATTTTCTAAGGAAATCACTTGCATTCTTAAATAGCATGTACTCTATTTTTTATATTTAATTGAACAAAATACCTTTTCTCTTGTTTAAATAGAAAAATGTAGGGAAAGTGAGAATTTTAGATTGTTAAAATATTTGAACAATGTACACTAAAGCCAAGTGCTAAATAGCTAGGATGACATGACACATATTTTCTTAGGAATAAGATCTTTCTGAGAGATCATAAATATTTAAGCATAAACACACCATAGAGTAGCAACCAGGACAACTCTTGATTTAATGTGGAATTTTCTCAACCTTGAGATTGCTAACTACACAATCTGAATTTCTCATTAATCGACAAATATCCACTTTGCTTTGGAATGTGCAGATCTTTAAGCTAGATCTTAACTTTCAAGATGTTCGACTTCCAAGACCTTTAGAAGACCTTGTGAAAGTAACGGATAAAAGAAAGTAGCCCACAGTCATAGATTTTTGTGTTCCTGCTTAATTCAATTCGAATATCTCAGCCTACCACTCCTCCTCATTTTCTGTAATCACTATAACTTTATTATTTTATTTTATCCATTAATCACAGTTTTACCTCAAATAACCATTCTTTCCTTCTTCTCAAAAAGAGAAGTCCTGAGTCTTAGCTAGACATATGTCTTTCCAGAATAAAGGCTACATTCCTTAACTTCCCTTGTAGCCAGGTGTGACCATGTGAGTAAGTTCTAGTCCAAGTGCTGGGAGAAAGGAGCCAATGCATGCCCCTTCTTCATGCTTTCTTCCCACAGACTGAAATGGAAATACAATGTCCGAAGCGTTAGCTGCCATCTTTGAACATGAAGTGATCTTGGAATGGAAGCTTCACACAGCCAGGCAGCCACCTGGAAGGAGGTGGTTCCTGCCACTGGGGAATGCCATTCCAAGATCAATTGCCTTTAGACTTTTTAAACACAAGAGAAATATTTCTAGCTTGTTCAATCAACTTTTTTTTTTTTTTTTTGGTAATTTGCAGCCAAACCAGTTTATCTAAAGCAATATACAATTTACAATCCCATTTGATCTGTATTGCTTATAAAGTGCTACAACAATGGCAGCACGGTTTAGTTTTAGAGTTCTGGTAGCGGGCACAAGCAAACAGCTCAGGTGATCAGGAGATTGCTGAGTTTGGATTGTTTATGAATTTGCTGGCTGGTTTACACTTCTTATATTTTACATGCTACAAAGTGATTTTTTAAACTTTGTTCTGAATAATATCTGACAATGTCCAGTTCAAAAGATTTTGCAAGTGAAATGCTTTTTGAAATAGCTGCATGTGTGTGCTTACCTTACAAAGTTTTCTGAAACGATACTTGGGAATTCATTTGCATGCAGAGACCTAGCGTCTGCGTTCTCTGGTTAGGGAGGTGGGGTAGAGATGTTTACTTGGTCAATCTGAAGGCCCAGAGGAGACCTTGACATCTGAGTTCCTAAGCAGCTGCTGAGATCACCTTAAAAAAAAAAAAAAAAAACCTCTCAATAGAGGCATATTACCAAAGGCACAGAGGCAAATATTGATACTACAGGGATAGATTTGCCAGCTATGTCACAGGCCTTAATGGCATGTGAACAGAGGAAGCTGTGATGCTTTATCTTGACTCCATGACTGGTTATATAGATAAACCACTGTGAATGAAACTTCAGTCAAATGTTTAGTGAAGTTCAATCCAACTGTAGCTCTATAAAACCAGTCCTGCTTTTACTCCAGATTTGAATATAGGAACAATTTACTGAACTTTGTACAATTCTAGATGAATTGTTTTCCTGATTTCTCATGTGACGTAACAAAAAGAATAATCGAGTGCTACCTAATTTTACATGAAATCTTAAATATTTAAAAGTGGGAGTTTTGAGGTATTTATACTTAAAAGCCTTTGAAAAAAGTGGTTGAATAACTATTTCCTTCTTGGATGGAGAAACAAACTTTCCTTTAACTTAAAGAAAAAAATCACATTTGGGAGGCAGCCACCAGGGACAGCTTCACTTGGAAAGAGACTTTTTGAGAAAGTTCCAAGTGACTGAGAAAAGAGAATTATAATGGAATTTGCTCCACAACTTTTATTCTGACAGAGGGGCTATTCATCCTATGGAATTCTTTTAAAATCACTGACCTGAACAATATGCTTCTGAGAATGTTTTCCTGCTTAGCTTATAAAGATATTATTATGTATCTATGATATAATCACTAGAAAATGCTTCCTCTGGGGCATTTGTTGTTTCTCTAGTTATCACAGTTGATTGTAGAACTGATATACCTGATGTGCTTAAAGGTATAATGGGAAAGCAGATACAATCTTTAATGCCAGCTGCACCTTCTGTCTTTATATTGGAGTCTGTGGTTATAGGTAAAAATTGAATTAAAAGATGTCCTATAAACAGATGTTTTTATAATTTAAGGGACAAAAATTACTGTAACAAAGTTATAATAGCTCCTATAGTTATTTGTGATTCTGACGTCAAGACAAATCTATTTTCAACTATAAGCTCTGATACAAGCTACTTCTCTGAGCCTCAGTTTCCTTCTTGTAAAGCAGAGCTAAAAATATGTCTCATCTCCTAGGACTGTGCTGGGGATAAAGACAGATGATATATGTGGATGGTCTAACACTGTGCTTAACTCATTGCTGTCTATTAGTAGTGCTGTCTTAGAATCCGTACAGTTCTTATTTATTTATTTATCTATTTTTTAAAAATTGAAGTACGGTTGATATACAGTGTTTCAGGTGTACAGCAAAGTGATTCAGTCATATATATATATATATATATATATATATATATATATATATATACATATATATATTCTTTTTCAGATTCATTTCCATTATAGGTTATTACAAGATATTGAATATGTTCCCTGTGCTATACAGTAGGTCCTTGTTGTTCATCTATTTTATATATAGTAGTGTGTATCTGTTAATCCCAAATTCCTAATTTATCCCTCTTCCCTGATACTCCATAAAATTCTAAAGCCCACAACCATAAATAATAGAAATACATATTATATTATACTGTCATTAGTTTCACTGTGGAACTGAAGAAAAGTAGCTCAATAAAGTTAACCAACTATGAAGAAATTGTACCCTTTAACTGTCATTTAGGTCCTCTCAATTATTCAAACTATTTGGGAAGATCAGAGATTAAGTTAATGTAAAACACAAGATCAGAGATTAAGTAGTAAAACTAAAAATTCTTTACGTTTGGCTTTGGGATGTGTTTGGTTCTTACATTTGAACCTTGATACGTCTGGTGGTCTAGATATTCACTTCAAAGCCAATGATGAAGACAAACTGAGGAGATGTAGTTCAGGAACAGAGAAAGATGCCCAGGCTCCCCACTCAGCCTCTCTATCCATCTCTTCTCATAATGCAATGGCAGAAAATGTCTGCTTTCCCTTAACTGGTGAAAATCTGTGCTCTCTCAAAACTGCTTTATAAAGTAGGGAGGTGGCTAAGTCTTTGAGCTTCAAAGGGCTTCTCTTCACGCAAAGTAAGTAGAGGAAATTGAAATGTCTAAAAAGCTATAATTAAGCAGTTGCCACACTGACTGCACTGAACTTGAAAGCAAGCCTATTATAGACAACCTAAAACTGATAAACCAACCAAGGACAATACTGATTAACCTCAGGGTCCTTTGAATATTTATGAGGCGTAGATCTGAACATACTAAAACAAAGCCTGCACCATTGATGTTATTATTTATTTAGAGGTATTAATTTCTTTTTAAGTGAGCATCTAAAAAGCTGATATAGTAATATCATTAAACTGGAAAGATTTTTTTCTTTTGAGAAAGAATCACTTCTAGGAAGTGCTCAAATTCTTTTATTTTAGATAAAATATTTAATACTTGATTTGAATCTGATTGAAAATAATTTAAATAAGGCACATTAAAATGCGCTTCAGTAATAAAATTTGCAATGTATTTTTAAAGCCACACATGAATTTATGGTTAATGCAAGTAAAGTAAACTATTCTTACAAGGAGAAGGTGGCATTTTAGCAAAGCAAAGATGTTAAATCTGATCTTTGAAAAACCTAGAGAGAATAGTATGACAGTGGGTTTTTTTTTTTAAGTATCAATTGTAGAACAATTTAAAAAGACAAAAAAGTTTATTTCTAAAAGATTTAAAACAAGCTTCAGAGAAACTTGATAGTATGTAATTGTAAAGTGATTTTTAACATTCTAACAAGTGTGTGGGCTGCAGTGTTGATGAGTACTGCATGGAACAGGGTCCAGGGTCAAACACTGGATTATATACAGTTAAACATGCTTCATTATGCTTTAATTATCTATTGCTACATAACAAACTTCCCCCAAATTTAGCAGCTTCACTGGGTGGTTCTGGGTCAGAGTATCTCATAGGTTGCAGTCAAGATGCAGCCCAGGGCTGCAGTCATCTGAAGGCTTGACTGGGACTGAAGGGTTCACTTCCAATAAGGCTCACTCATGAAGCTGTTGGAGGGAGGCATTCCTTCTTTGCTGCCTGGGCTTTTCTTTGACACACAGCAACTGGCTTCTCCCAGAGTGAGTGATCCAAGCGAGAAAACAAGGAGAAGACTCCAAAACCTTTTATGATCTCACCTCACGACAGGGAGCAACACATTGTCACTTCTGCCATAATCTATTCATTAGAATTTGGTCACTAAGTTCAACCTTTATGCAACAGGAGGGGAGATAAACTCTAATTCTTAAAGGGAGAAATATCAAAGAACTTGTGCCTGTCTATTAACACTCCACATCCCTACAGAACTTCTCAGAGCCTTTATTATTCTGATGTGAATCCAATTGTGTGTGTACCATTTCCCAAGCTTATTTGCCCACTGAATTCATTTTTGTGGATTATTTTGCAGGACTGGTGTTTCATTAAAGACCCTTTGGGAGACACTGGTTTAACACTGCCATCACGAGGTAAATGTATTTCTTTGAGTTTGTGATGTATGATATTGCCAGCTTTTAGTGATGACAATTCATTATCTTCCTGGTGCGTGATACAGATTTCTAGGCCTTAGATAAATAGTCACCTGTAGTCAACGGTGTTTATTGCTGTCTTCTGTGTGCCAGGCGCTGTCTAAGAGTTGTCTACTAAAGGGCAAATAAGAAATGGTCCTGGCCCCGATTAGCCCACAATCTAGAATAGTTACAGTGAGGTAATAGCAGAGACATAGAGCCTGAATTATGTGCCTTGTACGGTTCTAAGTGCTTTGTGCCTATACCTCATTAAACTCCACAATAACCCTATCAGGCAGAGTCCTCTTCTACAGATGAGAAAAAGGAGACAGGGAGAGGTTAAATAACTTGCTCAAGGTTACACAGCTACTAAATGTCAGAGCTAGGATTCAAATTGAGGGGGAGTCTGGCTCTCAAGTTTAGCTCTTTGCACTATGAATACGGCCCGCTAAGTACTATACTATCGCTTCTTTTCTTGTAGAAAAGAAGATTGCCAATAGCTCTGGTCTAGGGGACTAGAGGAAAGTGTCACCGTGGAGGTGACATTTGAGCTAGGTCTTAAAGAGTAACCAGTTGGAGAAGGAAGAAAGGCAGTTTCAGCCTTAGGACCTAGTGTGCCTAAAGGCACAGAGTCTTGCCCCTGAATTGTGGGTTTTAGAGAATGCTGGTGTGAATCGAGAGCACCGCAGATGATAGAGGGTTCTGGGAAAGGAAGCTAAAAAGTGAATGGCAATTACCTGGGAAGTAAACTTCAGAACCACAGTGTTATTTGGCTCCTATCTGCAAATGTTTCATATGAATATCCACCTTGCAAAGAGTGATCCGTTGAGCCAGGAATATCTGTCTAAGATAGTCTCGAATATGGGGTGTGGTGGACACTTTGACGTACCACCCAGAACCCCTTTCAGGGATGAAGGGCTTAACTCTCCCAGATGCTGGGAGTGCTTCCAGCAGAGAGCCCTCAACGGTCAGCCCCCTTTGGGGATTGCATGGGCTGAAGAGAGCTGCCTCACCCAAGGTCAAGGCCCTTTTCCAGGATGCCTGCATGCAATGACTGATCAGTGTTGGGATATAAAGGCTGGCCTCTCCTGTCGACTCAGGACAACATAGAAAGGTCATCCTAGCTTTAGAGAGCCCTGTAGAGTCAGCTGCAGACGTGGTTGCTTGACTTCTCTCCCTGCTCAATCCTGCTTTCATCTCTCCTCTTCTGCGAGGTGATCCCAAGAGGCTCCATGGTAAAACGCTCGAATTCTAATCTCCATCTCAGAGTTTGCTTCCTGGAGAACCCAACCATTGCCGGTTCGTACCAGGAATTGTCGGGAGAGCAGAGGCTGGGATGGAATTTTGGAGTGCTTGGCTGGCAATTCGAATTCCATCACTGGGGTAGGTGGTACCCAGGGAACCTCTGGTACAAGGCAGCACTGCAATTGTTAACACCTTTGCCAGTGGTGAACTAGGATGGTAAACTGGTGACTAATTGGTGTGGTGTAGTAGGAGTTTGAGAAATGTGTGAGAAAGGGTAACAATGAGGGTGGTGGAATTGGTTGGCTATACCCACACTCAACTGACACTCTCGAAAAAAACAATTAGGACAAAACACCAAGAGTGACTGACATTTAAAAGCTGAGAATGAAAGCCAGAGACAGCCTCCGTGGCAGCCTAAAGTGGCTCTCATCTTTTGGAGGGAGGGCAGAGAAAGCTGAGGACCAGAGTACTTAATCATGACAGTAGCAGAGCTCAAAAGGAGGTTAAGCTCCCAAACAAGGCAGATCTGTTATGCCAAGGTCAGGGCCCTGGATAGAGGGGGAAGGAGGGGAGTGACCTTGGCACATGGACAGGACATCTGGATTGATTTGCTTGAGAATCATGAATTCCCAGATTCCCCCGAACCCACTGAGCCTGCACAGGGGGCCCACTCTTCTTATTTAAGGGTAGCCCTTCCCCTGGCTTGCTACGAGGTCAGTAGGTAGAATTCAGTCACAACATAACCCTGCCAAGGGCTTATTGGACTTGATGAGGGAGGAAAGGGACTAGACCCCCAAAGAGCAGGTGAACGGGCTGGGGCCGATAGAGGTGCACGTGCCTGGATGTTGTGAGTGCTTGTTGAAGGGTAGTGGAATGGAAGGTTGAATGAGGGAGTGTTTACCCAGGATAGAGATTAACACCCTGGCAAGGCCCCCGCGAGATGGCTCCTGGATGCCTCCTGGAAAATGCATTGAAGCACATTAAGTGAGATAGGTGTGCCAGAGTTGCTGTGATGGGGGAGAAGGAGTTTAAAAGCTCGGGGAAATGGGCATGCTGCAGTGGGTGTGCTATGTAACACCAGGAAACCACCAGAGGCCTTTGTTCCACAGGAACAAGGGAAGAGCATCATTTGCCAAGCAAGAGGGATATGATGGTGAGAGGGGCACCAGCACCCCTAAGAACTTCAGTGGTGGCTGCCCCCTGTAGGCCAGAACTGATGGTAGGAGAGGCCATCTCTGGTAGCCATGGGTGTGATAGGCCCCCCAAGTAGACACAATTATTGTAATGAGAGGCAAAGTCATAAAGGCAGACAGAGGGGTCAGTGCTCAGTGTATTATGGGTACTGTTAGAATACAGTATCTCTGATGGAAAAATAGATGGGCAGCCAAGGAGGGTACAACTCAATACATAAAGTCAAAAGAAATCCAGGATGGATAATCAGGAAGCTAAGGGCAGTCATCCCAATAAAATGTGTCTGAACCTGAGCCAGTTTTCAAATCTGGAACCCAGTGGCTAAAGAAGAGGCTCGGTCCCCAGGAAGAAAAACCCTACACCACCACAGCAAGTGAACACACTAATGACTCCCCCGTCCTTCCCTAAAGAAATCTGTGGCCAGTTACTACGGAGAAGGGACACTGATACCCAGGGACCAAAGCATTGCCCTTAGCTCCCTTTTAGCATGTGGTCACATGGAGGCCAGGTAAGGAATGGAGTCCTGGCCACCGGTGAGCCCACTGGGACCATGGACCCATCCAGTGGTCATTTCCTGGTCCCCAAATGTAACTGGAATAGATATATACTTGGTAGTTGGCTGATTTCTGCATTGGCCCGTGTGGTCAGAGCTATCAAAGAGTCCAGAGAAAGGCCAAGTAGAAGTCTCTGAGACTGCCCCTCCCCCCAGCCAAAATATTAAATCAAAAGCAATATTGTATCCCAGGGAAATGACAGAAATTAGGGAGGGCAAGAATGTTTGAATTCTTTGTATATTTCCTACTGAGATCAATATACTTCCCAGCTAGCTCACTTCAGCAACTGGACATCAAGTCTAATTCATCTCCAAGGCCTCCAAATTGAAAACAATTATTTCTAGTGATGATTCCATTATAGCCATTAAACCCAATTCCATTATGACTAACTGATTTGAAAAATCCACAAAAACTTTTAAAATGGAATTTTGCCTCTGTATGCTATCTCTATGGGTACTCTTAGAAAACGCATTCAATTAAAGAGTTATAGAGTTGTTTGCTGGGAAACAAAAGCCCTTTATTTAAAAAAAGAAAACTATTTTCATTGTATGTCTCTGGGTGTGTGTTTATTAATTTTTTGACCCATAAGGACCTCAGTTCCTAAAATAGGAAATCTAAGGCTGACTTTACAGAAAATAGTAAAATACATACATTCAGTCTCTGTCCTCCCCCTTCTCCTCTTCACCTCTTCAACTTTTTCTTTTCTCAACCTAACTTGCCTCCAGTAACTTTATGTGCCTGTTTTAAATAATATCTCAGAGAACCCAGAAAAATGAGGCCATATTATCATATTCAGCATTTGCTATATCTTTTTCAAAGAATAATCACTTTTTGTTTTTATGTAAAAAGAGTTTTAAATGGGCAAAATTTAGGGAAAAGATGACTTAGTGGGACATTTTAATTCCCACTGGATAAAGATTTTTGATATTTCAGTGAAATAGTCTCCATAGATCTTTTCTACAAGAGTGAACTTGGTTCCTTAGAGTTTTTGCTTCAAACACCAAGACGGCAATACTGCATTGAAAAAGATTCTCAGAAATTACAGATTGTATCTTTCTTATATCCCTATGTACTTCCTACAACTAATGCAGTGTTTGGCAGAAGGTGATGAAAGGCACGGGGTTCTGACAGCTAATAAATAGGTCTGATTTCCACAGGATTTCCATAAGTGTTCACCAGTTCTCCATATTCATCTTATCAGGGTAGACAAGACCCTGTTTGACCTATTCTCCATTCCAGGTGCCTCCTCAAATGGTTAAGGGTATAATGAACAGGGACTGAGGACAGATGTTCAGAATTATTTATGTGTCAACTATTTTTGCTCTTGAAACACAAAACAAAGCCATGAAATTTACATTCGACACTTTTGTTGTTAGTGTGGTGCTGTGTGTTAATTTGAATGAAAAAGATTAAAACATGTGAAGCACAGTTCTAGGCACTAGTAAGCACTATAAAAGAATCTGAACAATACCAAATTGTTATGATTAGCATTATTGTTATCTAAAAAATATTTTGATCACATACCACGGATCATAGAGCAGCCATTTTTTTATTCGGTCAACATGGTATCTTCAACTTTTTTTTTTTGATTAATTTATTTATTTGGCTGCGTTGGGTCTTCGTTACTGTGCGCGGGCTTTCTCTAGTTGCGGCAAGCGGGGTCTACTCTTCGTTGTGGTGCGTGGGCTTCTCATTGTGGTGGCTTCTCTTGCTGCAGAGCTCAGGCTCTAGGCGCATGGGCTCAGTAGTTGTGGCTCGCGGGCTCCAGAGGGCAGACTCAGTAGTTGTGGCACACGGGCTTAGTTGCTCCGCAGCATGTGGGATCTTCCTGGACCAGGGTTCGAACCCATGTCCCCTGCATTGGCAGACGGATTCTTAACCACAGAGACACCAGGAAAGTCCCTCAACTCTTAAAATCAGTTGGTAACATTGAAAAAATCAGGGCATTACAAATCTTGGATTCTCGGCTTCTGGATCCACTTTCTCCTATGGCTCCGTCACCAAGTGTCCCCTGCCACACGGTCTTCAGTTCCCCACACTCCTCCCTACTTCCTACTGCCCCTGCCACTGAAGCAGAGTGTCAGTTGCTATTTTTTTGCAGCATTTGTACTGTTGTCTTTTCTCATAACTGCCTGCTTGTCTTTCTTTTAATGTTCCTAGCCCATGTGGGCATTTCAGTTTGCATGCCCATCAATTTGCAAATTGAAAGGGACCTCACAGTGTTGTTATATCACTTTTTCTCCTTCCACTTTTGGCTTCTGTCACTACACAGTTGTTACTACCAACCTGCTTCCTTCTTTAGACCACATGGTCTGAGTGAAGGCTTTCACCTGGTAACATACCTCTCCTGGGAAGACCATGTGTGGCCTCTGTGACCAGTAACCTCACAGAATTTTCTGGGCTTAGTCATTGTTGCAAATATAATTTCTACTAGTGAGTGGAACAGACATAAGACTGTTTCATGGAACCTGGGAGTTTTTACATTTGCTCCCAGCCCATACCCCCAAAATAACTCTTTTACCCTAAAATGACGTTTACATTCATGAAACTGAGTAAATAAATGTTGAATTCCTTTCAGCAAGAATTTTATGGCTGTGTATTCTGTAATTCTGTACAGTTCCAAACAAACTGTAATTTAGGGAATTCAGAAGGAATTAGTTACTTAGTGTTCTGTAATTGAAAATAATTAGGTATTTTTATTTTCACTTTTTAACTCTTTGTTCTGTAGTGTTTAGACAGTCTATGGAAAATTACATTCACTCTAACTTTTATAATTCAGTTTATCTTTTCCTATTATCCTTTTGGGACTAAGATTTACAATTAGAATTGAGGATGGCAAGTTTGGCACTCATCTTTGTGGAGTACTTCAATATTTAATTCCAAAAGTTACTCTAAGTTTTTATTGTCGTTTGTTCTCAAAAAAGGCTCCATACTGACAAATGTGACTTAACTTATCATCCTTTTAAACAGCAGTTGGTTATAGTATCTAAGATCTTAACATAGTAAATAAAATCTTCAAAAAGATACATTGTAATTGGTTGACAGACTGATGTCACATTAATAGGTTGTAAGGAGACACTAAACCTCTAGCTTTGTTCTTCCACCACTCTTCATATTTAATTTCTGGATTTCTTCCCTCCCTCCACCAGGTAAAATATTGTCTAGCTTTTTCTATTGCTCTTGGATAATAAATGAATAGTGCCTTCATTTTGGCATTTAAAACAATCCCATCTATAATTAGATGACTATAGTCCAGTGCACTGTAAAAATCATCTTTATCCAAGTTAAAGCTTTTTGTGTAGATTTATTTGGACATGGACATCGCTGTTTTTATCCCCCTTCCTTGCTTTCTTTCTCCTCTCATCTTTCCTCTAGCTGCTGTTTCTGACCCTGGTAGGGTTGGATCAAAGGCTAGAGAAGATGAAAGGAAGAGCTGAGACATGGCATTGGTGGACCAGGCAAGGCAGGTGCTCAAAGCTGATTCTTTCCTCTCAGGCCTGGTTGTTGCTGGCTCCACAGTGATCCTTGGCTGGGACCTCTGACTGCCACCACCATGCCATAGTCAGCAGTCTGATTAACACTGCCCCTTGGAGGACATTTGGGCACCTACTCCTCTGTTAGGGCCACATCATCCCTCCAGGTAGCCACTTAGCTATTTGGGGAGGACCCCTTCTAAGGCAACTCGAGGCTGACTCCCTTTTACATGGTCCAGTCTGAGCTCCAGGAAACACTCACTTTTTCCCACCATCACCTGAAGTGAAGTTTGTCCCATTGCAGCCCTCCTTACTCTGCAACCAGACACAGTGGTGTGTCCACCACCACAGCTTTTACACTTACCATTCTTAGTGGGTGTCAGACATCAGTCCTTATGTTTCCAAACTCCAAGGGCGTTTATAAGTTCTCTGAGACATCCCCAGGAAGTCCCTGTTGTTTGTTCTGACACACACAACTTTTCCAAAGAAATTCTCTCCCACTTCTTCCACCCACCTAAAAGGTGTGATGCTGGCAGAGCCAACTTGGGGTCAGCCCCTTTGCAAATCCCACATGGGTGGTCTAGCACCTCGTATGTTAACAGGGGATCCTTGGAACCAATTGCTTTTTTCTTGGAGTTTGGTGCTTCTACCAACACTGAAGCAGAATGATGCCAATTTTATCATCCAGTTACATAGTCAATCCTCTTCACTCTGGCTCAGTGGTATGCTGGAGCTGGTTATTAACCATGGCCATTATTAAAATGTAAATGATATAAACTTACAATTAAATAAACTATATATTTTTAGAAAGTAACAAATACTTAAAGATCATCATTTCCTAATAACTTCGCTTCATTTTACTATTATCTCTGCTCTTGAGATTTTTTTTTTTTTTGTCTATTGCATCTGTTTGATAAATCTATTATACGATGAGGTGCCACTGCACATTTCTTCCCAGTGCTGCGTTCAGCTGTCTCACTTTGGCAGGTTGAAATCAGCTATGGTGGGAGGGTTCGCACCAAGGAAATTGGCAAATGTAGCAAATCAGGTGCGCCTCCCCCCACTCCCCATCTTGTTGTTAAACATTTGCCAATACCCCACTGCTCGGGATATACTCTAAAGCTGTTGAGAACTAGTAAGATAGCAGGTGCAGTCCAAGTTAAGGCAGCTCATTTCAATATAAAACGGTTACTTTGTAAGTGCTAACACTTCCCGGGATCAATAGATTCAGCGTGTTCAAACAAAGTGTGTGTCTCTCTCCAGTGCTTTTAGCTCTTGGGAGATCAAATTGGTTCCTCTTCGCAGGTATCCACCCTTAATACTTTTTCAAGTAAAAGTCTGAGATTAGAGAAAGAAGCTCCTGCAGCTGCACATTCCTTGGCAGCCCACATCATAAATGCTTTTGCAAAAATGCCTCACCCAATTTTTTAAACTGTTCTGGGCTGCATTTAATAGATGATGAAAATAATGACTTTTAAATATGCCACTGCACAATTAAGCCACTAAAGCAACTGAGATACTTGGGAAGCTTGAGCCTAGGAAATAAGGCAAAAATACCTGCAGGAAAAAAGCAAAGTATCTACAGGGAAAAGGTGGAACTTGGAGGTCAGAATTTTCATCTACGCAGTCAAATGGAATAAATGAATGACACTGTAAAAGAAGCAGCCTCTCACTTCTTGTTCAATAGTATATATTCGAGCATTAAATAATCTTTCCGTCTGCTCAAGCAGACTCAGGGAAGAGCTAACGACCCCATCGTTTCTCAGGAGTGGGGCGAGGGTAAGGGATGCTCATTCTCTAATAGTGGAGTCTATTCTAGGAGGAATATGTTGACATGATGGTTGTTGAAAATATGAGAGACTTTACAGAAAATAATGTGAAAGCAAAACTATGAGACATACAGAACAGGAGAGTTGCTGAATGGAGGTGTCTCCTTTATGTGCTCAACCTCCCTCCCACACATCAATATCTGAACCTGGAAATACCTTTTCCACCTGCCCTATGAGGTATGTTTCCCAGCATGCACCAGTGCGAGCCTTTTGCTTCTGGCCAGCATCCTCTCTGATTGGTTGCCCTCTGCACTGGACTGGTTGTTAAACATTTCAAATATCACTTTGGGTAGCCCTTTATATCCCACCAAGAACATTAAAGTCCACCATTTCAGAGGACTGAAGGCAAGACATATCAAGGAGACAAGACAAGTATTACTGGCTCCTCTTTAAAAATCAATTGACGGGCTTCCCTGGTGGTGCAGTGCTTTAGAATCCAATGCAGGGGACACGGGTTCGAGTCCTAGTCCGGGAAGATCCCACATGCTGCAGAGCGACTAAGCCCGTGTGCCACAACTACCGAGCCTGCACTCTAGAGCCCGTGAGCCACAACTACTGAAGCCCGCACGCCTAGAGCCCGTGCTCCACAACGAGAGAAGCTACCGCAATGAGAAGGCCGTGCACCGCGGCAAAGAGTAGCCCCCGCTCTCTGCAACTAGAGGAAGGCTGAGTGCAGCAACAAAGACGCAATGTAGCCAAAAATAAATAAATAAGATAAATAAATTTATTTAATAAAATAAATAAATAAATTGACCTAGCTCTCTGGGCTGCTAGCCAGTGAAGGTGAAGATAGAATCCGAAACTCCCATTTCCTGACTGTGGGTCCAGCAGAGCCTAGTAGAAAGAGTATGTATTGGTTTTCTGTTGCTGTGTAATAAATGCCCACAAACTTAGAGGCTTAAAACAACACCCATTGGTTAACTCAGTTTCTGTTGGTCAGAATTCCTGACACGGCAAGTCTGTATTCTCTGCTTAGTGTCTCACAAGGTTGAAGTCAAGATGTTGACCATGCTGTGGCTCTCATCTGAATCCTCTTCCCAGCTTCAGATTGTTGGCAAAACTCAGTAACTTGAGGTTGTAGGACTGAGGTCCCTTTTCTTGGTAGGTGTTGGCCAGGGGTAGCCAGCTGAGAGTGCCCTAGAGATTGCTCTCAGGTCTTAGCCATAACATGACAGCCTATTTCTTCAAAGCCAGCAGGAGAATCTCCCTGATTTCTGCCAAGATGGAGTAGTCTTAAACACCATAATGTAATCACAAGACTGACTCTACCCTCATATTCACAGTCCTACCCACACTCAAGAGGATGGGATTATACAGAATGTGGACATCAGAGGAGTAGGCATCTTGGGGGCCATCTCAGAATTCTGCCTACCATAGGGCATAAGCCTCTGACACACAAAGAGGACATTTACTGTCAACTCTGTACTAACTAGCTTTGTGACTTAACTCCCTGGAGCCTCTTGTTCCTCAAGATTAGGGCAATACTATTCATAGACGGTTGTGAGAAATAGAAGTGCTAACACCTGGACAGTGTTTGACACAAGAAACTCATTCCGTGAATGCTTTGTCCTGCTCCCGCCCCTGCTTGCCAATGCTTGCACCACTGCGTGCAGGTACACCAGGTCAGCTCAATATTTCTTGTGTTATAATAGTTACAAAGCAGTGTGTTGTAAACTACGATATTCGACATGGTGCGTTGACAATGGGACATGGAAAGAAAAAAAAGATGTAGCTCATCCTATTTAGCTCATCTTTAATGAGGATCTCCTGTATTTTAGATGCTTCCTATGTTATCTTATTAACCCTAAAAGCCCTGCACAGTAGGTATCACCATCCCCATTGAAGAGGCAAGGAAACTAAGGTCCAAGAGCACACAGTGAATAAGTGGCAGAGTTCAAGACTGGAGATCTCAGCCTGTAACAGGGTATCCCACCATAGAGCCACTGAGAAACTATGCCTTGTGTGTGTGTGTGTGTGTGTGTGTGTGTGTGTGTGTGTGTGTGTGTGTGTGTGTGTGTGTGTGTGTGATTCATCAGGAAGGAATGCAAAGAATTTCCCCTCCCCTCAGGGAGAAGGCTGGGCCCCTTTACCCTCAACAGAGAGTACACAGATTTTAAAATGTTGCAAAGGGCCATCAATTCCTATTGTGAGAGAAAAGGAGCTGAAAGAATATTTTGTAAATAAGGACTCCAGAGAGAGGGTCTGGAATTAGTGATTGCAGTGTTTCTCCCACTATTTAGGGCTATTTTTAAGGTTCAAAATAATCCATTCGTTTTTGTGGTTATTGTTGCAATGTCATTATTTCTATATCTTAAAAAAAACCTCAAAATATGGAACAAGATCAATGACATTATTAACTCTCAATTAAAAAGAAAAAAATGAAACAACTCCCTACCCAGAGGATTATACACTGAACTAAAATTTCTAATTGAAAAAAAAAAGATACTCATTGAGAGAGATTATTCCAAAGCTCTCAGAAAGGAGCAGAGACTTGATAATTGACCAGGCAAAGTTTATGCTGCAAAAAGAAATTCTTGCTTTAGTTTAAAGGTTTTCTGAAAAGGCGGGGGGCGGGGGGTGTTAAGAACATAGCAGTATTGAGGTGGATGCCAGTAACACTTTAATAGCATTGCCATTTACACTTGGTAAAATGAAAAAAAGGGGAAGATAAACTATAAACTAAAAAAGTTTTCTTTGAAGTAAAAATTACATCTTCCTAGCAATAAAAAGTCTCTGCAAAAAGAAAAAGCAAAATCGTTCAAAAAGATCTCAGAGTTATGGAATAAGAGATGAAAATCTTTGAAGCTGAGGCATCAGAGAAAAATATTTGGAGATAGATTATTACCATCTCTTCATCATTTCACCAACTGGTATAAAGTCAGAAAGAGCATTTCAGCAGCTGGCTCACTTAACTTTCATTTATAGATGATTTAGCTCTGAAGAATAATGAGTATATTGGATCTAAAAAGATTTTCATAGGCTGAAACGAGCACTTTCTAATAAGATAAGGTTTAGGGTCCTCTGCTTGGGTACAAGTATTTAACTGTAGGTACGAGACAGAGGACAGACACATGACTTAGCAATAATGTGCAGTAGGCAGGGACTGTGTGTGTGTTGCCTAACTATTTCTATTTTCCCTTCCTTAATAATAAAACCTGAATTTTATTTGCAGCAACAAAGTGCCTAGCTAAGACTATATTTTCCAGCTTCCCTCCAAAAAAGTTTTGGACAATGAAATATAAATGGGATTCTTTGTAAATAATTTTTAATATAACTATTTAAAGGGTACTGACTCATGTAGGAGGGATATCTCTTTTGCTTCTTGCCCTACCCTTTCTTCCTGCCTAGAATAGATGTAGTGGCTGGGGCTCTAGCAGCCACATTGTGTGGCTCGTGTCCATCATCACTGATGATGGACACGAGTAAGCCTGTCAGAGAAAAACAACAAGGTAGCACTGGGTCCCTGATGCTGTTATGGACCTCTATACCAGCTCTGAAGTGTACTACCTCTGGACTCCCTTTATATGAAAGAATAAACCCTTAACTAGTTATCCTGCTAGTTGGATATCTGCTACTAGCAGAGAAACTCAATTCCTGATACTGGTCAGCAGTACAATGTGATTATGAAAATGGTCCAGATGATCTGAGACTGCATTAATAAATATTCTGTGCCTGGGTAAGACTACACAAAGCAAGACAACAACAGAACAACAGCAATAAAAATTGGTGCCTAAATTTCCTTCTACCACAAGCCCCCCAAAAGAGGCAAAAATTATTTTCCTTAAGGCCCCTGAGGGGATATGATGCTGGTCTGATCCAGAAGTGAGGAAATCAAAGGATATGCTTGGATAATGAAGGCAGAAATGGATGACTCTGCTAGCTTTGGCCACAGCACTTCGTGAGTGACAAAAGGGAAAAACGGGATGGTATGCTAAATACAGTTGGTTGTCCCCAGTATCCATTAACTCGTTTTCTAAAGCAGCAGTACCTCCAAGGTTTAGCAGGGCATATGGCTCTCTAGAAAATATTCCATTTCCCAATCTCTCTTCCTTAGATGTGCAGGCATGCAACTGAGTTTGGATCAATGAGATATAAGCAGGATTGGCGATTTCTGAACACCTTTCCTAATGGATAGCACACAGGCGCACTTGGGCCTTTCTGCCCCCTTCTCTATCCTGCTGCTTAGAGGTTGGGTGCTATCACTCAGATCTTGAGATGGAAGCTATGTACAAAAAAAGAACAAGCTGGAAGGAGCCTGGGTCTGTGGTGTTGTGCAGGGTCATACTAGTCATAGATCACCTCCCTGAAATTTTAGACATAAAAACATACTCACATCTTGTCTAAACCATTATTGGTTAGGTTGTCAGTCACTTGTAGCAAAGCCTAACTAGTACAAAGGCTTGGGGAATTCATAATCATGTCAGGGCATTGAAGGAGCTGGGTCTCCTTAGCCTGGAGGAGAGATCACTCAGAGGGAGAAGGTGGCTGTTTTTAAAAACCTTCAACTTCTTGCAGAAGAGAGATAAGCCTTATTCGGTGTGGCTCCAAGGAAGAAAACTCTAGAAAGACAGATATGGATAAAATATAGGACAAATTATAAGTATCACTTTTAATTGAGGTGAGTGTCTGATCTGGATCCATCATCGGCTGTATTATCTGATATGACTGGTTAATTTAATCAAACATTCCTTGGACTATAAGCTCAGTGAGGGCAGAGACAGCATTGCCCATTCCCAATCCCACTCAGACTGACCACAGCGCCCCCAGCCCCTAGCAGTTGCTGGATAAAGGTCTGCTATGTGGGTGAAAAGACAAAGCAAAACTGGACTGCGGAGTGAGAGGCCTTTGCAGGACCAGAGGGGTGAGCTTTGAGGACAGTCCCTCCCCCAGTAGCAAGCAGACTTTCATTGCTTTTTAAATTCAATCCTTTTTTTTGTTTGGTAAAGTCTAAGCAAAATCTACTTTAAAAAGGGAATGCTGGCAAGAGTAGCCATTATCACATAACAGAAGAATGTATGGGACAGTAATGATTCTAGGGAAGAGACAGGGAAATTCTCCATTTGCTTTCTCCAATGCGTGTGTACATATGTGGACATATCTAAGGAGAAATATACCAGGAAATACGGTATAGGATCTTCACCACTACCACTTTCAGATATGTAGATATTTACCATATTTCTCTTATTCCCTTCAGCCACATTTCAAGCCATGCCATCTTGATCCCATTCAGAAAATCTGAACTTTGCAAGTAAAACTATATCAGATGTTTTGCTTACAATTTTCTTTGTATTCTTTTTATCCCCAAAGCTAATTCAGGTGTGCCCTTCTTTAAGGAAGTCAAGTACAGGATACTAACACCCAAACTTGACAACATATAAATTAGGGGTTGAGAATTTGCATTACAAAAAGAGTCTGAATGTATCTTCTTGGGAGAATGACAAACATATTAAAACTAAAGCCGCTTCATTAGAATAAGACTAAAATCTCCCTGAGGTTATAATGCAAACCAAAGGGAAAATACTATTTTAAGGACACGGATTCAACTGAGACATCCTTGTGATTAGGGCATTCACTGTAATAGAAGTTATCAGATATCTTTGGAGTCTGGTAAAAAAACAAAGGTCTATGACACACAGAACTGTTGTACAAAAAGAGTTCTCCCTCTGTTATACTGGGAGGGAATTATTATTTTAAATAAAACGGACTTGCAGAAAATAATCACAGTAATGACACTGTGTTTTCCCTGATGCATTTTAGATAGGAGCCCTTTGAATCAGATATTTGGTCCTGGATCATTCATTCATTAATTTAGTAAATATTACTTAAAGTCCACTGCCCCCCACCCTAGGCTAGCTGCTGGGCATTTAAAGAATAAGTCAAAGAGGTACCTATAAGTTGTCCATGCACAGACAAGTAATCATAATAGTTTATGGTGAGTGTAAAAAGGTATTGCCTGTCTGGAAATAAGTTTACCAAAGAGAAGTTGTGGCATAGGCTACCTCTTGCTCTTTGAGAACACAGTGAGGTGATGTATGGTCCACCACTTCCCACCTGGTTCTATCAAGGTCAGCAGATGCAGCTTGGAAGAACAATCACAGTCCCTAAAGATTTTCATGGTATTTTATGGCAGCCATGTTGACTGTTGACTTTGAGAGAGTTTTGGCCTTTGGATCATGCTTGGATTCAGTAAAGGATCTGGAAGGGGAAAATGAGGAGTAGCTTTTTTTTTTTTTTTAACTTAGGATGCATGATTTCTGTAGAGAGGAGAGGATAGACTTATGCAAAAGCTAGATAGACCCAAGGACTACCATAAAACTCTCTGAGAGAAACTTCCCGTACATTAGATTAGAGATAGGAAATGACAACTAGTATTTCTTTTTTTTTAAATTGAAATATAGTTGATTTATAATAATTTATTAGTTTCAAGTGTACAAAGAAACCAATACTTTCTTTTTTAACATCTTTATTGGAGTATAATTGCTTTACAATGGTGTGTTAGTTTCTGCTTTATAAAAAAGTGAATCAGCTATACATATACATATGTTCCCATATCTTCTCCCTCTTGCATCTCTCTCCCACCCTCCCTATCCCACCCCTCTAGGTGGTCACAAAGCACTGAGCTGATCTCCCTGTGCTATGTGGCTGCTTCCAACTAGCTATCTATTTTACATTTGGTAGTGTATATATGTCCATGCCACTCTCTCACTTCATCCCAGCTTACCCTTCCCCCTCCCCATGTCCTCAAGTCCATTCTCTACGTCTGCGTCTTTATTCCTGTCCTGCCCCTAGGTTCTTCAGAACCTTTTTTTTTTTTTAATTCCATATATATGTGTTAGCATACGGTATCTGTTTTTCTCTCTCTGACTTACTTGACTCTGTATGACAGACTCTAGGTCCATCCACCTCACAACAAATAACTCAGTTTCATTCCTTTTTATGGCTGAATAATATTCCATTGTATATATGTGCCACATCTTCTTTATCCACTTATCTGTCCATGAAAACTTAGGTTGCTTCCATGTCCTGGCTATTGTAAATAGAGTTGCAATGAACATTGTGGTACATGACACTTTTTGAATTATGGTTTTCTCTGGGTATATGCCCAGTAGTGGGATTGCTGGGTCATATGGTAGTTCTATTTGTAGTTTTTTAAGGAACCTCCATACGGTTCTCCATAGTGGCTATATCAATTTACATTCCCACCAACAGTGCAGGAGAGTTCCCTTTTCTCCACACCCTCTCCAGCATTTATTGTTTGCAGATTTTTTGATGCTGGCCATTCTGACTAGCGTGAGGTGATATCTCATTGTAGTTTTGATTTGCATTTCTCTAATGATTAGTGATGTTGAGCATCCTTTCATGTGCTTGTTGGCAATCTATAAATCTTCTTTGGAGAAATGTCTCTTTAGGTCTTTTGCCCATCTTTGGATTGGGTTGTTTGTTTTTTTGATATTGAGCTGCATGAGCTGCTTGTAAATTTTGGAGATGAATCCTTTGTCAGTTGCTTCATTTGCAAATATTTTCTCCCATTCTGAGGGTTGTCTTTTCTTCTTGTTTATGGTTTCCTTTACTGTGCAACAGCTTTTAAGTTTCATTAAGTCCCATTTGTTTATTTTTGTTTTTATTTCCACTTCTCTAGGAGGTGGGTCGAAAAGGATCTTGCTGTGATTTATGTCAAAGAATGTTCTTCCTATGTTTTCCTCTAAGAGTTTGATAGTGTCTGGCCTTACATTTCGGTCTTTAATCCATTTTGAGTTTATTTTTGTGTATGGTATTAGGGAGTGTTCTAATTTCATTCTCTTACATGTAGCTGTCCATTTTCCCAGCACCACTTGTTGAAGAGGCTGTCTTTTCTCATTGTGTACTTTTGCCTCCTTTATCAAAGATAAGGTGACCGTATGTGTGTGTGTTTATCTCTGGGCTTTCTATCGTGTTACATTGATCTATATTTCTGTTTCGGTGCCAGTACCATATTGTCTTGATGACTGTAGCTTTATAGTCTGAATTCAGGGAGCCTGATTCCTCCAGCTCCTTTTTTTGTTCTCAAGATTGCTTTAGCTATTAGCAGTCTTTTGCATTTCCATACAAATTGTGAAATTTTTTGTTCTGCTTCTGTGAAAAATGCCATTGGTAGTTTGAAAGGGATTGCATTGAATCTGTAGATTGCTTTGGGTAGTATAGTCATTTTCACAATGTTGATTCTTCCAATCAAACAACATGGTATATCTCTCCATCTGTTTCTATCATCTTTAATTTCTTTCATCAGTGTCTTATAGTTTTCTGCATACAGATCTTTTGTCTCCTTGGGTAGGTTTATTCCTAGATATTTTATTCTTTTTGTTGCAGTGGTAAATGGGAGTGTTCCCTTAATTTCTTGTTCAGATTTATCATCGTTAGTGTATAGGAATGCCAGAGATTTATGTGCATTAATTTTGTATCCTGCTACTCTACCAAATTCATTGATTAGCTCTAGTAGTTTTCTGGTAACATCTTTAGGATTCTCTATGTATAGTATTCACCTGCAAACAGTGACAATTTTACTTCTTCTTTTCCGATTTGGATTCGTTTTATTTTTTTTCTTCTCTGATTGCTGTGGCTAATACTTCCAAAACTATGTTGAATAATAGCGGTGAGAGTGGGCAACCTTGTCTTGTTTCTGATCTTAGAGGAAATGGTTTCAGTTTTTCACCATTGAGAATGATGTTGTCTGTGCGTTTGTCATATATGGCCTTTATTATGTTGAGGTAGTTTCCCTCTATGCCTACTTTCTGGAGAGTTTTATCATAAATGGGTTTTGAATTTTTTCAAAAGCTTTTTCTACATCTTTTGAGATTATCATATGGTTTTCATCCTTCAGTTTGTTAGCATGGTGTATGACATTGATTGATTTGCATATATTGAATACTTGCATTCCTGGGATAAACCCCACTTTATCATGATGTATGATCCTTTTAATGTGCTGTTGGATTCTCTTTGCAGGTATTTTGTTGAGGATTTTTACATCTATGTTCATCAGAGATATTGGCCTGTAGTTTTATTTTTTTGTGACATCTTTGTCTGGTTTCTGTATCAGGGTGATGGTGGCCTCGTAGAATGAGTTTGGGAGTGTTCCTCCTTCTGATAGATTTTGGGAGAGTTTGAGAAGGATAGGTGTTAGCTCTTCTCTAAATGTTTGATAGAATTCACCTGTGAAGCCATCATCTGGTCCTGGGCTTTGGTTTGTTGGAACATTTTAAATCACAGTTTCAATTTCAAAGCTTGTGATTGGTCTGTTTATATTTCCTATTTCTTCTTGGTTCAGTTTTGGGAGGTTGTGCTTTTCTACAAATTTGTCCACTTCTTCCAGGTTGTCCATTTCATTGGCATAGAGTTGCTTGTAGTAATCTCCCATGATCCTTTGTATTTCTGCTGTGTCAGTTGTTAGTTCTCCTTTATCATTTCTAATTCTGTTGATTTGAGTCTTCTTCCTTTTTTTCTTGATGAGTCTGGATAATGGTTTATCAATTTTGTTTATCTTCTCAGAGAACCAGCTTTTAGTTTTATTGATCTTTGCTATTGTTTCCTACATTTCTTTTTCATTTATTTGTGATCTGACCTTTATGATTTCTTTCCTTCTGCTAACTTTGGGTTTTTTTTTTTGTTGTTGTTCTTCTTTCTCTAATTGCTTTAGGTGCAAGTTTAGTTTGTTTATTTGAGATGTTTCTTGTTTCTTGAGGTAGGATTGTATTGCTATAAACTTGCCTCTTAGAACTGCTTTTGCTGCATCCGATAGGTTTTGGGTTGTCGTGTTTTCATTGTCATTTGTTTCTAGGTATTTTTTGATTTCCTCAGTGATCACTTGGTTATTTAGTAGCGTATTGTTTAGCCTCCATGTGTTTGCATGTTTTACAGTTATTTTCCTGTAATTGATATGTAGTCTCATAGCGTTGTGGTCCAAAAAGATACTTGATACGATTTCAATTTTCTTAAATATAACAAGGCTTGATTTGTGACCCAAGATATGGTCTATCCTGGAGAATGTTCCATGAGCACTTGAGAAGAAAGTGTATTCTGTTGTTTTTGGATGGAATATCCTATAAATATCAATTAAGTCCATCTTGCTTAATGTGTCATTTAAAGCTGTGTTTCCTTATTTAGTTTCATTTTGGTCAGTCCATCCATTGGTGAAAGTGGGGTGTTAAAAGTCACCTACTATTATTGTGTTACTATAGATTTCCCGTTTTATGGCTTTTAGCACTTGCCTTACGTATTGAGGTGCTCCTATGTTGGGTGCATAAATATTTACAATTGTTATATCTTCTTCTTGGATTGATCCCTTGATCATTATGTAGTGTCCTTCTTTGTTTCTTGTAATAGTGTTTAATTTAAAGTCTATTTTGTCTGATATGAGAATTGCTACTCCAGCTTTCTTTTGATTTCCATTTGCATGGAATATCTTTTTCCATCCCCTCACTTTCAGTCTGTACGTGTCCTTTGGTCTGAAGTGGGTCTCTTGTAGACAGCATATGTATGGGTCTTGTTTTTGTATCCATTCATCCAGTCTGTGTCTTTTGGTTAGAGCATTTAATCCATTTACATTTAAGGTAATTATTGATATGTATGTTCCTATTACCATTTTCTTAATTGTTTTGTTTTTGTAGCTCTTTTTCTTCTCTTGTGTTTCGTGCCTAGAGAAATTCCTTTAGCATTTGTTGTAAAGCTGGTTTGGTGGTGCTGAATTCTCTTAACTTTTGCTTATCTGTAAAGGTTTTAATTTCTCCATCAAATCTGAATGAGATCCTTGCTAGGTAGAGTAATCTTGGTTGTAGGTTTTTCCCTTTCATCACTTTAAATATGTCCTGCCACTCCCTTCTGCCTTGCAGAGTTTCTGCTGAAAAATCAGCTGTTAACCTTATGTAGAATCCCTTGTATGTTATTTCTTGCTTTTCCCTTGCTGCTTTTAATATTTTTTCCCTTGTATTTAATTTTTGATAGTTTGATTAATATGTGTCTCTGTGTGTTTGTTTCTGGGTTTATCCTGTATGGTACTCTCTGTGCTTCCTGGACTTGATTGACTATTTCCTTTTCCATGTTAGGGAAGTTTTAGACTCTAATCTCTTCATATATTTTCTCAGACCCTTTCTTTTTCTCTTCTTCTTCTGGGACCCCTATAATTCGAATGTTGGTGTATTTAATTTTGTCCCAGAGGTCTCTGAGACTGTCCTCAATTCTTTTCATTCTCTTTTCTTTTCTGCTCCCTGGCAGTTATTTCCACCATTCTATGTTCCAGGTCACTTATCTGTTCTTCTGCCTCAGTTATTCTGCTATTGACTCCTTCTAGAGTATTTTTAGTTTTGGTAATTGTGTTGTTCATCACTGTTTGTTTGCTCTTTAGTTCTTCTAGATCCTTGTTAAATGTTTCTTGTATTTCCTCCATTCTGTTTCTAAGATTTTGTATCATCTTTACTATCATTACTCTGAATTCTTTTTCAGGAGGGTTGCCTATTTTGTCTTCATTTATTTGGTCTTGTAGGTTTTTACCTTGCTCCTTTGTCTGTAACACATTTTTTTGTTGTTTCATTTTTTTTTTTTTTTTTGATTGGTAGTGCTGTATTCCTGTCTTACTGGTTGTTTGGCCTGAGACGTCCAGCACTGTAGTTTGCAGGCAGTTGGATAGAGCTGGGTCTTGGTGCTGAGATGAGGACCTCTGGGAGGCCTCACTCCAATTGATATTCCCTGGGGTCTGAGGTTCTCTGTTAGTCCAGCAGTTTGGACTTGGAGCTCCCACCACAGGAGTTTGGGCCCGACCTCCAGCCTGGGAACCAAGATCCCGCAAGCTTCATGGTGCAGTAAAAGAAAAAAAAAAGAAAGAAAGAAAGAAAGAAAGGAGCAGTATAATATCAAAGAATAAAAAAAAAATAAAATTAGAAAGGTCAAAAATATATTAGGAAAAATAAAACTATAATGGAAACAACTGCAGCAAGGTAAAATAAAACCATAACAGAAAAAAGAAGAAAAAAGAAAAAAACAAGGGCAGGGGTGGGAGGGGTGGTAGAGGGGAACAAGCCAAAAGGAGAGAACAATAACAAAGTATAAAGAATAAAATAAAATTAGAAAAATAAACGATTTATTAGGAGAAATGAAAATATAGAAGAATCAATAGCAATGAATCAACAAGGTAAAACAGAACACCAATCTAAAAGAGGAAAAAAAAGAAAAAAAGCTTTGGCTATGGGTGTGGAGTTTAGGCCTGGGTGGAACTTAGGCAGAGACGAGGTTTAGGGTGGGATGGGACCTAGGCAGGTGGGCAGGGGGACGTTTGAGTGTGGGGCGGGGCGTAAGCTCAGGACCCACATAGCCGGAAAAGGCCCTGGGGGTGGGCCTTAGGTGGGGCGGCGTTCAAGCGTGGGGTGACGTTCAAGCATGGGGTTGGACCTCTGCCTAGGACCTGCCAGACAGGGTGAGGCAGCACGTTGAATGGAGGGCGTCTGGAGTGTGGAGTTAGGGAGTTTGGAGGTAGGGCCCTGAGTGAGGGTGTGTGGGTGGGGTTTAGGTGCAGGGCGCTGGAGGGGGTCTCAGTGGGGGTCTCCGAGTATCGAGGTAGGGCCCTGGGTGGGGGTGTAGGGGCGAGGCTTGGGCTCTGCGGGGCACGAGGGAGGCTCCGAGGGCCGATGATTAGGCCTGGGAGCCCAACAGCCTACCTGGTGCCTAAGTGGACAGGGAAAGCACTGGCCCTGTTCCCTTCTGTTCCTTCCCGTCCCTCCCCCACTGTCTCCCCCAGGGTCTCCCCTGTCACCGCTCGACCCCTAACTGTGGGTGGGTCCCACTGGGTGTAGGAACTCCTCCCCTCCCCCAGCCACCCCTCTGGGGTGCTGGTCCCAGAGGTCCGGCCTTTACTTTTGCTCTCCCTCCCACTCCCTCAGGACCCACATGGCTGGAGGGGGCCTTGGTGGGCAGAGGATCAGGCCCGGGATCTCAGCAGGCTTGTGGGGGCCCAAGTGGGCAGGGGAATCCTGGCCACGGTCCCTTTTGATCGTCTGCCCTCCCAATGGTTCCCCAATTTACCCCTTCTGGCGTGGGATCCCTTCCCCTCCACCAGCCGCCCCTCAGGGGTGCCAGTCCCCTCCCGCCTCCATTTCTGCTCTCCCTTCACTCCCCCCACACCCCACGTCCTACTTGGTGGCTGGGGGTTCCTCCTGTCCCCTTAGGTGCCCATGGTCCCCCACCAGTGCCCGGTAGGTGCCCTAGTTGTGAGGAGACGAATATTCCATGTGCTCCTAGTATGCCATCTTGACTCTGCCCTCAATAATTTTGTTTTTTGAGAGAAAGTTTTAAGCACTGCTAACCTTCTTTTAAAATAATGAACAAGGAGGAAAAACAGTACCAAAATCGACTTCATTTACAAACAAACAAACATAAAAATATGCTTAATTATCTTCGTGTGGTGGCTATAAGAAAATATATAGGAATAGAGGGAGAAAAAGGAAAAGAGGAAAAAGGAAGTGAAAAACACAGAAAGGAAAAGGAGTAAAGTTTCCTGAAGTACAAAGGGGAGCTGCTATTTCTAACTCTTGCTATGTAACAAACCATCCTTAGTTTGTGATGTGAAATAACAACCCTTTTATTTAGCTCATGGCTCTGTGGGTCAGGAGCTTGGGCTTCCACACAACATGGCAGCCTTAGAGCAATCCAACTTGTCCATGGCTTTCAGGAGGCCAGGATGGAAACCTTCTTAAGGGCTAGGCCTGGAGCTGGTGTATATAGCGTTACTTCTACCAGATTCTGTTGGTCAGGGAAGTTAGAGGCCAGCCAGATCCAAGGGGAGGGGAAATAGACCCCAGCGTTCAATGAGAGGGATGTCAGAGAATTTGAAGCCATTTCTTAATATACCACAATATTCAATGAAGAGATAGTCAGATCCCTACCTTTGGCCCATTGAGGTCCACAGCTGTAATTATACAGCCACATGACAAACAGGATAAGAATCTGGGTCATTCTGGCTTCCAGTCCTGAGTAGGCCCCCTCAGCTACATCACATATATGGTTTATCCTTTTCTATATCTTGAAAAGCCACCCTTAGTAGATAATGTTACAGATTTCCTCTATAATCTTTAGAAAAATACCATCCTGCAAATCTGTTTTTATCTTTTGCTCTTTCTTGGTGATGTGCTACTTTTTTCTTTCCTTTAGTGATAGAGTAAGCTCCTATGTGTGGCCTTGTAAATAGTAACTTGTCCAAGGTAACAGTTTATTCCAGGAGAGCCTAAGAGAATGTTGATTGTATTTATTTTACTACCTGTGTACTTCATGAAACGAGGGTGGTTTGATAAAATATTACTGTGAAGCTGCTCTGCTTTGGGTACTATATGTAAGGCCGCATTAACTAATTCCCACCAGACTTCAGGATTCATGTCATCTGGACTCAATGAGTTGTGTATGATCAGATTTTTCAAGTATTCCTTTACCTGCGTTAGCAGAGCATATATTTGACAGAATAATATTAAAAGATATAAATATATATTAAAATATATAATTTTAATATAATATTAAAAATATAAGGCAGCCGATGGTCAGAGTCTTGACTGGAAAGAGATCTTATTGAAAACGGTTTGTGAATGCAGACCGTGCTTTTGTTTATGCAAATGTCCTTTTAAACATTTGGTTTGATCACCAGTGGAGGTCTTGAAAGAGCCCAATGCTTGCAGAAATATGTTAGCTAATATCCTCTACCTGAAGTAATGGCTCCCTTAAAAAAAGAAAAAAAGAAAGGGTGGAGAAGTTTTCTATAACTCCTTGTTGCCCAATGTCTGCCTTGCTACCTAAATCATGGAGGTGATAAAAACCTCTTCCTGATCCCCTAGGCCTGAAGAGAGGCATGGGTTCCATCCAGTGAAAGCAAGAGGAGGTGAAAGAAACGGAAAGACAAAGACTCATACCAAGAATTTCCAGGGATCTCAAGTTTAGTTCCTTTGTGTTGGGAAGACAGGTTGGTGAGAAATTGGGGCTCTGCAGTGATACCTGGAATAAGAGAGCTAACACTTTTATATGTAAAGAACAGAAAGTTCTATTTAAAACCCTGGACACCTCACACATGTTGCAAAGGGAAACTTGGTAACGTAATATTTGAGTTTTTTCTACAGACCTTTCTTCCATGGATGCCAGTATCCTATTAACAGAGAAAAGAATGTAGATCAATATTTCAACAGTGACACCTAGTACCTTTCATTATTTGAATAGTCAATTCTGGTACCCTCTCACCATTAGTCTCTGGCTGTCACCACTGAAAACATCAGTGGAGTGGTTTGTGCAGTGTCATTGGAATGTCAGAACCCATGTCCTATCTTAGTTGGACCCATGTCCCATTTCAGTTGCTAAGGTATCAATATATGGACAAGATGAGGTTGACAGAGCAAGCCTGGAAATTGCTTACATCTGTTACTGACTATTTGCTGCTGAGTATTTCAGGAAGCTTGACTATTTGGGGAGGATGAACCTTATCTCTTTAATACACATAACCTTCTTTGTCTCACATTAGGACACACATCGTGTACGTAAGCACCCACCGAAGTCTAATGGCCCTGTGCTGTTTTATTTCCTCAGGCATGTTTCCTCTACCCCTTGCAGCCTTAAGCATTGTTCATTTTTCTACATATATTCTTCTTCTCTCTCCCTTCCAGTCATGCATATCCAAGTTCTCTTCTCCTTCACGTCCAGCCCATACCTGTACTGGAAGTTGTGGCAAAGCCATTTTTGTGATTAAAATGAAGGCTTCTTTTTTAATGCCATCACATGAAATGTTCAGTAACTAAAAAGCTTTCTCATATTCTCCAAAAAGACACTTTAAGAGAATTTTTCTTTTACGTGGAGTGCAACAATTTATTATTCTAAAGCTATATGGCTGGAAAATATGGCAGAAGCTTCCTCCACCTGCTTCTAGATGAGACTGTTTTTGGCACTCCACACAAGTGGGTCTCTCTTGGGAGGCAGAAGATGATTTTATAAAAAGTAGACCAGTGTGCAGAAAATCAACCAAGTAGTAAGTCATTGACTACCAATCCATCAAAGAACTAGTTTGCCAAAAGACCAATTTTTCAACATTATTGATTCACCAAGAACTTGTTGCTTTATAGTTATTAGCATAATTGCTTGAAAAAATTCCAAGCTTAACACTGTTGGGCATCTTCACACTTGTAATCTTCACACTCTCCTTATATCAGTGCATACGCCCACTATCACATGCACACAAAGATCCCTCCCCATCCATGTATAAAAACATTCCCAGTGAATTGCTCGTAATCCAACTCCTTCCCCTCTTGGTCAAGAAAGAAAATCTGTAAATCAAGAGCAATAGGAAAAGCTGTAGACTGGGATGAAAACATATTGGAAGATAAAAACTCACCGTACAATTTTAAAATATCATTGAGATTGCTGACAGCATCTTGCCTGATACCAGAATTTTTAAAAACCCGAGAAATTATCTCTTCCCTAAGTAAGCTGTATATTGAGCAGCCTGACTGAAACACACATTCCTGTTACTTTATTACTTGTTAAAAAGTTATGAATCATTAAGTGGACAAAGTGATCACTGGGCCAATTGATTTCTTGACAAATTGTTATTACGTGAAGGAAATGCTAATGGACTCATCTAGAACATTATATAAATTCTCTTTTAAACAATTCTAGAAGCTATAAATTTTCTCTCCGGAATTTTTTTGCTTATAAGCCTAAGTTCATGCAATTTTTTTTGATTCTCAGTAGATATACCAATGAGCTAATTGAAACAGTGAAGTCATTCATCAATAAATACTTTTTAAGTACCAAACAAAATATTTTATTAGACACTTATAGGTGAAGAAAAGAGAGGAAATCCTAAAGAAACATGCGATGAAAATTCTGTTTCTTACTGACTCACAAACAAAATATTCATATACTGGCTGACTTGAGAACAATTAAAAAACATCCTATCAACAAGTTCACAATGGCACTAAACAAGAGTAATGTGCAGACAGCTCTGTCCTCCTTTTGGGTCATGCCCACAAGGCCCAGTGTCCACACATGAAAGCAAATCTTCTCTCCTCTGGCAGGATGTCTTTTTGTCCATCCAGATCAGACATCTTTCCAATTTTCCAAGCATAAGACATTTTTTCCCCATGCAAATCATTCTCAACCCAATAGGTACTTTTACAGTTTCAGTTGTTTTTACTCACATAAGTCTGTTTTGATTCTAAATTCAATTGGAAAAAAATTGACTTCAGTCTATATTTCCTAGCATAGACACTTGAAAATATACCGAGATAAGATTTTTTAAAATATTTGTGCGTGATGATTTGAAGCAATACAGCATGGATGTAAACATGTCAGATGTCTGTAAACATCTACAGATGTCTGTAAACATCTACTTTTGACATCATTCTTGTATGCAGAGAAAGTATGGCCCAACTTAAAAGACCAGGTGACTAACCAACGAGCTAAATGATGATCTACAGAGAATGCAGGAGGCTTAAAAAAACTGTAATTTCAAAAGATGAGTTTTCTGATGAAAATGCAGCCAGAGGTCCCAGGGATGCATATAGAAATCTAGTCAGCGTTAGGTCCCAAGGATTTGGGCCTCTGACATTATACATAATTTTTCAGACATGCATCTTAATTACTTGGAAATACCTTAAGAAAAATAACCAAAACATTGTAACAGGTCCTGAGACATAAGAGAGTCCAAGGATTGAGCAGTGCCGTCCTCCAGGGCAGAGACCACATTTCCTCTACTGTTTCATGTAGCAGTGTGCATAAGGTTGCTGGTCAATAAATAAATTAATAAAACATCCCCACAGTTATAAGCTTCCTTGACTGGAGGGAGTTTTCAAATAATATTACAAATAATATTTTACAAACACCAACAAGCAAAATGATACAATCATGTAGATGGCCTTCTCTCAAATACTTGTTGATGTCAATATAATCAGACATGGCTTACTTTCATGTATCCAGCCTTAAGTGGCTTGAGAGACTATTCAGGATTTAACTAACGTGCTGGATGCATAGGTCGCCACATTTGATCATCAACATAGTAAGAATCAGCAAAACAGAAATGCTTGTTGTGAACGTGCTTATTGTCCTCCAAGTCTATATCTGCTATCTTGGTCCTGCCTCATATACTTCAGGAGAAAAAAAAATTATATATATATATATATATATACACATATATATGTGTATATATATGTATATGTTTGTGTATATATATATATATATATACACACACACATATAGGGCTGAATTTTTTTTTTTTTTTTTTTTTTTTGCGGTACGCGGGCCTCTCACCGTTGTGGCCTCTCCCGTTGCAGAGCACAGGCTCCTGACGCGCAGCTCAGCGGCCATGGCTCACGGGCCCAGCCGCTCCGCGGCATGTGGGATCCTCCCGGACTGGGGCACGAACCCGCGTCCCCTGCATTGGCAGGCGGACTCTCAACCGCTGCGCCACCAGGGAAGCCCTGGCTGAATTTTTAAATCTTCGAACTGCAGGGTTGGAAGAGTCTTTAAAGATGCTCTAGTCCAGCCATCCAAGTCCAAATTTCTCCACATTCTAGTCTAGACACTGAGATTCCTTGCTGGACTGCAACACCCATACATTTTTGTTCTGCCTAAAGCAGGGGTAGGCAAACTTTCTGTAAAGGGCCAGAAAGTAAATATTTTCGGTTTTGTGGGCCACGCAGTCTCTGCTGCAACCACTTACCCCTGCCTTTGTAGTGCAAAAACAGCCACAGACAATATGTAAGCGAGTGAAAGTGGCTGTGTTCCATTAAAACTCTATTTACAGGGCTTCCCTGGTGGCGCAGTGGTTGAGAGTCCACCTGCCGATGCAGGGGACGCGGGTTTGTGCCCTGGTCCAGGAAGATCCCACATGCCGCGGAGCGGCTGGGCCCGTGAGCCATGGCCGCTGATCCTGCGCGTCCGGAGCCTGTGCTCCGCGACGGGAGAGGCCGCAGGGGTGCGAGGCCCGCGTACCGCAAAAAAAAAAACAAACTCTATTTACAAAAACTGGCAGTGGGTCAGATTTGGTCAGGCCCTGGTCTATTTGCTATGAAGCATGGAGATGGATGAAAAAAAAAAGCCTAAATAACATGAATAAAATACTCATGATGAATACCAACAAAAGCTCTCCCTGACTTCTCAGTCCATATGACTCAAGAGTTTTAAAAGAAATTGGCTTCTTCTTACTACGTTTGTTAGGCCCTCTTCAGTAAGGATTACCTCCTCCTACCCCTCCCCTCTGGCCAACCCAAAGTTGAGGTAAACAAGAGAATCTAGCAGACATTCGTGCAATCACCTTCATATATCTTGGATATTCTTAAGGGTCACATTATTTTAAAACAAAATTAGATACACTCTGGTTGATAATGCAAAGATGTTATCACTTGTTATCATGGAGTGCAACCACGTGCAGATAAAAGGGGTGATCCAGGAACACAGGATCAGGAAGTGAGCACAGCCCAGCTCTAAATGAAGGATCGTGTAGTGAAGCTGATTTTGAAAATGAGAGCCAACATAGCCTGGTATGAAGCACACGGGCTTTGGAGTCAGAAGCATCTGGATTTGAATTGTTTCTGCAACTTAGTAATTCTGAAACTTTGGACATGTTTCTTAATTTTCTCACGCGTCTAGTGCCTCATCTATAAAATGGGGATAATAATGTTTATTTTTCAGGATAGTTGTAAGGGTTCCATTCGGTAAGGTCTGTGACATTCCAAGCACAGTGCCTGACTCACAAGAAGCACTGATATTTTATACTGAGAGAATAGTGAATGCTCTGTTGTAAAATTTTGCCAACTGATCACAATTTAGAAAAATCTGCCACCTGTGGGACAAAAGCCTAAATTTTAAGGAACTGTTTTGCTTTCATATTTCCAGGGGAAAATGTCAAATTGCTTCCACCATACTAAGTGACAGTTATGATCAAGAAATTATAGAAAGGCATTGAACTTCACACAGACGTTACCTGTTTCTCCCAGTTTTATTTTGCCTATAGCTCTGGTTATTGTCAAGCTTGGAGCCAGATTTAATCACTTAGGTTTCTCCTCAGGTGTCAACGGCAGGGACTCAGGAAACAGAGATTCCAGAATACAGTCTAGCTCTATTCTAACCAGGTCCTCAAAGGCTTAGCAAGGAGAGACAATCCAACTTGTTTCCCTTTGAAGGCAGCCCTAAGACCACCCAGGAGCTTGCAATGCTCGAGAAAGTGGTGGCATGTTTATATAGGAATGTGAGCTGTATAGAACATGGAACACCTGTGCTCTGTGGTCTTCACAGACCCCATTAGCTGCTGGAAAGAATTCAGGGTAGAGATCCTTAATGGGATGCCCCAGAAAGTGCCTCAATTCTGAGCACTGAAATAATTTCTTTAGCTCTGCTAGCTCCATGTAAAACATATTCACTAATAACCATTTAGTTACCCAAGTGAGTGCCATAAAAGAATCCTTGACATTCAGAGAAGAGATTCAACTTATAGTGAGAACTTAAAGAGTTGGTACACGAAACTGACTTGGGGCTTAATATGAGAAAAGTCTTTCAAAATCCAGAACCGTTCATATAAGGAATGGGTTGTCCTGTGTGGTAGCAAATCTCTGTGCTTAGAAGTGATGATCTATTAGAGGTGTCGTGGAAAGTATTCCTGTAATGAAAGGAAGGAAGATTAGTCTGAACTGTTTTATTCCTACATTTAAATTTAACTAGCATTTTTGAGCACCTAATACTAGCTAGCACTTTTTAAGTTCTGGCACACTGAAAAGATTAAAAATATAAAGATAGATATGAGGGCATTTTTCAATTGAAGCACAAAGATGGGGGGGTGGGGAGGGAATTCCCTAGTGGTCCAGTAGTTAGGACTCAGTGCTTTCACTGCCATGGCCCGGGTACAATCCCTGGTCGGGGAACTAAGATCCCTCAAGCCACGGAGCACAGCCAAAAAAAAAAAAAAAAAAAAAAAAAGATGAGAAGGGAAGATAGCCAAGTTGCCAATAATTACAATAGAGCACAGTACTACAGTAGAGAAATGTACAAAGGTGGGGCACCTAACTTAGCAGGTAATGATGAGGGAAGGCTTTCTGGAGCAGGTGACACTGAGTCTCAAACGGTTAGTTAACATAAGTTAGTCAGATGGAGGAAGGAGGTAAGAAGCCATTCCAGGGGGGAGGAAAAGTATAAACAAAGGCATGGGGTCATAGAAACAATGCTTCAGCTATTCGAGAGGATTTTCCTTAGTGGTGGGGTCACAGGGCTCTGTCATCAACCCTATCCCATTCAATGCTGTAATAAATGTTGTGGATGAAGTTTCCCTAATCAAATTTGTGAATAATGTGAGGCTGAGATAATACATAATACATTTGAATAGCAAAATTAAGACCCCAGAAATGACATAGTAGGGATTCAGTAGATAATTGTGAATCAGTAACTCTTGACGATGTGGTTATATGGCTGCAGAAATGTAATATGTAGGAGACCTAGAGAAATAAAGCACACGTAAAGAGGTAAATAAGGCAAGCTAACATCCCTTGATCTTGATGATGAGTTTGTGGGTATCTGCTGTTTTATTTTCTACATCTTTCAATATTTCATAGTTTCCAAAAAAATTTAGGATTCTGGTAACTATAATTCAACAATGGGACATAGCTGCCGAAAGCTCAAATGCAATTTTTGGCTGGAGTAACAAAAGTCAGCACTGAGGACAGTATGTGTGCCTGTCTCCTCTGTCGTGTGCTGACCTGACTACACATGGACAAACTGAACAATACTGGGAGTTATGCTTAAGGACATATGTTCAGATCTGTTCAGAGGAGAAATACAAAAGAGTGAGAGACTCAAAACCACGTTCTGTGAGAAACATTTGCGGGAAGATGATGTTTCACGTAGAGCAGTCTAGAGAGTTCTAATAACTGTCTCCAAAGGCTGTCATTAAACACATGTTAGACTTGCCTTATGTAGCCTTAGAAGGCAAGGCTACAATGATGTCATGTCATGTATGTGTTTAAAGGATACAACATTTACATGCGCTCTGCAAAAATATTCACATTTTAAAGGGGATAACAACCTAAATAGTGTGGCTGGCTCCTGCATGTATCCACTTAACGAGTGTATGTATGCCCTCAAATGCTCAGGAGACAAAAGGTTTGAATCCCCCATCTCAGGACTAGTTGGCCTCTCAGAGCATGAGCATTTTCCCTGAGTGTGACTCTAGCCTTGAAAAGTACCTGTTGGGTTTTTTTATTTTTTAATCCATATATCTCCTATATGCAAGCCAACTACTTTCCTTGGTTCTCAACTAAAGACACAGTGCTTCATTCCTACACTGGAGAGAATGCTGGCTAAGGACTCAGACTGATGACTATGGGGGTGCTTTCCTGAAGAACGTTCAAGACCAAGTTTGGCTATGTGCAGTTGTTGCCTTGTGTTTACTTTAGAACCAAACCTCCTGCAAAAGATGCAACTTCATAACAGAACCAAAAGATAAAAGTTGCATGCAGATGATTTCAGCTTAGCCTAAAGAAGAAATCTCTAACAACTGACTTCTTTGGGAAGTTAAGAGGACTCTCCCTGGCATCAAAGATATTTAAGGGGAAACTAGATGATAACTTTTCAAATATGTTGCAGATGGGACTCAGGGATTTGACAAGAGTGGTGAATTAGACCAAGTCTAATTGGCTTCATGTAATCTTGAGATTCTGAAATTCTGTGATACAAAGATCAGATTCATCCCAAGTCCATGACTTAACTTGTTGCCTGCTGCTAGCTTATCATCCTTCTTTCTTCAGAGTCCTCTTTTTCTGACCTTTTGAAACCAACTATCTCTGTCAAGAAGCATTTCTCAGTTCATCTCTGCTCTAGTACAGTGGATGTGAATCATAGGCGCCCAGGAATGGTAACCATTGCTGCATTTTTAGTGACGGCTGCATTTGCTCTTAAACTTCTGTTTCTTAAATGGTGGTGACTCATTTTGCATGGAACTTCCACATTTTCCTGGGGCTAAATCTTAGAAACTCAAGATTCTGGCTTACATGATTTCATTATATGTGGGTATTTATATGTGTGATACTTATAGGACCAACAACAGACTCCCAGTGGGAGAGGAAAGTTCAGGGTTGGAGTTATCTATTGGTGCATAAGAAAACACCCCAAACTTAGTGACTTAAAACAACAACAATCTTTGTGATTTGCTCACAGACCTGCAAATTGGGCAGGACTCGGCAAGGACAGCTCCATGAAGTGTGAGCTGCGGTGGCTCAAATTCTGGGGATCACTCCTGGGGGCTGGAGTCATCTGAAGGCTCACTCACACACACGACTGGTAACTGATACCAGCTGACAGGTGGGACCACAGCTGGGTTGTCAGCTAGAGCACGTACGTGTGGCTTCTCTCTGTGGCTGCCTGGCTTCTTCACAGCGTTGTGGCAGGGTTCCAAGAGCAAGTGTCTCAAGAGAATTAGATAGAAACTGGATCCCCTTTTATGGCCTAGCCTTAGAAGTCACACAGTGTCACTTCTGCTCTAGTCACAGGCCCTCTCCTGTTTGAGAGGAGTAGACACAAACTCTGCCTCTCTGTCCAAGAAGTGTCCACCTCGGGTTGTTAGAAGCCCATGTGCGATGGGATATCTTACTGCCACCATCTTGGGAAGTACAGCCTACCAGGAAATGGATGATTTTTTTGGAAACAAGAAGACCTGAAACCTGTTCAGTTTGATTTTTTGCATCCTGTAGTATATTAGGAAAAATTGCACATGCTTCATCTTCACTCGGATGTTACCTTTGAATGCATGGTTTCAAAAATCTAGGCCTCCCTGATGGCTCAGTGGTTAAGAATCCACCTGCCAATGCAGGGGACATGGATTCGATCCCTGGTCTGCGAAGATCCCACATGCCGCGGAGCAACTAAGCCCGTGCACCACAACTACTGAGCCTGCGCTCTAGAGCCCATGCTCTGCAACAAGAGAAGCCACCGCAATGAGAAGCCCGCGCACTGCAATGAAGAGTAGCCCTCAAAAAAAAAAAAAAAAAAAAAAAAAAGAGTAGCCCTCACTCACTGCAACTAGAGAAAACCCACACGCAGCAACGAAGACCCAATGCAGCCATAAATAAATAAATAAATAAATAAATCTATTTTTAGGTTGTTTTTGTTTTTGTTTTTTTTGCGGTACGCGGGGCTGTCACTGCTGTGGCCTCTCCTGTTGCAGAGCACAGGCTCCGGACGCGCAGGCTCAACGGCCATGGCTCATGGGCCCAGCCGCTCCGCGGCATGTGGGATCTTCCCGGACCGGGGCACGAACCCATGTCCCCTGCATCAGCAGGCGGACCCCCAACCACTGCGCCACCAGGGAAGCCCAATAAATCTATTTTTAAAAAACCTTCTGCCTCCATAGTATGTGAGAACTAAAGTATACTCCATCAAAGGAGGCAGAATCCTCTTTAAAGAAAAAAAACACTTTAGGTTTCAAAATAAATAAACAATTAATTAATTTTTGGCTGCATTGAGCCTTTGCTGTACTCTGGCTTTCTCTAGTTGTGGTGAGCGGGAGCTACTCTTCGTTGCAGTGTGCGGGCTTCTCATTGCAGTGGCTTCTCTTGTTGTGGAGCAGAGGCTCTAGGTGCACAGGCTTCAGTAGTTGCAGCACGTGGGCTCAGTAGTTGTGGCGCACGGGCTCAGTTGCTCCACGGCATGTGGGATCTTCCCGGACCAGGGACCGAACCCGTGTCCCCTGCATTGGCAGGTGGATTCTTAACCACTGTGCCACCAGGGAAGTCCCAGGGTTTGTTTTTTTTTTAAGATGACATGGCTACTTTATTAAATAGATGGAAGGAAGGTAATACAGGTGTCTGAATTTGAGGTAAAGCTTTGTGCAGACGTCAGTTTGATGAACAGTTCATTGTGACTACATTAAATGACAACATCGCTGTCAACACTAGTCTTGTAGAAAACCTCTTCTCTCTCATGTGTGGAGATAGTTGGGCATAGGCTGGTGCTTTGTACGCGTCCTCAGCAGAGCAAGGAGGCCACAGTCTATTGTGTCAATTAGCACGGGGGACACAAGAAAAGAAGATTCTGACTAGCTTGTTCCCACTTCTTCTGGTCCACTAAAGCTCCCTTCCAGTCATTGCATTGCTTTCACTGCCGCACCCTAAACTACCCAGGCAACGAAATAAGAAAGCCAGACCAAACCAAGAACTTACCGTCTAATTAAAGCATCGAAACACTGTTTTGAATCGCATCATAGTTTTGAACAATGACTGAGCTCATTGCAGCGTGCACGTATGTGTACATATGAGTGTAAATGGACAATAGTTCCAAAGCTTGGCAAGGATTTGCCAAGGACTAACTATTCTTTTTTACGTTTAGAGGCTGTTAGATGAATGGCTTCCTCTGGTTGACTGGGGTAAGGAAGGGAGAAAGGAGAGGAGGGGAGAACACGGGGATATGGGAGCGGGGGCACTGCCCTAGGTATTTGGACACCGAATTCTCCCTACATGGACATAGCGCTACTGTTCATTTCTGGTGTTCCTCTGAATAAAAGTCATGAATGTGGTGAATATCATGACATGAATGTAATTCTGCAGCCTCACAATTGGCAACAAAACGAACACATAATATGTTCATTCAACTTTCTCTCTGAAAGCTGTACTGAATTCTTAAAAGCTACAGTGGCCAAGAGTAGCTGTTTTTTTTGTAAGCAAGAAGCACGTAACTCTGACTGCTTCTTCAAAAACTGTGGAGAAATAAGCCCAATAAATCAGGAGGATAACATTTGCTGCAACCATTTGACCCCAGACACGGTGTTACTTCCAACCCTTCTTTTTTGAGCTTTCCTCAGCCTCCGCGCCACCCATCACCAAAACCCACCACTTTCACATCCCAGGGAGGGATGCAGGGAAAAAAAAAAAAAAGAGGAATAAGCCCAGTAAAACTATGACTGCTGGAGCAGCATGGCTAAAGTAAGTTATGCTAGTAGGCTATTCTCAAACTGTTTCTTTCTCTCCCCTCTTTTCCTCAAGAGGACATAACACTTCTCAATGTCCCTGTGTCCCTTAGCCTGTCTTTCAGCCACCACTGCCAGGTGGTTTGCTTTTCTGAGTTCCTGTTACAGCAGATCCCAGGTGGCGGGTTCAGTGGTGATGACAGTGGGACAGAGGAGGCCAGCTCACCTCATCAGTACCTGATTTTAGTATGCCCACTGGTTGAATCACCCAAGTTGAAAGATACTGATTTAAAATTCCCTAATAAGGACTTCCCTGGTGGCGCAGTGGTTGAGAGTCCGCCTGCCGATGCAGGGGACACGGGTTCGTGCCCCGGTCTGGGAAGATCCCACATGCCGCGGAGCGGCTGGACCTGTGAGCCATGGCCGCTGAGCCTGCGCGTCCGGAGCCTGTGCTCTGCAACGGGAGAGGCCACAACAGTGAGAGGCCCGCGTACCGCAAAAAATAAAATAAAATTCCCTAATAATATAATGCATATCATTCCAAATTTCTAAGAGGGCCTGTCCTCCCTTTCAGGGTTCAAAGGTCCAAGGGAGGTTTGTATATGATAAGACAGTGTTAAGTTTCCTCTCAGCAATGTTTAGGAAGTTAGATAGACTTTTGTTTTCAGGCTCGGTCTGAGGATCAAGAATATGCATACATTCAGTATGAAAAGGGAAGGAGTTTCCCCTCAGGATAGGGTCACGGCTCAGAATCCCAGTGGCCACCTGGAATCAGACCAAACACACACCTTGGGAACTAGGGACATTAATCTGTCTGGCTTGCGTGTGTGAGATGATTCTTTGGAGGCCAAGGGACAATGAGGTAACCAGGAACGAGGAGGAATCAAGGGGGATTTGTGACCAGAGGGAGAATCGATAGAATGAGTAAGAATTATGGGTTTCTGCCTACCGAGAATAAACAAGGGGTTTCTGGTAGATGGATTTAGACACAGAAGAACCTGAAATATCAGGTGACATATAGTGCTAGATAGGGAAGTCTGTACTAACCTGGGGTCTAATGTAAGGATTTATTTTGTTAGGTGCTAGGTCTGATACTGGGGAGTTGGTGGAATTCTCCAAAAGACATTCCAACGTGAGCCGCATCTGTCTAGGGGGATTTGCTATCAGAACCAGCAAGCATCCCCCCAAATAATTATAACCCAGGGTGGTCTCTGGGCACCCATCCCCAACCTCCAGAGAGTTGGGGGCTTCTGATAGCTGGCAGGCCTCCCAGCTAAGAGTCATGTGTCCCTGCCACCCTGGCAAATTTACAAGTGAGCTGCGGCAAATTTACAAATTTACAAGACGGCTGCAGAGCCAGGAAAACACTGGCCTGGTGGGATGGCTGAAAGCTTTCCTGTTTCTTCACGGGAGAGAGCATGTCCTTTCTCTTTAAGAGAATTCACTTATTTTTCAGTTCTGCTCAGCCACTCAGAACAGCCCCTCTCTTCCCCACCCTGATTAAAACTGGCCAGTTTTAGCAAAAACTCATTTTTCAAAATAAAACTATGGTACACATTCAAAAAATGAGCTTCTTCGACAGTTGTTTCTCATTAAAATTCTTACCTTAAGGATTCAAAACATGATTTCACAGCCCAGCCTCTCCCCCACCGATCTCAAAATCCACTAAAGGCTCGGATGCCTGACATCATTTTACATAAAGACAAATACGCTGTGTTTTCCACAAGCAGTGAAAGTGAGAAGTACGCCTGTGGTGAGAAGGTGGAGGTTAGGCTCTTCCATAAAGAAAAGGCTGTGCGTGCAGAGTAGGAGAGAAGAGCGGCCATTGCTCCAGTCTGTCTCTGGGAACCTGGCTATTAGGCAGATTCAAGCAGTTACGAAAAGCATGAAGAATTCAGAAGTAAGCAAAACTTTTCATATCGAAATCACAGGGACTGCAACACTGCCCCCCGCCCCCCAAAAGCCGTTTAGATGTCCAGGAGCATCATGTTTTGCAGCAAAACAGAAGTTCCATGCGCACCAGCTTTTAAAGGGAGGCACAATATTGACGTCTCAGATGTTAGTTAGATGGACTGCTGAAGGTTGTTCTGTTTCTCAGTGACGATGCCCGGATGTATCCCTCTCACCCGTGTTGGGTTCTTTGGCACTGATGACTGAAAGAGTGATACCAGGATTCCTGGGACAGCACTGCTGAGGGAGGCTTCTGTATGAACACTACAGAGAATGTAAGATTGCCAGGTTTCCTAAGTGCTAAGAGAAAGTAGGGGAAGGGAGAGACTTGGGAAATGGTACAGTGCCAAGACCAACCTTGCTCTTTTCAGTGGTGCTCTCCAGAGGATGTGATCTCAAAGGCATCATTTAGGCTTTGGGGACCAACCAATCCCAAAGGATGCCTTAGGATTAGAGGAGAACAGTTTTCAAAGCCATGTTTGCCAAGGCATCAACAAACTTAAGTCCTATGACTTAAGGTTTCAGAAAATTTCAGCCTACAATCCAAGAGGAGAATATGTTCAACTCTTTTTTAAAAAATTGAAGTATAGTTGATTCACAATGTTTCAGGTGTACAGCAAAGTGATTCAGTTATAACACATATATATACATTCTTTCTCGGATTCTTTTCCCTTATAGGTTATTACAAGATATTGAACATAGCTCCCTGTGCTATGCCGTAGGTCCTTGTTCATTATTTTATGTATAGTAGTGTGTATCTGTTAATCCCCAATTCCTATTTTTCCCTCCCCCTCATTTCCCCTTTGGTAACCATAAGTTAGTTTTCTATGTCTGCGAGTCTATGTCTGTTTTGTAAATAAGTTCATTTGTATCATTTTTTTTGGATTCAATATGTAAGTGATATCATATATTTGTCTCTCTCTGTTCGGCTCTTGATAATGTGGAATTTTCTGGTAGTGCTTTTCACCAGAATCTTCTTAGTTTTTTTTTTTCTTTTTTCTAGTTCATGTGGATGCTTTTTGGTCAGAATCATTCAGTCTCTGCAGCTTCAGGGCTAACAAAAGCTCATGAAAATAGCCCCCACCAAGGTCCTTGCATCTATTGCAAGACCATACTTGTCGGTCGCTTTCTCTCTCCTGTTTCTGATAAAAATTTCACATTGCCACATGGTTCTGGTGGAAGAGGCCTGAGAGGCAATGGTAATAGGCTTCCCTTAGACTGGACTAGCTGTTTTATTTGCACAATGCACCTTGTCTGTCTTCAAAGTCTTGTGGAAATTAACGATTTGATTTTGGTTTTGACTAGTATATTTACTCCTTTTGTCTCCAAACATTTCCACAACTGAGCTGAATTTATGATTCAGTATGAAACTGACCACTTGCTTACCTGGGTCTTAGACATAAGATCAGTTCTCAAAGCCTTGGAATGACTTAAATGCCCATTCAGCTAATAGGATGAGAGTTAAACCTTTAGACCCATGATTTTATATTCACTCCAGACTCCATGGAGTCCCAGAACCTCACACTTTAATTTACCTTTCATCTTAAGTCAATTCTGGCACTTCCAGAAACTACCACAAGTTCTGATATCTCCCAACTGGTAATTCCTATACAGAATGAAATATGTTAGGGCTTCCCTGGTGGCACAGTGGTTAAGAATCCGCCTGCCAATGCAGGGGACATGGGTTTGAGCCCTGGTCCGGGAAGATCCCACATGCCGCAGAGCAACTAAGCCCATGTGCCACAACTACTGAGCCTGCGCTCTAGAGCCCGCGAGCCACAACTACTGAGCCCGTGTGCCACAACTGCTGAAGCCTGTGTGCCTAGAGCCCATGCTCTGCAAGAAGAGAAGCCACCACAATGAGAAGCCTGCACATCGCAACGAAGAGTAGTTGCTCGCTGCAACTAGAGAAAGCCCACACGAAGCAACGAAGACCCGATGCAGCCAAAAATAAATTAAATTTATTAAAAAAAAAAAAGAAATATGTTAGAAAAATAGGTAAAATCTCTTATAGCTAGACGGATATCAGTTGGCTGGACGTATGGCAGCTCAAAAGTACAAGCTAATCCTTCTATAATGTGGTGGTAACCTGAGAAGTAAGCCCTCTCTCCTGGTTCAAATTTTCATTTGGATGGTGGACTCACTTTAAAGTTTTTATTTGTGAAGGCCTTAAGACTTTACTTCCTTACTTGGAGGGGACTTGGCAGGCGATAAATCTAGGTTTATATAGGTTTTCTTCAAGTGATGTTTAAAAATTATATGACTTGACTCGAGTCAAGTTTAAGGTCTCCTGTCTTTAAAGATTTTCCCTCCGGAGATCAATGTCTTCAGCCTCTCCACCACTGAGATGCCGTTGCTTTGTGTTGCCTTATTTGCACACCCGAAGGCAACTGGTGACTTAACAGGTGACAAGACCATCTCAGATGCAGCTTCCGTTTTTGTGGTTGACTTTTTATAGTTCTTATATCCCAGCTGACTTAAATGTATTTTTGCTTCAGTTAATACCACCAATTCCTCTAGCAAATATATATTGGGAACCCAATTTAGTAAGAACAGCAAACATTACTGAGCATTTACTATATTCCAGGCACTGCTGTAAGAGCTTTACAGATATTTTTTTGCGTTCAATCCTTTTGACATCCCTGTGATATAGTTTTATTATTCATTTATAAGTGAATACATGAAAAAACCCAAGAGGTTAAGTAACTTGCCTCTGCAGGTTGTTAATAAGTGTCAGAGAGATGTGAACCCAGGCAGTCTGACTTCAGAGCCTCGACATTTAATCCCTACCCTATAATACTTGCAGCCATACAGACAATCAATAAAGGTATGAAAGAAAATAAAGCATGATCATTCCTGTACTTTTCACTCCCTCCTCCCTGCCCACTACCATCTAGGTCAGATTCCTGAGGGCAGTGCACCCACTCCTAACATCTGTGCTCAAACACTGGTCCTGTATGCTGAGTGCCATCTGTATCCAAATCTGACTGCATTCTTCAAGCAGTTTTATCTCTCCTCCCACCCGCCCCTCCCTGCCTTCCGAAGCCATGCTAGCTCACTTCTGTCTCCTCTTTCTTTGACCTTATTACAACTAATCAGACACTACCAGCAACATTGTTAGCTCCTTGAGGGTAGGGTTTCACGCGTGTTACTTCCTTTATATTCTCTAGGTTAGATAGAGCAGCCAAGCTGCTTCTACAAAGCACCTTCAAATCCACCTCCAGCACCTAGCAGTTTCTTCTGTTTGGCTACCCTACTGTTTTTCTTTTCTTCCTCTTCCTCATTTGTCTCCTCCTCCCCCCTCAACATTATAAAAGTAATATCCATATACTCATTGTATCTCTTCATTGTTTCTGATGAGAGGTCAGCCTTCATTTGTCTCATCATTCCTCTGAATATGATTTGTTTTCTTTATTTCTCTGGCTGTTTTTTGCTTTGTTTTGGGTTTTCAGCAGTTTGACTATGATGTGCTGAAATGTGGTTTTCCTTGTACTTATTGGCGTTTGCAGAGCTTCTTGGATTTGGAGGTCAATTTTTTTGTTTGTTTATATGGCTTTTTAAAACCAAATTTGGGGAATTTGGGGCTATTACTTCCTCAAATATTTTTTCTACTGCATTTTTCTTTATTGGAGTATAGTTGCTTTACAATGTTGTGTTAGTTTCTGCTGTACAGCAAATTGAATCAGCCACACACATACATATATCCCCTCTTCCTTGGATTTCTTTCCCACTTAGGTCACCACAGAGCATTGAGTAGAGGTCCCAGTGCTATACAGTCAGTTCTCATTAGTTATCTATTTTACACATAGTAGTGTATACATGTCAGTCGCAATCTCCCAGTCCATCCCATCACCTCCCCCCTTGGTATCCATATGTTTGTTCTCTACATCTGTGTCTCTATTTCTGCTTTGCAAATAAGTTCATCTATACCATTTTTCTAGATTCCACATATATGTGTTAACATATGATATTTGTTTTTCTCTTTCTGACTCACTTCACTCTGTATGACAGTCTTTAGCCCACATCTCTGCATATGGCACAATTTCGTTCCTTTTCACGGCTGAGTAATATTCCACTGTATATATGTACCACATCGTCTTTATCCATTCTTCTGCTGATGGACACTTAGGTAGTCTCCATGTCCTGGCTATTGTAAATAGTGCTGTAATGAACATTGGGGTGCATGTATCAGTTTGAATTATGGATTTCTCTGGGTACATGCCCACGAGTGGAATTGTTGACCCTGAATAGCCAAAGCAATCTTGAGAAAGAAAAACGGAGCTGGAGGAATCAGCCTCCCTGACTTCAGACTATACTACAAAGCTACAGTAATCAAGACAGTATGGTACTGGCCCAAAAACAGAAATATAGATCAGTGGTATAGGATAGAAAGCCCAGAGATAAACCCATGCACCTATGGCCACCTAATGTACAGTAAAGGAGGCAAAAATATATAATGAAGAAAAGACATCCTCTTCAATAAGTGGTGTTGGGAAAACGGGACAGCTACATATAAAAGAATGAAATTAGAACACTCCCTCACACCATATACAAAAATAAACTCAAAATGGATTAAAGAGCTAAATGTAAGGCTAGACACTATCAAACTCTTAGAGGAAAACATAGGAAGAACACTGTTTGACGTGAATCACAGCAAGATCTTTTTTGACCCACCTCCTAGAGTAATGAAAATAAAAACAAAAGTAAACAAATGGGACCTAATGAAAGTTAAAAGCTTTTGCACAGCAAAGGAACCATAAACACGATGAAAAGACAACCCTCAGAATGGGAGGAAATATTTGCAAATGAAGCAACTGACAAGTGGTTAATCTCCAAAATATACAAACAGCTCATGCAGCTCAATATAAAAACAAACAACCCAATCAAAAAATGGGTGGAAGACCTAATTAGACATTTCTCCAAAGAAGACATAAAGATGGCCAACGAGCGCATGAAAGGATGCTCAACATCACTAATTATTAGAGAAACGCAAATCAAAACTGCAATGAGGTATCACCTCACACCGGTCAGAATGGCCATCATTACAAAATCTACAAACAATAAATGCTGGAGAGGGTGTGGAGCAAAGGGAACCCTCTTACACTGTTGGTGGGAATGTAAATTGATACAGCCACTATGGAGAACAGTATGGAGGTTCCTTTAAAAATCTGCTCCATTCTTTCTCTCCTCTTTCTGAGACTCCAACACATACATTAGGCTGCTTGAAATTTTGCTACCACTCACTTTTTAAAAACTGTTTTTCTCTTTGTTCTATGGATTAAATAATTTCTATTGATCTGTACTTAGGTTTACTGGCCTTTGTTCTACAGACTCCAGTGTCCTGTTAAACCAATTCAACGAGTTTTCCATTATAGATATTATAATTTTCAGTTCTAGAATTTCCATTTATTTCTTTGTTACCAGCTATCTCCTGATAATTCCCATCTATTCTGTCATTATGTCTATCATTTCCTAAGTTCTTAGACATATTAATTATCACTGCTTTATAAAGTCCTTGTCACCTAATTCGTCATCTGAGGAATCTCAGTATCTATTTCTATTGACTGCTTCTTTTCTTTGACTATGAGTCACATTTTCCAACTTCTTTGCACACTTTGCTCAGTAGATTTTTATTATAATCTGGACAACTTAGATGATCAGTCATAGGGAGACTAGAATAGGTTGTCTTCCTTTAAAAGACATCTATATACTTTTTTTAAAAAGCACGTATTTATTATTTATTTATTTTGGCTGCATTGGGTCTTTGTTGCTGCACACGGGCATTCTCTAGTTGCGGTGAGTGGGGGCTACTCTTCATTGCAGTGCACAGGCTTCTCATTGCGGTGGCTTCTCTTGTTGTGAAGCACAGGGTCTAGGTGTGCAGGCTTCAGTAGTTGTGGCACGTGGGCTCAGTAGTTGTGGCTCGCGGGCTCTAGAGAGCAGGCTCAGTAGTTGCGGTGCACAGGCTCAGTTGCTCCGCAGCATGTGGGATCTCCCCGACCAGGGATCGAACCCATGTCCCCTGCATTGGCAGGTGGATTTGTATTCACTGCACCACCAGGGAAATCCCAATATACTTATTTAAAAATGCATTTGAAAGTACAGGGGAAAAGAAATTATCAATTTGTTCATAGGCCAATGTAAACATTTTAAAAATAACTATTCATCTAGCAGACAGTGTCTTCCATCATTCTACCATAAGTCACTCTCAAGAGCTGGTTTCTTTATGTTGCTGGAAACATACTCAAATGGAACTGACTCCACGTTGCTTGTTAAAAAGATAAATGAACAAATGAATTGTAGTTGTAAATTCCAGGGAAAGACTTGAAGAAAGGTTAGAATTTGGAAAAGGTTATGCTAGGCACATGGGGCATAAATGCGTATACTCAACAATAAGTTCCATATCTTCTTGACACTATCAAGAAATAGTGTTCTTATTTCATCCTTTTCCACTACCCTGTTGACAGCATTCAGAAAAGATATAATATGTTCATAGATCTCCCTTTCATGGGTTTCTTGCCACTTTACTTAGTCTTCTAAACTGCCGTCAACTATTGCCTTATTCCAGGATCTGACCCAAATCCTTTGCTTTCAGGGATCGGGGGCACAGCACTTGAAATAAAGATAGAAAGGTGGTTTACTATGACAGCTACCCTTCAGCTTAATTCCTGTGTTCTTCCTGCCCTGCTTCAGCGCTGCTGTCACCCTCCTTGACTTGAGTGGACTGTCTGATGTCTTAAAAAAGTAAATTTCTGCATTTCTAGTTCTGTGAGCAGTGGGTCACCGTGGGAACAGCCTAAAATGGCAGCCCTAGTTTACCGGCAACTTCTTAACTGAGTCCAGTTTTTAAATTCTTCTTCTCCACTAAGCCCATTTTCAGTCCCACCACCCTACCCCATTCCTTGCCCCTGTTTTTCCTTCCTTTTAAGAGCAAACAGAGCCTGCCAGTCAAAAGTCCTGAAGTCCTATACATCTTGGACCCTTCTAAGCCTTCAGGCCTCTATGCCTTCTGGGAGGTGAAATGGGAATAGCTAGAACATGAGATTAGACCAGACATTTGGTTTTAATATTTAAATGCTGGGATCATGTTTTATGGAAGATGCTTAGTTAAGTATCCACTACCCCCCTTTCTTCCTTGCTAACAGAACTCTATTTGCCTTGTGTTGGCAGTGTGTTCAGTCCCAGGCTTTGGCTCATAATTGTGATGGTAATGCTCACCTCCTTTGCAGCTAGTTGTGGTCATTTTCCCAATTCTGACCAGTGAGATGATAGGAAATCTGTTATAGTGGGATGTTGTGGGAAAATGTTTGCTTTTCTCAAAAGAATAGTCATGTGGGCATTGACCCTTCCTTCTTCTACCCTGCATTGAATATGAATGTGCCGGGAGAACGAGCAGCTCTGTGACACTGAGGAAAAGCCAGGGATGAGCAGAGATGCCATAGAATCTGTCCCAGCAGGTATCTCCCTCAAGCTTCTTATAACTTGGAAAAAAATATTTGTTTGAGTCACTGGTCATCAGGTTTTATTTGTTGTTTTATTTTTTATTTATTTATTTTTGCAGTACGCGGGCCTCTCACTGCTGTAGCCTCTCCTGTTGCGGAGCACGGGCTCCGGATGCGCAGGCTCAGCGGCCATGGCTCACGGGCCCAGCCGCTCCGTGGCATGTGGGATCTTCCTGGACTGGGGCACGAACCTGCGGACCCTGAATCGGCAGGCGGACTCTCAACCACTGCGCCACCAGGGAAGCCCTGTTGTTTTATTTTTGTTTCTTTGTTTTTTGTAGCTGAAGCATTCCAAATTGATAGGTTTGGGGGATTTTTTTCTTTCTTATTCTAATAGGAAAAAACACAACTCCATAGCGGAAATGAAAAGAACAGTGGAAGAAAATACAGATCAGTGTAAGAAGTGCCTGTTTCAAAACACCTAAAGCCTGTGGTTGATAGAGGGCGCTATGATCTGAATGTTTGCGTCCCCTTAAAATTCATATACTGAAGCCTAATGCCCAGTGTGACAGTATTGGGAGGTGGGAAATTTGAATGATGATTAGGTCATGAAGGTGGAGTCCTAATGAGTTGGATTGGTGCCCTTATAAAAGAAGCTCTAGGCAGCTCTCATGCCCTTTCCACCACATGAGGACACAGCAAAAAGGTACCATCTATGAAGAAATGAGCTCTCACCAGACACCGAATCTGCCAGTGACTTGATCTTGGACTTCCCAGGTTCCAGAACAGGGAGAAATAAATGTTTGTTGTTTATAAACCAGCCAGTTATAGTGTTTTGTTATAGCAGCCCCAAAGGACTAAGACAGAGAATATTGTTTTAAAGTTACAATACTGTATTTTAGATTTTTCCCCTTCAGGCTATTTTTTTTCTGGAACACTTCATTCATTCATTCGTTCATTCATGCATTCAGCAAACATTTACTGAGCCCCGCTATTTGGCTTTCACTAGGATAGGTACTGGGGGTACAAAAATTAGATGAACAACAAAACCTCTTCTGTCCTCACGGAGCTCAGACTAGTAGGGGAGACACAAAAGTAAAGCAGCGTGATTAGTAGGGGAGGGAAGAACAAACATAACAAGCTGAGAGAACTGTACGTACAGAGGTTCAGAGATAAACTGGCCTATGGAATATTAGTGATGAGTGAGAAGTTCTGTGTAGAACTTGCAGGATTGAGCGACTGGAAATAAAGTTGACATACTGAGCAGGGCTAGGTGCAAAACCCTTGATTGCCAAACTTTATAATTTGGTGAAGCCTACGGGCAATAAACTGTAGGTAATCTAAACCTTTTTTAGATTTTGTCATATTTTAAAGTTGTTGGGTTGACATGGTCAGATTTCCTTTGTAGGAAAATTGATGGGAGTTTAGAAGACTAACTAAAGTGAAAAGAAATCTGTGAAAGGGAGTGCCACCATCTGTGTGCTACCATCACAGAAAGTTCTGTTCAACGATGCTGGTTAAATGTTTTAAAAGACTTGAATGAGGAATCAGGGAAATATAAATTTAAATGACAGTCCATTTCATATCTGTGAGATTAGGGAAAAAATGGAAAAAGCCTGATAATACCAAGTGTTGCTGGGGATGTGGGAAAGGGGGGCGTCTGACACGCTGTTAATAATCAAGTACACGGTTATAAGCACTTTGAAGAACAATTTGACCCCATCTAGTAAAGATGAAGCTATGTAACCCTACAACCCAGCAATTTAATTTTTAGGGACAAAAGTAAGAGAAACATTCTCAAGCAAACAAGGAGCCCAACCAGTACAAGGACATCGCTACAACAGTCTTTCTAACAGGAAAAAAAAATATCCTCTAAATACCCAAATTGGAGGATAAGTAAGTAAATTCTGGACTCTTCATTTAATGGAAAACTATGCAGCGGTTAAAATAAAGAGCTCCATGTCTCAAAATGAATATATCTCAGAAGTTTATTGTTGGACTTCCCTGGTGGCGCAGTGGTTAAGAATCCGCCTGCCAATGCAGGGGACACGGGTTCGAGCCCTGGTCCGGGAAGATCCCACATGTTGCGGAGCAACTAAGCAGGTGCGCCACAACTACTGAGCCTGTGCTCTAGAGACGGTGAGCCACAACTAGTGAGCCCATGTGCCGCAACTGCTGAAGCCTGCGCGCCTAGAGCCCGTCCTCCGAAATAAGAGAAGCCACCCCAATGAGAAGCCCGTGCACCTCAAGGAAGAGTAGCACCTGCTCGCCACAACTAGAGAAAGCCCGCGCGCAGCAACGAAGACCCAACACAGCCAAGAACAAACAAACAAATAAATAAATTTATTTAAAAAAAGAACTTTAGGGCTTCCCTGGTGGCGCAGTGGTTGAAAGTCCGCCTGCCGATGCAGGGGACACGGGTTCGTGACCCGGTCCGGGAAGATCCCACATGCCGCGGAGCAGCTAGGCCCATGAGCCATGGCTGCTGAGTCTGCGCGTGCGGAGCCTGTGCTCCGCAACCGGAGAGACCACAACAGTGAGAGGCCCACGTACTGCAAAAAAGAAAAAAAAAAAAGAACTTTAAAAATAATTTTTAAAAAAGTCTATTGTTGAATGAAAAATTTTGTCTATATTGTAAACAATATGCAGGGGGGTATACTGTGTTTGTTAATTCCCTGGCATAGGGTTATTCTGCACACTGCCTCCATGCTGCCACCAATTTCTCTAAAAAGCTAATCTGGTTATGTGAACCCTTGCACTTTCTTTAAATGGTTAAAAGTTCTCTCACTGAAAAAAATATACGTTGTCATTTTCCACATTTGAACAATCTCTGTCCAGTTAAGTCTTGTGTTCTCAGCTCAGCATTTATGTAGTTTGAAGGTGGGTCAGAAAAGTAATAAAGACAATGCAAAGTTGGAGAATGTTACATAATAAGGAATGTTGGCATTGTTATCCTGGAAAACAATATGAACTTAAGGTGTACAATGATGGTTTGAGGGCTTCTGTGTTTTCACTTAGATGTGCAGGATCTGTCTGGTTTAGCCTTGAAGATTTAAGTCTAAACTGTTTCTTTCAGTGGATCTGAAATGATTCTGGGATTCCCTCCCCCACCCTCCTTTTCTTTCTCTCCTTCTCTTTTCTCTTCTTGGAAAGCTTTATATAACAATGTTAGGAAAGCTTCAGGTGAAAAGCTGATTCAGTTGAATTCAACATGATTAAAGGCACAGCTACTATTTATTTACCAAGCCCTGTACTAGGGTCTGGAGACATCGAACTGAGTATCACAAACCTACCCTCAAAAATCTCAGAGTCTAGTTGAATAAAGATCAATATAAACTAGTCATTGTACCCCTGCAAGATTAATGCCAAAATAGACTACTTCAGCGTCTTTATTCTATGCAAAATAGCCTTTATAGAGTCAAGGAGAAGAATGGCTGTAAAGGAATCTCGGTCACTGCGACCACCCAGGTGGTGCCAGAGCTGGAAGTAGCCCTCCTCCCCCAGCACCCGCCAGCAATGCGGCTCAGGACGAATCAGCTTTTCAGGAGCGCAGAGAGCAACGGAAAAGGCGGCCAAATCTTCCAGGCAGAAGCAATTCCGATCCGAGGATTAGAGCCTATCAGTGAGGGGTGACCGAACTGGAGGGAGGATAGAAGGAAGGAAATAGGGCTTAAGCTCCGAGGGAGACTCTCTCAGGAGACAGGGTCAGGCACCAAGCCGCCGCCTTCGTCGGAAAGCTTCCACCCGCGCGGGGCTCTCGCGGCTGGGCTGCGGCCTGGCTGGGACCCCGCGCCCGCCCGGCTCCAGCCCGCGCCCCGACAGCCCGCGATTTGAGTCGCCCAGAGGAGGAACTCCAGCGGCCAGGCCTCCTTTGAAGTCTCGGCAGCCGAAGGGAAGGGAGATGGATGACACGGGGGACAGGGCCGGGGCGGAGGGGCCCTGCCCGGTTCCCACGATCGATCGGCCAGCTCGAGGGGCCGATGCAGGGTGCGGGCTGGTCCTAGCGTAGGACGTGGAGTGGGTGTGCACACGTGTGCGGAGCTGCGCGGGGAGAGGAGCCGGCCGAGCGCACGTGAGAGAGGAGGCCTGGTGGACTCTGGCTAGGGGCTCGGGGTCAGCTACCAGGAGTGTGGGCGGGACCGAAGGCTGGCGGGGAGGCGGCCGAGGAGCCGCGAACACTACGCCCCTCTTTCAGGGTGGCAGGCGGAATCCCTGCCCCTTCCCGGGCGGCCTGGGGCACGTCGGTGGAAGGAGACTCGGCAGGAATGAGGTTCCGTTTAACCTAGCAGCGCAGGAAGAGCTATTAACTTGTCACTGGCATCTGCTCATTCTTAAAAGAAAAAACCCCGCGAGCCAGGGGACCCCCAGGAGGGAGCGCTGGGGGCGTGGCCGTCGCCCCCTCTGCTCTCAGGGGTTGTTTCCAAAGCTCGCCCGGCCCCGCCCATCAGCTCGACCCCGCCCGCTCAGACTGCGCGGCGTCGGCCAGCGAGCCAATGGGAAGCTCTCAACCTCCAGCCCTGGCTGCAAATCACCGCAGGAAGTGTTAGGCTCGCCTCAGCCCCAGACAAAATCGATTACTTTTCTCCCCTCCTTGGTCCGACTGGGAACCCGAGAAGAACTCGGGTGGATACCTGTCGGTCTGCACTCGGGCCAGGAGAACTAGAGCTGATGGCTCCGGGGGCTCGGGAGGTCTGCTACTTACCTCTTCCTCCAGCCTTGCCGACACGAATAATAACGCGCCCAGTTTGAGGCTCGGAGAGAGGCTCATTAACTAGACACAATAAAGGCTCTCCTGGAGAGGAAGGCGGTCTTCTCAGATCCCGACCCCAGATTATTTCCGATGGGGGTCATCGGATAAATCCACAGGTCACATCTGTTCAAAGGGACCTATTAAAATATTTGTTGACCTAGAGTGAGAGTTACATCTGAGAGGGCGTGTGTGTGTGTAAAATTGGAGGATGCACCCCACCCACCTGCTAAAATGCACACAATGAGAGGATATGAAGGGGTCTTAAATAACTACCAGTTCAAATTCCCCTTCTCCCCCAGTCTTTATGTTTGAATAGTCTCCGCGTGCAAGGTAGAACTTTGGGTTGCAAGGTAGTTGGGAATTCCTAAGATTTAGTGGTTAAGAAAAGCTTTGAAATGGGGGAAATATTACACTGAAAAAATTTGAGCAGCGAAACCAAAAGATGGGAGGGAGGGAGATAACAAAATAGATAATAGAAGACGCTTTAAAAAATATCATCTGTATTCTTCAAGCTCAATAGGCATTCCTAGAGACCTCGGCTTTCTGTGGCTGATTCAGAGCTCAAATCTTTGTCCTTAGGGAGCTGCAGATAAGGGTGTTTTTCTTAGCACTTACATTATATATTTATGTGCTCTTTTGGCTTATTATCTGTTTTCCTTGGTACAACATAAACTCCCCAAAGGCAGGCGGCAATTTTGTTTGTTCGGTCATTGCTGAATCCTCAGTGCCTCTGTGTGTGGACATAGTAGGCACTCAGTAAATGTTTTTCGAATGACAGTTCTCCTAACTTGTCTCTCTGACATCTGTCACCCTCCTTCATTCATCCTTTGAGCTGCCATCAGGGTGATTTGCAAATCCAAATCTTCTCTCCTTGCAGAGGCACATCATGAGGTCCAATCTCCTTAGCATGTATTGCATAACTGTTGCCCAAAGGCCACCCAGCCACCAAGTGGCAGAGCTGAAATTCAAATCTGGCTCTGACTGACTTCAAGCATCCAAACTCTTCAAAAGTGTATTTTTCTTCTTCTTTTTTCCAGAAACATGGGGACTCTTTGGGCTTCCAACACAATGGGCTGTTTCACACTTCTGTGCTTTGACATATGCTGTTCCATCTGCCAGCAATGTTCTTCCACTTCTTCTTTATTCACCTTGTAGCTCCTACTCATCTTTCAAGACCCAACCCAAATGTCACTACCTTTGAACCTTCACTGATCCATCGACCTGAATGAATCGCTCTGTTAGCTGTCCAACCAAAATACTTTACACTGTTTCTGTTTTTGCATTATCGCTCAATGTTGTAATTATTTATTTACTTTTTTTTTATTTACTTTTTTCATCCACACAGTGAGTATTCAATCAATGACTATTGAATATTTTAGATACTTAAGAGTCCAGTTTTGATTAACTATACTTGAGATGGATGGATAGGACGTTAAAAATTAGTTTCTTTACCAGCCTAATCTTCAGCTTAGCTGCTCCTAAGTCTCTCTAGACTCATAACTTAATTGCCTAGTTAGAGAATTTAGAAAGTGTAGCATTTAGGAGTTACCTTCAGCTGCTAATGACCGAGGCCAGAAATAACATTTGCCAAAACATGACAGAAATTTTTTTTCTCTTGCAGAGACAGTCCAGGGCTAGTATGGTGGCTTCACAGCCATCAGTGACTCTTTTTACATTTTTGTTCAGTGGTGTGAACACACTGATTTGCTTCTGCAACTTTAGTAGAAGGATGATGACAAACTTAGCATTTGTTCAGTTGTTTTCAAAACCCTATGAATCTGTACTCTTTGATCCAAAAGTAATACCAACACTCTGGGCTCTTGCCAGAGAGAAGAATCTTAATTTTAAGTTATTTGGCTCAGCTGAGAGAAGTGATATATGGGGAAGGCTGCCCAGTGGATATGTTATTTAGTGTTTAAAGTGAACCCTCAAATACTGAATTATATTAGCTTAGTCTGCAAAGACTCCCCTTCACTCAAGTCTTGATTTTTATGGAAGGTTATTACAAGAAGATTTTTACAAGCCACCACCATTCATAGTAGGTTGCTTCCATTCCCCAGATTGTTTCATGGTCCATGACGGACACTGGAGCTGTAGCCATCACATCTTTTTTTTAAAGACAGGAAGAAGGAGAAAGGGACATTAGAATCACAGAACAGCTATATAAAGTTCTGTAGATCCTTGGTGCCTCTTGGACTAGATTCTACAAGCTTCTCCTACCACAACACAGCTGGTTAACACTGACTATAATTGGATTAAAGCATTTTGCTACCTGTAGTGGTTATTTTAAAGATTGCTGCAAATCCTTTGCTACTCTTCCCATTGGGTGGTAAAGTGCATGTCCACTTCATGCAAATCTGGGTAACCTTGTTTTGACTAATTAAGTATGGCAGAAGTGATGCTCTGTGACTTTCAAAATTAGATCATAAGAGGCCGTGGAGCATCCCTCTGGCTCTCCCGAGAGGTTTGCTCTAGGTTAAGCCAGTTGCTATAGAAGAAGTCTGAATATCCTGAGACTGCTATGCTGGAGAGGCCACGTGTAGTCACCATTGGTAGCCCCAGCTGAGCTCTCAACTGAGAAGCAACACCATTGGCCTACCTGTGTTGGATGTCCCAACTGACATGTCAGTGTGACCACAGGAGAAACTCCAGGGCAGAACCGCCCAGCTGAGCCATGCCCAAATTCCTGACCGACAGAATTGTGAGCAAACTAAAATGGCAGTGCTAAGCTGTTGGGTTTGGGGGTTATTTGTTCACAATAACAGATAGCTGAAACACGACCGGACTGTTCCGATTGAGGTGTGCCAGTCTTTACCAAAGTATTTCAAACAACCCCTCTGGTAGGATCCTGTTCACACTCCTAATGATGTATCAGCAGCTCTTTGTATCTCACCGATTATAAATCCAACCATATTTTTGCATAGTTCCTCCAAAACTTTTTCCAGTTTTCTGTATTTCTGAGGCTCTCAGCCTGACAGTTTACCTAAGGAACAAGTAGGTTACGGATGCAACTGCCCTTCCTTAATGTTCAATGATATATTACCTATCTCCTTCGGGAGAAAGTTGCCTAGAACCATGTAAGATGGTTTACAGGTTTCACTGACTCTTCATTTTGTGGATAAGAACTGGTTATGAGTCACATGGCATGATTTCAACATAGATTATTAGTTAGTCATGATCTTTTTAAAAAGTTCTCCTTAAAGTCACTATGCTACATAAGTCAGTCACAAAAGTACACATACTGTGTGATTCCATTTATATGAGGAGGTACAATAGTCAAATTCATAGAGACAGAAAGTAAAGTGGTGGTTACCAGGGACTGGGGAAGAGAGAAATGGGAAGTTAGTGTTTAATGAAACAATTTCATGTGGAGAAGATGGAAAACTTCTGGCAAATGATGGTGGTGATGGTTGCACAACACTAAACTGTACACTGAAAAATGGTTAAATGATAAATTTTATATTATATACATTTTGCCACAATAAAAAAAATTCAAAATAATTCTCCATTCCAACACCCCCTATAAAAATCAAGACAAGCAGTAACAGTCTCCTGACAGATCAGATAACAATCCTTTGAGGGGTATAAAACAGGATGATCTCCCTTGTCCTTTAAAAGACTCCCTGCCATGGTAAATAGGAAGAGAAACCTTTTCCTCTGGTCTGATGGCATTGTTTTATTATCAAGAACCAAAAGTGGCCGCAAAAAAAAAAGGTGGTTGCAGTATCTAACACCTGTCAAAAATAACAGCCTAACCAACTATAATAAAATTAAAGTCCTCGTTTGTGGGAGCTATTCTCAACTCATTCAATTTCATTTTGCAATGAACTTATTCTGGAGTCTCGTCAGAAAGCCTCGTCATTCAGTCAGAGGTACTCTGGGAGTCCTACTGATGTTTTCCTCCAGCCACTGTGGGTGATTAGGAAACACCAGCTTTGAAATTTTTTCCATGCCAAAACAGTATGGAGCTCCAGGGACGCAATTAAACATTTGTTCAAGTGCTGGAGCATGTTCAAAGCAACTTCCTAAGGAAAATTTTGGCTCACCCTTGAGGTGCCACTGCAGCCTACCTCTGAGGAAACCTGGGGTGGTCTTCATCAGTGTGAACACACTGATTTGCTTCTGCAACTTTAGTAGAAGGATGATGACAAACTTAGCATTTGTTCAGTTGTTTTCCAAACCCTATGGATCTGTACTCTATGATCCCAAAGTAATACCAACACCCTGGGCTCTTGCCAGAGAGAAGAATCTTAATTTTAAGTTATTTGGCTCAGCTGAGAGAAGTGATATATGGGGAAGGCTGCCCAGTGGGTATGTTATTTAGTGTTTAAAGTGAACCCCCAGGGCTTCGCTGGTGACGCAGTGGTTAAGAATCCGCCTGCCAATGCAGGGGACACGGGTTCGAGTCCTGGTCCAGGAAGATCCCACATGCTGCGGAGCAACTAAGCCCATGCACCACAACTACTGAGCCTGTGCTCTAGAGGCCCTGTGCCACAACTACTGAAGCCCGCATGCCTAGAGCCCATGCTTCGCCACAACAGAAGCCACCGCAATGAGAAGCCCGCGCACTGCAACGAAGAGTAGCCCCCGCTCTCTGCAGCTAGAGAAAAGCCCACGCAGCAACGAAGACCCAACGCAGCCAAAAATAAATAAATTAATTAAAAAAATAAAGTGAACCCCCAAATTCTGAGTTATATTAGCTTAGTCTGCAAAGACTCCCCTTCACTCAAGTCTTGATTTTTATGGAAGGCTATTACAAGAAAGAGGGCTGTGATAGCCTCTTTTCTTTTCTATAAAAGTACTGTTAGGACACTTCCTGTTACGTCCCTTGGTGCCCTTTATGATACTCCACATAGGAAATTTCTTTTAAAATTTAATTTCATTTGAAAATAGTCATTCTTTGCACTTTTCAACAGCAAGATCGGTATCAGGGTTTTTCTCTCTTTACCTTGGCTGCTGAGAAGCTCAGAACCAAATCTGAAGCTTGATTTTAATAATCATGTTCACTCTTAGGGTTGCCTTATTTCAAGTTTCCATTTTTTTCCCTGGTTTTCTATTTTGATTTTACCAATTTATTTGAAATGGGGGTGTTTTCAGTTGTAGACCACCCAGATTCTTTTTGGAAAGAAATAATAAGTAAAACGTACTTAGCTCATAACTCTTAACTCCCTTTGATTGTGTCACCTCAGCTCAGCCTCAATTTACAGGGATTAACCCTCAAAACGAGTGCTTAAGAAACTTAAGGGAAGAAGGTGACGACTTAAGGCTGGTAGGAGGAAACATACCGAAGGTTCTAGAAGAGGCGATCTGTATGCTAAATCCACATCAGAGACTTTCTTAGAGGGAAATGACCTTCAGTGAATTCCTTCACTTACTTGGAGCCCAAGACAGAACTGAAGTTTGGCCAGACTCAGTTTAATAAAGGACTATCCCTCAGCTGGGAGTAATCCTGCCTCCACTGAATTCCCTAGTACTTTATTTGGAGCCTATCTTGAGGCATTTACACTTTCTACCCCTTGTTACTGTCTAAACTTTCTTCCTGTCACTAGACTGGATGATCCATGTGGGTAGGAGCCCTGCATTTATTCATATTTTATCACTTTCCCAATTCTTTCTGAACCCTCCTACCAGAAGAGGTTTGTCCAAATATTCCTTGAATGAAAAATCACTCACTCACTCATGAAGTGATGTTCTTTCAAAAGTTGCTCTGTGTGTGTTATTCACTCTTGGGAATCTGCTGCACAGGTTTGTCCCTTTATCTGTAGTGTCAAACACTGGCTCTTTGCCCAGACAGGATACCAAGATCTAAGAAGCATGTGACATTCCTGGCATTGCTTTGCTCTCCAATGATGGTCGGCCATAAGGTTTCTGATAAGTAAATGGATGTCTCAGTCGGTCCTTTCTATTCCTTCCCCAAATTATCCTGATCATTAATTACACTTTCCAAAATTACTAGGCTTATTTGTCTCGAATGATGGCAATTAGACTTTGGAATACATTCCTAGAAGAAGATGCAATTGAAAAACGAATTTGTATGAGTATGCCATTTGTGATTTTCTTACCAGGGATGAGTTTTTAAAAAATACTAAATAGAAATCTGCTCTAAAGAGATGTTAGCCAACTTCTAATCCGAAGTGCAAAAAAAAAAAAAAAAAATCTAGTGGCTGAATTCTTGCCAGGGAAGGAGGGCAGCGGGATGAATTAATAAAGGAAAGTCTGACAAGCCAACCTGTAAGAAAGCACATAGGCATAATGTTATGTTTGTGGGCGGAGGCTGCCGTTCATTACTATTCCTTAGGTATCCTGAATGACCCACGGCTCGGCTTTTGTACTTAGAATAGCTTTTGGGGGACGTCCTCCCCCTCCCGCAGAATCGCAGTTAGCAGCAGCTCGCCGCTGCCCGCTCCCCGCCCCACCGGGTCGCGGGCCAGGCTGCGGCGCCGGTAAAGCCGAGCCCGCGCTCCCCGGGACCGCCCGGCCGCTCGACCGCCCCGACCCCCAGCCGCGCGCGCTCGCGGTCTCCGGCGATCGGGACGCGCCGCCGGAGCCCCTCCGCCAGCTGCCGGCTTCCGGGGGTCTTCCGCCCCGCGGAAGTCGCGCCCGGGAGCAACCAACGTTTCCATCCCGAGGGCAGTGTTGGGAACCCGCGGACACCATTTCCGGCCTCAGAGGGACCGGCGTCGAGCACGGGGGCGGTTGCTCCCCGAAGATGCGCCCCGGGCGCCCACCTAGGGTGTCCTCGCGGTGACGTCGGCTCCCAGGTCTGCGGCGCGCAAGTGCCCACGACCCGGGCGGAGCGAGGGGTGTTCAATTTCTCCCTCCTCGCGGGCGTCCAGGTCCCGGGGTTCCTCTCAGCCACGCGCCGATGCAGGGCGCTTTGACTTTCACCAATTAGGGGCACGTTTAGAGCCGGCATGAGCGTTTAAAATAATAACAATGATAATAACTATTATATTAATTAATTAGTATAATTAATATATTAATATTAATAATAATTATTTTAAGCGTTTCGAAGAGGGAGGGGCCGGAGTGAAAGTGGAGGGTAGGAGGGGAGAAGTGTTAAAATCTCTACCAGACCACGAGAACTCTTAACTGGTTACGAGTTTGTGACAGTTTATTGGCTTTCCCCAAATATCCTCAGATTAGCCTGACAGCTCCTTCCCTAAAAATACCGAGTAAAAGCCCCCGACTCGGGAGCAGTTAAACGGTGTCACTGAATCCAATCTCAGAGCGATTACAGAGTTAATTCACATAATAAGCAAATCATAGAGTTGACAGATTATTATATGAACACGGACAAATTGTTACATAAAATATTTTAATACTGATTGTTTTATTAGTAATGTTAAGCCTCTTCATGGCTGTTTCTGTTTCTCAGGACTGACATGTTAAACAATGCTCCCTGCTAAATAAATAAATCAAAACGGTGTGAACTGTCTCCGTCATTTAACTGTACACTTTCATTAACATTATTAACAAGATTATTGATAATTCTACTGGATATTTAACCCGTATAAGGTTTTTCAGTAGCAAATGTTACCCACAGAGGAAAAAAAAATGCCAGCTTAAAGTGGACTTGAATAACATCCAGGTGTGAAACAGATCTTTTTGATGTTTAAAGATAACATTAAGGGTTCTTGTATCCTTAGACTATTATGATTTTCCAGTGCACATGCTCCAGCTCTTAAAATCAATTTCAATTATTAATGACAACAACAACAAAAAAGCACAAGGGGTGTAATCATAAGTCAAAACTTAGAAAAATGTTTTGCCTAGCAAAGAAAGGGGAAATGTAATTTATATTTCATTTTATCAAAGAAAGCTCTGTGCAGTTTACTTAGTGCTGTATAATTATGATTTCTAGTTTTAATAGAGACACGTGCATATAAAATCAAAATGATTAATAGGTATTTTGCTGATAAAAAGAAACACAGCAACTCAATCTTTTACATTTCAAGTAAAGCTTCATTGACAAGGAACATTTTAGCTAATGAAAAGTCTTTAAGAACTTAAGTGGGGTGTTATATATCACAGAAGTAAGTGAAAAGTCAAATTTTAAATTCAGCTGGGGTTATCACTTTCTCTCAGAAACTGGAATCTTACCTATAAAATGAAGTGAACTTGGGGAAGGGGTGAAGAAATTGGAAAGAAGAAGAAGGAAACTAAAGAAATTTTAGCTTATGAACATCATAAATACATCAGTAAATCATATACATCTTTTTCTTGTAAAGAATAAACAAAAGGACAACAGTAAAACTTGTTAAAATTTCGTGCAACACAAAGGAAGTGTTCAAGCAACACCATCTATACTGTCCTATCATTCTCTTTCTGGGCACTAATTTAACCAAAAATATGTTTCCTAGTAAAAGGAGCAAGAAATCCAGAGAGACATCACTGAAAAGTGTTGTTTCTTAGGGGGCAGCTTTGCACATTGCAGTATTAGTAGCCTTGAAGGTACTAACTATGGCATGAGGTGGTCATTAGACCAAAAGTCAAATTTGCCTGTATGTTTTAGACAATGGGAACTGGAAGTATTTCAGAGAAGAGCACCACCAGGACTAGAAATTTAAGTTACATCAATTGGAAATATTAAAGGAGTTAAGTTTAAATCCCTGGTAAGGGAAGATTTAGGATGACCAATAATCATATTCAGTTATCTAAGTGTTATCCTAAGGGCACTGGAGTTGGGACATACTAAAAATTTTAGTGAGAAGAAATGAGACTTCAGTGGCAATGGGAGAAATGGGTATTAGTATCTGAAGACTTTCCTAATCTTAAAGTTACTGAACAGTAACAAGTCACTAAGCAATGCATTCCTACGGAGCTATAGCTCAACTACCTGTTTAATGTACCTTAACGTTTAGAATCTTCTAGACTAGCTGGTTAAGAAAGCTGAACTTGGGAGGTCCTTCTGGTCGTTCATTGTGAAGTTCTACATAAAAATAAAACTTGTGCCAAAATATTTCATTAAAATATTATTTTTTTATTGGAGTATATTTGCTTTACAATGTTAGTTTCTACTGTACAGCAAAGTGAATCAGCTATACGTATACATATATTCCCTCTTTTTTGGATTTCCTTCCCAGTTAGGTCACGACAGAACACTGACTAGAGGTCCCTGTGCTATACAGTAGGTTCTCATTAGTAATCTATTTTATACATAGTATTAATAGTGTATATATGTCAATTCCCATCTCCCAATCCATCCCACCCCCCTCTTCCCCCTTGGTATCCATATGTTTGTTCTCTACGCCTGTGTCTCTATTTCTGCTTTGCAAATAAGATCATCTATACCATCTTTCTAGATTCCACATATATGCGTTATTTTATGATATATTTTTTTCTCTTTCTGACTTACTTCACTCTGTATGACAGTCTCTAGGTCCATCCACGTCTCTACAAATGACCCAATTTCGTTCCTAAGTAATATTCCATTGTATATATGTACCACACCTTCTTTTTCCATTCCTCTGTTGATGGACATTTAGGTTGCTTCCATGTCCTGGCTATTGTAAATAGTGTTGCAATGAACATTGGGGTGCATGTGTCTTTTTTTTTTTTTTTTTTGAGGTACGCGGGCCTCTCACTGTTGTGGCCTCTCCAGTTGCGGAGCACAGGCTCCGGACGCGCAGGCTCAGCGGCCATGGCTCACGGGGCCAGCCGCCCCGCGGCATGTGGGATCTTCCCGGACCGGGGCACGAACCCTTGTCCCCTGCATCGGCAGGCGGACTCTCAACCATTGCGCCACCAGGGAAGCCCACATGTGCCTTTCTGAATTATGGTTTTCTCTGGGTATATGCCCAGTAGTGGGATTGCTGGGTCATATGGAATTCTATTTTTAGTTTTTTAAGGAACCTCCATACTGTTCTCCATAGTGGTTGTATAAATTTACATTCCCACCAACAGTGCAAGAGGATTCCCTTTTCTCCACACCCTCTCCAGCATTTATTGTTTATAGATTTTGAAATGATGGCCATTCTTACTGGTGTGAGGTGATACCTCATTGTAGTTTTGGTTTGCATTTCTCTAATAATTAGTGATGTTGTGCATCTTTTCATGTGTTTGTTGGTCATCTGTATGTCTTCTTTGGAGAAATGTCTATTTAGGTCTTCCTCCCATTTTTTGATTGGGTTGTTTGTTTTTTGACATTGAGCTGTATGAGCTGCTTGTATATTTTGGAGATTAATCCTTTGTCAGTTGCTTCATTTGCAAATATTTTCTCCCATTCTGAAGGCTGTCTTTTCACCTTGTTTATGGGTTCCTTTGTTGTGCAAAAGCTTTTAAGTTTCATTAGGTCCCATTTGTTTATTTTTGTTTTTATTTTCATTACTCTAGGAGGTGGGTCAAAAAGATCTTGCTGTGATTTATGTCAAAGAGTGTTCTGCCTATGTTTTCCTCTAAGAGTTTGATAGTGTCTGGCCTTACATTTAGGTCTTTAATCCATTTCGTGTTTATTTTTGTGTATGGTATTAGGGAGTGTTCTAATTTCATTCTTTTACATGTAGCTGTCCAGTTTTCCCAGCACCACTTATTGAAGAGGCTGTCTTTTCTTCATTGTATATTCTTGCCTCCTTTGTCATAGATTAGTTGACCATAGCTTCATATTATTTTTGATGATAGGTTCCTCCTTTGTCATTTTTCCCCCTGTATTCCTACAATTTATTTGAATTTTTATAAGAATAATTATCTACTAGCTTGGACTGACTGCATAAACTCACTGAGTCTCATTTTCTTCCACTATGGTAATAATTCCTATCTCACAAGTTGTCTTGATGATCAAATATGATAATGAAGTAAATTCATGTTTAAAAAGGGTAATTAATATTAAAAGAAACTCCCTACATATTTATATTATGGGTGATGACTTTCTATATTTTTTTCTTGCTGTATTTGGTTGCCTTTTTCCCAAGTGGTTAAAAGATCAAGAGCACAGTTGTCTTTCCTTGTTAGTTGTTTTAGCTGTAATTACAATTTTTTTTTTTTCTTTTGAGAAGTTAAATGAATACCCTAGTGGAGACCTACCTTTATTTAGCATGCCTTAAGGAACAAATTCACCATTAACGGTGAATATCAGAATTCCCTATCGTGGGTCCCAGTGACCTACCCCTGATACAGTGAGTCATGAAGTCCAAGGGTGGGATACAGAAATCCTAGTTTGAAAATGCTCCAAGAAACAAGATGCATGCCCCCAAATCTGAGAACCCCTGTCCCAAGAGTTAAATTCATTGCCTTCTGTCTATAGCCAGATATGCCAGTCATGTTTGTATATTGAGACCACAGAATGATTCTAGCTTATGGCTGTCATCTTCACTCCCTAGCCTTCAGGGAGACTGCAGAGAGCTGATGTCCTCTGTCACTTGTGAGCTAATCTGGCTCACACTCCTTCAAATTCAAAAGGGCTCATAAATGATTGGGTCTCCTAGAGACCTCAGAGCCTAAACTTTAGGATGGGCTTAGAATTTGCATCCATCTCTTTTGACAGTGATCGATGTGTTCTTAATTCTCATGGAATAACAGGTGTCAATTGTGTCTGCCCTGAGCAAACATGGATATAGGGTCAGCCTACCAAACTTAGACCAGACTTTCCGGAATCAGCCTGGAAGCATCAGAAAAATCTCAGCAAACCCTCCGTAACCAAGGGGCATATCCAATCTCCTTCCTTCCCCCACCCCCAGATCCTGACTCAGAGCTGAAAAACAGGACTTAGGATGCTTTGGGGGGATCGAGAGTGGCCCTGGAATCCAGTCTGGTAGTCCTAAAAAGAGGAATATCTTCCCTGGGGACTCCCCTTTCATCATTCTGTTGGTTGCCAGACAACCGAGAAATGTCATGAGGGTAAGTGTGTCCTGGGGCTCCTGAGCTTCTAAGTCCATGGCCGGCCGTTGTGCACAGCTCCTCCCAGGCAGAGCTCCTCCTGTCGCTGCTGGTGAAATGCAACTTCTCTCTCCATTTGCTGATCACTTCCTCATTTCCCAGTTTTCCCTGAAAAGCTCAAATGTTTTACAGGCCTAATACAATTAACCTTCCCAGATTCTTTCTCTTTCTCTAGGACTTTGTAGTTATGGAATTGCATTAATCTTTTGTTTCCATTCTTTCCTATCTGTTGACGTTTTCTTCTCTTTACTTTCCTCTTTTCTATATTATTCTTTCTATCTGGATGCTATGACAGGAAGCCTGACTAGAGGAAGGCCAAAATTAACATATGAGGACCAGATTGAATGACTAAGAGACAAGGAGATGGTTGAAAACCTTGATGGAGTTTAAAAGATCCTTTAGGAATAGGTATTCAGGTTAAAAAAGCAGAGGAAGAACATTGGAATCTCAGTGTTACTTTTGAAAATGTAAGGATTTGTGGTGTGTGTATGTGTGTCACCACAGAATTTATCTTTCCTGAATTCTGAGAGCAGCCAGGAGACTGTAAATAAGCAACATCAATCCCAGCACTTATTTTTGATCATTCAGTGTCAGCAGCAGAGGCGAGAAAATACAAAGTCTGTTGTGTTTTGTAATTTTATTTAAGGACCAAATAACAAGAGGGAGAACGTTCAGTGGTCTCTCATTTAATCTTTATGAAATTTGTTGCTGAAGCTCTTTTCTTAGAACTATTTTAACCTTTTCATATGTATATATTTTCAGTTCCCTGCTGCGCTGCTTCTCTATGTCTTATAAGGTAATCCATGAATTTCTCCTCCATTTCTACAGATGAGAAAACTGAACCACCTTTATTTGTAATCCATTTCTGAATTCTCACTAAAGCATGAACCCCTGGACATTATCACAACACTAAACTCCTTGCAAATTACTTCTACCCTTTGACTGAAAAAAGAATGAAAGGAGTCTTAGAAAAATAAGGTTAGCATTTCTAGAAGAACGGCATGAACATTTCATGTAATACAATGTGAAGGCAGGAAAGACCACACCACTGTGGACATCACCGCCATACACAAAACACTTGCCGTTTTTATCAAGCTATTCCACAAATTTGGCTTAGTTGGGGGCAAATTCTTGCCCTTTTCAAGGTGAAAGGGAACGATCAAGTTAAAACCATAAAAAATTCCATAGTTTCAGCTTTTGTTTTTAGGATTATTGGAGCTTGAAATAATGAGTTCCAAAATCAAGGGTGCAAATTCTAAGAAAACCAAAACCAAACTAAAAATAATGGAAACAAAGAAGAGGTTCATCGAACACTACAGCAAGCCACTTCTCCAGTTTTGCAGTTTCACTCCCCTGGAACTTTAAGATTTTACATAGTTATATATCTAGTAAAGGTAAAATCATTCATCTAAGAAAGAATTGTATAATATTAAGAAATGTACAAGAAAACAGTTGACTATCTTACTGAACCAAATGTGAATGTTCAAAGTTTGATCAGATCTCTTACTAAAATTCATTACATTTTTAGAACTATACATCTATGAAAGCTTTTCCAGGAGAGAAGTTTATATTGTAAAACATTTCATAAAAACAAAGAAACAAACACAACTCTGACCTTTGAAATTACCATGGAAAAGAAATCCAAAATATTGACATAAACTGAGAAACATACTTGGGAATTTAAAAGTTGTTCCTTCTTTGCTTATCGGCTCGCTCCACTTAAATTAACAATGAATGAAATACACTCTGCCTTTTTCCTCAATTAACTTTCCATTCATTTACAAATACAGTGGGCCTGGGCCCTGGAATTAGATCTTGCATTCTTCTTCTTTTTTTTTTTTTTTTCTCTTAAAGCAAAATCATGTAAATTTTATTTGCCAAATAATATGAGTAAAAGTTTTCTAAACAGATATTAGATCTTTCATTCTTAAGTCTGTGAAAGTTGTTAAACTAATCAAAGAAACAAAACAAGATGTGAAATAGCTCCAAGGAATTAAGGCTGTTCCCTTAAGGTAGAGATGATGTCTCATCACCTACAGTCCTACAAATCCTTGGCATTCTCCAAAAAGTGAAGATTCCCAAATTTAATTTCCCTCTTAACTGACAGTTAACAAATCCCATAAAAAAAGTTAACTGGTAACCACAGGAGGGAGAGAAGGGATGGAGGGAGGGGGGTGTGCATCGGAGCATCAGATTTGGAAGGAGTTAGAGAGCTTTGTGTCCCCATCTATTTCTTCTGTTTGTAAGGAAGGAACGGTTGTTAATGAAGATCAGACAACGTTAGAAACCAAAATCTCTGTTTGTAGGGTCAAACAACTCGTGGGCCTTTTAAATATTTAAAAAACAAAACAAGTTGCACAATCAATGTTATGCTTTAAATAACCTACTTAAATAATCTGAGATGTTTCAGATTTCATTCCACGAAGTAAAATGAAATCCAGAGACATAAGTTTTCATCAAACAATTTGATATGTTTGTAACATATATATACACTCACAAACAATAAGCACATACACAGACGTCTGACTTTCAAGGTTTTAAGATTACATGCACCTGAGTCATTAAATTAGAGGAAGTGCTACAGGTCTGTTTTAATAGAACATGAAATAAAATCTTTATATACTTCAAGGGGTTAGGATTACTAGCATAGAAATGGGTAAATAAAAGCTTAAATCTCCTCTGATCACACTATGTCATCATTCTAAAGGCTCTACGCGTTTTCCCTGGAGAGTTAGTAGAGTAGACCATAAGCCCTTCCTGGAACCATGGGTGTCCCAGTATAATAAAGACAGAGCGGCCTGAGGGGAAACCATGCTTGGCTATTGTAACCACGCTATTTATCACAATAATGAAACTCTGTCGAAAGCAGTGGTCAGGATGATGCATTGCATGGCCGAATCATAAAGCATGGTTACCACCAGTACTGAAAAATCTCAAGACTTTGGCCACCTCACAGATGGGCTTGATGTTTGTCCTCTGTGATAGAACCTCTGCACTCCATCAACTGTGTTTATGATATTGCAATTCTCCCTTGTTGTAGATGTCAGGTCAATATACTTGCAATTTTAGGCAATAATTTTTTTTTTTTTTGCGGTACGCGGGGCTCTCACTGTTGTGGCCTCTCCCGTTGCGGAGCACAGGCTCCGGGCGCGCAGACTCAGCGGCCATGGCTCACGGACCCAGCAGCCCCGCGGCATGTGGGATCCTCCCGGACCGGGACACGAACCCGTGTCCCCTGCATCGGCAGGCTGACTCTCAACCACTGCGCCACCAGGGAAGCCCTAGACAATAATTTTAACTTATGCAGTTGACATCTTTGCTCAGTTTAGATTTGTGGGCTGGACCATAGGACTTTCCAGGTGACTGAGTGCCCTCCCTGTCGCTGACCATAGATGGATTTTAATCATAGATTTCAAATACAGCCAGCGGAATACAGAGGGTGTGAGGCCCAGGACCAGATGCACCTCCTGACTCCATAATACCTGCTACAGTCCTTCCCCTTTGCCTCTCTAAATTATTCTTTAGGTCTAGCTTTGCTGTCCCAGAGCTGTGATTTTAAAGATGCTATAGTGTCTTTTCAACTTCCTCCTTTACCTTGTGCCTATCACCTCCACCTTTTTGCCAAGGATTGACATAGGACAGCTTCCTACACTGAAAGAGGGTTTAATGTACAAATAGCTTTCAGTGAGTTAGCATTTAATTGTAATTCACACTATAATGTAAATGACCTGCACAGAATCCTTTCAGTGTCTGAAAAAGAGAAACAGCATAATGTTAATAGGTGCAGGCATTGTCACGAGCATTTCACAAGTCCTTCATTTACAAGGCCATCCCCATTAAACCACAGCTATCCTCATTTTACAGCTGAAGACAGTGAGGTTTAGAGAAGTGTGAGGAAATTGTTTAAGGGTTACTATAGGACAGAGCCAGGCTTCACCCACATCCACCTGATAGAAAATTTTAAGCATTCAGCTCTACTACCTGAAGGAATTTAGCAGTTTGGCCTAGGCCTTTGTTCTCAGCCTCATCGCAGATTGACCCACAGGCATATCACCATTATGCCAATCCTTTATTTCACCAATATCTCTTTTATTGTTTCCCTAAATGCCACCACCTCCCTTCTCATCCTCTGTCTTGTCTGTGAGAACCACCTGTAAGCTCCATTTAGAATCTCTTTACCCAGACTTGTGGACTTTATTCCAGAAGATTGATTTCTTCCCTTTAATTCAAGGTTCTTTTGTTTTAATTGAAGTAGAGTTGATTTACAATGTTTCAGGTGTATAGCAAAGTGATTCAATTACACATATACATTTTTTTTCAGATTCTTTTCCATTACAGGTTATTACAAGATATTGAATATAGTTCCCTGTGCTATATGGTAGGTCCTTGCTGTTTACCTATTTTATATACAGTAGTGTGTACCTGTTAATTCCAAATTCCTAATTTAGCCCTCCCCTTCTCTTTCCCCTTTGGTAACCATAAGTTTGTTTGCTATGTCTGTGAGTCTATTTCTGTTTTATAAATAAGCTCATCTGTGTCATTTTTTTAGATTCCACATACAAGTGATACCATATGATATTTGTCTTTCTCTGCCTGACTTACTTCACTTAGTATGATAATCTCTAGGTCCATCCATGTTGCCACAAATGGCATTATTTCATTCTTTTTAATGGCTGAGTAATATTCCATTGTGTGTGTATATATATATATATACTACATCTTCTTTATCCATTCATCTGTCGTTGGACATTTAGGTTGTGTCCATGAATTGGCTATTGTGAATAGTGCTGCTTTGTATTTCAGGGTTCTTAACCTAGGATCTAAGAAAAAAACTTCTGGGGGTAAGGGGCATTAGGATAGGCAAAAGCCTTGAAATTGTAATTTTTCATGTATATAAACAAGTACATTTTTTCAGGAGAAGGAGGGTTCATGGTTTTCATCAGGTTCTCAAGGAATCTGTGACCACAAAATATGAAAACCATGGCTTGATTCAATTTCCAGTGTATAGAGGTGAGAGAGAATGAATTTGCCTAGAAAGTGGAGTTTGGGTGACATCAGAGTAGCGCAAGAAGAATTTACTTTGAACTTCACAAATATGCCTGATATGTTCTATATGCTCTGTTGTAAAAGTTTTACCCACTGCCCGCTATTTGTTATGGAACTTAGCTCACCGCTCAAAAATCAGTCCTCAAGAGAGGCAAATGTTGGTAGAAAGGAAAGTTGCTTTTAATCAGAATGCCAGCAATCTGGGGAGATGGTGGACTCAGTGTCCCCCAGAAACCACCTCTGAAGATTCTGCTCGGCCATGAAAGTTTTTAAAGGCGAAAAGGGAAGTAATCTCAGTTAGCCATTGAGATGGGGGTCAGAGTCATTGCCATCTGCCACTGTATGCAGGCTTGTCAACTTCTTGGGATTTTCCTTTAGATGCTATCTTGTTCACACAATTTGTTCCTGAGATTACTGAAGGGGAAGATAGGGAAGAGATCTGCTCAGCTGTTAATTACTTATTTTTCATTTCTAATTCTTTGGTCTATGGAAAGAACCAACAGGTTAGGCAAGGTATTGTGTGACCAAGAGATTTGAATGGTGCGCTAAGTCCGCAGATGAGTAGAGCATGGGGGTGCCTGGTTTAAGGTTAGTGACAAGACAAAGGGATGCCTCCTGTAGAGAGCTCTTTCCTGCCGGAAGCTGCTTACATATTTAGTTCTGCACGTCTTATATGTGGAGCATGCAGTAGGCATTCTTGATGCACCACATTCCCAGCTGGTCCTTGGTGGAAGGGGTTCTTGGTTTCAGACTTGACTGCTAGAGCGACAGTGCCCCTGAGCTTCTGGGATGCTCAATAAACATTTGAGGAAAGTGGGAGAGATGGTGACAAGAGTGGTAAAGTGTGTCTGGTAACTATGAACTATGAAACTCCTTGGGTTCCTGGAGACTCTTCAATAGCCTCGCATTTTATGGTGTGGTTTACTGGGTCATGCAAGGTGAAATTATAAACTGCTGTGTGATGAGACCCAATGCTTTTGATCATGATTAAAGTGTTAGGAGAGTTGAACATAAGTGAGATTTAATGCAATTTAAGGAAGGTATTTAGCGGTGAGTGGATAAATAGAAAAAGTTTAAGAGGAAAAGTGTACTTTTCAAAAGAGAACATACTCAAATGCAAGGAAAGGAAAGGCTAATGACGAATGATGACAATCCTAATTACTAATAGTTCTAATTACTATTTGGGTGTTAGTAGTTAAAAGGTTGTAACCACCCAATAACTATGTTTTCTCATTGATGGAGAACACAATGAAATCTTTAAGGAAAATAATTTCCTTCTGAAAAATCATGGTTGTAGATCTGGAGGTGTGGCGGGGAGATGGAGAGAGGAGAGAATCAGAAATGGTAGTAGCCTTGTTCTTTTTTACTAAAAGTAAATGAACAGGTCCAACGTGGTTTAACACATGCAAGTAAAGCCTCTAGGAGCTGCACTGAAGATGTCAAGGAGCATTGTGACATCTTGCTGGGGAGGCTTTGGGAAGCAGCTGGGCTGGGTCCAAGCAGACGGTCCCAAGCAGACGAAGGAGAGTCAAATTGGGAGGGACGAGGATGCACCATTAAAAGTCCTAAAAAGGAAAGACAGAGAGGATGCCAGGAGACCACGTGTGGGGCATCTTCTGTGACCCCCTCGGGAGCAGGCAGCACAGAGAAGAAAGCTGGACTCGGAGGTGGGTCTTGATCACAAATAAACTGGAAAGAATCTTCAGGATTAAGTTAAAAGAAGACATTCAGCACATGGGAGAGACTAAATGGTTCTTTTAAACCCTGGCTAAGGCCACAAGACAACAGGAAACTGTAGTATTAGTCCTTAGTTATATATGGTTTGCATTACCAAATTCTCTGGACACACAAAAGTCATACAAACTCCTTGTAAAATACATTTCACAGTGTGTACAAAACTATACAGAATTATATAAATTCCGGATACAAACTATAGCATAAAAGTCTTTCCTGATCCCATTACTTTTTCCAGAGGCAACCAGTGTTAATAGTTCTATATGCATCAAACACTCACATACACATATGCACACAATTTTTTTGTATATATGCCTGTGTATTCTGTGATTTACTAAACAGTGTACTACAATCTTCTCACCATTTTAACTCATAAAGATCTGCCTCATGCTATTAATGGTTACAGATGATTTTGAAGTATCAAATATTGTAATTTATTTAGCCATGTCCCCTTGCCAATCCCGTCTTTAGCAGAAATCTCTCAAATGCCCTTTCATTCATTTATTCATTCATTCGTTGGATTCTGAACATCCGCAATCAGTATGGCTTCACGTCAAACATATGGTTAGTACAAAGATGTAAAATCCATGCTTTTTACACTCAATACTTAAAATCAAGTGGAGGAGATAAGAACCTAGTTGTATTAATCTAGCCGTAAAATATAAGACAGTTTAAAGCCACATTAAATCCTTTCTGCTCTAGGCAAAGTATTAGTAGGAAGGGAGTCAACGTAAACAAACAAATAACCAATTTGCAGCACTGTATTCATGCTGCACGGGGAGTATAAACTAAGAGCGTCGGGAGTTCAGAAGAGGGAGAGATGGCTTCCAGCAGGGCTTTCCTGCTCCCGTCCCCTCCACGCAGCCCCGCCAGATCAGTCTTCCCGCAGCAGCACTTCGATCATGCCACTGCTCTTCTCATAAACCTCCCGTGACCCTCCATGGCCTGGCCTTTCTTCCCATTTGCTGCAGAAATTACTTCATCCATGTCGCTGTACCATTAGAATGGAGGTCATTGTCATAGGGTTGAAAGCAACCCAGAGTTGTTCCAAGACCTGAGTGTGAAACCTGCTTCTGTCACTTCTCAGCTAGGTGACCTTGGGTAATCCATGCAACTTCCCCAGATTCAGCTTCTTCCTTTGTCGACTGTTGATATGGCCCATCTCATGGGTTTGGTATAAGAATTAAATGAGATAAGGTGGGTGAAATTTCTTTGTTAACCATCGAGTGTGAGTACAAGATATATACGCATATGTGATATACAGATTTGCAAAAAAAAATCATGTATTTATAAATATGGCTAGTACTTCTGTATGATATGTCTAAAGGAAGCTTTGATATTTGGTTTAGACTCTGAAGGATTGATGGGATTTTGAGAGGAGAATGGGGGAATGGCATGAGAGTATGTAAAGAGGTTGGAAGGCCCACAGTGTGTTCGGGGAACAGCAAGTCATGACCGGCTCAAGTGTGAGGTTTACCCAGAAGAGAGCAGGAACTCACGTTGGAAAGAACTGGGATCAGCTCTTGTGGAGGTTCCCAAGGGCTGGGCCACGAGAGGTTTCTGAGCAGAGGAGCGATGTGATCAGTGTTCTGCGGGATGGATCGACAGGAGGGTGGTTAGAGGGAGAGAGGATTGCTGAAAGACTATGGTTAGGCCAGGTGGCCAAAAATAAGCTACTGAGCCAGGATTCTGGCAGAGGAAATGGAGAGGAAGAGATAAGTTAGTGAGATTGCTGTGAAATCATTGGCTGGATTCTTCTTGGTCATTGATTGTACTCTGGGGCGGAGGGAGAAAGATGGATGAAGGAGGTTTTAAGCTTGATGGTGATCTGGGGTTGGGAAATGGGGCCGCTGAACAACAGAGAAAATAGAAAATGTAGCCAGCAGTGATAACTGACCTAGCCAGGGAGGCAGCCGCCTAGGGGCTAGGTAATGCCCCCCAGTTTCTCCCAAACCTCACTGATTCAGAAACCCGATTGAAGCATACATTTGCATTCTCTGTGAACACAAAGTGTACCCAGATAATTAATAGTGAAAACTAGACTTGGGGAGACTCTTAAATCTTAAAGGAACAAACAGTTTTCTAGAACCCACTTATTAGAAACAATTGACTTGATGATTATAATTTATTCTCAACTGTCTCTTCTATTCATGAAAGAGTTTCCTTCAAAGGATTTGGCTTAGAAACTTTATTAATCATGTTTCAATGACGGTATATCCTTAAAAGGAATCCAGATGCATTTCTCTACAAATAGTCTTCAATTCAGACATTTTACCAGTTCAAACCCACTTTGATTTCTAATATGTTTGAATAAATAAGGCTATGCTGCAAAGCTAATCTATTTCCTGAGGATTTGAGAAATAACTTGGAAATCAATTGTGAAGCACTATTTTCTGGGAAAACCCAATACTCTGTAGCCAGATGTCTCCTAAAACACTATAACCAAGAAATATCCTTCATCTGCATTATTCACCAAAGGAAACAGGAATTTCTCCCCATTGTCAAAACTAATAGAAATTTCTCTATTTTATGTGGGTTTACTCCATTTCGTCTTGTGATCTACTATTATCTATACTGAAAGCAGCAATGAAATATAGTTCACCATAAAAATAAGTCACTGAAGTATAAATGAGACCTTGTCATGCAAATAGATTTTCACGTTGGGACAGTAACCAACACAGGGAAAATCAATGGTATAATTCCCAGACGTTAAAAAATGCACAACTTCATATTGTCTCATTTATTCCAAAGACCTATATATTTTGAATTTTATTTATTTATTTATTTTTGGCTGCGTTGAGTGTTCATTGCTTCGTGCGGGCTTTCTCTAGCTGCAGCGAGCAGGGGCTACTCCTCATTGTGGTGCGCGGGCTTCTCATTGCGCTGGCTTCTCTTGTTGCAGAGCACGGGCTCTAGGCGCGCGGGCTTCAGTGGTTGTGACTCACTGGCTTAGTTGCTCCGCGGCATGTGGGATCTTCCCAGACCAGGACTCAAACCCATGAACCCCTGCATTGGCAGGCGGACTCTCAACCACTGCGTCACCAGGGAAGCCCTAGAGACCTATATATTTTAAAGAACTGACTAGAATTTTTGGTGATTTTTATACTTGAAATTATATAATGGACCTTCTTGAAAAGTTACCAACAGGGAATTCCCTGGTGGTCCAGTGGTTAGGACTCTGTGCTTTCACTGTCGAGGGCCGGGTTCGATTCCTGGTCTGGGAACTAAGATCCCACAAGCTGCGCAGCACAGCCAAAAAAAAAAAAAAAAAACCCAAAGAAAAAACAACTTACCGGGCTTCCCTGGTGGCGCAGTGGTTGAGAGTCCGCCTGCCGATGCAGGGGACACGGGTTCGTGCCCCGGTCCGGGAAGATCCCACATGCTGCGGAGCGGAGCAGCTGGGCCCGTGAGCCATGGCCGCTGAGCCTGTGTGTCCGGAGCCTGTGCTCTGCAACGGGAGAGACCACAACAGTGAGAGGCCCGCGTAGCGCAAAAAAAAAAAAACCAACTTACCAACATAATTAGAAATAATACTTTCAGATCTTAAAACACTATATAGTGGGAGGTGGTTATTGGATTCAAAAGTACTTCTGCTGAGGGAAGTAAAAGAAAACACTTTGGAAACAATTGTTCAATGCATGTAATGGAGTGTCAAGAAATTGATAGGTTTTTTGATCAGTTCATTTCTAGCAGCCACTGATGCTAATATCTAGTGTCTTTTTTTTTTTTTTTTTGTGGTACGCGGGCCTCTCACTGCTGTGGCCTCTCCCGTTGCGGAGCACAGGCTCCGGACGCGCAGGCTCAGCGGCCATGGCTCACGGGCCTAGCCGCTCCGCGGCATGTGGGATCTTCCCGGACCGGGGCACGAACCCATGTCCCCTGCATCGGCAGGCGGACTCTCAACCACTGCGCCACCAGGGAAGCCCTTTTTTCTTTTTTTTTTTTGAGAAAAAGTATTCACTGTAGAAGTCTAGTGAAGGCGGCAGAGGACATAGAAACATTGGAATGAATGTGTGGCCAGTAAGTAAGAGCCATAGAGGTCTCTATCTTTACTCCATATGGTCTGAAGTGAGTCTGATGGGATTTCAGATCATGGCCCGAGATAGCCCAGGATTGTGCAAAGCTGCTGAATGAAAACTCCAAACTTCTGAATCAAAACCTCAGATTCAGGCCAAGCTGGCTGAGAGGTTTGCTGCCTCCAGTCCTAAACTAGATAGGTGCACATTTCAAATGAACCTGAGATGAATTCTGGTTTCAGGTGGAAATCAAGTGAAACTCAGTTTCAGCTGTGCTTCTCTGTAAACTTAGGGTGAGAATCCACATAAGCCAGAAATATGTGCTCTTTCCCAATGTCTTGTGAACCTCACACAACAGAAAACACGAAACCTCCAGCCACTCAAGTTAAAGACGTTTTTGTAAAAGGCATGCTTTTGTCTTGTACAAAAGTATAACCCACAGCCATGTTACTTCAATGGGTTGGGGGCTTCGGGATTCCTGAAACAAAGGATGAAAGTATTAATGTTCTGGACATGTTTCATATGGATACCTGGCATAGATCCCCAACTCATCCTGAAATAATACTTTATGCTGGTAGCTTTGAACCAAAACTAAGTATGCTGGGTAGACAGTCTTCATAATCCTCTGGCTGGCAGGATACATAGTCTCCCATTTCATGGACAGAGAAGTCAAGAGGGCCAAAATTCTGGATTACTGATTTTCAGGCCCAGGATTACATAACCACAAGTCATTTAACACAGAAAATGAAGATGTGCTACCTATTACTTGGCCCTTTCCATACCTGTCCCATCCACACCATCTCTTTAAAAGATGAAGATAGAATGAAATAGAAATGAAGAAAACAATAGCAAAGATCAATAAAACTAAAAGCTGGTTCTTTGAGAAGATAAACAAAATCTATAAACCTTTAGCCAGACTCATCAAGAAAAAAAGGGAGCGGATGCAAATCAGCAAAATTAGAAATGAAAAAGGAGAACTTACAGCTGATACCATAGAAATACAAAGGACCATAAGAGACTACTACAAGCAACTCTATGCCAATAAAATGGACAACCGGGATGAAATGGTCAAATTCTTAGAAAAGTACAACCTTTCAAGACTGAACCAAGAAGAAATAGAAAATATGAACAGACCAATCACAAGTAATGCAATTGAAACTGTTATTAAAAATCTTCCAACAAACAAAAGTCCAGGACCAGATGGTTTCACAGGTGAATTCTATCAAACATTTAGAGAAGAGCTAACACCTATCCTTCTCAAACTCTTCCAAAAAATTGCAGAGGGTGGAACACTCCCAAACTCATTCTACGAGGCTACTATTACCCTGATACCAAAACCAGACAAAGATATCACAAAAAAAGAAAATTACAGACCAATATCACTGATGAATATAGATGCAAAAATCCCCAACAAAATACTAGCAAACAGAATCCAACAACACATTAAAAGGATCATACACCATGATCAAGTGGGATTTATCACAGGGATGCAAGGATTCTTCATAAACGCAAATCAATCAGTGTGATACACCATATTAACAAATTGAAGAATAAAAACCGTATGATCATCGCAATAGATGCAAGTAAAGTTTTTGACAAAATTCAACACCCATTTATGATAAAAACTCTCCAGAAAATGGGTGAAGAGGGAAACTACGTCAACATAATAAAGGCCATATATGACAAACTCACAGCAAACATTATTCTCAATGGTGAAAAACTGAAAGCATTTCCTCTAAGATCAGGAACAAGACAAGGATGTCCACTCCTGCCACTATTATTCAACATAGTTTTGGACGTCCTAGCCACAGCAATCAGGGAAGAAAAAGAAATAAAAGGAATACAAATCGGAAAAGAAGAAGTAAAACTGTCACTGTTTGCAGATGACACGATTCTATACATAGAAGATCCTAAAGATGTCACCAGAGAACTACTAGAGCTAATCAATGAATTTGGTAAATTTGCAGGATACAAAATTAATACACAGAAATCTCTTGCATTCCTATACACTAACAACAAAAGGGCAGAAACAGAAATTAAGGAAACCATCCCATTTACCACTGCAACGAAAAGAATAAAATACTTAGGAATAAACCTACCTAAGAAGGCAAAATACCTGTACGCAGAAAACTATAAGACACGCTTGAAAGAAAACAAAGATGACACAAACAGATGGAGAGATATACCATGTTCTTGGATTGGAAGAATCAATATTGTGAAAATGATGATACTACCCAAAGCAATCTACAGATTCAGTGCAATCCCTATCAAATTACTAATGGCATTTTTTACAGAACTAGAACAAAAAATTTTACAATTTGTATGGAAACACAAAAGACCCTGAATGTCAAACCAATCTTGAGAAAGAGAAAAGGAGCTGGAGGAATCAGGCTCCCTGACTTCAGACTATACTACAAAGTTACAGCAATCAAGACAGTATGGTCCTGGCACAAAAACAGAAATATAGATCAGTGGAGCAAGATAGAAAGCCCAGAGATAAACCCACGCACCTATGGTCAACTAATCTATGATAAAAGGAGGCAAAAATTTACAGGGGAAAAAAGACAGCCTCTTCAATAAGTGGTGCTGGGAAAACTGGACAGCTACATGTAAAAGAATGAAACTAGAACCCTCCCTAACACCATACACAAAAATAAACTCAAAATGGATTAAAGACCTAAATGTAAGGCCAGACACTATCAAACTCTTAGAGGAAAACATAGGCAGAACACTCTTTGACATAAATCGCAGCAAGATCTTTTTTGACCCACCTCCTACAGTAATGAAAATAAAAACAAAAGTAAACAAATGGGACCTAATGAAACTTAAAAACTGTTGCACAACAAAGGAACCCATAGACAAGGTGAAAAGACAACCTTCAGAATGGGAGAAAATATTTGCAAATGAAGCAACTGATGAAGGTTTAATCTCCAAAATATACAAGCAGCTCATATAGCTCAATGTCAAAAAAACAAACAACCCAATCAAAAGTGGGAGGAAGACCTAGACAGAAATAGACATTTCTCCAAAGAAGACATACAGATGGCCAAGAGGCACATGAAAAGATGCTCAGCATCACTAATTATTAGAGAAATGCAAATCAAAACTACAGTGAGGTATCACCTCACACCAGTCTGAATGGCCATCATCAAAAAAATCTACAAACAATAAATGCTGGAGAGGGTGTGGAGAAAAGGGAACCCTCTTGCACTGTTGGTGGGAATGTAAATTGATACAGCCACTATGGAGAACAGTATGGAGGTTCCTTAAAAAACTAAAAGTAGAGCTACCATATGATCATGCAATCCCACTCCTGAGCATACACCCTAAGAAAACCATAATTCAAAGAGACACATGCACCCCAATGTTCATTGCAACACTATTTACAATAGCCAGGTCATGGAAGCAACCAAAACTTCCATCAACAGAGGAATGGATAAAGAAGATGTGGTACATATATACAGTGGAATATTACTCAGCCATAAAAAAATGAAACTGGGTCATTTACAGAGACGTGGATGGACCTAGAGACTGTCATATAGAGTGCAGTAAGTCAGAAAGGGAAAAACATATATCATACATTAATGCATGTATGTGGAATCTAGAAAAATGGTATAGATGATCTTATTTGCAAAGCAGAAATAGAGACACAGATGTAGAGAACAGATGTATAAATATCAAGGGGAAAGGAGTGGGGTGGGAGGAACTGGGAGATGGGGATTGACACATATACATATTGATACTATGTATAAAATAGACAACTGATGGGAACATACTGTATAGCACAGGGAACTCTACCTAATGCACTGTGGTAACCTAAATGGGAGGGAAGTCCAACAGGGAGGGGATATCTGTATGTGTATGGCTGATTCATTTTGTTGTATAGTGGAGGTTAACACAACATTGTAAAGCAACCATATTCCAATAAAAATTAATTTTAAAAATTAAAATAAAAAAGATGAAGATAATATGAGTTTGTAACTTCTAATAACGTTGTGAGTTCCCACCACTCAAGAAGGAGAGACTGAATTGGGGGAAGTAACTGGGAAAATGGCTGTTGGAAACAGAATTTCCCCTGGGGAGGCAAGAGAGGTCTGCTGTGACACAGAATGGGGAGACAGGCAGAGAAGGGGACAGCCCTCTGGGGCAGGGGAACTTCATTAACGTGAAGTTCAAAAACTTCATCAACAGCACCCTGGATGTCGGCTCAGAATGGCTTACTGAACATCAGCTACTGCATGTGTGTGTGTGTGTGTGTGTGTGTACATGCGTTCACGTGTGTATAAAAAAGTTAAAGAGAGGAAAGCAATCACATTGCTGTGACAGAGATGGGAAGAGAATAAACTATAGCAGCTACAATAATTGGATCCTAAGGATAATTCAGGAGTCACTTGAGATGTTGGTGTGGATGGAGAGCAAGTGGGAAAAAGCTGGGGTTCCAACAAAGTTACAAGTGCTGGTCCCAATCAAACAGCAGTTGTCCCAACCTTTAGTTTGTTGCCATTATGATTCATATCCTTTGCTTTTTACCCTCTCAGGCTAAGTGGCCTGGCCAACACCATAGCATGACGTGTATCACTCTCCCCGACCTATCCCACTAGTGTGTCCTTCATTGAAACAGGTTTTGTGAGAATTTGAACAAAGGCAGAGCTAGAGATAAGCTTGTATCATTTAAGAATTGGTGTATAATAAAACTATAGGGAAAAAGCATAAATGTGAGGGAAGTTTTAAGTATTCCAAAAATGCAGACAAATAGCTGACAATGCCATTAAATTCTTTCATATCTATTTGCAACTGTCCGAAGAGTCTTTTTTTTCTAATGATTCATCAGAAAATGCAAAGTTGGACTGAAAATTACCAGCAACAATAATATTATATGAAATGACTACGAAAAAGATAATATGAAATATGAAAATATCGTTTGGTGTTTAAGCAGATAATTTCTTAGAACCAAAGGACAAGATGAAGACCATGTCTCCTACTTGTTTTTCTGGATGACAAAAACATATTCAGAGGTTTTGAACTTGAAATTTTAAATGCAAAACTAAAAATATTTTGGTCGCATTTAAAAATGTTCAATTCTCATTAATAAGATGTATGCAAAGTCTTAATACAAAGTGAAGTTGAGGTAAACAAATAACCAGTGGCTACATTTAATATCTCTTTGGACATCTGTTTGGACCACTTTTGTGCATTTTCCATATTTTTTAGCCAAAAACTTAATGAATTCAGGAAACAAATTATCTACAGATTATTTACAGAAAAATGTAAAGATATGCTCTGAACATGAAGAGGCTAACATTTTTGTTGTTTTTGTTCCTAACATGGGGCTCATCAAGTTGTATTTCAGCTTCCGGGCTTTGGTCAGATTCTCATTCTTGAACTTGGAAATTTTACATAATAAAATTAAACAACAATCGACCAAAATAGGATGTCACATACTTTTGGAAAAAAATTCATTCCAATCTATGGAGAAGACCAGAGTGATATAGTTTTAACATAATGTAGTTTATTCCTAAAAACTAAGGGTCTTGGACTTCCCTGGTGGCACAGTGGTTAAGAGGCTGCCTGCCAATGCGCGGGACATGGGTTCGAGCCCTGGTCTGGGAAGATCCTACATGCCGCAGAGCAACTAAAGCCCATGAGCCACAACTGCTGAGCCTGCGTGCCACAGCTACTGAAGCCCACGCACCTAGAACCCATGCTCCGCAAAAAGAGAAGCCACCACAATGAGAAGTCCGCACACCGCAACAAAGAGTAGCCCCCCATCGCCGCAACTAGAGAAAGCCCACGCGCAGCAGCGAAGACCCAATGCAGCCAAAAATAAATAAATAAATTTATTTTAAAAAAAAAAGAAAGACTAAGGGTCTTTTTTGAATAAAACAGACTTGAGCCAATTCCTAATATTGTGTGTGCTTGAAAGTCATGAACATAACATGTCTATTGTTCAAACATTTACCTCTTTGGTGATAACTTTTCACTTTCCAATCTCCTCTTCCCTCCTCATCTTATTGCCCTTCCTTTACCTCTGTCCCACACAAATCTATCCAAATGGGGGAGTGGTTTTTTTTTTTTTTTTAACCATAAAACACTTTGCCTACTACCATCTATTGACTTTTGGTTTTCATTCCACACTCCTGTATGAATAATCAACTAAACAATGCCTCCAATGTAACCTCGATGAAATCGACATACGGATTGGCCTCGCTTCATTTTAAAGGTAGAGGCAGTTTCCCACATATCTATTTTCAGGTAAATGGCTCAGATTCCCTCCTAGGGTTCACAGAAAACTCTTAGTAACATCTGATGTGTTTGAACTTTACAGTGGCGAGGCAAACAAAGAAACTTGATTCTTCTTAAGGTGGATCTATTTCTATAAAAAGTAACCATTATAAATTAGAAATGTTGGAAATAAAATGAAAACTACATGCTGATTTAATCCTAGGCTCTTGGTAACTGGTCAGCTCCTGAACATCTTCAAACAGTTCCCTTAAACATGTTGGGGTCAGCCTACAAACACTGAGCCCTTTATGGGACACCAAAACTCAGACTTGGAGTAAATAATGATCAGAAAACAACTCTCCAACCCTAACCTCTAGCCCTATATCCCTCCCTGCACTGTCCTCCCTATGCAGTGGAAATTGAATACAAAATTTATATCATCAACTCAAGATGAAATCATCCCCTTACCACTTTACTAACTTACTTACATTTTAACCTCTTTGACATCTTACAATCAATGGTCTCATAATCAGTGTTGGCCAGGTAGAAGTTCTGACATAACCGTCATTGCTTTTGTTCCCATAACCTTGAATTTGGTTGACATTTTGGAAACATGACTGGATAACTGCAACCCTTCAATATTTAAGTCAACAAACTCTTAAAAGATAATTTGAGGAAGAAACATGAATTCTGGCTGTTGTCTGAAAACCTTCCTTTGATCTGGTGAGATCAAGCAATAACCAGCCTTTGCAGAAATGGGTGTCTATGACTTGAAGGAAAATCCCATAGAGAATAGTGGAGCACTCTTGTGCAGCAAACACAACATTTTGATAGCACAGAGAGCAACGCTGTGTGTGGAGAAAAATTCTGAATCAAAAAATGATGGAAGGGCTTCCCTGGTGGCGCAGTGGTTGAGAGTCCGCCTGCCGATGCGGGGGACACGGGTTCGTGCCCCGGTCCGGGAGGATCCCACATGCCGCGGAGCGGCTGGGCCCGTGAGCCATGGCCGCTGAGCCTGCGCGTCCGGAGCCTGTGCTCCGCAGCGGGAGAGGCCACAACAGTGAGAGGCCCGCGTACCACAAAAAAAAAAACCAAAACAAAACAAAACAAAAAAAATTATACCTGAAATGTTGGTTAGTCTTATAATCAGTGTTATCTCAGATTTGATGAAATAGAAACACATTCTATTCTTTGTGGAGGGAAAAGAAAAGAGGGAGGGAGTGGATATAGAGGAAAAGGAGAGATTTCTCGTGACTAGGAGGACTCTTCTATTGCTTCTTGCTATGTAGAGGTACAAAGCTGAAACTAGCCACTGGTTCAGTCTAAAGATAGCAGACTAGAACTTTGCACAGGATTAAAACAAGTGTGCCAAACACCTTCAAAGTAAGAAAATATAAGGAGGAGGCAAACCAGTGTTATTTATTTTATGACCTTTCTGTTGACCATCAACACTTGGTATTCCTGCAACGTGTTTCTTGGCAATTTGCAGCTATAGGCTGATGAACCTTTGATCCTGTGAGGCTGGTAGTTTGTTTTTACTTCCACTTTCCATTTCTACAAAAAATGAAGCCAACCAGTGCCTCCTGTAAGAATTGAGTCAAGCTATCGACTGTTGAGAAAGAACTGTAGTCCTCTGCTTCTGCCACTAGACAGTGTACTCTCTCTATATTCAAGGCACTGACAATGCTGTATTTCCTTAACCCTGAGAAACTGGCTATCTAATAGAAAAGGTAGCCTTATAAATAACTAAACACTAAGTGTAGATGGACTAGCTAATATTTACTACAGATCATATCTGGGATGTACTCAGTGTCTTAAGTGCTTGTCTCCTCTGGATTTATTCCAAGAGTAAGAGAGAGAAGATTCCCAGGAGGAACATTGCATTCTTTTGGCTCACTATTTTTTCTTGGGAAATGAATGATCTAAATTGCAGATGAATTCATTGACTCTCCAAGCTGTAGGCACTAGCTCCCTCACTCACACCACAGGAATCCAAAAGCAGAACTCCCTTGTCTTCTGGAATGTTGGAAAAATAGAAAGAGATATGGAGCTCCTTATAGTTATTTTTGAAGTAAACAATTGACACATATTTATAAATAGAACTACTGAGGTATAATGGAAAGAATAAGGTTTTGATGCCAGATCTGGGTTAGCACCAAAACTGTGTGATCTCGGGCAGATTACCAAACCCCTCTGAGCCTGATTTCATAATCTGCATCATGGGAAGCTTACAGGAGATAAATTAATCACTGGCTTGTAGTAGAAGCTCAATAAATGTTCATTTCTGTGAAAGAGAATGACTACTGGTATCATTACTTTATAAATCACCTCTTCTTAGCATGTGTGTTATTGTAAATAATGCTACAATGAACATTTTTGTGCACAAATCTTTGTCTAATTCTCCAATTTTTTTCTTAAAATATGTTTTGATCAGTGAAATCATGAGATCAAGGGTATAAACATTTTTAAAACAAATTATATCCATGCCTTTTCAGAAAGTTTATGTCTTTTTATTTTTATTTTATTTATTTTTGGCCGTGTTGGGTCTTCGTTGCTGCCTGCAGACTTTCTCTAGTTGCGGCGAGCAGGGGCTACTCTTTGTTGCGGTGCATGGGCTTCTCATTGTGGTGGCTTCTCTAGTTGCGGATCAACTTCTCTAGGCACGTGGGCTTCAGTAGTTGTGGCTTGCGGGCTCTAGAGCACAGGATCAGTAGTTGTGGTGCATGGGCTTATTGCTCTGAGGCATGTGGGATCTTTCCAGACCAGGGCTCGAACCTGTGTCCCCTGCATTGGCAGGCAGATTCTTATCAACTGCGTCACTAGGGCAGCCCAGAAAAGTTATATTTTTTTTACTGAGTAGGAGAATGCCTTTCTCACCTATACCTCATGGGCATTACATTTAATTTTTCTTGTTTAATGGTATCTTTTACCTTACCTTTGTTTTAGTTAGCATTTTTTGATTACTTATGAAATTGAACTTTATTATTTATTAATTATTTGTATCAATAACACTTTTTCATGAAATACTGATTTGTGATGATTCATTTCTCATATAAGTTTTCATGCATACTAGAGTCTGATTCTGAATCAGCTATGTCTTCCAGTGCTATGTCTTTCCTATCTTGTAACAATGTCACACTGTTTCAATTATCATAGCTTTACTCCAAATTTGAATATGTTTTGAAAAGCCTTAAGACCACTGAGCTCAAAAATAGCAAGGCATGGTAAGATGCTGGGGAAAAAGCAAAAAGAGAAAAAAGAGACCTAGGCAGAGATAAAATGTTGGGAAGCCTCAACAAACTTCCCAAAGACTTGCATAAGGCTTGAAATAAGATTTGGAAAGTCCCTTAAATCCATTAAGGATCATGATAGAGATGAAAAAGATGGGTAGGGGGGTAGCTTTTCTCTGTACCCTGATCACAGCCTCAATGACCAGATGATAGGTGAAGAGTGGATCCCTTTGTGTATGCATTCAGTTTTCCAAATTGATATTTTATTCACCTGCAAATGAGATCACATCACTTTTTTGTTTGGAAATTTCCAATCACCTAACCGTCACGTAAGAGTGAAAACTACACTTCCAAGGCATTGAATGGCCTGGTCCTTGCTGTTCTATGCAGCCCTATCTCCCTCAAAGCCTTCCCCCTTCTGATGGCAGGAGAGGATCTGAATTCCCTGGGTAACCATCCCCCTTCCTTCTGTTCTCCTGATTTTTTTCCTCTGACAAATCCCCATAGTCCTTTACATTTCAGTTCAAATAGAATCTCCTTAATCAACTCTTTCCAGCCTCTTTCAGCTGCTCTCTTTTGTACTTTCTTCATCTTTCCATCACAGCAATGACTTTATTTTAAGGATATACACTCCTTGGGGGCAATGACCATGTTGTTTTCATCTTTGAATCCCTGGCATCTAGCATGGTTCCTGGCACAGAATGAGTGACTAATAAAAAGTTCTCAAATACATGAGACCAGATTGGATCTCGGATGCCATGTAAGAGATACAGCCCCCTTTTTCCCCTCCTGAGAAATACTCCAGAGTTAGAAATGAAACACAACTCTGTACAAATTTTTTCAATATTAGTCTTTTGAATTTGTTTATTTGCTATTGCCAGAAGGGCATACTTGAAGATTTTTCTCCATCCACCTTATTGAGGGATGTGTAATGATTGTAAAGCTCTTTTTGTAGAGAGGAAGCACGTGGCTGGGATAAATGTGGCTAATCTGAAGAAGAGGAGCGATATCTCTGAAAAAGCACCCCCATCATCCAAAGAAGGGAACTCGCAAATCCGCCCACTCACTCATCAAAAACCAAGTAGGACAAAAACTATCAGCACCTTCTAACCACAAGACTAAATTATAAACTTCCAGCTGCCAAGCCTCGCTTCAGATAATGCTCTTATTTCTGGCTTTTCCAGAATTTTCCAGCTCTGACACACATCTCAATTTTAGTGCTAAACAATAAAGCACATCTTAAGGCCACAACTGAACAAAAACCCCTGCTGGCCTCAAAGTCCAGTGCTTCTGGGGACAATCCCTGGGAAGTGGGCTAGACAGGAAGCAAAGCTACCTCTCACTTTCACAAGTTGTAACAGCCTTCCAGATCGTGTCTGTGGTCAATGACTGGCCAGAACTGGCCAGCCTCCAACAGGCTTGTTTAGACTACTTGATGAGTTGACACAAGCAACGACTCTTTCCAGTGCTATTAGTGTCTGAACATTAACGAGCAAGTGTTCAGTGAGACTATTAAAGAGAAAGGGCATTTTAATCTTTGTTTTGGAAGTGAGCCCTCCAAGTAAACCCGTGGTGAGGGAACCCTTCTGAGCCAGTGACTGGATGGCAGCAGCGGTTGACAGGAGATGGGCTGAGTCATCGCTGCCCAAGGATCCTCCGCTCAGGGACCGGGAAGAAGGGAGGGGACCGCCCCAGCCCACCACCCTGAGAGAAAGAAAATGCTAAATACACCATATGATGAATTGTCAGCACTCTGTCAGCAATACTATACGTTTAAATTCCAAGCCAATGGTTCACAAAGGAGTCCCTTATCTTTCCTAACTGCAAAATAAACAAACCTCCAGGAGAGAGGGTTTCTCACCTTACAAAGGAACCCTTGCAATTTAGAGACTGCTAGGATGGTATTTAAAATTATGGTTCTGGGAACTGGTGTGGTTCCCAGGTGTGTTACCCTGTCAATGACAATCTCAACTGAAAGTGTAGAGATGGTGGCAAGAATGTGACACACGAGGCTGTATCTGTCTCTAAGAGTGGGCATTCCAAGCCAAAACAAAGGCAAATGTTTCACGCGCGAAGGAGAAACATGTGCTGATCTTTGCTTCTTTTTTTCTTGTTCTTTTGTCAGCAAACACAAAAGCAGAGAATCATAAAACTTAGAGTTTAAAGGGAACTTAGAGGTTTTCTGATCTAAGATCAGTCTGTTTTGCATATTATTAAGCTGGAGAGTTCAGCTAATGAGGGCTCTAATCATACTTTTCATCAAATAGTAATAACCATTTAAATTTCTCCCTCGGGACTTATAAAACTAGAAAGAGAAAAGTTGAATATCTCTGCATCCATAAGTATGAATCAAGAATCATTGGTAGGGGATTCCCTGGTGGCGCAGTGGTTGAGAATCTGCCTGCCGATGCAGGGGACACGGGTTCGAGCCCTGGTCTGGGAAGATCCCACATGCCGCGGAGCAACTAGGCCCGTGAGCCACAACTACTGAGCCTGCGCGTCTGAAGCCTGTGCTCCGCAACAAGAGAGGCCGCGATAGTGAGAGGCACGCGCACCGCGATGAAGAGTAGCCCCCGCTTGCCACAACTAGAGAAAGCCCTCGCACAGAAATGAAGACCCAACACAGCAAAAATAAATAAATAAATAAATAAATAAATAAACTCCTACCCCTAACATCTTCAAAGAAAAAAAAAAAAGAATCATTGGTAGGATCTATGACACTTCTACTGAGTACGCTTCGGTGTTTATTTTTAATCATTCTTATGCAGAATTTCCAAGCAGCAAGAAATTACTGACTGTTCCACAAAATCTCTTTTCTTCTAACCATTCGGTTAACTGAGTCCATCATCAATTTGGTTTGTATAACAGGGGCTGAAATGAAAAACAGAGAGTTTTAACTTCAGACTCTCTCATGTTTAATAAAAGTGTTTGAAAATGGGAGAGAGTGAGAAATAAAACCATCACATAATATTCAAGCTGAAGAGGATGAGAAATCGGACCTGTGTATCCTTTAATCCTCCCCCTCCATCACTGAGGAAACTATAAACACTGGATTGTGAGAGCCCACTCAAATAGTAATCTTGGAGAACAGCAAAAGAAAAGAATGGTTACAGCCTGAATTATGTTAGTGATTACAATCAGCACCTGCAAGCCTGCTGCAACTATTTCTATGTCGACAATGTTAGAAATGATGGAAGATTGGTGCCCATTTTCAGGATGAGGTATATATGCTGGTGATGACTTAAGGTTGTCATAGAAAGTAACCACAGCTGTCTTTTGCTTCATTTATCTGTTTCTTTCATGCAAACTATATATTTTAGAAAGTAATTGCCTCTGTCTTATTCCAAATTTGGAAGTAGAACTTTAAACCACCGGCCTCCTATTCAAATATATGTTTTTCACTTTGGTAGGCTGAATAATGCCCCCCCCAAAATACCCAGGTCCTGATTCCTAGAAACTGTGAGAGGTACCTTGTACGATAAAAGGGACTTTGCAGATCTAAGTTCAGGTTCTTGAGATGGGGAGGTGATCTGGGATTATCTTGGTGGGTTCTAAATACAATCACAAGTATACTTATAAGGGGGAGACTTGATTATAAAGAAGAAGGAAAAGGTAATGTGACCACTGAAACAAAAGTCCAGACTGTTGACTTTGAAGATGGAGGAAGGGGTCGTGAGCCAAGGAAAGCAGAGTGCAATTCCAGAAACTGGAAAAAGCAAGGAAACAGATTCTTCCTTAGAGCCTTCAGAGGGCATGAACCCTGCTGACACCTTGGTTTCCACCCAGAAAAACCATTTTGGGCTTCCCAGCTTCCAGAACTGAAAGAGAATAAATTTCTCTTATTTTAGGTCACTGAGTTTGTGGTAATTTGTTACAGCAGCCATAGGAAACTAATACAGTCACCTTTCCTTATTAAACAGGCTTTGTGGGAGTTCTCTGGTGGCACAGTGGTTAAGAATCCACCTGTCAATGCAGGGGACACAGGTTCGAGCCCTGGTCGGTGATCCCACATGCCGCTGAGCAACAAAGACCGTGTGCCACAACTACTGAGCCTGTGTTCTTGAGCCCCCAAGCCACAACTACTGAGCCCGCGAGCCACAGCTACTGAAGCCCGCGTGCCTAGAGCCCGTGCTCCGCAACAAGAGAAGCCACCGCAATGAGAAGCCCCGTGCACCGCAACGAAGAGTAGCCCCCGCTCGCTGCAACTAGAGAAAGCCCGCGCACAGCCACAAAGACCCAATGCAGCCAAAAATTTAAAAACGAGACAAAATAAAACAGGCTTTGTAAATCACTCACAAAATCAACATTTTTTTTTCCCTTAGAATTATAGCTGATGTATATGGAAAACCTGGGCTGTTGAAGAAGTTGCACAATGCAATACTCTGCCCCTTTAAAATTGGTCATCTTTGGAAAGACACTTTTGCTCAACTATTTTTTGGCTTGCAACTTATAGCTTGTATAACTCCAAATAAATATTATATATTTCTAAAATTAGAATATTTTTGACATAATTTTATTTAACCCTTCGTTTCTATTACTCAATATTTAAAATTTCCAGTTTGGGCCTATTGTTCCTTTTAAAGCAATTTGCCTTTACAAAACACAGTATTTTCCCCCCCTTCTGAGAAATTAAATGAGAAATGGTGGCAGTCTATGTTGAAACATTTGTCCTTTAAATTATTTAAAAATCTCCGGAATAATCACATTTTAAACATCTGAAATGGCATAGGACCATTAAGGGTATGACTAGTAAGGAAGTGATTCTGGAGAGAGGAATTGTAGAGAGATGACACTGATGATCTACATACTTCATTGTCAAGCCTGTTTTTGAGTATGGACCCTCTCCCTCCTGGCACACTAATATTTAGCTATGACACCTTTATGAAAATACTTTCACTGCTTGTCATACTTTTATCTTATGTGATCTCATTAATTCAATCAACACTTGTTGATTAGTACCAGGCAATGTGCATGATAACAGGGAGATAGTGTTAAAAGAAGACCCAGGTCCTTGCCCTCATGGAGCTTATATTCTCATCTCAAATCAAGTTTAAATTCTTTATCACCAATCTTTAGCAAATCTCCAATGCTATGAATTTCTCTTTCCTTTCTATCCAAGGACATACCAGCTTCTCAATAAATTGGTAAAAGAAGTAATGCTCTCTACATATGAAAGGTTACAGAATTTATGGAGTTTGGAATCTCATATAGAGAGCATACTCTTTTCCTTCCTTATTGGATTTACAGTTATTCTCTTAGCCTCTATACCCCACCTGTCTACCAATTCATCCTCAAATAATCCTTCACCTGAGTGCACTTTGAAACCCAAGGAGGAGTCAAAAGAAAAAAAGAAAAGGAAAGAAAAAACAAAAGGGGGAAAAAAAAGAAAGAAAACATTTGGGAAAAACAAACAAACAAAAAAACAACCCAAAGAGTCAACTCTTGGGAGTGTGAGTGAATGTGTTGGCCAGGAGTTTATGAGGACAAGGCTATGAGATTTCAAGGCAAGGGAGACCAGAAACGGGAGAACCGCACATCTTCTGTCCTATGGTTTGCTACAGAATGCTATGTCATCAGTCAGTGGTAACAAGAGACATTAACTGAACACCTACTTTGCTGTAGGTACTCTGCTCAGCACTGGAGTTGAGGTGAAGATTTCCCATCTTCAAGGAGCTCACAGACCATGAATTTAATGAGTACCTGCACGATAGTATTGTTTCCTCTTAATTACCATAACTCAAGAGGATGATAAAAGAGAAGGTCACATGAATGTGTGAAACGGTAAGAAACTCTTTATGTCTCTTTATGCTTGGTGGATTGTAATAAGGCCCACATTAGCAGGGTCCAAATGTTATCAGCTGGTTATTAATCCCATTGTTATATCATTTGTTGTTTCTTGTCTTGGTGAAAAGTACTGCTCAGAACCAACCATCACCTGTGCTTTTCTGCTATGTGCATTGTGTAGTAATTTTATAAGTGAACATGAAAGGGTGATGGTGGATGGGGAAGCATGGGTATTGGGAGTTGAAGTATCTATGTTACAATCCCAGTTCTGCTATTTGCTAACTCTGTGACTTTATACAGATTTCTTAATTTCTCCCTATCTTCATCTGTAAAGGTAGAGATAATATCTCTTCATAGTGATTTTAAAAAAGGATCAAATTAGATAACAGATAAGGAATATATCGAACCAAACCCAGGCACCATTGCCCTAGGAGGAGAGACAGGACATAATAGTGCCATGTTGGAATTGGGTCACAACCACGAGCTGGGATTTTTTTAGAGGGCTGACATTCAGCTGATGGGCACTGGTTCTGCTAGAGTTGTCGCTTATAGCTGGGGTCCATTTTGATTTGTTGGTGTTTGTACTAGACTGGCTATAAAATATTCTGAATTTCACTTTTGCCTTGCAGGAAGCTCTTTCAAGGATAAAACTACTTGTTAGTCTGTTGACTCTAGAGCAGTTGAAAACAACCTTACAGAGGTCAGAGCTCCCTTTTTATAATAATTCCCTTTATTATTCTAAAATAATTTTTTTTTATTATTCTGTACAAGAAATATAGAAAAATTAAGGAGGAAAAGTACAAATGGATACTCGAATAAACCTAGTGTTAGGGTGAGTAATAACAGTATATGTGTTTACATATAATAATAAAAAGAAAACTAATCTTAATTTAAGTAAGGGGAAATGTCAAGAAGATATACAGAGTCGAAGTGCAGAAAATGAAGTCCAATACTCTTACAAATGAGCTGGGTTCTGTTTATAAGTATAATGTCAAAATGATTCCCAATTTATGACATGGATTAGGATAATAACACTATCTTACTAGACATGTATTCAGTCTCTAGGATTTTAAAAATCCTTGGAGGCTGTGTTTTGTTTTTTCTTTTTTTTTTTTTTTTCCCGGTACGTGGGCCTCTCACTGCTGTGGCCTCTCCCGCTGCGGAGCACAGGCTCCAGACGCGCAGGCTCAGCGGCCATGGCCCACGGGCCCAGCCGTTCCACGGCATGTGGGATCCTCCCGGACCGGGGCACGAACCCACGTCCCCTGCATCGGCAGGCGGACTCTCAACCACTGCGCCACCAGGGAAGCCCCGAGGCTGTATTTTTTGATGGATGGTGCAGAATAGAAGGTTTGGGAAAGGGAACTATAGTTCAAGAGGTTGTTGAGAAGTTGTGTGGTGGTACAACTCTGGGGACAAGGTCAGAGTCAGACTGAAAAACATCAAACACCCCCCGCCCAAATTAGCAAGTACTTCCAAAACATAATTTTCACAACATAGATTTCTTATTATATTGCCTCCAAATTTTTGAATATGAAATATTATAAACCAGCCCTTTTTTTAATGGACCTCAATCTGATCTCTATGTTTTGCGTGTCTCTGCTCATATAATGTTTGAATGTTAAATTCATTAAAAATACATCTCAGATATCTTTTATTACAATTTTTGGTGACATCTACAGATGTAGACTGAAACAGGTTTGTTGTATGGGCTGTTGAAGACCTTGAACAGCATTGTGATTGGTGACACGACTTCTCAAAACGACAAACAACACTTACTAACCTTCTGAACCAAACAAAGGACCTTCTTCCTTTGATTTAGATGGTCTGTTGCTTTGCTGGAAAGTCAGTGTCTATTAAAACTGTTCAAAAATTCTCTATATAAAGTAGCATTAGGTTCCAGGCTGAGATAATTATAAACAAATTACTCACTTATTTGACTATTTGCTGGGATATTTAAAAGCTGTACAAAGCTCAGCTTCTTCATTGAGCAGACTGTCCCCTGCCCTGGGAGACCTCTAGCATGCCTGCTTCATCAACTGCTAGAAGTATACCCTAATCATTGTGAAAACAAAAAATACCTCCACAGATTTCCAAAATGCCCTCTAGGGGGAGGTACCACCTCTGTTGAGAATCAATGATCCAGATCTGTGAACTTGCAAGTATGAGGATGGCCGTTCTCACGTAGCCTCTGAACACATACTTTCCCCTTTGTTTCTGTGTTGCATTATCCAGGCAATCCTATGTGATATTTCCAATTTTAATGACAAATGAACTATAGAATAATTAAAATATTTCTTAAGGTAACACTTGGCTAGAAGTCCAATTTGGTTGGACCCTGTTTTTAGTCTTTCTGTATAACACACAGGATGTGGTCCAGTGAGGGAGGTGCTTCACAAGTTATAGATCAGAACATGAGCATTAGTAGAGACGGGTGAGGGCTGTAGACCTCTTGATGCTGGGATTTGGCTTTTTCATCTCTTCATCAACTAGGACAATGCCTGGCCTGTGATAGCTGCCACTGTTCCTTTCCGTTGGGTCCGTGTTGAACGCGGTATGCTGCCACACCTGTTGCAATGCAAGGTAGAGGAAATAGGGACAGTGTCAGAGCTTGGCATCACACTCATCCGTTAGGAAGGATGGTCATTTGTGGGAACTGGTACCTGAGGGGCACACCAGGCTCAGTCTTAATCCTGGAGCTTGTGAGCCCAGGGGATGTGTGAGGTGGGTGGGAAGGGAGAGGAGTGAGAAAGCACAGTTCAAGATGAGGTTCTAAAGGCTGTGGTGTGGGGCAGAGTAACCAAGAGTCTTGGGACAACACCTAGGCAAGCAGGAAAGCTACACTGCTGGTTCACATCCCCAATAGCTGGGCTGAGACCCTGGGGTGAGACTCTTGGTCCTCCTGAGAGGGCCTTCAGGAACACAGTACAGCACAGGGGCTCTGGCACCAGCTTGGAGTTTAGGATCATGTCCCAGGTCTCAGGGAAGTAAGCAGGGCAACCGGCTGGATATTTCAAAACAGAGTCAAAGGAAGAGTCCCAGTTCGATAGCCTGAAGGGGAGCGTGAGATGGCCTGAAGAATTGGGGTGGGATGAGTTGTGCTGGGGGATGTTGTGGACGACCAGGGGCCACGGTCTCAAGTCTCGGGTATGATTGATGGCAAACGTGAGTTTAGGAGCAATGTGGTGGGACAGAGTCTGCCACCGGGCCCTGTGAGTGGAGCAAGGCATGTTGAGATACTTTCCAATGAAAGAGAACCTGAGGGTGTCCTGGAAAGTAGGGTCAGGCTGGTCTCAGCTTGGAAAGACTGGATGAGGCAGAAGGAAGGGAAACTAACTGGGTGGGTGGTAGAAGTGAGGTGAGGTAGGCAGCATCATTTTTCAAGTGTACATTTGAATGAGGTGATGTATTTTGACGTATAATGTACTGTGAGGTGCGTGAATTATGGTTAGTTTTAACTATATAAGTAAATCACAGGAACTTACTAAGAAAGGCTTAATTCTTAGTGCCCCAACCAGAGGGCAAGCAGACCAAAATTTCCAGGTTAATTTTCAGTCACTAAATGTTGGGGAAAGGTCTAAAGTCTTCCAGATGGAATGTAACTTGAAGTGGGAAGCAGGAAGGAGGGAGAAGTGTGTGCCATTTCTCACCTTGACTTTACATCTGTTATTAGTTTCTTATTTCCCTGAGATACTAGCCTTGCCTCCACAAAAAACGATCCCTTCTCCCTTCCCGTAGCAAAAAGAAGGCAGTAATATAAATGTGAGGCTTTTTTGTTTCTAAACCTATCAATAGGATTGATTTTATTTGAGCATCAGTTATCTTAAGTTTCAAGATTGTCTTATCCTGAGCCAAACAGCGACTGCTTATGTAGAAACAAAGATCACATCACCGCTTAATGATGACATTGAACGGGGTGCGATGACAACACATTTCACTCTAAACAGGAATCTCAGCGTTAATAGTTTTCATGTTATTGAAACCTCAAAACTTTTTAGCCACACGGCCTTGTATTATGGATCCTTGGTCCACATTACTCCTGAGCTGGATCCAGTGGGAACGACAAGTAGTTATTTCAACCTAACATTTTGTGTAGATCAAAACAAAGAATCAAAGAGAATCGTTTAAAACAACAGACAGCAAATAAAGTAGAAGAAATTTGAGACAAGATATCTGTCTCAGGGTCTAGTAAGCTGTGCTGATTCAAGAAAAATATCTTCACACCTTTGTTGGTCCATTCGTGGGTCAGATTTAGAAGCAGTAAATTTAAGTTCTGGGGTGTTTACAAAGCAAAGATGAGATTTCTCACCGTCATCCTTCAGAGTCATCAAATAGCTATGGACAAGGATCTATGACAAGATGCTGGGAACCTAATAAAATAGCTGCTAAGGGCCAGATCACGCACCTGGATGATAACTAGTGAAACATTGTTGCCACCCTGTAAGTATCAGTCCTTGCTGTTTCCCAAGTCCTTTTTTCGTAATTTTAAAGTTAGGTTAACCTACAGGAGCAAGTAAGCCTTCCCCGCTTAATAAGAACCATGATTGGCCCTACGGTGAAAAGATCCTGACCATGTTGGATAAATTAAGCCTATCATTGCTATTTTGCAAGTAGACGGCATTGTCTTCTCCTTACCTAGAACACCGTCTTCACACCCTCCACTGATCTAAACAGCATGCCTCAGGCCTAGTGAAAGTCATTCATCATCCTAGAGCCTGACACTCACTGAAGCTCCCTACAGTCCTGAGAGTCTCAGCTACATAATTCAACCTGTGTTTCTTTGGGGTTTTCTTTCTTTCTTTCTTTTTCTTGATGCATGGTATTGCTTCCAGTGTTAATCCTGCCTCTTCCACCAGAGCACTTCACTTATTCCCTTAAGGCGAGTTTCATGTGGTAAGCATCTTTTGCCTTCAACTGGTACAGAAATGAGTTACTATTTTTGGCAAAACGAGTTTAAGACTTACAAAGCACTTTCCTGTATATTTTTCTTTAATCCTCATGATAATTCAGTGAGATGATACTATCATTATCATCATTTTATAGACGAGGAAACAGACTCACACAGGGCAAATTACTGGCCTGGGATCACACCCTTAGGGAATGGTGAGACTAGAATTGAACTCAGTACTCTGGATTCTAAATCGTTGGCAATTTCCACTCTGTAGATGGCCCCTTCCTAACAGGGTGCTCAGTGGACCTAGAATGTTCTTATAGAATAATTCTGTTATACAAGGGTGGGCAGGGGCATGCTTATGATTCTTGTGGTTTACAAGATGGAATTTAGTTTGTGAATATTCAAACATTTTAAAGGTTCATGCTTGTAAGAACTTTAAATGCATCGATACTGTGGGAGGAGATTGATGTGAATTTCACTTCCATAACTGCCTGGAGCCATGTAGCTTTATACCTATATGTAGATATGTACTGTATATGTTCAGTTCTTCTTCTTCTTTTTTTTTTTTTACTAATTAAATAACTTAATTTTGAAATTAAAAATTTCATATGGTTGATCACCTTCACTCATTTAACCCATCCCCAAACCCCCTTATCCTCTGGTAACCTCCAATATGTTCTCTGTATCTATGAGTTTGTTTTTGTTTTATTTATTTTTTGTTTTGTTTTTTAGATTCCACATATGAGTGAAATCACGTGGTATTTTTTTCTGTCTCCACCTGACTTAGTTCACTTAGCATAATACCTTCAAGGTTCATCCATGTTGTCACAAACGGCAGGATTTCATTCTTTTTTTATGGCTGACAGCATTCCATTGAATATCTTTATCCATTCATCCATCGATGGACACACAGGTTGTTTCCATATCTTGGCTACTATAAATATGCCACAGTGAACATAGGAGTGCACATATCTTTTTGAATTAAGTATTAAGTGTTTTTGTGTTCTTCGGATAGATACTAAGAAGTGTAATAGCTGGGTCATATGGTAGTTCTAGTCTTAAATTTTTGAGGAATCATCATACTGTTTTTCCATAGTGACTAAACAAATTTATGGTCCCACCAACAGAGTACAAGGGCTCCCTTTTCTCCACATCCGCCCCAACATTTGTTATTCCTTGTCTTTTCATAATAACCATTCTAACAATTGTCAGGGGATATGTCTTTTGTTTTGCATTTCCCTAATAATTAGTGATGTTGAGCATATTTTCTTGTGCCTATTGACCATCTGTATGTCTTCTTTGGAAAATTATCTATTTAGATCCTCTGCCCATTTTTAAATCGGGTTGTTTTATTGTTGTTGAGTTGTATGAGCTCTTGGTATATTTTGGGTATTAACACTTTATCAGATATATGATTTGTAAATATCTTTTCCCATTCAGTAGGTTGCCTTTTTGTTTTGATGATGGTTTGTTTCACCGTGTAGAAGTTTTTAGTTTAAGTCCTATTTGTTTATTTTTGCTTTTGTTTCCCTTTGGAGTCAGATCCTCAAAACTATCACTAACACCAATGTCAATGAGATTACCACCTCTGTGTTCTTCTAGGAATTTTATGGTTTCAGGTCTTACAGTCAAGTCTTTAATCCATTTTGAGTTAATTTTTGTGTATGATGTAAGATAGTAGTCTAGTTTCATTCTTCTGCATGTGGCTGTCCAGTTTCCCCAGTGCTATTTATTGAAGAGATTATCCTTTCTCCATTGTGTATTTGTTGCCCCTTTATTGTAAATTAATTGTCCATATGTTTGTGGGTTTATTTCAGGGCTCTCAATTCTGCTCCATTGATCTGTGGGTCTGTTTTTGTGCTAATAGCATACCGTTTGGATTACTGTAGCTTTGTGTAGTATAGTTTGAAATCGGGGAGCATGAGACCTCCAGCTTTGTTTTCCTTTTTCAAGATTGTTTTGGCTATTCAAGATCTTTTGTGGTTCTATACAAATTTTAGAATTATTTTTTCTAGTTCTTTGAAATATGCCATTCAAATTTTGACAGGGTTTGCATTAAGTCTGTAGATTGTTTTGGGCAATATAAACATTTTAACAATATTAATTATTCCAAACCAGGAACAAGGAATAGCTTTCCATTTATTTGTGTCTTTTTCAATTTCAAGTTTAGTTCTTTATTCCACATTAAATTTCTTTTTTAAGTATGGTGTGAGGCAGGGATTCAGTTTATTTTTCCATTTGGAAGGCCAGTTGTTCCAACACTATTTGATGAGTAATCCATCACTTTCATTGATCATCAGTACCATTTCTACACTCATCAAGTTTCCATGTAGGTTTTTGATTATGGACTTCTTATTTTGATCCATTAGTTTGTCTATCCCTGTGCTAATGACTTTATAGCTCCTTAATATTTTAGGGAAAATTCCTTAGTCTTAAAAATCATTGTGACTCTTCTTGGCTTTTTGTTCTTCTAGGCCCTTAACCAGTTTGTTAAGTTTCACAAAAAATCCTTTTGGATGTTGATTATAATCACATTGAATTTATATATGTACTATACCCATATTAGAGAAAATTCAAAAGCAGAAAGAACAAAGTCTCACAATATTAGCACCCTAACACCATCACTCATGGATACATATATATTCATGCATGTGCTTCTTGTGTATTTCCCACTAGAATGTTTCCTCCCTGAGAACCAGGACTTTGCATGGCTTGTATTGCAGCAATACTGTTGCCTGGAAAAGTGCCCAGCACATAGTAGATACTCACTCATTTGTAGAATAAATAAATAAATAAATAAATAAATAAATGTAGGTGCATTTTCTTATCATCTTTTTTTTCATTACTGCGTCTTTAAGTAGTTTTAAAACCTTTAACAGAGGAATTCGATTTTTTTTTCCATGTAGATTTGTGAAGAATAAGACATTATTCTAAGAAGACATATTTCCCATAATGTGTTGCACAGACATTAGACCAGCAGGATGCTGTGGGAAAAGAGAGCTCAGTGGGCAAACATGTTTGAGAAATGCCTCGTGCAATACTTGTCTCTTAGAGTCACCATGACATAGCCAGATACAGATACAGATACACATGGTATAGATACACAGTTATATATTCTACTTCTGAGGAGTTTCTCAGGAAGACAGTTTGCTTCTTTCAGAAATAAGTTAATCAGCTGTGAGGCCTTAGTAGTAAAATAATTAGGTCACATAGCCAGGAGCACATTGATAGATGATAGATAGGTAGATAGATAGATGCAGGTATGGGTATAACCAGAGTATATAGCATATTTCAAATGTAAATAGAGATATAGATGATACAAATATAGGTATATGCAAATAGAGACATAGACACAAATATAAGTTATATAGCTTATTCTTTCCTATTTGAATGAATGTAATTTAACGAATGCACATTAATAACAGCAAATCCTTACTTTCATCTTGATTTATTTTTCCAAAATATATTTTGGCTGTTATATAAATGAAACTGAAGGAATGGCTAAGATTCACATTAAGATTACAGACTTCTTCCCTTACATGCTAATTTGAGTTGTAAGTTTAGAGAATAACTGATTTGGAAGACTACTCAACGGCTTGTGCCCTGCTGGCTCCCCAGCCTGGAGTGTTCTTGCCACAAATTTCCAAGGCACAATGTTAGTCTCATCTACTCAGAGAGGCCTTCTTGAGCACTCTGACCAGGAGAGTGGACCAACCCCGAACTCTCTCTAATACTCTGCTTTGTTTTATTCTCTTACATTTGTCATTCCTCCTCCCTTCCTTCCTTCCTTCTTTCCTTCCCTCCTTCCTTCCCTCTTTCTTCTTTTTCCACTGTCTTTGTCTCCAAGGGGCTGGAACTTCATTTACATTATAGTGTTTTCAGTGCCTAGAATATTGCCTGGCACAGAGTAGGTATTCAAAATATCTTTGTTACAAGGGTAAATGGATAAATGAATTAAAGTTCACCCAGTTTAACTCACCAGGTAATGAGAATTTTGTGATCCTCCAATATGAAGAGGAAACCACAGTTTTTTGAACTCCAACCATATTGCAGGCACTGTGCTGGGAACTGCTGGAATATCATTCAACAAAATCATACGTGTGAAATGGAACTGTTCTCATGTTTCTTTAACTGAATTTAATTTCTATCTGGGGCCCTTATTTTGTTGGGCAGCAGGAACTTTATCTTCATCTATTTGGAATTCCATGCCCCTTTCTTTGGGGTTGTGCCTACATTTCCAAGATTGACATGTGTGAGTGTGGAAACCAGGTTCTGGTGTTATCAGTTCTCCGTGCTGGGATCTGACGAAGCATCCTATTTTCTGTGTGGTCCTTGTCTTTTGTCCAGTCAGGTCCATTCAGGTGTGACCCTCTCAGCTAATTCCTGACAATCTGAGCACGTGGCCAGGCTGAGATGTGGGAAACTCTGCTTCCTTGCTTCTTTCAGCTACCTGAGACCACTGTCCTTCATCTGAGAAGAGAAGGACGATGCAGATGGCACTCAAGGGAACGTTTAGGAAACAAGCAGAGGAAAAGGTGCTCCATTAGATCCTTAGAAATGATCAAGAGATATGAGGACAGAATGGCATCATGGGAACCAAAGAAAGAGAGGATTTTTGTAAAAGTGAAAGTGGTCAACAGCATCAGACACCAAGAAAAATCAGTTGAAACGGTGAAAAAGAGGCCCTAGGATCATGTCTATGCGGTGCCCAAACAATGATTGAAAAAAAGAGAGAGAGTGAAAAGAAACATTAGCTAATATATGGTAAAACACGGACAAAACATTTGTTTGGACTCTTTTTCCTTATGGAAAAGTTTTGCCGTTATTCTATACAAATACAATGAATGAACACTGGTCAAAGGTGACTTTCCAGTCGTAAGATCGCTGACTATGGGGATGTTCACTGGCTCTGTCTCCTCAGCCTTTAATTTAACTAACTTGGCATACTTGAAAAATATTTTGTATTCCATCCTTAGATTGTCAGTGACCTTTTGATATGGTCAGTTGCTCATTTTCTTTCCGCCCGCCCCCCAAAGAGAAAGGTTTTGTAGAGGCATTATACAGAACAGCTGCTTGAAACATGCATAGGCCAGTTTACATTAGGCTGTTTTTTCTAGAGAAAGTCATAGTTTAAACAAATGGTTGTGTCTATTTTAATCATTTTTGCCCTCTTTTGAAGTGTTTTTTCAAGCATAAGTTTTTTTTTTTAGAATAGAGTTTTGCATTATAAATTAGTCTGCTCTGTCATGTCCCTTTTAAACACAGCTGTTACTACAATATAAACAGAGTTTTTAAAATGTAGATAAACAGTTATAAGAGGAAGAGTTTCAGGTGTTTTTAACACATGGTCAGTTTTTGCTTACTTGAATTCTGTGGTTTGAAAGTTGAATTCAAAATACACTTTTGATTTCACAGATGTCAGGCTATTCAATACAGCTGTTCACGGATGCCCTAAAAGGCATCTTAATTTCACAGTCATTACAATTTGATAGTATCATATTTTTGAAGTCATACTGGTAGTAAACGTAAGATGAATATGGAAATTTTATAATGGTACACTACATAGTACCCTTTTGAGGCATAAAAGTGGAATGGAAAAAATATCTAGTGGCCCAAAGCTAAAATATGAAAGGATTTTGTGTGACCAACCCAACAATGTGAAATATATAGTAAATTTTAGTATCTTGGAAGGAATGATAGTCTTAGTAAAAGAGTCCTTATTCTTCAGTGGAATGATCTTATACCTATAGTCTAAGAATTTTTGCCTAAGCCTACACCTTGAAATGTGAAAAATTAGGCACTGTTTGAACATAAAGCTGATCTAAGTTTATTATTTAACAAATTTCAAAAAACGGGACCTGGGTACAGCAATGAGTCTAATATTTCCCGAACACCAAACTAGGTCTTCTAGGTACACAAGAAACACAAGCATTTGAAACTGAGAGAGTATTAGAACTAGAACATTTCAATGATTTTTGGCGGTATGGTGACAATATATTTGAAATCAATACTTCCATGAAATATCTGGAAATCTACTATCAAAATATTCTAATGGATGTTTATGGATATCATTGTATAAATTATTATCCCAAACTCCTCGATTCATTGTTTATCTGTAATAACATGACATATTACTTGAGTGATAAATTTAGGGACCACAATATTTTAGATGATTATTTGGAAAATGTTCTCCCAGGCAATGTCACATAAAGTAAAAATTAGAGTAAATTAATTTATATCTAAAATGTAGTCTAGTTAGAAAGTGGCATTCATTTGAACATCCAAGAAAAACATACACAATTTCTACCCATATTGTTCCCAAACCACCATGTCTGAGTTATGGATCTTAGGGAGGAAGCCATGTTACTAAACCTAATTACTCTGTGTTTGCTTGGAAAAATAGTTAAGTGATTATTTCGCTATATCACACAACCCAACATGACCTCATTTTCAACCAAAAAACATCTGATTTGATCCACAGCCTTCTGCAGTACTGCATAATTAGACACCTTATCCATCAAGGTGCAAGGAAACCTTGGTAAAGAGTAAAACAAGAATTTTCATGTGTTAAGTTATACAGTAGAGGGAGTCCCGTGAATATAATACATACATGCTGATATTGCCAAAGAAAAGTCAATTAAAAATTGTATGCACTCTAAGAGTTACAAAACTCGAAACGTGCTGTGTAATTCAGGTCAAATAGCCCTTGAGTACAGGTATTCATGAAAATTAGGCTTCATTTATTAGAGTTTTCATCTTTAAGAGCTTTTAAGACTTTTCCTAAGTGAATTTTGGAACTGATCTAAAAAGTATAAACAACATTTTTTCTTCATCAGAATGTTCAGAACATGTTTGTATGTATGAACACACATATTGTGTATTTATAAGTAGTGCCATGTTTGGAATCTTAAATTTTCCCCTAAAATTTGATCAAATACCTGATCCTTTAATGTTTTTACCTCCAGTGTACATAATTATGTTTCAAGGTAAATTGAATTGACTCCCTTAAAATAAGAGAGAACTTGGATTTCTTCCAAAACGCCACCTCTTATTTTTATTCTCTGTGATGGCTGTCCCTTATACCTCCCTAGTCATATAAGTGAAGGTTAAGACCAAGATGTTTTGCCAAATCTTTTCCCTTTATTTCTCTGTTTTGTTCAGCCTCACACTGTACAATTGACATGGAGAATCTTGCCAAATACAAGTAACAGTAACTCTATAGACTACATTAATTATGGGCCCTAAAGAACTTTGAATAGTGCTTAGAAACTTGTGATCAAGGAAAGCTGTTAATATCTTCATAGGTTCTTCATTTACTTGTTTATATTTTAAAAAACATGCTCCTCTGGGGTTTATTTTGCCTATTACTATAGCCCATTGATAGAATTAGTATAAAATATGTAGTCAAATGTTATTTTATAAACATAATACAAAAGGACCCACCCAACATATAAGTCACTTCTTTACTAGTTAAGAAGAAAGAACTAGTGAGATGTTGAAAAATTTAGGCAAGGTGTTAAATCGCTGCTGAAAATGTAGACTCTTCTGAGTGGATAGTTAACTATTCTACTGGAGAAGCTATCTTACTGGTGGACTTTCCTGTTTCTTTTAAATATTCTTAATATGACCCTGGAAAGGGCTCTCCTTAGGTCAAACGTTGAAATGTAAAGTGATGAAGAGATGATTGAGTTGACTATTATGAAACCTTCACTCTTCATTACTTTAGCATAACACAGCCTAATGCCAATATAATCTTTCCTACCAGATATGAAGGGTACGTACGGAATGATGAAAAGAAAATGATTTCGTTTACTATCTTAATCATATTTTCTGTTTTGATTTCTTTATTGTTAATTTCCTTTATTCCAACAACAACAAAAAAAGTCTGTACGAAGTAGAGAGGAGTAATTTATAAGTATGGTGCTAGCCATTGCCCCTTTTGTAAAGGAAGCCCAAGGAACTCTAGGGAATGTAATCCGGTAAGTGTTTTATACCTTATCACTTCCCTACATTTTTGACCAGCTTCCTCTTGCCCTGGTCCCTTTCCTAAATGCCCCATGGTCCTCCCTTTTCACTTTCTCCAGTAGCTTTGTCCAAGATTACCTAGTGACCTTGCTAGCCTTTCCTCTAATTCTTTTTTGCTCCTCAGTCAATACATTTCTTGGAGATTTATCAGATAGTCCTATCCCCTTGAGGGAAAATGCTGGGTTCCCACTGGAGGCTTTGTGGCACTGAATAAATTCCTTGACAGTGGCAGTGTCCTGGTCAAAGGATGAAATAATTTACACGCTCACCAAATAAAGCACAAATGTCCCTTGGGTACAACCCCAGCTCAAAAAGTTTTCCTGCCCCATGCACCACACCATTTCCATTGAGCAGCCAAGTATTTAAAATTATATATATATATATATATGTTTTATTAAAGTTTCTAACCATCAGTTGTGGTTTTAAGTGACAGAAAAATCAAATTCAATCTTGCATGCACGATAAGAGAAATTTATTGGTTCAGGTAATTGAAAAGCCTGGGAGTAGGTCTGGCTTCAAGTGCGACCTGATTTAGTGACTGAAATGATGTCATTGGGATCTTTGAGTCTTAGTTTTGCCTTTTCTCTGTTAGCTTCAGGCTCCAGAGCTTCAAGCTCCATATTCACTGATACAAATTGAGAGGAAAACTCAGTACTTCCTTGCGGTTCCCACTGAAATCCCAGAATTCATTGTTATTAGATCAATTTGAGACAAATCTGTGAACCCATAGCTGTAGTTAGGGAGAAGCAGTTCCATTGATAGACAATGCCTGGGTCACAAGTTCCAGTCCTGGGGTGGGGAATAGAGACCATCCAATCACGTCGTCTGAGAGTAGAAGACAGGTGGTTCCCCAAAGCAAGTTCTGGTACTGTTTCCAAGAAAGAGAGATGAAAAAAAAAAAAAAAAGAAAAGAAAAGAAAGGGAGATGAACACTGGGCAGTATTATCTTCTCAACTCTAGGCAAAGACACAGACTGTCCTAACCTGTTCTCAAGGTGGGCTTTCATTTGGCTCCAGGAAAAATGAGGCCATGTTCAAGGAACATAAAAATCAGGTGTGAACATCCAAATGGACACTAAAATATCTAATTCAATAGCAGGTTATTTTAAATATTTAAGCAATATTTGTGTCCTAGATCAGTTCCTTCTCTTTAATTTCCCATTTTTGTAAGGAAAACCACCTCCTCTTAGTGTTCCAGGCCCAAATGGTCCAGGGCTGGGACCAGGGTGGGTGAAGAGAGTGAAGGGAGGCACTTGCCCGAGATGCCAAATTTAAAGAGTCCTAGGGGGCTTCCCTGGTGGCGCAGTGGTTAAGAATCCACCTGTCAATGCGGGGGACACGGGTTCGAGCCCTGGTCCAGGAAGATCCCACATGCTGCGGAGCATCTAAGCCCATGCGCCACAACTACTGAACCTGCGCTCTAGGGCCCGTGTGCCCCAACTACTGAGCCCACGCACTGCAACTACTCAAGCCTGCACGCCTAGAGCCCATGCTCCACAACAAGAGAAGGCACCACAATGAGAAAACGCACAGACCCCAACGAAGAGTAGCCCCCGCTCCCCACAACTAGAGAAAGCTAGTGTGCAGAACGAAGACCCAACGCAGCCAAAAATAAATAAATTAGTAAACAGATGTAAGAAAACTCAGTGTAGTAGGCTAAAAATTAGCCCCCCTGCCCTGCCCCCACCAAATCCACATCTAATCTCTGGAACCTATGAATGGCAAAGACTTTGCAGATATGATTAAGTTAAGGATCATGAGATGGGGATATTATCTGGGGTTATCTGGGTGAGCCCTAAATGTAATTAATTATAGATGTCCTTACAAGAGAGAGGCAGAGGGAGATTTTACACAGGAAGAAGAAGTGAGGGTAGTGTGACTACATGGTAGAGATGGAAGTGATGCAGCCACAAACCAAGGAATGCTCACAGCCACCAGAAGCTGGAAGAGGCAAGGAATGGATTATCCCCTAGAGCCTCCGGAGGGACTGTGGTCCTGCAGACACCTTGATTTCAGACTTCCGGCCTCCACAATTGTGATAGAATAAATGTCTGTTGTTTTAAGCCACTAAATGTATAGTATTTTGTTACAGCAGCCACAAGAAAATAATGCACTCTGTGATCGAGATAAATATTTTAATGAAATATTTCTTTTTAAACATCAAAATTAATGCAAAAAAATCCATGGTAAACAAAATATGAAAACTTTAAACAAATATGGGCTATCTTTGGAGTAATCCTTACTTCTTTTGCTCCCTTACTCCCTACAGCCAATCATTTGATTACTCCTGTGGTCTGTGCCACTGTAATTTCTCTTGACTTGCTGTTTTGCTCATCTTTCCATGGAGGCCACTTTTCCGGCTCAAATGCCCATGATATCTCACTGTCATGATGTCAACAAACAGTAATCTGCTTTGCCTGTCTCTGCTTTCTCCTCCTTTCTAATCCATCTCATTCCAGATAGATTTTTCCTAAAACATATATTTGGTCATGTCCTTCTATTTTTTAAAAAATCTTTAATGGGTTATCAAAGCCCTTGGAAACCAGCTTTCCAGTCTCATCTAACACGTTTCCTTTCCACATAGCCTTAGTTACCCAAATACACCCTGCTCTTTTCTAGCCGGCTATCTTTGTTCATGCACTTTCCTTATATTTCTCATCTATTTATGTTTTATAGACACTGTGGCGTAAGCCTTAAAATTAAGGTCCAATATTATGTGCTGTCTTGACATTTGGCAAAATTGGAAGGACTTCAAATGGTCCAACTGCAAATTCCCTTTCCCACCCTGCTTCTGCAGCTAAGGTCTCATAGGCGAACAACCCTCCTCATTAGGGGGATCACGTATAGCTCCTGTTTATCCCCAAGTAGCAGTTTTCAGATCCCTACCAGCCTGCAGGATTATTCAAACAAGCCAATTGTATTCTCCTGTGGAATAGGGGATACCCCACCCTCTTGATACTACAAAGATTGCTTCCCACAGGCTCTGCTTTTCTCTGTTTCTAAATGCAACCCCTGGCATGCAGTGTCCCCCTCCCCCAGGTGGTGAGTAGCTGTGATTAATGAACTGCTATCCATGTCATCTGTCCAGTGTTGGGTGTTGTGTGTTCAGCCATCCCCATAACCCTAGGGCAGGAATCCCTCCCTCACCAATGAGGTGAATTGGAGGTGATTAAAACAGAGATTCCTGTACAGATCCCAATATACCATTTACTATCTTTGTGACTTAAGGAAAATGAAAAGAACGGGAGAATCATTTTAAAATTTAACAAATTATGAGCATTACTACCTCATTTTAAAATTTAACAAATTATGAGCATTACTACCTCATTTTAAAGTTTAAAAAAAGGCTGCCAAGGACCAGCTTCAAGGTTCAAAGTACTGGGACTTTGTCACCCCATAGTGGGTGACATAACGGTCAGAAGTTCAGGCTCTGGAGTCAATTTTCCTGGGTTCAAATTGTGGCTCTACCTCTTACTAGCTGTGCAATCCTGGTCAGGTTTCTTAATCTTCCTAAGCTCTAGTTTCCTCAAGAATCGGGACAATGATTATATCTACTTTCAGTGTTGTTGTATTGTCCGCATAAAGGAGATAATCTATGGAAAAGCCCTGTCACAGTCCCTAGCACATAAGTGCTTAGTAGATATTAGTTTTTATTATTATTCATATTATAGCATGAGCCAGGGCAATAGATGTACGTTTGGCTCTGCTACTGAGATCATAATTTAGTTTCAAACAATGAAGCCTCAAGAGGCTCCTGGAGTCCTTGATCCTACAGTTTCATGTCTGCCATTTTATATATGTTGTCTTTGGAACAAAAGTGACTTTTCTAAGAATTCTATCACACAGACTGCAGGGTTCACGTTGCCCTGGATAGAATGCCACCCTATTGATTGAGCCCTCACCTTTCACGCTTTTTGATGCTATTGGAAGAGACTATCCTCAAATTAATCCTAAGGATTATCCAGGTGATCATTCCAGCCCTTTTATCGGGGCTCCCTGCTTGACACCTTGCAAATGTATTTGGGCAAGTGATGTGCAGGGGTGAGAGGCGGGGAACAGTTTACATTCACACAGCAGCATATGTCTTTCTCCCACATGATTTTCTCCCATACAGGGACTAGAATAGAGACATCTTTACATACTAGTCAGATTTCTGTGTGTTGTATTTTGCCAAGTGCCAGACACTCTAGGTAAATGAGATTATATTCCGTGTTTTGCAAAGTCATTTCGAATTAAACAACTTTGATTCGGATTTCTCAGACTGCATCCCAGAACACTGTCTGGTTAAACATGTTTTTGTTTCCTTTTAGTCTCTGGGTGTCATTCCATAAATATTGCTTTTTAACTAATCTTTCTTCAGGATTCCATTACTGTCCCCAACAGCACTGGGGTTTACAACAGCCTTGGAGTTCATCTCACCTTATAGCCTAGGGTAAATAAAACTTCTGAAAAAACAAGTAGGAAGATGGTTGATATCATCCATTCATCATGAAGGAGGGAACATTGCCTGAGAGCTTCCATCTCCCAGATTTAGTTTCAGATCCTGGTGTTGCTAGCGATCTGTTTGGTTTTGGTTCTTTTGAACTTTTGTTGTTGTTGTTGTTTTGTTTTGTTTTGTTTTGTTTGCGGTACGCGGGTCTCTCCCTGCTGTGGCCTCTCCCGTCGTGGAGCACAGGCTCCGGACGCGCAGGCTCAGCGGCCATGGCTCATGGGCCCAGCCGCTCCGCGGCATGTGGGATCTTCCCGGACTGGGGCACGAACCCATGTCCCCTGCATCGGCAGGCGGACTCTCAACCACTGCGCCACCAGGGAAGCCCTCTTTTGAACTTTTAATTTCTGCTTTGGCAAACCCTCCATGGCACTTCTGGCTTCCTCTCTTTTTCTTTCCTCCATTAAAAAAAAAAATCCCAAAGAAACAGACTTGGATGGTGGGTGACCCAGGTATTGTATGGATGGTTGTTAGTTGTGGTGGGGCAAGGAAGGGGCAGAAAGGGAAGAAAAGTGTTGTCAGGAATAAGGAAAATATAATGGGTGTAATTGTTCCCTTCCTATTTCACTTCTGTGTAATCTTTTGAATTTTTATTTTTAAATTTAAAACAATTTTAATTTAAAAAATTTAAAAATTTCAATTAAATAATTTTAATTAAAAATTTCTAATTAAATTTATTTATTGAAGTATATTTGATTTACAATGTTGTGTTAGTATACAGCAGAGTGATACGGTTATATGCAGTATATATACATATATATTTTTTCATATTTTTTCACTGTGATTTATTACATGATATTGAATATAGTTCCCTGTGCTATACAGTAGGACCTTGTTGTCTATCAATTTTATATATAGTAGTTTGTATCTGCTAATCCCAAATCCTTTTTTCTGAAATTAATTAATTAATTTATTTATTTATTTTTGGCTGCATTTGGTCTTTGTAGCTGTGTGCCGGCTTTCTCTAGTTGCAGCGAGTGGAGGCTACTCTTTGCTGTGGTGCGCGGGCTTCTCATTGCAGTGGCTTCTCTTGTTGCGGACCACAGGCTCTAGGCATGTGGGCTTCAGTAGTTGTGGCCCGTGGGCTTTAAAGCACAGGCTCAGCAGTTGTGGCGCATGGGGTTAGTTGCTCCACGGCATGTGGGATCTTCCTGGACCAGGGCTCGAACCCGTGTCCCCTGCATGGCAGGCGGATTCTTAACCACTGTGCCACCAGGGAAGCCCCAAACCCTTTTTTTAAGTTAATTATTCTTTATACAGCAGGTTCTTATTACTTATCTATTTTATACATATTAGTGTATATATGTCCAACCCCATCTCCCAATACATCCCACCACCATCACCCCCCGCCCCCCTGCTTTCCCTCTTTGGTGTCCATATATCTGTTCTCTACACCTGTGTCTCTATTTCTGCCTTGCAAACGGGTTCATCTGTACCATTTTTCTAGATTCCATATATATGCGTTAATATACGATATTTGTTTTTCTCTTTCTGACTTACTTCACTCTGTATGACAGTCTCTTGGTCCATTCACATCGCTACAAATGACCCAATTTTGTTCCTTTTTATGGCTGAGTAATATTCCATTGTATATATGTACCACATCTTCTTTATCCATTTGTCTGTCGATGGGCATTTAGGTTGCTTCCAGGACATGGCTATTGTAAATGGTGCTGCAATGAACGTTGAGGTGATTGTGTCTTTTTGAATTATGGTTTTCTGTGGGTATATGCCCAGTAGTGGGATTGCTGGGTCATATGGCAATTCTATTTTTAGTTTTTCAAGGAACCTCCATACTGTTCTCCATAATGGCTGTATCAATTTACATTCTCACCAACAGGGCAAGAGGGTTCCCTTTTCTCCACACCCTCTCCAGCATTTATTGTTTGCAGATTTTCTGATGATGCCCATTCTAACTGGTGTGAGGTGATACACACTTTGCAGTTTTGATTTGCGTTTCTGTAATGATTAGTGATGTTGAGCATCTTTTCATGTGCCTCTTGGCCATCTGTATGTCTTCTTTAGAGAAATGTCAATTTAGGTCTTCTGCCCAATTTTGAATTGGATTGTTTGTTTTTTTAATATTGAGCTGCATGAGCTGTTTATATATTTTGAAGATTAATCCTTTGTCTGTTGATTTGCTTGCAAATATTTTCTCCCATTCTGAGGGTTGTCTTTTTGCCTTGTTTATCATTTCCTTTGCTGTGCAAAAGCTTTGAAGTATCATTAAGTCCCATTTGTTTATTTTTCTTTTTATTTCCACTATGCTAGGTGGTGGGTCAAAAAAAGATCTTGCTGTGATTTATGTCAAAGAGTGTTCTTCCTATGTTTTCCACTAAGATTTTATAGTGTCCAGTCTTACATTTAGGTCTTTAATCCATTTTGAGTTTATTTTTGTGTATGGTCTTAGGGAGTGTTCTAATTTCATTCCTTTATGTGTAGCGGTCCAGTTTTCCCAGCACCACTTATTGAAGAGACTGTATTTTCTCCATTGTATACCTTGCCTCCATTGTCATAGATTAGTTGACCATAGGTGCGTGGGTTTATCTCTGGGCTTTCTATCCTGTTCCATTGATCTATATTTCTGTTTTTGTGCCAGTACCATATTGTCTTGTTTACTGTAGCTTTGTAGTATAGTCTGAAGTCAGGGAGCCTGATTCCTACAGCTCCATTTTTTTCCCTCAAGATTGCTTTGGCTATTCTGGGTCTTTTGTGTCTCCATACAAATTTTAAGATTTTTGTGTTCTAGTTCTGTAAAAAATGCCACTAGTGATTTGATAGGGATTGCATTGAATCTGTAGATTGCTTTGGGTAGTATAGTCATTTTCACAATATTGATCCTACCAAGCCAAGAACATGGTATACCTCTCCATCTGTTTGTGCCATCTTTGATTTCTTTCATCAGTATCTTATAGTTTTCTGAGTACAGGTCTTTTACCTCCTTAGGTAGGTTTATTCCTAGGTATTTTATTCTTTTTGTTGCACTGGTGAATGAGATTGTTTCCTTAATTTCTCTTTCAGATTTTTCATCGTTAGTGTATAGCAATGCAAGGGATTTCTGTGCATTAGTTTTGTATCCTGCAACTTTACCAAATTCATTGATAGCTCTAGTAGTTTTCTGGTGGCATTCTTAGGATTATCTCTGTATAGTATCATGTCATCTGCAAACAGTGACAGTTTTACTTCTTCTTTTCCAAATTGTATTCCTTTTAATTCTTTTAGAATTCTTTCTAGGACTTCCAAAACTATGTTGAATAATAGTGGCAAGAAAGGACATCCTTGTCTTGTTCCTGATCTTAGAGGAAATGCTTTCAGTTTTTCACCATTGAGAATGATGTTTGCTGTGGGTTGGTCGTATATGGCCTTTATATTTCATTGAGGTAGGTTCCCTCTATGCCCACTTTCTGGAGAGTTTTTATCATAAATCGGTGTTGAATGTTGTCAAAAGTTTTTTCTGTGTCTATTGCGATGATCATATGGTTTTTATTCTTCAATTTGTTAATATGGTGTATCATATTGATTGATTTATGTATATTGAAGAATCTTTGCATCCCTGTGATAAAACCCACTTGATCATGATGTATGATCCTTTTAATGTGTTGTTGGATTCTGTTTGCTAGTATTTTGTTGAGGATTTTTTGTATCTATATTCATCAGTGATATTGGTCTGTAATTTACTTCTTTTTTTGGTAGTATCTTAGTCTGGTTTTGGTATCAGGGTGATGGTGACCTTGTAGAATGAGCGTGGGAGTGTTCATTCCACTGCAATTTTTTGGAAGAGTTTGAGAGGGTTGTGTGTTAGCTCTTCTCTAAATGTTTGATAGAATTCACCTGTGAAGCCATCGGGTCCCAAACTTTTGTTTGTTGGAAGATTTTTAATAACAGATTCAATTGCATTACTTGTGATTGGTCTGTTCATATTTTCTTTTTCATCCTGGTTCAGTCTTGGAAGGTTATACCTTTCTAAGAATTTGTCCATTTCTTCCAGGTTGTCCATTTTATTGGCATAGAGTTGCTTGTAGTAGTCTCTTATGATGCTTTGTATCTCTGTGGTGTCCGTTGTAACCTCTTCTTTTTCATTTCTAATTTTATTGATTTGAGTGTTCTCCCTTTTTTTCTTCATGAGTCTGGCTAATGGTTTGTCAATTTTGTTTATCTTCTCAAAGAATCAACTTGTAGTTTTATTGATTTTTCTATTGTTTTCTTTGTTTCTTTCATTTATTTCTGCTCTGATCTTTATGACTTCTTTCCTTCTACTAACTTTGGGTTTTGTTTGTTCTTTTTGCTCTAGTTCCTTTAGGTGTAAGGTTAGATTGTTTGTTTACGGTTTTTCTTGTTTCTTGAGGTAGGATTGTATTGGTATAAACTTCCCTCTGAGAACTGCTTTTGCTGCATCCCATAGGTTTTGGATCATCGTGTTTTCATTGCCATTTGTCTCTAGGTATTTTTTGATTTCCTCTTTGATTTCTTCAGTTATCTCTTGGTTATTTAGTAACGTATTGTGTGGCCTCCATGTGTTTGTGTTTTTTAAGTTTTTTCACCTGTAATTGCTTTCTAACCTCATAGCATTGTGGTCAGAAAAATGCTTGATATGATTTCAATTTTATTAAATTTACTGAGGCTTGATTTGTGACCCAAGTTGTGATCTCTCCTTGAGAACATCCTGTGTGCACTTGAGAAGAAAGTGTAATCTGCTGTTTTTGGATGGAATGTCCTATAAATATCAATTAAATCTATGTGGTCTATTGTGTCACTTAAAGCTTGTGTTTCCTTATTAATTTTCTGTCTGAATGATCTTTCCATTGGTGTAAGTGAGGTGTTAAAGTCCCCCACTATTATTGTGTTACTGTCAATTTCCTCTCTTATAGCTGTTAGCATTTGCCTTATGTATTGAGGCACTCCTATGTTGGGTGCGTATATATTTATAATTGTTATATCTTCTTCTTGGATTGATCCCTTGATCATTATGTAGTGTCCTTCCTTGTCTCTTGTAACAGTCTTTATTTTAAAGTCTATTTTATCTGATATGAGTATTGCTACTCCAGCTTTCTTTTGATTTCCATTTGCATGTAATACCTTTTTCCATCCCCTCACTTTCAGTCTGTATGTGTCCCAGGTCTGAAGTGGGTCTCTTGTAGACAGCATATATATGGGTCTTGTTTTTGTATCCATTCGGCGAATCTGCGTCTTTTGGCTGGACCATTTAACACATTCACTTTTAAGGTAATTATTGATGTGTGTGTTCCTATTACCATTTTCTTAATTGTTTTGGGTTTGTGTTTGTAGGTCCTTTTCTACTCTTGTGTTTCCCACTTAGAGAAGTTCCTTTCGCTTTGTTGTAGAGCTGATTTGGTGGTGCTGAATTCTCTTAGCTGTTGCTTGTCTGTAAGGCTTTTGATTTCTCCATTGAATCTGAATGAGATCCTTGCTGGGTAGAGTAATCTTGGTTGTAGGTTCTTCCCTTTCATCACTTTAAATATATCATTCCACTCCCTCTGGCTTGTAGAGTTTCTGCTGAGAAATCAGCTGTTAACCTATGGGAGTTCCCTTGTATGTTATTTGTTGTTTTTCCCTTGCTGCTTTTAGTAACTTTTCTTCGGCTTTAATTTTTGTCAATTTGATTACTATGTGTCTTGGCATGTTTCTCCTTGGGTTTTTCCTGCCTGGGACTCTCTGTGCTTCCTGGATTTGGGTGGCTATTTCCTTTCCCATGTTAGGGTCGTTTTCAACTGTAATCTCTTCAAATATTTTCTCAGGTCCTTTCTCTCTCTCTTCTCCTTCTGGGACCCCTATTATGCGAATGCTGGTGCATTTTATGTTGTCCCAGAGGTCTCTTAGGCTGTCTTCCTTCTTTTCATTCTTTTCTTTTTATTCTATCCTGCAGCAGGGAATTCCTCCATTCTGTCTTCCAGGTCACTTAGCCATTCTTCTGCCTCAGTTATTCTGCTGTTGTTTCCGTCTAGTGTATTTTTTATTTCAGTTATTGTATTGTTTGTCTCTGATTATTTGTTCTTTAATTCTTCTAGGTGTTTGTTCTTTATTTTTCTAGTTCTTTGTTAAACATTTATTGCATCTTCTCTATCTTTGCCTCCATTCTTTTTTCCGAGGTTCTGGATCATCTTCCCTATCATATTAAGAATTCTTTTTCTGGAAAGTTGCCTATCTCCATTTCATTTAGTTGTTTTGCTGGGGTCTTATCTTGTTCCTTCATCTGGTACATAGTCCTCTGCCTTTTCATGTTGTCTGTTTCTGTGAATGTGGTCTTTGTTCCACAGGCTGCAGGACTGTATTTCTTCTTGCTTCTGCTGTCTGCCCTCTGGTGGATGAGGCTATCTAAGCAGCTTGTGCAAGATTCCTGATGGGAGGGACTGGTCGTGGGTAGAGCTGGGTGTTGCTCTGGTAGGCAGAGCTCATAAAACTTAATCCACTTGTTTACTTATAGGTGGGTCTGAGTTCCCTCCCTGTTTGTTGTTTGGCCTGAGCAACCCAGCACAGGAGCCCACAGGCTCCTTGGTGGGGCTAATGACGGACTCTGGGAGGACTCATGCCAAGTACTTCCCAGAACTTCTGCTGCCAGTGTCCTCATCCCTGCAGTGAGCCACAGCCACCTTCGCCTCTGCAGGAGACCCACCAAAACTAGCAGGTAGGTCTGGTTCAGTCTCCTATGGGGTCACTGCTTCTTGTCCCTGGGTCCTCATGCACACACTACTTTGTGTGTACCCTCCAAGAGTGGAGTCCCTCTTTCCCTCAGTCTTATCAAAGTCCTGCAATCAAATCCCGCTAGCCTTCAAAGTCTGATTCTCTGGGAATTCCTCCTCCTGTTTCTGGACCTCCAGGTTGGGAAGCCTGACGTGGGGCTCAGAACATTCACTCCAGTGGGTGGACTTCTGTGGTATAATTGTTCTCCAATTTGTGAGTCACCCACCCTGTGGTTATGAGATTTGATTTCATTGTGATTGTGTCCCTCATACCATCTCATTGTGGCTTCTCCTTTGTCTTTGGATGTCGGGTATCTTTTTTGGTGAGTTCCAGTGTTCTCCTGCCGATGATTGTTCAGCAGTTAGTTGTGATTCTGGTGTCCTCACAAGAGGGAGTGATCACACGTCCCTATACTCCACTGTCTTGAACCAATCTCCCAAACTCTTAATTTATCTCTCCCCACCCCCTTAACCCTTTGGTAACCATAAGTATATTTTCTATGTCTGTGAGTCTGTTTCTGTTTTTTAAATAAGTTCATTTGTATCATATTTTAGATTCCATATATAAGTGATATCATATGGTATTTGTCTTTCTGTCTGACTTACTTCACTTAGCATTATCTTCTCTAGGTCCATCCGTGTTGCTACAAATGGCATTATTTCATTCTTTTCTGATGGCTGAATAGTATTCCATTGTATATATATATCACATCTTCTTTATTCATTCATCTGTTGATGGATATTTAGGTTGCTACCATGTCTTGGCTATTGTGAATAGTGCTGCTATGAATATTGGGGTACATGTATCTTTTTGAATTAGCATTTTCTGCCCAGGTGTGGGATTGCTGGATTATATGGCAGCTCTATTTTTAGTTTTTAAAGGAACCTCCATACTGTTTTCTATAGTGGCTGTACCAATTTACATTCCCATCAACAGTGTAGGAGGGTTCCCTTTTCTCCACACCCTCCCCACCATTTGTTATTTGTAGACATTTTAATGATGGTCATTCTGCCTGGTATTAGGTGATACCTCAATGTAGTTTTGATTTGCATTTCTCTAATAATTAGTGATGTTGAGCATCTGTTCTTGTGCCTATTTTCCATCTGTATGTCTTCTTTGGAGAAAATGTCTATTTAGGTCTTCTGCCCAATTTTTGATTGGGTTGTTTGTTTTTTGTTATTGGGTTGTGTGAGCTGTTTGCATATTTTGGAAATTATGCCCTTGTTGGTCGCAAAGGTTTGCAAACATTTTCTCCCAGTCTTTAGGTTGTCTTTTTACTTTGTTGATGGCTTCCTTTGCTGTGCAAACTCATATAAGTTTGATTAGGTCCCATTTGTTGATTTTTGCCTTTATTTCTATTGCCTTGGGAAACTGACCTAAGAAAACGTTGCTATGATTTATGTCAGAGAATGTTTTGCCTATGTTCTCTTCTAGGAGTTTTATGGTGTCTTGTCTTATATTCAAGTCTTTAAGCCATTTTGTGTTTATTTTTGTGTATGGTGTGAGAGAGTTTTCTATCTTCATTGATTTACATGTGGGTATACAGCTTTCCCAACACCACTTGCTGAAGAGACTGTCTTTTCTCCATTGTATATTCTTGCCTCCTTTATTAAAAATGCACCTGAAACTAACACAACATTGTAAATCAACTATCTCCAATAAAAAAATTTAAAAAAAAGATTAATTGACCGTAGGTGTGTGTGTTTAATTCTGGGCTCTCTATTCTGTTCCATTGATCCATATTCTGCTTTTATGCAAATACCATGCTGTTTTGATTACTGTAGCTTTATAGTATTGTCTGAAGTCTGGGAGGATTATGCCTCCAGCTTTGTTATTTTTCCTCAGGCCTGTTTTGGCAATTCTGTCTTTTATTGTTCCATATAAATTTTAGGATTATTTGTTCTAGTTCTGTGAAAAATGTCATGGGTAATTTGATAGGGATCACATTAAATCTGTAGACTGCTTTGAGTATTGTGGCCATTTTAACAACATTAATTCTTCCAATCCAAGAGCATGGGATATATTTCCATTTCTTTGAATCATCTTCAATTTCCTTTTAACAATGTTTTATAGTTCTCAGCATATAAGTCTTTCACCTCCTTGGTCAGGTTTATTCCTAAGTATTTTATTTTTTTGGATGTGGTTTTAAAAGGGATTTTTTTTTTTTTTTTACTCTTCAGTGTAATCTTAATTCCAGGCTAGGGATCAATATGTATTTGGTTTATTCCTAAGTATTTTATTTTTTTGGATGTGGTTTTAAAAGGGATTTTTTTTTTTACTCTTCAGTGTAATCTTAATTCCTGGCTAGGGATCAATATGTATTTGGTGAGTTAATGCTTATACTTATTGTGGTCTCCTTAATGTAGCTGTGGGGCATTGTTAAGAAGCAGAAAATGTGGAAAATGTACATACCTTCTTCTCAACAGCTGAGAATATGTATGAAAAGATATATGAGGGTATATTTCTCAGACCTACTTCATTTGTAGAGAGAGAGAACACAAAATTCCACACTCTTAGCAACCTGACCCCTGGGCAAACAGGAACAAACACAAGATAATGTGTAATAAGTGAGGGTTACAGTGCCGGCTGGCAGCCTTCACACCACAGAAGGCCCTACTGTCTGCCTTCTGGGCTTTAGTGGGAAAATTCTCATGCAGGGAAATTTGCACAATGCACCAGCAAGAAAGACATCACTAAATAATTTCAAGAAACATAGAATTTTATCCACCTGAGGACTGGTCTTGTCATGAGGCCAATGTTTTGGCATCAACAGTTCCTACCAGCTGTGCAGGATGATGTACCATGGACATCTGTTGTTTTTGCCTGCAGAGAATCTAGCTCCTCTTCTTCTGGTACAAGCACCTCCATTTCCATTTGGGAAATCATCCAACGACTCTCACATGCAGGATAGGCAAGACCAGTACTTGATCTGCCAAGGAGTGGGAACAAGAGCCAAACTAGGACTCTCCTATTTTTCCTCCTAGGAATGTGACTATTGAATGGAGTGATGCAATAAAGGGAAAAGATCAGAGTGTTAGTTCATCCTGACTTAGTGCCCTGACTGTCCATTGACACTTGTTACCTGAATATTCAGAGCCACTCTAGTGTGTGTCCTTTCTAAAGCCAGGGGTAGCAGATTTCCGCTTAATTCTAGGAGCAACCAACCTCAAACACTTTTAATAATCCCTTTATTACTTAAATTTTCCAGAGTCAGTGTCCTTGCAACTGAAGAACCTGAGGGAGTCCTCACAGGACAAAAGGAGGGGCAAGGGACTGGGAGTCAGACTTGGCTCTGTCCTAAAATAGTCTATTAACCCAGAGGGGTCCCTTAGTCTTTCTTCATCATAAGCCCCAGTCTCTTCATCATTAGATTAAATCATTAGGTTAGATGATTCTAAGGTCCATTTATCTAAAATGTTCCTGAATTCTAGGTTATTTTAAAAAAAAACAACAACAGTCTTTACAGAGTTGTATTCATTTGTAAACATAATTTATTGAGCTCCTGTTGTGCTAGTCATTGGGGATACAGGAATGACCTTGGGATAGAGAGGTAATATTCTAGTGCAGGAGATAAACTATAACACAGTAAGCAAGTAAAATCATTACAGACTGTGAGAAGTTCTTTGCCAGCAACAAACAAGTTGATGAGACAGAGAATCAGTGGGGAAAGCCAGTTGGGAGAGCACGGCCAGGGAAGCCTCTCTGAGGAGGTGAACTGGAATGGAAACTAAAAGATGTGAAGAGGTGGGGAAAAGCACATTCTAGGTAGAGAGAAAAACAAGTGCTCAAGCCTGGGGTTAGGAAAGGGGACTTGTTCCTAGAGGACAGTGAGGAGTAGGAGAATGGTAGGAAAGAGATTGCAGAGGGAGGGGGACCGAGACCAGGCAGGACCTCGTGGGCCAAGGAAAAGAATTTGCATTTTACCTTAAAAAGTCCAGTGTCTGGGCTTCCCTGGTGGCGCAGTGATTGAGAATCTGCCTGCCAATGCAGGGGACACAGGTTCGAGCCCTGGTCTGGGAAGATCCCACATGCCGCGGAGCAACTGGGCCTGTGAGCCACAACTACTGAGCCTGCGCGTCTGGAGCCTGTGCTCCGCAACAAGAGAGGCCAAGATAGTGAGAGGCCTGCGCACTGTGATGAAGAGTGGCCCCCGCTTGCCGCAACTAGAGAAAGCCCTGGCACAGAAACGAAGACCCAACACAGCCAAAAATAAATAAATAAATAATTTTATTTTTTTAAAAAAAACCAAACAAACTAGATAAGATTACAGAAAGCAAAAATTAAAAAAAAAATCCAATGTCTATATCAAGGGGATCTCTTTGGATGCTCTGTGGGGTTTTGAATGCCACAGGAGAGGAGCAAGATGAGTTAGGAAGTTATTGCAGTTGTCTAGGTGGGCAAGGATTGTGGCTTAGACTAAAAAGGTGTGAAGATGGAGAAATGGGTGGATTTGAGATAATTTTAGAAAAAACACCCAGAGGACTTGGTGGTGAGGAGGTTGAGGAAAAGAGAAGACTCTAAAAAGACTCTTAAACGTCTGGCTGGACCATGTGGGTGGAGATGTTACCCTTTATCAAAATAGAAGAACCAGGGAAGCAAGCATTATGGTGTATATAGTGGTGGGGGGTTCACTTTGCACATATGAGAAGTTTGATATCCTTATTAGATACCTGGTGGAGCTGTCACACAGGAAGTTGACTATAAGTATCTGGAGCTCAAGGGAGGTTGGAGATAAATATTTGAATATCAGCCACATAAAGATTGTGTTCATAGATGCAATTCCTTAGAGGAGAACTATCAATAGGGAAGAGGGCTGAAGACCAAAACCTGAGACTCTCCAACATTAGAGATCAAGTAACAAATGAGATTGTAGCCAAGAAGAGTGAGAACAAGTGACCAGTGCGGGTGGAGGAGAGGGATGAAACCCAAGAGAGTGTGGTGTGATAGAAGCTGAGAGTAGAGAGTGTTTCATGAAGGAGAGAGAATGGTCAACTGTGTTCAGTGCTTGTGAATGTCTTAGGAGCATGGACTTAGCAACATGGAAGCCATTGGTGACAGTGACTGGGACAGTTTTAGTAAAGTGGTAGGAATGGAAGATAGACTGGAATGCATTGAATACTGAATGAATGGGAGGTGACTAAAGTGCTGACAGCTTGTTTAGAAGTCTTTTGAGAAAGTTTGCTCTGAAAGGAAACAGAGAAATGGGGCAACGGTTGAATAGTTGAATGGAGGGTTGTTAGAGGATGATGCTAACATAGCCCAATGAAAACGATTCAGTAAAGAGAAAGAGATTGCTGGTGCACAAAAGCTGTAATAGCTGGCCAAGAAATGTCCCTAGGAAGGGGAGAGGAGATGGTATGGTATCTGAGCACAAATGAAGGGACTTCTTACTTTTTTTAGGTATAGAGATGATTCTTCTATAAAAGCAGGGGAAATACTTAAAAGGCAGATATGTGTGTAAATACCTAAGCCACCCATCAGAATGCTAAGGAGTTTCTTTTCTCAGTAAAGTATGAGATACCAATGCTTGGGTGGTAGAAATAAGGGGAGGTTTGAGGCAACTGGAGAAAGTATTAAATTTTAACTCAAAGAGTAAGAAAGCGGGCTTCCCTGGTGGCGCAGTGGTTGAGAGTCCGCCTGCCGATGCAGGGGACATGGGTTCATGCCCCGGTCCGGGAGGATCCCACATGCCGCGGAGCAGCTAGGCCCGTGAGCCATGGCCGCTGAGCCTGCGCGTCCGGAGCCTGTGCTCCGCAACTGGAGAGGCCACAACAGTGAGAGGCCCGCGTACCACCAAAAAAAAAAAAAAAAAGAGCAAGAAAGCAAGTTACAGAGCAAATAAATTAGAACTATTGGGCAGTGGCTTGGGGATTTGGGATGTGCGGTCATGATTTTAAAATAGGTCCTGTTGGTGGGATCTCATCTGGCAACATGGCAACATGGGTTCATTCACAGAGATGGAAGAGAGTTAGGTTTAAGTAAGGTTATTTTTGGTTTTTTCTGTGTTTTGCTTTGCTTTGCTTTATTTTATTTCTTTCTTTCTTTTGCGGTACGTGGGCCTCTCACTGTTGTGGCCTCTCCCGTTGCGGAGCACAGGCTCTGGACGCGCAGGCTCAGCAGCCATGGCTCACGGGCCCAGCCGCTCCACGGCATGTGGGATCTTCCCGGACCGGGACACGAACCCGTGTCCCCTGCATCGGCAGGCGGACTCTCAACCACTGCGCCACCAGGGAAGCCTGCTTTATTTTAATCAGAAGAGTATGATGAAGGTGAAAGAAGGGAGTTGAGGGTGTTTTTAAGTGATACACAGTGGAATCTAAATTGAATAAAGGAGGGAAGTGAAGATATGAAGGACTGTGAATAGTGCACCAGTTGTAGGATAAATGAACAGTAAAAAAGAGGTGGGATCACTGAAGTAGAAAATTGTTGCAGGGGGAGGCGTCAGAGTAAGTGAGCTGGAAGGGTAGGAGGTAGGGACTCAGGGAATGGGTTTTTTAAAATCCAGGTTTTGGAGGAGGCATGTTGGGTTACAGGACTTGCAGTGAGGGTGGGGTGGAGCACACAGGCAATGAGCAAAGTGCTCTTGTATACCTTGTGCTACTTGATTTTTAGTTGGGTTCACCTGGTGAGATTTAGGCCTACTTTCTAAACCCTAAAGCGATCAGCCCAAATTCCAAACCTAACATTGTTTTGAGAGTGTCAGATTAAGCTGGGGCTGGGTGTGTTCAGACAGGGATGTATTTTGCTGCCAATAGTAGGAAACTCAACCAACAGTGGCTTAAACAACTAGATAATTATCTTCCTAAGAGCCTAAGAGCTTTGTAGAGAGGTGACTACTAGCCTTGGTTTAGGGCCTCTGCAATGTAAAAGCCAGGGTTTGTGATTCTTTGGGCCTTTTCCTCTTGGATACAAGGTGGCTGCTGCATCTTCACGTATCACAATTTCTGGGTCCATTCTCTGCTGAGACCAGGTGGAACCATTTCAGATTCCAGGAAGAGGATGGAAGAAGAGTCATTCTGGACAGTCACCAGGGTCTATAGATTATTATTATTATTATTGTTATTATTATTATTTGGAACTGTTATATGAGTGCAAATGAGTATGAAACTAAAAATATTTTTAATCTGTCATCAGATGTTTCCCTTCTCCCACTCCTACCCGTCTCCCCAAAAGATTTGTATATAGACACGCACACTAGATTTATCAGAAATCTATAATTTGGCTCTCTTTGGGCAAAGAAACTACTCTACGCTTATTGCTGAGATTCTAGATATAAATGTAGAACTACAGACAAAGAAATATGGGTTTCACCTACAAGGATTTTCCAGCCATTTCTGCAACCCCACCTTAGGCAACCTCCTCCCACCACCCATAACTCTTGAAGAATATCAAGTTTCTTATTGGAAGCAGATGGGATGTCTTCAGGAGTTGACACCTCTATGTCAATGACTTAAAGTTTAAGTGCTTGGGCATCTGTGGAATTCTGAACTGAATGAATGGAAATGGCTAATGAATGGAAAGTAATTAAAATTCCCTACATAAAACAGTAACCACCCAACTTCAGAGGGGTTACTTAGCCATTTTCAGTTCTTCTAATCTTGCTTATCTAAATAAAAATCACGGCTAGCTATTCTATATTCTAAGTTGTTTGATCTTTGGCATTTATTGTTTTAGACATATTTGATTTTTTTGTTATTTAGAAATATTTTATGTCTTAATTCTTTCCTGCGTTAGGACTTCATGAACATCCATTATGAGAATATCTTACCGGTGAAATTAGCACTCAAATTACTAAGGTGTGTGCCTTCAGTTGAAAGGATGGCATCCATGTACCTACATGCCTTCTGTTAGTAATTGCTACATATGAAATCTACTCTGTGCAGAATTTTAAAAGAAAAGCATAAATGACCCTGAAAATCAAATCCCCAGAAGGGTCAGAATAGCAAGAGTCCCTACCAGCACTGGGGTTTAAAAAACTGTTAATTTACGGTTTCACTGAAGTGAATTTCAGTGGCTCTACACTTTTGTGTCTGATGCTCTCCTGATCTGGCCATCTTGTAATTGTTACTCTGAAAAGTGCTCTTAAACTGCTGCTTTCCTAACTTAACTATGTCCCCACTTTCTATTTTAGAAAAAAAAAAAAAAAAAAAGGAAAGAAAGAAACAAGAAGAGCCATAAAAACAATGGGCAAGTTAAAGATACATTTACTTTTGACCTTGATGTTGACCAGCAAAGATTCTAATTATTTTCTTGTACCTAAAGGGGAAGGGAGGCCTCTCTGATTTATAGTACACTTAACTTAGTAACACTGCTATCTCAAAGTACTATAGATCAGGTCACCATCAGTATTGTCATTCTCATAAATAATGACAAAGTCTTCTGAAATTGCTGAAATATATGCCCATAATTTCACTTTGATCTCTTTTTCTTTAAGACATGCATGACAACATCTACTTTATGCACCATCATTCAAAGGGAAAATAAAAGACTTCAAGGAGTTTATAATGGAGTGACCCACCACGTGGGCAGGATTTATAAGCTAATATGGAAATTCTCCATGAGCATCCAGACTCATATTCCCATTCATTGGTGTGTGTCCAGTCTAACGATGTTGGAATGTGTTTAAGTTTCCCTCACATCCAAAGGTGCAATGGACGATTTCCATGCTGGCTGAGATGCCATCGACTTCGCCCTTTCCCATAGTTACCTTAATTTTTAACTATAGGGACTGATTGAGTGGCTCAGGACTTTAATTTAGAAAGATGGGGGGATTGAGCTTTTGGGGTAGAACAGGGATATGGATGGTGGTTCAGAAATCTAGAAACTGGATGTTAATATACAACTGAGTAAAATTTACTGATCACCTAGTTTAGGCTAGGTGCTATTCTAAACACCACACAAGACAAACTCTTCTTGCATTCTTATGGCTCCTCATCTCTTGGAGACTTTCCCAAGGCTTGAAAGAACTAAGAAGGTGCAGGAAGGAAGAGAAAAGACTAGTACCTAATGAAAGAAAAGATTCTTGATGTTGCTTTTCTTATCCTTTGACTAAAGGAATTGCAAAGGTTATCACACTAGTAGGTCAACAGCAAAACCACACTTTTAAACTACTAATTGCTCTATACAAGATGCAGGTGTCTCTAACAAAGTTTTTAGACTACTAGAAACAGTTATCACCCTAGAAGACTAATAGGTCCAGCTTTGTTGACAAGCCATTGGAACTATTACCAGGTGTTTAGTGCTGTCTTTGAGTTGAGCAGCTCAAAACCTAGCACACGCAGGAAAGTGTTAATAACTCTTCCACGCTTGGTTCGCATGCCAGATTGGGAGGTGAAAGACTCTGATCCTTTCCATTCATATTAATTCAATTCAGTAATGTCCAATTCATTTAAAATGAATTAAGACATGACTTTGCTTTAGGTGTTTGGAAACTACTTCATACCCAGTCTATCCACTAAATCCAGGTCTAGCTGACTTCCTACTGGGTTTTTCCACATGACTATCTCACAGGCACCTAAAACTCAACATCTTCAGATTTTGTTCTCCGAAACGCTCCTTGTTCTATGTTCCCTGTTGCAGGGAGTAGAGCATTGTCATCTCAAATTGCCAAACCTGAAAAACGGGCATCTCCCTGTCCTTCAACCCTTCATCCAATCAATGCATTCACTCACTGTGAACATGTACAAAGAGGTCGTATCCCAGCCACGGGGATGCAGCAGTGCATAAAACAGATAAAATTCCCTACCCGCAAGGAGCTTAAATTCTAGTTGGGGGCAGACAATAAATATAATAAATCTAAGAAGGTGGTAAGATTGATGGAGAAAATAAAGTGAGGTGAGTGGGGAGTACTGGCTCTAAATTTTTCTAAATATTTGGTCAGGTGACTTTGAGAAAAGATCTGAGGGTGGTGAGGAAAAAAAGCAAGTGAGTATCTGGGATGGGAGGATTACAAGGAGAGAGCATGGTGGAGCAAAAGACCTTGAGGCAGGAACACACATGCTGGAGGAATAGTCAAGAGACCAGATGGCTGGATCTGTGAGCAGAGGGAGACGAGTCCACAGGAGAACTGGGGACTAGATCATGCAGGGCCTCAGAGGTAAAAACTTTGTCTTTTACTCTTGAGCGACGTGGGACGTCATCAGTGTGGTTTGAGTTGAGGAGTAGAACATGATCTGATACACATTTTTAATGAATCTTTCTGTGTAACTGATTGTAACACATTGAATGAAAACGAATCTGTGAGTCCATTGTGAAAGTCAAAAGAAGAAAGAGGAAGGAGAAGGGGGGGAAGAGGAAGAGGAGAGGAAGAAGGGCAAGAGGATGAATCAGGGAGGAAGAAAAAGGAAAAAATAAGGAAGGCAATGTTTTAACTAAAATGTCTGCTAAAAAATGAGTGGGAGTATTTTGAAATCACCATTTCCCAACTTCCACTATAATAAATAATCTAGGAAGGGTTATCCATAGATCCTAAAATCAGTGGGTAAAATGTTGTGGATAAGGTATTTGGAAGGTGCCAGAATAGCACCCCACAACTTTTGACTAATTACAGAAAGGAAAATGTACTTTCCTAATGGAGAGCTCTGGCAGGTCACCACGTTAACCAAGTGATCAAACTGCATCGCTAATATTAGGACAACCTGACATTATCTGCCTCTTGATATGATGCAATATGAAGTACATGACATCATCTATGAGGAAACTGACAAATTCAGAATGTGTGAGACATTCTTGATGGAAAAATGAATGTCATTTTTAAAAAAGCAGGAGGACGGTTCTAGATTAAGAGAGATTAAAAAGATAAATGAATATGTGAAACTGATTGGATCCTGGATCAGAAAAAAAAAAAAGAACTGTAAAAGACATTTTATATTCTATTTTTTCAACTTTTCTATATGCTTGAAAAGTTTCAAATAAGAAGTTGACAGGATAAAGTCTTATCGTTCTGGCTGCTCTGTAGAGAATAGACTGCAGGGGGCAGGGGAAGAAGCAGGGAGACAGGTTAGGAAGTTGTTTTTTGTTTGTTTTTGCGGTACGCGGGCCTCTCACTGCTGTGGCCTCTCTCGTTGCGGAGCACAGGCTCCAGACGCGCAGGCTCAGCGGCCATGGCTCACGGGCCCAGCTGCTCCGCAGCATGTGGGATCTTCCCGGACTGGGGCACGAACCCGTGTCCCCTGCCCCGGAAGGCGGACTCTCAACCACTGCGCCACCAGGGGAGCCCATAGGAAGTTATTATACTAATCCAGGAGAAAAAGATGACGCCTTAGATCAGGGTGGTAGCAGTGGAGGTGCTGGGAAGTGGTCAGATTCTTCATAAATTTTGAAGGTAAAGCTACGTGGATGTGCCGATGGAATGAATGTGAAATAAATACACATAGTCAAGAATTACGTCGAAGCTTTAGATCCAAGAAACCAAAAATGAAACTGAGGTTACCAAAAACGGAGAGGGCTGCAGGTAAAAGAGGTTTCAGGGGAGGGCTCACGTTCAGATTGGAGTGTGTGAAGTTTGCTGTCTGCACTGGACATCCAAGCGGAGATGCTACATAGACCATTGAATATTCAAGTCTAGAGTTCAGAGAAGTGTGAGCTGACGTTATGAATTTGGGTATCATCACAGGTTGGTTGAGATTGCCAAGGGAGTGAATGTATCCAGAAAAAAAAAAAAGAGGACCAAGGATTGTGCCCTTGGGGTTGGGCAGGGAATCGGGCTCCAACTTCGAGAGTCTGAGCACCAGGACCCTAAATCACAGCCCAGAGTCCATCAGCAGGTCCTATCTCCTGTTTCCTTCACCTACTCTCCATTCCCACTGAGCTTACTTTCATTTGGGCTTAATGCCATTTTCCCTTTGGCTTATCAAGATAGGCTCCTGACTAATCGGCTTACCTACAAGCTTACTTTGCCCTCATCTAATCTCTCCTTAACACCTCTGCAAGTCGTGTCCTGTCACCCCTCTGCTGAAAGCTTTCAGGGCTCCTCCTGGATACCAGGAGAAAGTTATCAGGCTCCTTAAGACCTAGCTCCTGCCTTCCCTCCCTGACCTCATCCCTTACATGTTCCCTAGGCTCCTTAAGACCTAGCTCCTGCCTTCCCTCCCTGACCTCATCCCTTACATGTTCCCTAGGCTCCTTAAGACCTAGCTCCTGCCTTCCCTCCCTGACCTCATCCCTTACATGTTCCCTAGGCTCCTTAAGACCTAGCTCCTGCCTTCCCTCCCTGACCTCATCCCTTACATGTTCCCTAGTAGTGTTCACAATCTGTGCTTCAGCCATGCTGAACTGATCTTTTAAGAGCCATCTTCTCTCCTGATGTCTTGCCTTTAGACATGCCTTCTCATAGGTTTTGTCATTTACTCACTTTGTGTGTTTCCCCCACCACCTCTAAGCTTCTTGAGGTCAGAGGCCTCACCTTAATTCCTCTCTCCCTATCTCAGTAAGTGGGACACACTTATTTATCCAACAAATATTCATTGAATAAATGAATAAATAAAGATTTGCCTTTAGGAACGCTGAAGTTGAAGTTGGTGGCATGTCCGTAGTCTGGAAAAAAGAACTCAAATGTTTATTGTATACCGACTGCTATGGTCTGAATATTTGTGTCCCCCAAATTAATATGTTGACATCTAATCCCAATGTATGGATGGTATTTGGAGGTGGGGCCCTTGGGAGGTGATTAGGTCGTGAGTGTGGAACCCTCATAAATAGCATTAGTGTCCTTCTAAAAAAAGAGCCCCAAGAGAGCTCTCTCACCCTGCCGTGTGGTATTATAGCAAGAAGGTGGCTGTCTATGAACCAGGAAGCAGGTTATCCCCAGATACTGAATCTGCTGGTGCCTTCATCTTGGACTTGCCAGGCTCCAGAACTGTGAGAAATAAATGTCCTTTGTTTATAGGCTACGTGGTCTATGGTGTTTTGTTATAGCAGCCTCAATGGACTAAGACATCTACTTTACTTAGACCAAAAAGAGGGCATTGCAAGTCTTTTAAAATAAGAATTACAAACGAGTCTAGACCAGTTTAATTATAATCTTGTCAAAGGTTGGGAAGAGACGATCTCAGTAAAGTCCATTTCAAAGCCCTGATTGCATGTTTCCGGTGTTTCTCCCTCCATAATAAAACTCTGAGCAGCTGGGTGCCACATTACTGAATTTGAAAAGCTACACTATGTTGATCCATAGCAAAAGAGTCTGAGTCAGGTGATGATCCAACCATCAGTCATAGGAAACATGAGGCACTGAAAATTTAGTATAAAACCCCAAACCCACAAAAACTAGCCACAGTTTCCTATCACAGGGGATGTGACTCATATCTCAGCAGGGGTACACGTACCTTATTACAGTCACAAAAGAAAATGTTTCTCAAACAAACTTTATCCCCCCCAAAATCATTTGCACAGAGCAGTAATTTGGTGAAAATCTTTTGAAACTTACAAAGTAATTTATTTCTTTGTGGTTGGCGCATATTGCTAGGCTTGGTTCTTACCACAATGACTCTTAATTTAGGGAACAAGATGATGGGCAATTAATCCTTTAACCATATTCAGCTGAATCTAGAGTCCAATGGAGGATGGATGGAAAGAAAAAGCCCTTGGCTAACCTAACCTCTGGACCTCCCAGGAAGTACTCCCACACTCTAGGGATGCCCCCACCAATGCCCATAGCCAAGAGTTCCTAAACTAGCCATCTCAGTCCCAAGTGGACTCTTATAAGTGCACTGCTTTTCTTGGTTGTGGACAAGGGAGAGATGCAAGGGAGGGAAGTGTCGCTGAGAGAAAGAAAGAGAGAGAGAGATCACAAAAGTACATCTGAATTTATAGCAAAGAACTTTTTCTTAATACGTCTTTAAAGTTGCAGTACAGAGTTGATGATTTTGTTCGTAAATAAAGAATAAGAGGAATGAATGAGTGGGTAGCATGGAGACCTCAATTATGCAACCACTCAATTATTCAGCATTAATTCATTACATGTCTATCATATGCCAGAGATTTAATAACAAAAGAACTAAAACATGAGCCATACCCTAGAGAGAGCCAGGATGCAGTGCGTTAGAATATGAAACAGAGAAAGGAATTCCAGGCAGAGGGAACAATATATGCAAAAGCCAAGAGGTAAAAACAGCATTGTTTGACTCCCACTGAGGGGTCACAGCAAGTTATATTCTCACTGCTTTGACCCTGAGGATGTTTTGAGGCTGAAGTTATACCAAAAATAAAGAAAAGAAAAAAAAAAAAGCCTTTAAATGGAAATGGTAACAACATTAATGCATTTTTGTCAAAAAAGCATTTTCTGCAGTAATTTTCCTTAATCAGTTAAACCATTTCCAGTTACTTTTTTCCATTTTAAATTTTATTTACATTTTCTTGGAGATCAATTCTTTCTTCTTTGGACCGATATTTACAAAACTCGATTAATCAATCAGCACTTTGATCATAATAAGTCTATGGATTCCAGTTTTTGCTAGGAAAAGAGAGAGAGAGAGAGAATTACTTCAATAAGGACAACATCCCTGGAGCAAGTTTTGTAAATCTAAATTTTACTGAGTATCTTTCTATTTGTTGTTTTATTTTTTTTTTTAAGATTTGTTTTTGATGTGGACCATTTTTAAAGTCCTTATTGAATATGTTACAATATTGCTTCTGTTTTATGTTTTGGTTCTTTGGCTGTGAGACATGTGGGATCTTAGCTCCCTGACCAGGGATCAGACCTGCACCACGGGCATTGGAAGGTGAAGTCTTAACCATTGGATTGCCAGGGAAGTTCCTGTTGTTTTAATTTGTGTCAGTTATTTCTATTAATAATATTATTCAGAAATGGAATAAAATACATATCCAGACATTGCTGGTTAATCAACCAGAAAAACGGAGAGAAATTCCTTTAAATAGTCTGGAGTCGCACTATTACATTGGTCTTCGAATTTTTTGATAAACCTATCTTCATTAACAGTCTGTGCTACTTTAGGTCCAAACAACGAATGATAAATGTTGGAGACAAAATGTCCTGCTTCAGATAGAGCCCATCTGTGACGTGTCATATCCCTGCTTCTTCTACCTCCAGATTAACCCATGGACCAACAATGGAATGCCAGATTGCCATTTGGGAAACTTATAATCCCCTAGAACATAATCACCCAATTAAACAGCATAGACTGCTGTCAAAAGGATTCTTGAAGACCACATCAGTCACCATTCAGTCTTAAACTAGGCATTCCGTTTTTCCTTGGTTCTCTGGATTTGATCTCTAAACTCCAGGTGCCATTTAAGTCAGTACCTTCCTGTGTTAAAACTTTCTGTGTCAAATTCAGCCCTTCCTTAGCATATACTCTGTTCAAGCTGTTTTAGTTAATTTATTTCCCAGGTAACAGCTGTACTATTTATTTTATTTTATTTTATTTTTAACATCTTTATTGGAGTATAATTGCTTTACAAGTGTGTGTTAGCTTCTGCTTTATAACAAAGTGAATCAGCTATACATATACATATACCTCCATATCTCCTCCCTCTTGCATCTCCCTCCCACCCTCCGTATCCCACCCCTCTAGGTGGTCACAAAGCACCGAGCTGATCACCCTGTGCTATGCAGCTGCTTCCCACTAGCTATCTATTTTACATTTGGTAGTGTATATATGTCCATGCCACTCTCTCACTTTGTCCCAGTTTACCCTTCCCCCTCGCTGTGTCCTCAAGTCTATTCTCTACGTCTGCGTCTTTATTCCTGTCTTGCCCCTAGGATCTTCAGAACTTTTTTTTTTTTTGATTCCATATATATGTGTTAGAATATGGTATTTATTTTTCTCTTTCTGACTAACTTCACTCTGTATGACAGTCTCTAAGTCCATCCACCTCACTACAAATAACGCAATTTCATTTCTTTTTATGGCTGAGTAATATTCCATCATATATATGTGCCACATCTTCTTTATCCATTCATCTGTCCATGGACACTTAGGTTGCTTCCATGTCCTGGCTATTGTAAATAGAACTGCAATGAACATTGTGATACCTGACTCTTTTTGAATTATGGTTTACTCAGGGTATATGCCCAGTAGGGGGATTGCTGGGTCATATGGTAGTCCTATTTTTAGTTTTTTAAGGAACCTCCATACTATTCTCCATAGTGGCTGTATCAGTTTACATTCCCACCAACAGTGCAGGAGAGTTCCATTTTCTCCACACCCTCTCCAGCATTTATTGTTTGTAGATTTTTTGATGATGGCCATTCTGACCAGTGTGAGGTGATACGTCATTGTAGTTTTGATTTACATTTCTCTAATGATTAGTGATGTTGAGCATCCTTTCATGTGTTTGTTGGTAATCTGTATATCTTCTTTGGAAAAATGTCTATTTAGGTCTTCTGCCCATTTTTGGATTGGTTTATTTGTTTCTTTGATATTGAGCTGCATGAGCTGCTTGTATATTTTGGAGATGAATCCTTTGTCAGTTGCTCCATTTGCAAATATTTTCTCCCATTCTGAGGGTTGTCTTTTCGTCTTGTTTATGGTTTACTTTGCTGTGCAAAAGCTTTTAAGTTTCATTAGGTCCCATTTTTTAATTTTAGTTTTTATTTCCATTTCTCTAGGAGGTGGGTCGAAAAGGATCTTACTGTGATGTATGTCATAGAGTGTTCTGCCTATGTTGTCCTCTAAGAGTTTTATAGTGTCTGGCCTTACATTTAGGTCTTTAATCCATTTTGAGTTTATTTTTGTGTATGGTCTTAGGGAGTGTTCTAGTTTCATTCTTTTACTTGTAGCTGTCCAGTTTTCCAGGCACCACTTATTGAAGAGGCTGTCTTTTCTTCATTGTATATTCTTGCCTCCTTTATCAAAAATAAGGTGACCATAGGTGCCTGGGTTTATCTCTGGGCTTTCTATCCTGTTCCATTGATCTATAGTTCTGTTTTTGTGCCAGTACCATACTGTCTTGATTACTGTAGATTTGTAGTATAGTCTCAAGTCAGGGAGCCTGATTCCTCCAGCTTTGTTTTCCTTTCTCAAGATTGCTTTGGCTATTTGGGGTCTTTTGTGTTTCCATACAAATTGTGAAATTTTTTGTTCTAGTACTGTGAAAATTCCCATTGGTAGTTTGATAGGGACTGCATTGAATCTGTAGATTGCTTTGGGTAGTATAGTCATTTTCACAATGTTGATTCTTCCAATCCAAGAACATGGTATATCTCTCCATCTGTTTGTATCATCTTTAATTTCTTTCAATAGTGTCTTATAGTTTTCTGTATACAGGTATTGTGTCTCCTCGGGTAGGTTTATTCCTAGGTGTTTTATTCTTTTTGTTGCAGTGACAAATGGGAGTGTTTCCTTAATTTCTCTTTCAGATTTTTCATCATAAGTGTATAGGAATGCAAGAGATTTCTGTGCATTAATTTTGTATCCTGCTACTTTACCAAATTCATTGATTAGCTCTAGTAGTTTTCTGGTAGCATCTTTAGGATTCTCTATGTTTAGTGTCATGTCATCTGCAAAGTGACAGCTTTACTTCTTTTCTGATTTGGATTCCTTTTATTTCTTTTTCTTCTCTGATTGCTGTGGCTAAAACTTCCAAAACAACGTTGAATAATAGTGGTGAGAGTGGACAACCTTGGCTTGTTCCTGATCTTAGAGGAAATGGTTTCAGTTTTTCATCATTGAGAAAAATGTTGGCTGTGGGTTAGTCATATATGGCCTTTATTATGTTAAGGTAAGTTCCCTGTATGCCTACTTTCTGGAGGGTTTTTATCATAAATGGGTGTTGAATTTTGTCAAAAGTTTTTCTGCATCTCTTGAGATGATCATATGGTTTTTCTCCATCAATTTATTTATATGTTGTATCACATTGAATGATTTGTGCATATTGAAGAATCCTTGCATTCCTGGATTCTTCCCACTTGATCATGGTGTTTGATCCTTTTAATGTGCTGTTGGATTCTGTTTGTTAGTATTTTGTTGAGGATTTTTGCATCTATGTTTATCAGTGATATTGGGATGTAGTTTTCTTTCTTAGTGACATCTTTGTCTGGTTTTGGTATGATGGCCTCGTAGAATGAGTTTGGGGGTGTTCCTCCCTCTGCTATATTTTGGAAGAGCTTGAGAAGGATAGGTGTTAGCTCTTCTCTAAATGTTTGATAGAATTTGCCAGTGAAGCCATTTGGTCCTGGGCTTTTGTTTATTGGAAGATTTTTAATCACAGTCTCAATTTCAGTGCTTGTGATTGGTCTATTTTCTATTTCTTACTGGTTCAGTCTCGGGAGGTGGTGCTTTTCTAAGATTTTGTCCATTTTTACCAGCTTGTGCATTTTATTGACATATAGGTGCTTATAGTAATTTCTCAGGATCCTTTGTATTTCTGCTGTGTCAATTGTTACTTTTCCTTTTTCATTTCTAATTCTATTGATTTGAGTCTTCTCCCTTTTTTTTCTTGATGAGTCTGGCTAATGGTCTGTCAATTTTGTTTATCTTCTCAAAGAACTAGCTTTTAGTTTTATTGATCTTTGCTATCATTTCCTTCATTTCTTTTTCATTTATATCTGATTTGATCTTTATAATTTGTTTCCTTATGCTAACTTTGGGGTTTTTTGTTCTTCTTTCTCTAATTTATTTAGGTGTAAGCTTAGGTTGTTTATTTGAGATGTATCTTATTTCTTAAGGTAGGATTGTATTGCTATAAACTTCCCTCTTAGAACTGCTTTTGCTGCATCCCACAGGTTTTGGGTCATCATGTTTTCATTGCCATTTGTTTCTAGGTATTTTTGGATTTCCTCTTTGATTTCCTCAGTGATCACTTGGTTATTAAATAGTGAATTGTTTAGCCTCCATGTGTTTGTATTTTTTACAGACTTTTTCCTGTAATTGATATCTAGTCTCATAGCATTATGGTCAGAAAAGATACTTGATACGATTTTAATTTTCATACATTTACCAAGGGTTGATTTGTGACCCAAGATATGACCTATCTTGGAGAATGTTCCAAGAGCACTTGAGAAGAAATGTATTCTGTTGTTTTTGGATGGAATGTCCTATAAATATCAATTAAGTCCATCTTGTTTAATGTATCATTTAAAGCTTGTGTTTCCTTATTTATTTTCATTTTGGATGATCTGTCCATTGGTGAAAGTGGGGTGTTAAATTCCCCTACTCTGATTGTATTGCTATCAATTTCCCCTTTTGTGGCTGTTAGCATTTGCCTTATGTATTGAGGTGCTCCTATGTTGGGTGCATAAATATTTACAGTTGTTATATCTTCTTCTTGGATTGATCCCTTGATCATTATGTAGTGTCCTTCTTTGTCTCTTGTAATAGTCTTTATTTTAAAGTCTATTTTTTCTGATATGAGAATTGCTATTCCAGCTTTCTTTTGATTTCCATTTGAATGGGATATCTTTTTCCATCCCCTCACTTTCAGTCTGTATGTGTCCCTAGGTGTGAAGTGGGTCTCTTGGAGATAGCATATATATGGGTCTTGTTTTTGTATCCATTCAGGCAGTCTGTCTTTTGGTTGGAGCATTTAATCCATTTACATTTAAGGTATTTATCAATATGTATGTTCCTATTACCATTTTCTTAATTGTTTGGGGTTTGTTATTGTACATCTTTTCCTTCTCTTGTGTTTTCTGCCTAGAGAAGTTCCTTTTGCATTTGTTGTAGAGCTGTTTTGGTGGTGCTGAATTCTCTTGGCTTTTGCTTGTCTGTAAAGGTTTTAATTTCTCTGTCAAATCTGAATGAGATCCTTGCTGGGCAGAGTAATCTTCATTGTAGGTTTTTCCCTTTCATCAGTTTAAATATGTCCTGCTACTCGCTTCTGGCTTGCAGAGTTTCTGCTGAAAGATCAGCTGTTAAACTTATGGGAATTCCCTTGTCTGCTCTTTGTTGCTTTTCCCTTGCTGCTTTTAATATTTTTTCTTTGTATTTAATTTTTGATAGTTTGATTCATATGTGTCTTGGCATGTTTCTCCTTGGATTTATCCTGTATGGGCCTCTCTGCGCTTCCTGGATTTGATTGACTACTTCCTTTCCCATACTAGAAAAGTTTTCAACTATAATCTCTTCAAATATTTTCTCAGTTCATTTCGCTTTCTCTTCTTCTTCTGGGACCCCTACAATTTGAATGTTGGTGCATTTAATATTGTCCCAGAGGTCTCTAAGACTGCCCTCAATTGTTCTCATTCTTTTTTCTTTATTCTGCTCTGCAGTAGTTATTTCCACTATTTTATCTTCCATGTCACTTATCCGTTCTTTTGCCTCAGTTATTCTGCTATTGATTCCTTCTAGAGAATTTTAAATTTCATTTATTTGTTTTTCATCACTGTTTCTTTGCTCTTTAGTTTTTCTCGGTCCTTGTTAAATGTTTCTTGTATTTTCTCCATTCTATTTCCAAGATTTTGGATCATCTTTACTATAATTACTCTGAATTTTTTTCAGGTAGACTGCCTATTTCCTCTTCATTTATTTGGTCTGGTGGGTTTTTACCTTGCTCCTTCATCTGCTGTGTCTTTCTCTGTCTTCTCATGTTGCTTAACTTACTTTGTTTGGGGTCTCCTTTTCACAGGCTGCAGGTTCGTAGTTCCCGTTGTTTTTGGTGTCTGTCCCCAGTGGCTAAGGTTGGTTCAGTGGGTTGTGTAGGCTTCCTGGTGGAGGGGCCTACTGCCTGTGTTCTGGTGGATGAGGTTGGATCTTGTCTTTCTGGTGGGCAGAACCATGTCCGGTGGTGTGTTTTGGGGTGTCTGCGACCTTATTATGATTTTAGGCAGCCTCTCTGCTAATGGGTGGGGTTGTGCTTCTGTCTTGCTAGTTGTTTGGCATAGGGTGTCCACCACTGTAGTTTGCTTTTTTTTGAGTGGAGCTGGGTCTTAGTGTTGAGATGGAGAACTCTGGGAGAGCTTTCACCATTTCATATTATGTGGAGCCAGGAGGCCCTTGGTGGACCAATGTCCTGAACTCGGCTGTCCCACCTCAGAGGCACAGGCCTGACACCCGGCTGGAGTACCGAGAGAGAGAGAGAGAGAGGGAGAGAGAGACAGACAGACAGAAAGAAAGAAAGAAAGAAAGAAAGAGAGAGAGAGAGAGAGAGAGAGAAAGAAAGAAAGAAAGAAAGAAAGAAAGGAAGGAAGGAAGGAAGAAAGAAGGCAAGAAGGAAGGAAGGAAAGAAGAAAGAAAAATAAATAAATAGAAATAAAGTTATTAAAATTAAAAAGTAATAAAAAAAAAGAAAGAAGAGAGCAACCAAACCAAAGAACAAATCCACCGATGATAAAAAAGTGCAAAAACTATACTAGAAAAACAAAAACAAAACGGACAGGCAGAACCCAGGACAAGTGGTAAAAGCAAAGCTATACAGACAAAATCACACAAAGAAGCATACACATACACACTCACAAAAAGAGGAAAAGAAAAAAAAAACTCTCTCTATATTTTTTTATAAAAAGGAAGACAGCAACCAATTCAATAAACAAATCTACCAGTGATAATAAACTCTAAATACTAAACTAAGATAAACATAAAACCAGAAACCAGTCAGTCATATAAAACAAACCCCAAAGTCCACTGCCTCAGTTTTGGAATGACTCATTGTCTGTTCAGGTATTCCACAGGTGCAGGGTACATCAAGTTGATTGTGGAGATTTAATCCGCTGCTCCTGAGGCTGCTGGGAGAAATTTCCCTTTCTCTTCTTTGTTCTCACAGCTCATGGGGTTCAGCTTTGGATTGGCCCCACCTCCACGTGTAGGTCGCCTGAAGGCGTCTGTTCCCACTCAGGACGGGGTTAAAGGAGCAGCTGATTAGGGGGCTCTGGGTCACTGAGGCCTGGGGGAGAGGGGTATTGAATGTGGTGTGAGCCTGTGGCCCGCATGAAGTTGCACCAGCCTGAGGTGTGCCATGGTTCTCCCAGGGAAGTTGTTCCTGGATCATGGGACCCTGGCAGTGGTGGGCTGCACAGACTCCTGGGAGGGGAGGTGTGGATAGTGACCTGTGCTTGCACACAGGCTTCTTTGTGGCTGCAGCAGTAGCCTTAGCCTTTCATGACAGTCTCTGGTGTCTGCACTGATAGCCACGGCTCGCGCCCATCTCTGGAGCTCGTTTAGGCAGTGCTCTGAATCCCCTCTCCTCACACCCCAAAACAATGGTCTCTTGCCTGTTAGGCAGTTCCAGACTTTTTCCCGGACTCCCTCCCGGCTAGCTGTGGTGCACTAGCCCCCTTCAGGCTGTGTTCACTCAGCCAACCCCAGTCCTCTCCCTGAGATCTGACCTTCGAAGCCCACGTCTCAGCTCCCAGCCCCCACCCACCCCGGCGGGTGAGCAGACAAGCCTCTCAGGCTGGTGAGTGCTGGTTGGCAACGATCCTCTGTGCGGGAATCTCTCTGCTTTGCCCTCTGCACCCCTGTTGCTGCGCTTTCCTTCGTGGCTCCAAAGTTTCCCCCCTGCCCCCCGCCACCCCCCGTCTCTGCCAGTGAAGGGGCTTCCTAGTGTGTGGAAACTTTTCCTCCTTCACAGCTCCCTCCCAGTGGTGCAGGTCCCGTCCCTATTCTTTGTCTCTGTTTTTCCTTTTCTTCTTTTGCCCTACCCAGGTACGTGGGGAGTTTCTAGCCTTTTGGCAAGTCTGAGGTCTTCTGCCAGCGTTCAGTAGGTGTTCTGTAGGAGTTGCTCCACGTGTAGATGTATTTCTGATGTGTTTGTGGGGAGGAAGGTGATCTCTGTGTCCTACTCCTCAGCCATCTTGAAGGTCTCCTCCAGCTGTACTATTTTAAAAATAGAATTGACACTCTTCAGAAGCTTTATATAATTTATGATTTTTTTAAATAGGAGAGATCTTTTTTGCTTTCATCATTTCAAGGATTATCACCTTCATATAAGATTAAATTTTCATAGACCAGATCTCCTAACAGTTAGCACTCTGATTAGTTATTAGTCATTAAGAAAGACTTTCAATGAAGTGAAGTACCCTTGCCTAATGTGAATCTGTAGCTCATAAAATGGTGGTTCGATATGTCAGGATTTTATTTTATATATATTTTATAATATATTTGTATTTGCTCTTACTAGATAATCAGTCTAGTGTTAGAAGTCCAATTGATTATATTTTCACATAGAATTCTTGACATAAGGACAGTCTCATGCCTCCATGTTGGTGTCATATGAGGAGGAAAACATCTTCAGAATTCATTAGAGTTTTTCTCCTAATTGCATTTAAAGATACATTTCAGGCATCTCTTGCTCTCTTAGACATTGCTGCTTTCTTGCACACGCCACACCATGTACCAAATGCCTTGAGATTGGTGGCCTCTGATGCAGAAAGGGCTAAGGGCTTACGGTTAATTAGTCTAACAAAAATACTTCATATAACTTCCTTTTGTTAATAGTCTCCATTTAAACAAACAAAAAAAATCAAACTTTCATCTTCCAAGTTTTGTTAGAATTTATCTAAATGGACTTGAAACCCCTAGGAAGTTGATGCCTCAGGAACTGGAGCAACAGTGAGGATGCCCATGTGGCAGTGGCTTCTTGCTGGGCAGTGGTGAGGTCTTGGGAGGCAAAGGCCCAAAACCTGAAACCTGAGCAGAGGTCCCTTGTGATTCCAAATAAAAAGCCATTACTGGGCCCAAATAGCCAAAACAATTTCGAAAAAGAAGAGCAAAGTTAGAGGACTCACACTTCCTGATTTCAAAACATATTTAAAAGAGACAGTAAGAAGTTCTGGGAGGTGCTCCTTGGTGTGAGCCTTCCCATAGTCCACCTTTAGCCCCACCAAAGGACCTGTAGGCTTCAGTGCTTGGTTGCCTCAGGCCAAACAACCAAAAGGGAGGGAATTCAGCCCCACCCATAAGCAGACAAGCAGATAAAAGTTTTACTGAGCTCTGCCCACCAAAGCAACACCCAGCTCTACCCACCACCAGTCCCTCCCATCAGGAAGCTTGCACAAGCCTCTTAGATAGCCTCATTCATCAGAGAGCAGACAGCAGAAGCAAGAGTAACTACAATTCTGCAGCCTGTGGAACGAAAACCACATTCACAGAAAGATAGACAAAATGAAAAGGCAGAGGACTGTGTACCAGATGAAGGAACAGGATAAAACCCCAGAAAAACAACTAAATGAAGTGGAGATAGGCAACCTTCCAGAAAGAGAATTCAGAATAATGATAGTGAAGATGTTCCAGGACCTCGGAAAAAGAATGGAGGTAAAGATCAAGAAGATGCAAGAAATGTTTAACAAAGACCTAGAAGAATTAAGGAACAAATAATCAGAGATGAACAATACAATAACTGAAATGAAAAGTACACTACAAGGAAGCAATAGCAGAATAACTGAGTCAGAAGAATGGATAAGTGACCTGGAAGACAGAATGGTGGAATTCACTGCTGTGGAACAGAATAAAGAAAAAAGAATGAAAAGAAATGAAGACAGCATAAGAGACCTCTGGGACAACATTAAATGCACCAACATTTGCATTATAGGGATCCCAGAAGAAGAGAGAAAGGACCCGAGAAAATATTTGTAGAGATTATAGTCGAAAACTTCCCTAACATGGGAAAGGAAATAGCCACCCGAGTCCAGGAAGCACAGAGAGTCCCCGGAAGGATGAACCCAAGGAAAAACATGCCAAGCACATAGTAATCAAATAGACAAAAATTAAAGAGAAAAAAAAAAAAATTATTGAAAGCAACAAGGGGTTAAATGACAAATAACATACAAGGAAACTCCCATAAGGTTAACAGCTGATTTCTCAGCAGAAACTCTACAAGCCAGAAGGGAGTGGCACAATATATTTAAACTGGTGAAAGGGGAGAACCTACAACCAAGATTACCCAGCAAGGATCTCATTCAGATTCGATGGAGAAATCAAAAGCTTTACAGACAAGCAAAAGCTAAGAGAATTCAGCACCACCCAACCAGCTCTACAACAAATGCACAAGGAACTTTTCTAAGTAGGAAACATAGGGCTTACCTGGTGGCGCAGTGGTTGAGAGTCCACCTGCCGATGCAGGGGACACGGGTTCATGCCCCGGTCTGGGAAGATCCCACATGCCTCGGAGCTGGGCCTGTGAGCCATGGCCGCTGGGCCTGCACATTCAGAGCCTGTGCTCCACAACGGGGAGGCCACAACAGTGAGAGTCCTGCGTACCGCAACAACAACAACAACAAAAATCTGTGTTCAGAAAACTATAAGACACTGATGAAAGTAATCAAAGATGACACAAACAGTTGGAGAGATATACCATGTTCTTGGATTGCAAGAATAAATATTGTGAAAATGACTGTACTATCCAAAGCAATCTACAGATTCAATGCAGTCCCTATCAAATTACCAATGGCAGTTTTTACACACCTAGAGCAAAAAATCTTAAAATTTGTATGGGGACATTAAAGACCCTGAAAAGCCAAGCAATCTTGAGGGAAAAAAATGGAGCTAGAGGAATCAGGCTCCTTGACTTCAGACTATACTACAAAGCTACAGTAATCAAGACAATATGGTACTGGCAGAAAAACAGAAATATAGATCAATGGAACAGGATAGAAAGCCCAGAGATAAACCCATGCACCCATGGTCAACTAATCTATGACAAAGGAGGCAAGGATATACAATGGAGAAAAGACAGTCTCTTCAATAGGTGGGGCTGGGAAAACTGGACAGCTACATGTAAAAGGATGAAATTAGACACTCCCTAACACTATACACAAAAATAAACTCAAAATAGATTAGAGACCTAAATGTAAGACCGGACACTATAAAACTCTTAGAGGAAAACATAGGAAGAACATTCTTTGACATAAATCACAGCAAGAACTTTTTTGACCCACCTCTTAGAGTAATGGAAATAAAAACAAGAATAAACAAATGGGACCTAATGAAACTTCAAAGCTTTTGCACAGCAAAGGAAATGATAAATAAGACAAAACGACAACCCTCAGAAAGGGAGAAATTATTTGCAAACGAATCAACGGACAAAGGATTAATCTCTAAAATATGTAGACAGCTCATGCAGCTCAATATTAGAAAAACAAACAACCCAATGAAAAAATGGGCAGAAGACCTAAATAGACATTTCTCCAAAGAAGACATACAGATGGCCAAGAGGCAGGTGGAAAGCTGGTCAACATCACTAAGTATTAGAGAAATGCAAATCAAAACTACAATGAGGTATCACTTCACACTAGTTAGAATGGGCATCACCAGAAAATCTGCAAACAACAAACGCTGGAGTAGGTGTGGAGAAAAAGGAACCTTCTTGCACTGTTGGTGGGAATGTAAATTGATACAGCCATTATGGAGAACAGTATGGACATTCCCTAAAAAACTAAAAATAGAATTGCCATATGACGCAGCAAACCCACTACTGGGCATATACCCAGAGAAAGCCATAATTCAAAAAGACACATGCATCCCAATGTTCATTGCAACACTATTTACAATAGCCAAGTCCTGGAAACGACCTAAATGCTCATTGACAGACAAATGGATAAAGATGTGGTACATATATACAATGGAATATTAGCCATAAAAAGGAACGAAATTGGGTCATTTGTAGCGACATGGATGGACCTAGAGACTGTCATACAAAGTGAAGTAAGTGAGAAAGAGAATAACAAATATCGTATATTAACGCATATATGTGGAATCTAGAAAAATGGTACAGATGAACCGGTGTGCAAGGCGGAAATACAGACACAGATGTAGAGCACAAACATATGCACACCAAGGGGGGAATGCAAGGGAGGGGAGTGGTGGTTGGATGAATTGGGAGATTGGCATGGACATATATACACTGTGTATAATATACATAACTAATAAGAACCTGCTGTATAAAAAATAAATAATTAAAAAAAAAGAAACCCTTAGGAAGTAAAAGGGGGCAGAGAAATGAGTTGATAATTCTCCGCATCACACAGCATGGCTGTACCTGCACTTTAAAGGCATTTCATATTTACAGAGCTAAAGGATAGGTTGCTATCTGTATCTTAATTAGAAATTTGAGCAGTGACATCTTTCAAAATATACTATCTTACAGTTTGTATCGACACTAGGAATTTCAATGTTGTATGTTCCCTTTTTGCTACAGAAGGAGGTTTTCACTGATGATTCTTCTGGGAGCAAAAATTGCAGAGTTTTTGCAGAGGTGACTTTGGCATTATATAGACAATTGTGTGTGTGTGTGTGTGTGTGTGTGAGTGTTGGGAGACAGAGTGTAGGGTCGTGGTGAGGAAATGGAGGATGGTTCTTATTTCTTCTCCTTTTGTGCTGTGCTGGCCCAGGCAGTAACCTGACTGTCTACAAGTCATCTTTTATGTGCAAGGCTCTGAAGGGCAACAAGAGTATTTGCAGTTCATGCGCATGTGAGTTGGAAAGGAGCAGCAGGCAGTCAACACAGCATTAGAAGTTGTAGCACTCTATAAGCTATTGTAGCAAACACTATGAAATAGCATTTTGATAATAGCTCATTTTCATTGGCTGCAGCAAAGGTTCAATGAGTAAATGGCTCTAGAGAAACAGGAAATTCTTCAACCTAAAATCAATTTAGTCAAGATGTCTGCATGGGCACAGGCTCCCCACAAGTTAATAGCAGCTACTTCTGAACAAAAATATTTTTCAAAAGGGAGAAGGAGCGAGCTCTGCTTTATTTCAGGCTCAAGCAAATGCCAGGTTTTTTTTTTTAATAAATAAACTTTTAATTTTAGAATAATTTTAGATTTACAGAAAAGTTTCAAAGCTAGTCTAGAGAGTTCCCTTGTACTCTATGCCTGGTTTCCCCTATTCTTAACATTTTACATTAGTAATGGTACATTTGTCCTAATCAATTAACCAATAATCATGCATTATTATTAATTAAAGTCTGTACTTTATTCAGTATTCCTTAGTTTATACCCAATGTCCTTTCTCTGTTCCAGGGTCTCACCTGGTATACTATATTAAATGTACTTGTCACATCTCCTTAGGCATCTCTTGTCTGTGACCGTCTCTCAGACTTTCCCTATGTTTGATGACCTTGACAGTTTTGAGGAGTACTGGTCATGTATTTTATAGAATGTCCTCAATTGGGATTTGTCTAATATTTTCCTCATGAAACCTGGAGTTACCAGGTTTGAGGAGGAAGACCATTCAAGGTAGAGTATCACTTCCATTCCATCACATCAAAAGTCTGAACATGTACCTTATCACTGTTGATGTTTTACCTTGATCACCTGGCTAAGGTAGAGTTTGTCAGGTTTCTCCACTATAAATTTACCCTGTTCCCCACTTTCCCATACACTAGCCTTTAGGAGGAATTCACTATGTGCAGCCCACACTTCAAGAGTGGGGACTTAGGCTTCACAAAGGCCAGTTTTTGTTTTTTCTTTGTTTTTTTGAATTTTATTTATTTTATTTATTGTTTGTTTTTTTTTTGTTTGTTTGTTTTTGCGGTACTTGGGCCTCTCACTGTTGTGGCCTCTCCCGTTGCGGAGCACAGGCTCCGGACGCGCAGGCTCAGCGGCCATGGCTCACGGGCCCAGCCGCTCCGCGGCGTGTGGGATCCTCCCGGACCGGGGCACGAACCCGTGTCCCCTGCGTCGGCAGGCGGACTCTCAACCACTGCGCCACCAGAGAAGCCCTATTTATTTATTTTTTATACAGCGGGTTCTTATTAGTTATCTATTTTATACATATTAGTGTATATATGCCAATCCCAATCTCCCAATTCATCACACCACCACCACCCCACAAGGCCAGTTTTTACACGGGCAGATTATGGAAGAAGTTGATACTTATCTTCAAAGCTTTTTCTCCACAAGTGTGTGCTTGTACATTCTGTAGGTTAGTTATCCTATAGTTACTCACATCCCCTGATTTGGTCCAGGTATTAGGTGGCCACGGGCAGAGACTATGTGGTACCCTTTCCTCCCAGGCACACAGCTAAGCTACATCTCCCAGGCATCCCTATTTCTGACCGGTAGAACGTGACCAGAGGGGATGTGTACCCACAGAAGCCTCCCAGTCAGCTCAGCTTCTCCCCGCACCGGGCTCTCCTCCAGGTAAAGAATTCATGATACTATTTTCTAATACTTCTAAGATGTATAGTTTAAAAAATTCAACTTTGCTGACATCAGTGGCACCTTACATTTTTCAAGATGTAGTAGCTTAAGCCAAAGTGATGATTCTGTTTTTCCCATCAATGCTTGTTTCCGGCCAATGGAGTGGAAGGGGAAGCTCTCTGGGGCCCCGATAGATGTTTTCTCGCTCTTAAAAAGGGGCTCAAGAAAGATATTTTCCCCCTTCTGGCTTAAGGACTTATGTGAATTGCTATCATTATCTTGTGATAATAAGGAAATTACCCTGGGAACCTGAGTTGACATGCTGAGCATGGCAGAGTGGAAATATGGGAAGAATCTGTGGTTTTAATGATGCTGTTGATCTCTGGACTCACCAACAGTGGAATCCACCTCTCTCTGGACTTCTTGATATGTGTACATTAAATCCCTTAATTTAAAAATCACTTGAGCTACTTGCAGCCAAAACCATCCTAATATTTATAAAGATAACAGTGAAATAAACACACCTTCAGAAGCCCATCAAGTGGTGTTAGGGAGAGGGCACTGGGACAGGAGTTAGGGCAGGTGGGTGTCAGCCTGCACAGCTGCCAGCAGGTGCTTGATATCGATCAAGTGACTAACTCCTTGGGCTACGGTTTTCTCATTTCTAAAATAAAGGATCTCCAAGGCCTCTACCCGTTCTAAAATACTTGTTTCTTGAGTGTATCTAGACCAAACTCTTCTGTTATATTTAAGTCATAGGGGGAGTTCAGAGGTTTAAATACCTGGCCTAAGGTTTCTTCTCTAGTTAGTGAAGAAACCTTACCGCTGACTTTGTGACTACCAGTCCAGTGTACTCTTTTATTTATGCCTTCCCAAGGAGGCGTTTATTAGAACATATAGGATTCACACAAAGGTTCACAAACTCAACTCACAATAGTTCAAGCCAATTTATTGGTGTGTATGACTGGTAGTCCTGGGATTAATTTGGCTTCATACATGGCTGGTTCTGAGAGTTCAAACAATGCTTCTCTCCCTCTCTCTTTCTCTCTCTTCCTTCCACTTTCTTTTTTTCTTAAGCCCACTGCATTCTTAATTAAGATCCCTCCACATAGTGGGAGAGATGGGCACTCACAGTTGCAGGTGATATTGTCCTCACAGGTCATGATCTTAGCGGAATCACCTTCCTTGTAGGGGACATATGTTGATTGTTCGACAAACTTTCGGAAGAAGAATCACACTTCTTCGAATTCATATGATGGGAATGGGGGGCAACTCCCTCTCTCACCTAGGGAGGGTGAGATGCACTCCAAGCTGGCCCGTCAGGCTGTTACATTCCCCCAGCCGTGAAGATTGTCTTCACAAGGAAGGTAGGGATTTGAAATGAAATGACTATCAATACTTTGAAAAGAGGCTGGTAGTAATAAAAATACCAATTTGCCTCCCTCTAGATAAACAATGTAAATCAATCCATTAGAAAGTACTTGTGAGATAGGCTTTGACATTTCTGCTTTGATAATTTTGAAATTTCTCAGAATAATTTTCCATTCGATTGAGGTTTTTCTCTACTTCAGAACTCAAGTCACAGCTAATGACCCTAAAGACTTTGAATAGTTCCAGAGGTGGTTTAAAAGCAGGGGCTGTCAAACTTAAGCTTGGGTCAGAATCACCAGGAGAGTCTGTTAAAACAGACTGCTGAGCCCCTCCTCCAGGGTTTCCAGGTCAGTAGGTCTGGGGTGTAGCCTGAGAATCTGCATTTCTAATAAGTTCCCAGGGACCTTGCTGCTGGTCCAGGGACTCCACTTTGAGAACCACTGCCCTAGAACATTCATGGAGGCTCCTACATGTACATTATTTAGACATACACGTCATTATGACAAAAGAGGAATCTTATCAATACAAGGTATTATATTCATCATTACAAGGAAAGAATCTTATTTCTTCTTGTAGGCATAGCATAAAAGTTAAACTAGATGTAATTTTGGAACTGGGATTTTTGAGAGAGACTTTTCAGTTTGAACTTACCAAATCCTTCCATGGGCACAGAATCACCCGAGGATCTTTTTAAAACAGAGATTCTCAATCAGGGTCTCTGGGACGAGGCCTGAGAGTTTGTGTTTCTGGCAGGCTGCCTGTAGCAAAGCTAGCCCACGTAAACAAGGCTAGCCCGTATAAATTCCTGGGAAACAAAGGGTTTTCTGCGTCTCAAGTCCCAGCCCTGAAATGTATGCCTGTTGGTGAAAAGATGACTTTCTCAGAGTGAATTAATGGATGATTTGGAAGTGGCCCGTCGCTTTCTTGCACTGTACTCTCCTTGAGGGCTGGCCTCAAGAAACACATTTCAGCCTCTTTTTTTTTTTTTTTTGGTCAGTTTAGTCCAGATTCCCCAACTTATAGTTTAGGTAGAATCTTGCTGTGACACTTTTTTTTTTTTTTTTTTTTTTTTTTTTGCCGTACGCGGGCCTCTCACTGTTGTGGCCTCTCCCATTGCGGAGCACAGGCTCCGGACGCGCAGGCTCAGCGGCCACGGCTCACGGACCCAGCCGCTCCGCGGCATGTGGGATCTTCCCGGACCGGGGCACGAACCCGTGTCCCCTGCATCGGCAGGCAGACTCTCAACCACTGCGCCACCAGGGAAGCCCAACACTTTTATAATTTAGGTTGAAATTCTAACCTTCCAAACACTTTGTGATTAAAGGGCCTAGATGCTGTGGATAATACATTCAAGTTCTCTGGTGACCGTTTGCCTTTTACACATGTCCAAATGGCCTTATTTTTTCATCAGCTCAGTTCAAGTTGTACATAAAGCCCTCTTTGGCCTCCAGTGGCCGTGCCCACTACAGCTCTGGCAACTACTTCTTTCTCCCTCATTCCCACTCTGTTCTTTTAATTTCACTCTTGTATTTCAAGAACTTCTGTTTTTGGTTACTGTCTCCAATGGGTAAAGTAACCGGATTTCTTTAAGCAGTGTTTATACAATTTGTGAGAAGACCTGACTTTTCAATCAAATCCTTCCTTCCTCACTCAGTGACCCACTGTGACTTCCTAGTGCTGCCACATCAAATCTGTACTCCTCTGTCTGCCTTTAAAAGCAGGAATTTCTGGTGACCTGACATCTAGCAGGCTATGGATTTTTACAAGCAGTACCTACAGTATCAAACTAGTAATAATGCAGCCAGTGGCCAGCCTAGGTCAGTGTTCTTCCTGAGCTAAAAGCTGCATAATTTAAAACAAGGGCTCAGTGGGAGTTCTGTATCACAGAGCCATAGCTGGCCATCCTTTCTTGAAAATTTTTTGATTACGTTATATTAATAAGAAACAGGCCAAATTCTTTAATCAGTCTCCTTGAGTGAGTGAAAATATTCCACTTCAATACGACCAGGCTGCATCTCTTAGCTTGTAATTAATGATTGGGAGTTGCACAAGGGCAAGTGAAACTCTAGTACATCCGATCTTGTGATGGTTAACATCTATGGATATTCTGTTCAATGCTGAATTCAATTTAATGTTGAATCACTTCAGGAAATCCAAAGGATTCTCATTACACATGGGTGAGTGTTTCCTCACAGAGGTACAGTACTTGGCATCTCCTAGATGAGTGTGAATCACCACTTCGTCTGGCTGCTATACAAGCACACATTGTTTTATTGAACAGAGGGTAAAAAGTCACATAAAACACTGCATACTACAAATGGCTGGGGAATAATTTGACTTGCCTTGGTGCAACTTAATTTACACATTGGACTTCTAGAAAATAAAAAAGAACAACTCTGCCATAAATATAGCTTAGTCTGGGCACATAAACCATGAATGGCTTTGATTATTATTTTTTTAGTTAAATTCCTCTTACCCTTTTTTTGGATTGTAATATTTTTAAGATAAAACTACTTGAAGGTAGGGAGAAAATTAAAGAGAATGAAAAGAGGGTAAGAAAGCCTTGCTGTAGGCAAAATAGAAGAGGAAGACAAAGAGCATAAATTTTTCTCAGATTTCTAACACATAATCATTTATTCCCAACTCTGTGGAATATAGCATATTTTCTTCTTTGCAGGACTGAAATGTTTTTCCCCTGAACTTCTGATTTTTAGCCACATTTAAGGTTTGGCATATTGTCTCCAGAAAGAAACAATAATGAACTTGTATTTCAAGCTCAGACAACACCCAGGGGATATTGCTTTAAATAGGATATTCTTGATGACTTTGTAAATTATGCTTGTTCTATAGGATGTCACCATCTCTGGAATTTTGTATACATGAAGATATTTGGATAAATACTGTATGCAGAGATCCTGATTTGAGCATTTGTGTTAGTAAAGGGAAAAATTAGACTATAACTAGAATGTTAACTTGACATTTCCAAACATCCCATGTATTTGTCCTGAAATATCCAGTTAAGTGATACTAAAATGTCTTCTGAGGGGAGATCTGAGTTACTTAGAACATTTACAAGTGAATAATGCGTATGGATATACATGGATCCAGTCTGAATTGGTTTCCACACTGAATCAGAATTAAGGAAAAGGGAGAGACAGGCACAAAAATGTGCTCTAGGGCTGTTCTTGACTCCTTACCCCCTGAGGCTATAGAAAGCCTTGCTGTCACCCAGGATTCCACTGTCGAGCAGAGTTGTAGGTAGGAAATTCAGTCCTTTCTCTTATTTCTCATACATTTTAAACTTTGTTTTCAGTATTGCAGTGCACATTTTTATTTCTACACATCAATTCATTAAAACCTGTAGCTCTCTTTCTGGAAGGTAATTTAATAGCAGACTGGGGCTTTGCTGTGGTTTCAGGTAGTGCTAATTTTTCTGAAATATCCTTTGGGCTGTTGATTATTCCAGCTCGCCTGGTCCCATCTGATGGGTCTGCCTACGCCACACTGAGGGCAGAGCAATCTTTGGTGAACACCAGGCCTTGGATTCAGGCCTGTGTCACCTCATGGCCATTTTTCTCTCATCTCCTCCCATGATCTCCAGGTGGTAAGAACCCATCTTCCTCCCCCCGACTCTAAAATGCCTTCCTAGTCTGGCTGAAATCTCTCTCTCTTCAGACTCTCTCCTCTGGCATGGGCTGAGGCTTAGAAAAGAAACCCAAGAAGTCCTGTTTCAGACCTCCCATAGGCAAGGGAGCCCAGCCCAGAGTCCACTACCTGCTTGAATGCAGAAGAGAAAATGAAAAATATCTCAAAATATTAAACTGCCACACATGTTTTCTTGTTTCTGGATCCTTCAGTTCCTGGATCTGGACCGTAATATCTGATTTTCACAACGTGACTTGGATATGAAGGGCTTGTGGGAGGCCAGCTTGCCATAACTTTGGTTAAGAAAGATGGACGTCATGTACGTGGACTTAGAGCCAAAGATTAGAGTTTGAATCCTCCCTCTTGCTACTACTCAACTGTCATGATGGATAACTTTCTTAACATTTCTCCTCCTCATTCCTTTTCCCCCATCGGACCTCCATTGTCTTTCACCTGGACCACTATAAAAATCTCCTAACTAGTCCCTTGTCTCCAATATTACCCTCTCCAGTCTATCATCTATCTTAATCATATATACACATATGGTCACCTCAGGTCCTTCATCCAAAACCCTCCAATGACTCCCTGTTGGCCAGAGGGCAAAGTTCAAAATTCATAGCAATTTGTGATGGGCTTTTTCATGCTACTCAGGGGCAGATACTCCCAGTTGTCTTCCAAATTCCATTCTCTCTTTTTTCGATACTAATATTATCACAAATTTTAAACTGAGCACATTGGTCCCCATAGCAGAAGCTATTAGAAGTCTTTAGCAGTAGACGTGGCCATGTGACTAGTTCTGATGAATGAATTATAAGCAGAAGCGTCCCGTGGCAGCTTCTAAGAATCTCCCTTAAAAGAAAGCTGGTTTATGCCTTTGTTCCTTTTTTCTTTTCTTTCCCTTCTTTCTGCTGCTCAAAATGTGGATGGGATGGCTGAATCAGGAGTAGCCATCTTGGACCACAGGGAGGCCATGCATGTTGAAAAAAGATCAAATGAATCTGATTTCCTGAAGACTTCTTTTCACCAACCCACCGTACCAACCCAGAAACTTCTTGTTTCTCACTGGAAACAAGTGAAAACACTTGCTCTCACTTGTTTAGCTCTAGGAAAGCTAGAAAACGCTCTCCAATCTCATTTTCCTCCTTCCTGTCCTCATAAGCATGCTGAACTGTTTGCTGTTCTTGAATTCATCACACAGTTCCTTGCTTCTGTGTCTTGCCACTTGCTGCTTCTCTGCTTTACATTTTATCTTTTCTGGTAAATTTCTTGTTAAGACTCACTTCAAGAATCTCCTCCTTTGGAGAGACTATTCACTCACAGCCAGGCAAATATGGTATTTTTTTTTTTTTTCCATCATTGTATCTCGTGCATCTGACTAACACAGACTCATCACATCCCACTATCAATGTTTTATTTACCTATTTGTTCTACATAATAGACAGTGAACTTCATCAGGTTGTGACTAAGTTTTTGTCATCTTTGTATTTCCAGTGACTAGCACACATTTGGGTCCAAAATTAAAATTATTGAATGGATGAATGATTGAATGAAATTTTCTTAACTTCCATTCCATCATCTGTAAAATGACAGTAATATTAATTCCCATCCTATAGATTTTATTTTTTGAGAATTACATGAGATGAGAAATGAGAAGGTTCTTTGTAACTATAACGTGTTATCCAAAAAGTAAAGATATTGTGTATTTATGCAGATTTCTACTATGTGGTCAGTCATCTTGCACAAATATAATGTGTATAGAATCCAGGGCTATTGACCTACATTAAACCTACAGGAAATGGAAGCAAAGGATGAATCAGAAAGAGGGCATACTTCTGATACTAGCAATGTAAAAATTAGAAATATAACCAAGAGTTCTTATGGTCAATTTATTTATTTATTTATTTATTTAAGATTATTTATTTATTTATTTATTTGGTTGTGTTGGGTCTTAGCTGTGGCATGCGGGACCTTTGTTGAGGCATGCAGGATCTTTCATTGCAGCACACGGGCTCTTCGTTGTGGTGAGTGGGCTTCTCTCTAGTTGTGGTGTGTGGGTTTTCTCTAGTTGTGGTGCGCAGGCTCCAGGGCACGTGAGTTCTGTAGTTATGGTGCATGGGTTGCAGAGTGTGTGGGCTCTATAGTTTGTGGCATGTGGGCTCTTTCGTTGAGGCACATGGGCTCAGTAGTTGTGGTGCGCAGGCTTAGTTGCCCCGTGGCATGTGGGATCTTAGCTCCCTGACCAGGGATCGAACCCGCATCCCCTGCATTGTAAGGGAGATTCTCTACTACTGGACCACCAGGGAAGTCCCCTTATGGTCAATTTAATATCTGTTGCTTGATAGTTAAGTATATTTGATCGCACCTATCCTACAAATGCTTAGCTTTAAGTAACCTCTTTAGCCACTGGGCAAACATAGCTCCATGCAAAATAATTCTGCTTAAAACAAAAATAAGACATGTCAAGCAGCTTCCACTTGCTGAGATCGCCTCTAGAACATAGAATAGGTGTAGGAGCCAAGAGCTCAGCTGCTCTAAGAGAACATGGGACAGTCAAAGTCGGAGCTGCAGCCCGAGATAGGATGCACTTTTGTTTCTGCCATATTAACCTAAGCAGCCAGGGAACTTCAGACATCCTTGGAAGAAAAGGGATCCTATGGGGCGGTGGGCCTGCTCAGCTCATGCTCACTTCTCTCTTGGGACTTGTATTCTAAGCTCTGCAGCCTCATGAAGTCATTACCAGAGCCACTGTGTGATGTTGATTCCGCTATGGTTCTTCAACCATCTGCTATCCCTGGACCCTTGCTTTGGTCCCTAAAACTTCCCAGCACCAGGATCTCATGTCTGAGATTCTAAAAGCCCCTTTTTATAGGAGTGAATTTGCTCTCACTACTTCCATGGAATCCAGCCTTGTTTTTGCCTGTAGGTTCCTGTCTGTGGGCGTGGGGGGCAGTGAGGGGGCATAGATTTAATGTCACCTCTTATATTATGAATCAAGGACATAGGCTTTTAAAGCCAAAGTACTTGTAACATCTCCTTTTAAAAAATAGAAGATTTAACTACCTTCACTCTCCCATTTAAACTGATTTCAGAAGGAAACGTAGGGTTCAAAGCGAAGTTCAGGCTCTTCTCTTCTGTATATTTGCAAATGCACAAAGCTGGGTCTGTTATGTCCTGTCTGAAAGGCTATCTATTTGTACAGCTTTATGCATCTCTTCAAAGAACACCCATGAAGTTACAGCTCATATTTCTACTTTAAATATTCGATCTTTTGGCTTTAAACACCCATAAGGGTTATTTGTCAAAACGGGTCTTAAACCTCGCCCCACAGCTCTGCAACAGATCTTTAAAGTAATGCTGTAGGGGTGGGAAGGAAAGGGTGGGGAGACGGGAAGAGTCAGCCATTCAGCAAGCATTTATTGAGTGCCAAGTACGTGCAGAGCATATGGTATCTAGTAATAGGTGCTGTGAGGGGGATAAAAAAGAAATGGAATACGCGTTCTGGCCCTCAAGATGAAGGGGACAGAAACATAAGCACTGTCAGTTCAATCCTAGATCGAGACATTTTAACCTTATTTTCCAAAGATGTTTGAATGAAGAGCAGGGACCAGCAACCTGGGGCATGTAAGAACACTTTAGCAGCAGAAGTGTTCTTACAGAAGGGGAGGGGGGAGGGGGAGGGGGAGGGGGAGAGGAGGGAAGGGGGAAAGGGGAGAAGAGGGAAGGGGGAGGGGGGAGAGGAGGGAAGGGGGAGGGGGAGAGGAGGGAAGGAGGAAGGGGAGGGAGGGAGAAAAAGGAGGAGGAGGAAGAAGAGAAAGGGTTTGTGGGTACAGGGATGGGATTGAGGGTGAAGGAAGAGTCACGCCTTGTATGCAAGGTCCTTTCTTGTTGTGTTTTCTCAGTGATCTTCTGAGCCAAGATGCCTTTTGCTAGTTTTCTGAGATGCCAGCGGCAAGCTCCTATGTTCTCTTTTTACAATGCGTGTGTTCCTGATCCTTGGGACCCAGGCTTTCTCTTCTTCCGAATTTGTGTTTGTTTTGGTCTTATATGAAGATCAGCTTGCCTTGTTCCTCCTGATGGTTCATTTCTACCATCAGCCTCTGTGGTTCTGAACTGTGTTGTGGCCAGACTCCTGGAGGGACACCTGCGTGAACCTAGGAGGGTGGTCTCCATGTGCTCAACCACAGGTGGCCTCCTTATCCTGCCCACAGGAGGCCTGGCCACTCTAGTCCTTGTGCTGGGAGTGGAGACTTGCAAACCACTATGAGGTACTGCTGAGCCCTTAGAAAAGTGTGCAGGGTAGTGAAGAGTCAGGCAGGCTTGGACTGGAATCCTGCTTCTACTATTAACTACCTGATAAAACCACGTTGAGCCTCAGTCGCTCCATCTGTCATATGGAAATTCTCTTCACGTTATTGTGATAGGCAAATGATTAATGCGTATAAAGTGCTTAGCATATAGTAAGCACTCAATAAAAATTTTGGCTAGTATGATAACATTAATACAGTTTTCATGACTGGTTATGCATTTGCCTTGAGACTTTTCTTTGCGACCTAACATAACATTTGTTCTGTCCTACAGAGTACATGACTAAGAGGGAAACAGGAAATGTGACTTACTCTATCCATTAAACAAGCTTTTTTAAGTGCTGACTGCATTGCCAAGTACTGTATCAGATCCCTTCCTCCTAGCTCCCTTCCTTCATCCTTCCACAAACATTTGCTGTGTGTCTGTGAGGTGCATTGCATTAGATTCTAGTAAAATAGCAATGAGACAGACAGATAGGTTTTCTTCCACCAGAGAGCTTATGATTCAGGGAGGAAAGAAATATATTACACAAGTACACCCAGGTATAGAACCAGGTGTAGTTTCTAGGTGCTACAGTGGTTCTCGTGGAATATGGGGGATGTACTAGGATCTGCAAGATCAGCAATTGTCATGTTATAAGTTTCCATTTCTGAGGCCTGCTCTCAAAAGAGTAAGTGACTTGGCTTCCAATAGGTCAGTGATGTTTTCATTATGCTTCTCTAGACAAGGCTGGCATTTTCTAATGAGATATCTCTCAATCAAATCCATGAATTTCCAACTCCATATTTTAAGTGACAAAATGGCTCTTCACTGGAAGATTTGAACATGGTACCTATTGAAAAAGGGACACATAAAGAATCAAGATTTAAAATAAGAACTTCATAGGTACAACCTGGTGTGTGCTTTACTAATGCTTAGTGCAATGTGTTTTGTCTTAACAGTTCTATTCAGAACTTAGTCACCCAGTTCAGACTTTACTAGAATATTTCTTTGTAAATCATCCTCCACTGATTAAGGCAAAAGCTAGATTATGAATACGGTTCTAAAACTTCTCAAGTCATACCTGTATCTTTCTTCTGCAGCTAATAGCTTCCATGCCATTACAGCAAGGACAAAGGGATGGGGAACGTATGTCTACTGATGATCAGTTGTGTGAGTGCCAAATGTAGTCTCATGTAATTCTCACAGGAACCTTGTAAAAGAGGTCTTATTTCCATCTCTTTTCACATATTGTGAAATTGAGGTTCTCTCTCTTAACCTCTCTAGGTTAAGAAATTTGTCCAAATTTGCAGGGCCTTATTCAAAGCCAAGACTACCTGATTCTCAAGGGTAGTCTCAGTTTGGCCATTCACAGAAAGTCACATAAAGGGGCTTATTTCCACCCGTGCACAGTCTATTTTAATTTATATAACCACTGCAAGGCTGAACAATCATGCAATTATCACAGTTTAACTTACAAAAATCTAGTTATAATTTTTGTATCACAAATTGTGTACAATTTATCCTAGGCCCTAGGAACTCCCTTCCCTTTTTGCCCTAAATCTGTATTTCTTTGAAATTCTTTTCATATACTATAGTTTAAATTCACAGGGTGCTTAAGCCCTTTCAATATGCCATAAAAAGACAATACTATATATACCACTCTTTCTGAGATGATAATTTTACTTTCCCATATTCATGAAAAGTTCTCTTTTCAGCAGAGCAAACAAAATATTTGTCCTCATTCGGTGTGCCTGAAATGAAGCCCATCATCCTCCATCAGGACTGGATTGATCTTCCCTCTTTCCTGTTGCTTTCCAGGGAGCCGTCTGCTTTCCGGCACCTGGGGTCAGGTCCTTGCAGCCATCTTTGACTGCTCACACCTTCTCACTCTCCCACATCCAGGTGTTGTTTATAATAAGAACAGCTTCTGTATCAAATGGCAATAAACCTTCACTCTGTCGTTTGCCTTCATAGCAGCCCCCTAAGGCAACTGTTATCAATTCCCTTTGACCAATAAGGCACCTGAGCTTCAGAGGACTCAGAAGTTGATAATTAGTGGAGATTTGAACCCAGATCTTTATGGACGACAAAATACCGTCTATGCTTCCTTCATCATTGATCTTGTGCTCAGCTATTTCCTTTTATTTCCCATGAACTCACCTTGAGTCGGACTTGCATTTCTTTATGTTCAAATTAGTGCCACAGTTTCCTAACCATTCTCCTTCCTCAACTTCAGTCAAAATTCTATGCCCCAAACCAGATGTATCTTCCCAACCACTCCTCTTTTTCCATTGTCTAATACAGTAGTTCTGAAGCTACTAAAAATCACATAATAATGGTGTTTCACTTGTTTACAGAAAAGGAAATGTTTACTTCTTAAAATAAGTATCTAAAATTTAATATTTTAAATTTCTCTCGCTGAAGTTTTATTCTTAAACTTTTTTTTTTTTTTTTTTGCCTGCACCGCACAGCCTTCGGGATCTTAGTTACCCAACCAGGGATCGAACCTATGCCCCCTGCATTGGAAACGCAGAGTCTTATCCACTGGATCGCCAGGGAGGTCCCCTTTTCTAAAAAACTTTTATCTTGATCATCGGCTAATACATAGTTATTTCATATCGCCTGAAAATACTGCGGTTTCTAGGGACCCTGTCATTTGTCAAATTGAGATTCATAGCTTTAGACTGTAAGTGCTAAAAGGATGGTCAAGACCCTCTAAACTCTGCCCACAGGTCACATTTCGACTACTCTTTAATCCAGCATCCTTCCTTTGTATGCACTGGGTTGAAGTTCCGAGCCTAATGCGGGGCACACACGAGTGGATTCAGTCCTGGTTCGCTGCCGTCAATCCACTCATTACTCAGAGAATGCGCTCTGCTGCGGGACATTCCTGGCTTTGCTCATGCAAGGCACTTGCTCCCAACTTCTTTCTTTCCTCTCCTTTTTATCATGTTGTAAAAGATAACGGTTAATATTTATTGAATGCTTCTGTTGCTCCAGACACTTCCCATTTAAGCTTCACAATACCCTCTATGGTGGGTATTAGCAAGACCACTTTCTGGGCTTCAGTTTCTGATTTTGTAAAATAAAGATTAAAATAATACTTGCCTCATAGGATTGTTGTGAAGGTTAAGTGAGTTAGCACATGAATTGCCTAGGACATGGTACTTAGTAAATATTATTATTTTTTTATGCCACCTTCCAATTGTGGAAATTAAAGCTTACGTTGATTAACGATTTGCTAGTCACCAGTAAAGCCAAGATTTGGACTCAGCCATGTCTCCGGAGTCCGAACTCTCAAACACTGGGCTTCTTCCTTACGCTTTTTCCTACTTACTCAAATATCCCACCCACTCCAGGAAGTCTTAGTCACTCATTTGTGTTCCTAATACCTCCTTTGAACACATCATGATAGGGAGCATAGTACTCACTCATATAAGACCTTAAGTATATGAAATACTTTCCATCTTTGTTTCCGTGGTATTAACAGTTAGAGACAGACCTATGCAAATGACATACTTTTTCCATTTCCTATTTGTGCTAGGGCCCCCCAGGACCTCTCTCAGGTTCAGTGATTTGCTAGGAAAACTCAGAGGACTCAGCATAGAGTCATAGTCATAAATAAGATTTATTATAGCAAAAGGGTACAAAGCAAAATCAGCAAAGGGAAAATGTACACAAGGCAAACTCTGGAGGAAACCAGGCACAAGCTTCCAAGAGTCCTCTCCCCGTGGAGTCACACAGGATGTGCTTCCTTCCTCCGGTGACGAGTTCTGACAACACACGAGAATCGTCTACCAGGGATGCTCGTTAGAGTCTTGGTGCCCAGGGTTTTACTGGTGTCCAGTCATGTAGGCACTCTGCCAAGCACATAATAAAATTCTAGACTGGGAATGCCTTTTTTAATCCTTCATGGGAATAATGAAAGCGGCTGTTCAGCACGAACCACGTTACTCATACAAACAGTTTAGTCACAGTGAGTCACTCTTGTCAGTTCTGGGGATGATGGGAACCCTCCCATGTTGGTTCATTTTATATGTCAACTTGGAGGGTGCTTTTGGATGAGATTAACATTTAAACGAGTAAATTCTGAGTAAGCAGATTGCCTTCCATGATATGGGTGGGCCTCGTCCAATCAGTTGAAGGCCTAAATAGAACAAAGAGATTGGCCTCCCCAGCAAAAGGGAATTCTCAAGCAGACGGCCTTTGGACTTCAGGTCAACTCTCGTGGGTTACCAGCCTGCTGGCACACACTGCAGATTTCAGACTTGCCAGCCTCCATAATCACATGAACCCATTTCTTATAAGAAATCTTTTTCTCTCTATTATACACACACATATCCTTTTGGTTGTGTATCTCTGAAGAAACCCGACTAATCCAAGTTCCCAGACCCAGTCAAGGGTCAACCTTGAAAGCAGGCCTTCCTAAGGAAAGCAGTCTCAGGCCGGCTATGTCAGCTTTATTCTGCACATTGCTAACTTTTATACCAGCAGAAGCCACGGGTGGTAATACCATGGAGCAGCAGAGCCCATGGAAGATAAGAAACTATAGGGTGGAAAGAAAGGGAGTAGAGAGAAATTGGCTGGCAGTGGCAGAGAAGTGGAAGCAACAGACAGAGTGCTGGGGTGGAGGATTCATGTAATAGTGCAACATTCAAACAGGAAACAGGAGGTGTCTGTAGCGGGGGCAGCAGGATGAGCAGGTAACAAGATACTCCTTTACTCCACAAGACCTGATTACATAATTGTGGTGGGTTGAAGACAGCCAGAGATTCTTTGCCACTCCTTACATGAAGGTGTTTTCCTTCTCCTTGATTCCGGGCTGGAATGTGACTTGCTTTAACCAGTAGAACACCACAGAGTTGGCACTGTGGCTGTTCTAGGCATGAGCCTTAAGAAGGCCTTGCAGCTTCTGCTTTTGTGATGTGGGGAGCCATGAGTCACCATGCCATAAAGTTCATCTACTGTGCTTGGAGAAACTTGGAGAGAAAGGAAGAGAGAGAAGGATGCCTAGCCAGCCCCCCCGCGCTGTTCCAGCTATCCCAGCTGAGGTTCATGCATGTCAGTGATGTCATTCTGGATGTTCCAGCCCAGTTTGAGATTCCAGATGACAGCACCTGCCTACGTGACCCCAGGCCGGACCAGCAGAAGAATCACCCTGCTGAGCCCCACTCAAATGACAGAATCAAGAGCAAATAATAAAATGTTGTGACCCTAAACTACAAACTGTTTATTTCATAGCAATAGATACGTGATGTGGTGAAACAGCTGAAGCAGTCTGAGCACAGTGGCTTCCTTGCAATGCTGGGGCACCGGAGGAGAAAGCAAGAGATGTCTGTGGATGGGGCAGCGGGATGACTCCGTGAGACTTGACGCGAGGCACTCTTTTCCAGTTTTCACTGTTTCACAACAGTGACATGTGTCACTTCACAAAGAAAACAGTCTGTACCCTTCTGAATTAAGCTTTACCCGAGAATCTTTTCCAGACTTCCCCAACCCTCAAACCAAAGTTTGTGAACAGTTGATTGAGATCCCATGCGTGATGAGTCATGTTTGCCTTCAGAATGCCTATTGCCTTAGTGGAGATCTTAGATCATCAGAAGTCCCATGCCCTGGAGCTCGTTTCTTCCTTTGGGAAGCCAACGTACGATGTATAACTTCATCTCTGGCAAAGATTCTCAACATGTGCCTGAACATGTATGCGCAGGATGCCAAATCAGTGAGTCCAAAAATGTAATAGTTACCTGCCAAAACCAGTCTGACTGATTTTATTGACAGAATGAATGGGTCATTTAGTTGTAGCAGAAACTGGGCCTATGACCAATTGTTGCAAATATTTTCATCTCTCTTTTATGGATGAGGATACCAAGAGGGAGAGACAAAGAGAGAGAGAGAGAGATCCCATGAATTACCAGAGCCACTCAACAAGTCAAAATTGAAGGCAGGGACAAAATCCAGAGCTCCCCAATCTCTCTTCAGGGCTTTCTCCACTATTGGCAGTGTTAGTTTTCATGGTTAGTTGATAGTTAGTTGATATGCTTGTATATTTCTCTGCTGGAGAGGGCATAGGTGCAGCCCAGCATTTTTTATTACCTTAAGCAAAACGTATTTCTTCTTTGTGATATCACTGTTTTACCCTGAACACTTGATTAGTTTCTTATGGGCAGTCTCAGCTATCTCTTGGAGAAAAAAAAAGATCCAGTAAGAAATAAACTCCCCAAGGACCATGTGTGGAGAAAGAATGTAGAAGCCCAGCCAGCGGGGTGAGTGTGGAGAGGCTCTCCCTGCTGATAAACTTGGGAGAAAGAATTGCCTGACTTAGAAATATGACATTTTTCTAGGCCACCTCATTTCATCTGATAAAAAAAATAACCACTTTCCAATATGTTCCTATTAAAGAAAATGAATGAAAACGTAGCTAGGAGGTAACCTAGAATGGTAAATCAGAATGAGTAAAATCTACATGTCCATATCTAGTCAGTAGATACTCTGTTTTCCTTATAGCGTACAGAGAATTCACTCACTCACCCATCCATCCACCCATCCATCCATCCATCCATCCATTCACCAAATGTTGATTCACCTGCCACGAGCAAAGCCCTATGGAGACACAATAGGTACAGACCATACCTCCCGCTCTACAGAGACTGCGTTTACAGTCTCATAAAGGAGATGAGACAAGACGTGAACACAAAGAACTATGATCAAGGTAATAAATGAGTAAGTACCACAGGAGAGAAAAATAAGGTGAGATGAAAGTTCAGAAAAGGGAGACATCACTTCTGGCCAAAGGAAATATAGAGTAGAATGATTTTTTAAAAGTATAATCTATCACCTTCCAACTCCTGGTTTAAAAGCCTCACACAGTTATTAGCTATATGACCTTGGGCAAATCATAAATTTTCTCTGTCTTAGTTTGCTTATCTTTTAAAAGGAAGGGTTGGAGTACATGATCTTGAGGGTCCTGTCCGCTCTAAAGTACTAGGGTACGTAATTTTTCATGAGATGGCCTAGCTAAATATGTGACAATCTATTATACAACCAGAGTAACTCTTTAAACCTAAATAAGATCATGTTACCCATGGCTTAAAACCCCTTCGTGGCTGCATTTCAAAGAAAACCCGAGCTCCTTTTGATGGCGTGCGAGGTCTTGCAACATCTGGCCCTGCTCCTTCTCTAACCCCATCTCCCAGATCTCCTCCTCTCGCCCTTGCCCTCCCAACAGAGGGACCTCTTCTCTGGTCCCTAATGCACCAACCAGGACCTTCACACATGCTGTTCCCTCTGCCAGGAATGCCTTTCCTCTCCTCTTAAAAAAATGTATATGTACGTGTGCCTGTAATTTTTATGAAAAGGATAAATGTACACAATTTAAAACAAATGATGCTATAGGGTTATAACCCAAAGCCAGAGACTTAGGAGGCTGGGAGGAGTAGAAATCATGTTCGGATATATAGATTTGTGCTTAAATCCTTGTTTCCATGCATCTCTCCCCTACTTCCTCTGGGCATGGCATCCTGGGTATGAAGCCACTCAAATTTTCCATGGAATAAAAATCCTCTGTCATCCTGGCAGAATGAGGGAGGGACAGTTGCCTGAATAGGTGGGATGGAGGAGAGAATCTGGGGGCCTAAGTGTTCTTTATACTGACTTTCAAGACATTTTTCTGATTTCCTCCCTATACTTTCTACCCCTACATGACCCACGTCAGGTGCCTTCAATTCCTGAGACTTTTCTGGGGAGTTCAGTGCTGTGACTTGACGCCTTTAACAATGGCATCGCCTTTGCAAGCACTTGGTATTTTGCATTTTTAGTTTTGCTAACTCTTCCTTCCACTTTTTATCTTCCGAAACTGTGATCACTCTTTGCAACCACAATGCTCTCTCTCTTCACCCATTCTCTTTGTCCTTCTGAGTTTCTTTCTCATTAATTCTTTTAATACTCAATTTGAGTAGGGATTGTTGAAGGGGTCAGGATGAATGTCTTATACCTTCCATGTTTAACTGGAGTGCCTCTTCCCTTTTCTCAGTTTTAGACTTTACGTCCTTTAGATATCAGGTTCAAAGTCAGCGTGAACTTCCCCGACGACATGTCTAAGTGCATCCTCTTGGGTTTGTCTATTAGAGCACCGTGTTTGCTTCTTTCGTAACAATGAATGCCACTTCAAGCTGAATCCTTATTTACTGACTTACTAATTTTAAAAAATGTATGTTTCTGACTTTCTTTAAGGTCTGGTGCTCCCACTAGAGTGCAGACTCAGGGAAGACAGGAACCATGTCTGTTTTCTTCAACCAATTTATACCAAGTGCTCAGCACAGTACCTCACCCTAGCAGGTACTCAAGAATTCTTATCGGGCTTCCCTGGTGGCGCGGTGGTTGGGAGTCTGCCTGCCGATGCAGGGGGCGCGGGTTCGTGCCCCGGTCCGGGAGGATCCCGTGTGCCGCAGAGCAGCTGTGCCCGTGGCCCGTGGCCGCTGGGCCTGCGCGTCCAGAGCCTGTGCTCCACGGCAGGAGAGACCACAACAGTGAGAGGCCCGCGTACCGCAAAAAAAAAAAAAAAAAAAAAGGATTCTTATCTATGAATGTTGACAAACATGAGGATCAAATCTTAGACTCCACGGACAGCACTACCAACACAAGGACAGCCTAGAAAGAAGAAAGACAAAGATGTAGCATATTGCTTAAGAGGATGAACTCTGGAGCCAGACTTTCTGTGTTCAAATCTTAGAATGACCACTCACTTAGCTGTGCAGATAAATTACATTAACAAGGAGATAATAATAGTACACTTACCTCATGAGACTATTGTAAAGATTAAAGCGAGTCAGCATAGCTAGAACTCTTAGAACAATGGCTAGCATGTAGTCAGTGCTTTATTAGTGTTGACTGTTACTATCAGAGTACTTGGCTTGGGGAGACCTTGGCTGGGTGAGGACCAAAGTCTGAAGTTTCACTTTGAAAAAAAGTCTAAACTTCCATAGACTATAAAACACGTTGACCTTGTATGTCCAGAATGTTTAGAATCCAATTTTGAATACTGGGTTCCACTTCTTAGGTTTTCATTATGTCCCCACTTATGTCCAGTAATGTATAAAGCAAGTCCCCTTAGGGTAGCCCCACACAGAAGACTCCTCCTTGGGGACAAGTTATGGTGGGTAGGGTGGGGCAATGGATTAAAGGAAGGAGGTAACTTGATAGGCTTAAAAGAATAGAAGGCCTAGAAGAGTGGCATGTGAGGGTGAAGAAAGGGGTTTGGGGCACTAGGAAGGCTTTGGTTGAAATGCCAGCTCTACCTGTACCAGCTGTATGACCTTGAACAATCTGCTAGGCCTCTTGGTGCTGCAGTTTCCTTGGTATATATATATAATCTGAGATGATGATGTACATATAAAACTTAGGTGAGTACCTGATATAGAGAAAAATACTCCAGTATTTAAATTATTATCACTATGATTAAGATTAGTCAGGAGACCTGGGTTTTAATACCATCTCTGAATCTGACTGGCCTTGTGGCCTTAGAGAATTCATTTTCCTTTTCTATGTCCACGAGGTTCATCTATGAAACTAAGTCACTCTATTTCTTTGCAGCTTATGAGTCAGAATCCTGCCAGTAGCTACTTCTGGAGACCCTGCTATACACACACACACACACACACACACACACACACACACACACACACACATTCCTGGGATCCTGGGCCTTTTCCATCTCTTGCCAGGACAGTGTTTCCAAATTCTGGTCTGCAGGTGACAAAATTAACCTACATTACAGCGTGAAGAGTCAGGGGAAGCCAGCCTCCAAGAGGGTCCTCTTGAGCCCCACCTCCTGGTGGTCATACCCTGTGCAGTCCCCTCCCATAGTGAATAGAGCTGACCAGTGTAACCAGGAGGGATTTTTAGAAATGTCGAGTGTGACTCTGAGACTAGGTCATGAAAGACATTGAGGCTTTCCCTTTTGTTCTTGGCTCCCTCACTCTGGAGGAAGCCAGCTGCCATGTCAGAAGGACACTCAAGAGGCCCTGTGGGGCTTCCCTGGTGGCGCAGTGGTTGAGAGTCCACCTGCCGATGCAGGGGACGCAGGTTCGTGCCCTGGTCTGGGAGGACCCCACATGCCGCGGAGCGGCTGGTCCCGTGAGCCATGGCCGCTGAGCCTGCGTGTCTGGAGCCTGTGCTCCGCAACGGGAGAGGCCACAACAGTGAGAGGCCCGCGTGCCGCAGAAAAAAAAAAAAAGAGGCCCTGTGGAGAGGTGCATGTGGTCAGAACTGATGCCTCTTGTCAACAACTAGCACAAACTTGTCAGGCATGAGAATGACATGATCCTCCAACCTCAACGAAGCCTTCAAGTGACCAGTCCCAGCCAATGTCATGACTGAAACCTCACGGGAGACCCTGAGTCAGAACCTCCCAGCTAAACACTCCCAAATACCCAACACTTAGAAACTGTGTGTGATCATTTATGCTTATTTTTGTTTCAAGCCTCTGCATATTGGAGTAATTTGTTATGCAGCAACAGATAGGTAATACAGCGTTCCCTGGGAACATGTTATGTACAGTTGAGTCAGAGAGTCTTACAAGCACAGACTCTCCACCTAATCTTCACACTGGCTGAAACTTTATGAACCTTTCTAAAATCTCATTTATTTCTCCTCCCCTTTAGGTAGTTAACACTGGATTACAGTTCCTTTTTTTCTAGGTTTTTTTGGTTCTTTGTTTGTTTTGCGTATGGAGGCATTGTTCAGAGGTTTCTGGAATACCCAGGCCCTCTCCAGGGTCTGGCAAAGTTCAAAGTCCGTCACTTGCACAGTTATTTTTCAAGGCCCTGAGAGGGGCCTGTGCAACGTGTTCACATGGTCATATGGACAGTAAAATTTGTGGAAGAACAACAGTTGATGACAATTGGTTAGCACCACTCTATTTCTATTTCTCCTTCCACTCTGTCATGCTTCCCCTCACGTTCAGTGGCATTTGAGTGGCCATGGGCATTCTGTCATTCAACTAAGCGAGAGTTGAGTTTAATTTGAATGTAGTGGGATATGTTTTGTGGTTCACAGGCACTTCTATGTGGAGTTAAGGAATTTCTGGCCTTTTCAGTGTTGGAATGGCTTCCAGCAATATTCCTGGAAATACTGCTGTACTTACACAAAGGGACATGACCAGAAGCCCTATCACGGTAATACACCCTATGCCATGTCCTATGGGCATCAGAAGCCTGTGGATTGGGGAGGAGAAATAAGGTTAGAAATATACAGAGCCAGAGGCTAGTTTGTGAAAACTTCTTCCCATCTTCAGATGTACAAGACTGTAAGCCAAAGATTGACCAGGTCAATGTCTAGTTAAAAATACCAAAAATTTAAAAATTAATCATTTGATAGACAAAAGACTGAATTATTTTTCTGTTCACTCTGTAGAGAATTATGCTACAAAGTCATTTTCATAGGAAGAAATGAATGACCAAAAAGAAAATACAGCCAATAAATAAAAATTAGGAAAACCAATATAGATGTGTGTCCATGAGTACAACTATTATCTTTTTCTGGATTTTGCAAAGTCTGAGGTAATTGTCACATTTAAAGATGTGTAATGCATTGTGATTTCTCTTTCCAAATAAGTATTCGCTTTCAAACCTGAGTCGCTATTTACAGTTTTGTGTTCTTCTTAGAGTCCTCGAAATTGAATGCTGCTTCAGGCTCCATAAACCTGGCCCTCTGCCTGGTCCTTCCCACCTGGCTCCAGATTTTTGCAGAAAGCGCTCCTCCTCTTCTGCAGCACAGCCTCCCACTTTGGTTTTGATCTGAGCTGCTCTCCATTCCCTCACTTGTTGTTCTCAGTAGTTCTCATGAGGATCCTGTGGCTCTTCCTTTTGGTTCAGGTCCCTTCGTTTTCTGAGTGCCTTCTCATATCTCCACTGGCAAGTGTTGAATTCTTTCTTCATGAAACTCAGTTTCCTTTGGGAGCCCTCGTGTGCTTTTTCTTTGATGGGAGCCCATGGCAGCCTCAACTCTCCCCCACCCCCCAACAAGAAACGCTCTGCCAGGTCTCTGTTATTTCTACCTGCCTCACGGCCGCCATTACCTATCACCTCTGTGAGGGCAGGAAACACATCAGAATCATTCACGTGTGCTGAGTGCAAGTGCAGGCACAGTAAAGGTTTGTGGAAGAAATAAATGGGCACATAAATTATACTGTATATCTGTTGGCATAAACATGAATCCTCATTTATGTGATCAGTCTTCAGTTATGATCAAAATCTTTTAGCACCTAGTAGGCAAATTACCCTAAAGTCCATTAGCTTGGGGGGAAAGAAGATGTTTTCACCACAGGGGTTTCCTCTTTGCTTTTCCACTGTTGAGGCTTTATCCCTAAGTTTTCTTCTCCTTCCCTCTTTCTAGCCTTTTCCCCTCACCTGTCACTTTCACCTAACACGTGCATGTGCACGCACGCGCACACACACGAATACTTATATACACTGGAGGAATTGATTGTGAATAACCTGAGGCTGTGATCAGAGTCATTTATTTAACACTTAAATTTGTTGCCCAAGTTGCTTGAAATCTAGAGAGGGCAAGAACAGAGGAAATCCTGTGGTTAGGAATCAGCAGTGCCCTGTTCCAGCTGAGAGTTTGCAGAAGATGAGGGATACCTTTCTTAAAATGGGCCTCAGGAGAGAAAACACATGTCTAGGACTAAATCTGTGTTAGCTTCTCATAGTTAACAGGAAGGATACCTTATTTTCCCAGCAATAATACATTTCCTTCATTAAGATAAGTGACCTGTAGCTTTATTTCCTTGCAAACTAGATTATAACCCTCTAAAATGAAACACCTCACCCTATGATATTTTCATGGAATGGAGTGGACAGCTGTCGCATTTGCCTGTCCAGCCCAGTATCCATTACCTGTGATTCTGATAATAGTCCACTGGGTTTAGGATGATGGGGGTTCATTGCATGCCGGGATCCAGGAATAAGAATGTATCAGACATTCTTACCCCAGAAATTAAAACTTGAATAAGCTGTCAAAAAATGAAAATCGTAGCAATTCTTTTATCTCAACCTCAGTGGCCTGAAGAAAGTGTCCATGTATTGCTGGCCCCAGATCCTCGAAGCTGTTTGAGTTAACACTTAGTTTTTTTTCTAAAAATTGAAGTACAGTTGATTTACAATGTTTCAGGTGTGCGGTAAAGTGATTCAGTTATATATCCATTCTTTTTCAGATTCTTTTCCATTATAGGTTATTACAAGACACTGAATATAGTTCCCTGCGCTATACAATAGGTCCTTGTTGTTTATCTGTTTTATATATAATAGGGTGTATCTGATAATCCCAAATTCCTAATTTATCCCTCCTGCCTCCCTTTCCCCTTTGGTAACCATAAATTTGTTTTCTATGTCTGTGAGTCTATTTCTGTTTTGTAAATAAGACCTAGTTCTTTTATTTTTACTTCCAAGCTACTTCTTAACCTTGATTCTTTTCATTCTTTTTTTTTTCCTTAAGTGTTCCAGTGTGGGTTTCTGTAGTCTGCAATCAAAGAACCTAGCAGATACAGATAACTGAAGTGGATTTAAGCTGTCAAGAAGACCAAAATCTGGGACCAGACCCAGTTATAATTCTGAGGGTTGCATTTTCGTCTTTTCTGTAGTTTCCTTTGCTTTGCAAAAGATTTTAACTTTCATTAGGTCCCATTTGTTTATTTTTGATTTTAGTTCCATTACTCTAGGAGGTGGGTCAAAAAAGATCTTGCTGTGATTTATGTCAAAGAGTGTTCTGCCTATGTTTTCCTCTAAAAGTTTTATAGTGTCCAGTCTTACATTTAGGTCTCTAATCCATTTTAAGTTTATTTTTGTGTATGGTGTTAGGCAGTGTTCTAATTTCATTCTTTAACATGTAGCTGTCCAGTTTTTCCAGCACCTCTTATTGAAGAGACTGTCTTTTCTCCATTGTATATCCTTGCCTCCTTTGTCACAGATTAGTTGACCATAGGTGCATGGGTTTACCTCTGGGCTTTCTATCCTGTTCCATTGATCTATACTTCTTCTGTTTTTGTGCCAGTACCATATTGTCTTGATTACTGTAGCTTTGTAGTATAGTCTGAAGGCAGGGAGTCTGATTCCTCCAGCTCTGTTTTTTCCCCACAAGACCGCTTTGGCTATTCAGGGTCTTTTGTGTCTCCATACAAATTTTAAGATTTTTTGTTCTAGTTCTGTAGAAAATGCCACTGGTAATTTGATAGGGATTGCATTGAATCTGTAGATTGCTTTGGGTAGTATAGTCATCTTCACAATATTGATTCTTCCAATCCAAGAACATGGCATGTCTCTCCATCTGTTTGTGTCATCTTTGATTTCTTTCATCAGTGTCTTATAGTTTTCTGAGTACAGGTCTTTTACCTCCTTAGGTAGGTTTATTCCTAAGTATTTTATTCTTTTTGTTGCAACAGTGAATAGGATTGTTTTCTTAATTTCTCTTTCTGATCTTTCGTTGTTAGTGTATAGGAATGCAAGAGATTTCTGTGCATTAATTTTGTATCCTGCAACTTAACCAAATTCAGTGACTAGCTCTAGTAGTTTTCTGGTGGCATCTTTACTATTCTCTATGTATAGTATCATGTCATCTGCAAACAGTGACAGTTTTACTTCTTCTTTTCTGATTTGGATTCCTTTTTCTTCTCTGATTGCCGTGGCTAGGACTTCCAAAACTATGCTGAATAATAGTGGCAAGAGTGGACCTCCTTATTTTGTTCCTCCTGATCTTAGAGGAAATGCTTTCAGTTTTTCACCATTCAGAATGATGTTTGCTGTGGGTTTGTCATATGTGGCCTTTATTATGTTGAGGTAGGTTCCCTCTATGCCCACATTCTGGAGAGTTTTTATCATAAATGGGTGCTGAATTTTGTCAAAAACTTTACTTGCATCTATTGAGATGATCATAAGGTTTTTATTCTTCAATTTGTTAATATGGTGTACCACACTGATTGATTTGTGTATATTGAAGAATCCTTGCATCCCTGTGATAAATCCCACTTGATCATGGTATATGATCCTTTTAATGTGTTGTTGGGTCCTGTTTGCTAGTATTTTGTTGAGGATTTTTGCATCTATATTCATCAGTGATATTGGTCTGTAATTTTCTTTTTTTGTAGTATCTTTGTCTGGTTTGGGTATGAGGGTGGTGGTGGCCTCATAGAATGAGTTTGGGAGTGTTCCTTCCATTGCAAATTTTTGGAAGAGTTTGAGAAGGATGGATGTTAGCTCTTCTCTTAATGTTTGATAGAGTTCACCTGTGAAGACATCTGGTCCCAAACTTTTGTTTGTTGGAATATTTTTAATAACAGTTTCAATTTCATTACTTGTGATTGGTCTGTTCATATTTTCTATTTCTTCCTGGTTCAGTCTTGGAAGGTTATACCTTTCTAAGTATCTGTCCGTTTCTTCCAGGTTGTCCATTTTATTGGCATAGAGTTTCTTGTAGTAGTCTCTTATGATGCTTTGTATTTCTGTGATGTCCATTGTAACTTCTCCTTTTTCATTTCTAATTTTATTGATTTGAGTCCTCTCCCTCTTTTTCTTGATGAGTCTGGTTAAAGGTTTATTAATTTTGTTTATCTTCTCAAAGAACCAGCTTTTAGTTTTATTGACCATTGCTATTGTTTCCTTTGTTTCTATTTCATTTATTTCTGCTCTGATTTTAAGATATCTTTCCTTCTACTAACTTTGGGTTTTGTTTGCTCTTCTTTCTCTACTTCCCTTAGGTGTAAGTTTAGATTGTTTATTTGAGACTTTTTTCTTGTTTCTTGAGGTAGGATTGTATTGCTATAAACCTTCCTCTTAGAAGGGCTTTTGCTGCATCCCATAGGTTTTGGATCATCATGTTTTTGTTGTCATTTGTCTCTAGGTTTTCTTTTATTTCCTCTTTGATTTCTTCAGTGATCTCTTGGTTGTTAAGTAGTGTATTGTTTAGCCTCCATGTGTTTGTGCTTTTTACGTTTTTTTCCCTGTAATTTATTTCTAATCTCATAGCATTGTGGTTGGAAAAGATGCTTGATATGATTTCAATTTTCTTAAATTTACCAAGTCTTGATTTGTGACCCAAGGTATGATCTATCCTGGAGAATGTTCCATGTGTACGTGAGAAGAAAGTGTAATCTGCTGTTTTTGGATGGAATGTCCTATAAATATCAATTAAATCTATCTCGTCTATGGTGTCATTTAAAGCTTGTGTTTCCTTATTAATTTTCTGTCTGGATGATCTGTTAATTGGTGTAAGTGAGGTGTTAAAACTCCCCCACTATTATTGTGTTACTGTCGATCTCCTCTTTTATAGCTCTTAGCATTTGCCTTATGTATTGTGGTGCCCCTATGTTGGGTGCATATATATTTATAATTGTTATATCTTCTTCTTGGATTGATCCCTTGATCATTATGTAGTGTCCTTCCTTGTCTCTTGTAACATTCTTTATTTTAAAGTCTATTTTATCTGATATGAGTATTGCTACTCCAGCTTTCTTTTGACTTCCATTTGCATGGAATATGTTTTTCCATCCCCTTACTTTCAGTGTGTATGTGTCCCTAGGTCTGAAGTGGGTCTCCTGTAGACAGCATATAGACGGGTCTTGTTTTTGTATCCATTCAGTGAGCCTTTGTCTTTTGGTTGGATCATTTAATCCATTCACGTTTAAGGTAATTATCGATATATATGTTCCTATTACCATTTTCTTAATTGTTATGGGTTTGTTTTTGTAGGTTCTTTTCTTCTCTTGTGTTTCCCACTTAGAGAAGTTCCTTGTGCGTTTGTTGTAGAGCTTGTTTGGTGGTGCTGAATTCTTTTAGCTTTTGCTTGCTGGTAAAGCTTTTGATTTCTCCACAAATCTGAATGAGATCCTTGCTGGGTAATCTTGGTTGTAGGTTCTTCCCTTTCATCACTTTAAATATATCATGCCACTCCCTCTGGCATGTAGAGTTTCTGCTGAGAAATCAGCTGTTAACCTTATGGGAGTTCCCTTGTATGTTATTTGTCATTTTTCCCCTGTTGCTTTTAATAATTTTTCTTTGTCTTTAATTTTTTGTCAATTTGATTACTATGTGTCTCAGCATGTTTCTCCTTGGGTTTATCCTGCCTGGGACTCTCTGTGCTTCCTGGACTTGGGTGGCTATTTCCTTTCCCATGTTAGGGAAGTTTTCGACTATAATCACTTCAAATATTTTCTCGGAGTTTTTCTCTCTCTCTTCTCCTTCTGGGACCCCTATAATGCAAATGTTGGTGTGTTTAATGTTGTCTCAGAGGTCTCTTAGGCTGTCTTCATTTCTTTTCATTCTTTTTTCTTTCTTCTGTTCCGCAGCAGTGAATTCCACCATCCTGTCTTCCAGGTCACTTGTCCGTTCTTCTGCCTCAGTTATTCTGCTATTGATTCCTTCTAGTGTATTTTTCGTTTCAGTTATTGTATTGTTCATCTCTGTTTGTTTGTTCTTTAGTTCTTCTAGGTGTTTGTTCTTTAATTCTTCTAGGTCTTTGTTAAACATTTCTTGCATCTTCTCTATCTTGGCCTCCATCCTTTCTCTGAGGTCCTGGATCACCTTCACTATCATTATTGGGAATTTTTTTTCTGGAAGGTTGCCTATCTCCACTTCATTTATTTGTTTTTCCAGCGTTTTATCTTGTTCCGTCATCTGGTACATAGTCCTCTGCCTTTTCATTTTGTCTATCTTTCTGTGAATGTGGTTTTCCTTCCACAGGCTGCAGAATTGTAGTTCTTCTTGCTTTTGCTGTCTGCCCTCTGGTGGATGAGGCTATCTAAGAGACCCGTGCAAGTTTCCTGATGGGAGGGACTGGTGGTGGGTAGAGCTGGGTGTTGCTCTGGTAGGCAGAGCTCCGTAAAACCTTAATCCATTTGTCTGCTGATTGGTGGGGCTGGGTTCCCTCCCTGTTTGTTGTTTGGCCTTAGGAGACCCAGCACTGGAGCCTACCTGGCTCTTTGGTGGGGCTAATGGCAGACTCTGGGAGGGCTCACACCAAGGAGTACTTCCCAGAACTTGTGCTGCCAGTGTCCTTGTTCCCACCGTTAGCCACAGCCACCCACCGCCTCTGCAGGAGGCCGTCCAACACTAGCAGGTAGGTCTGGTTCAGTCTCCTATGGTGTCACTGCTCCTTCCCCTGGGTCCCAATGTGCACAGTACTTTGTGTGTGCCCTCCAAGAGTGGAGTCTCTGTTGTCCCCAGTCCTGTCGAAGTCCTGCAATCAAATCCCACTAGCCTTCAAAGTCTGATTCTCTGGGAATTCCTCCTCCCATTGTCGGACCCCCAGGTTGGGAAGCCTGACGTGGGGCTCAGAGTCTTCCCTTCAGTGGGTGGACTTCTGTGGTATAAGTGTTCTCCAGTTTGTGAATCACCCACCCAGCATTTATGGGGTTTGATTTTATTGTGATTGCGCCCCTCCTACCGTCTCATTGCGGCTTCTCCTTTGTCTTTGGATGTGGGGTATCTTTTCTGGTGAGTTCCAGTGTCTTCCTGTCGATGACTGTTCAGCAGTTAGTTGTGATTCCAGTGCTCCTGCAAGAGGGAGTGAGCGCACATCCTTCTACTCCGCCATCTTGAACCAATCTCAGCATTCATTATTTTTTTAATGGCAGGATATTCCTCCAAAGCAATCTTATAGCTCAATCTAAATCTAAAATTGGAAGTGCTCTGGTTGTTTCTGCGTGGAGATGGGGGCTAGTCCACCCCCAAAGTCCTGCACTCTCAGTTTTCCCTCAGACACTCTCCCCCCCAACACTTACACTGAAAATGATATCTGAGGGCTCACTATGGAACTCAATGGGTACATGGAGAACAGAATAAAAAGTCCCTGACCTCCTTCAAGTCTATGATCAAATGTCACCTCTTTGATAAGAGACTATAGAAAAATTGCAGATTGCAATTGCAGATTGTCCCCCTACCTACCCTTAGTCCTTCTGATACTTTTAGCCTACTCTTTGTTTAAATCACATATAAAATACTAACATACTATATGCTTTACTTATTATTTTTGTTTTATTTTGAATTGTCTCTCCTTGCTAGAACATAAGCTCCACAAAGACAGTCATTTTTTTTTTCTCTGTACTGATGTTTCCTACATACTTATAAATAATGCCTGGCACATGGTAGTACTCAATCAATAATTCTGGAATGACTGAATGAATGGATGAACTAATGTTACAAAAGAAGCAATTCCTTAGTGAGCACAGTATTTTTTTTAATTCCTCAAATATTTATTGAATATCCAGTTAATCTACTCTGTGCCAGATAATACAGGAAAATTAAAAGCATTTAGAAAATTAGTTTTCAAATAAGGATTTGTCTTATTCTAGGCAACTTGGAGAACTCGGTAGTGTAATTTCTGATTCTAGAGAAAAGTAATATTTCCTTTCTGTTTTTAGTGGTAGATTGGAATGCTGGTCTCAGTTTTCCACTCCCACCCTAGAAAAGCATTCTGATTCCATACCGCTTGCCATATAACTTTGCAGTGCCTTTTAGTAGAGGAGGTGGGACAGTCATCTCTGACTTGGGCTTTGCGGTATTACTTGCTTTGGCCAATGGAAAGTGATCAGATGTGTTTTGAGCTGAAGCTTTCATTATGCTTGCATGGTCGGGCTTGTCCTGGGCTTTTGCCATCTGCCAGGAGATGAGCTAGTCCCAGTCAGCCACTGTTCCCAGAATGAGAGACCAGGAGAGCAAATCTGAATCCAATGCAAAGCCTAAAACCAAGCCACCTGCCTACCCACAGACCTATGAGCAAAAAGTTAATATCTGTTGCTTTTATTATAAACCACTGAGATTTGGGGTTGTTTGTTGCCCAGAAGTAGCACATTAAAAATCTGACCAATATAGTCACAAATAAATATAATGAACTTAATAATAGTGGCTCTCCTTGTTGGAATTCAAATGAAAAACAAAATCCACCTTCTATTAAAATTGAAATTAGAAGGCACTTCCTGGTTTTTCTTAAAGCACTAGTAAGCCAAAATCGAGGCATATTTCCTAAGGGAAACATGGTTTAAGGTGTGATTCTAATGAAGGCTAAATGATTTTGCAGTAAAAGAACAGAAAGGTGAGTCCTAGCAGACTATGCCCCTCTTCCCCTGAGTGAGCCATGGGAAGTCTAGTAATTCCTGGATGGTCCTGCGTGCAGAAAATGAGGGTAGCCAAGTGGATGGTTGCTAAGGTAGCTTTCTGCTCTAACATCAGACTAACCATCCTTATGTAGAAGCAGAGGAAAAGTTATTATGTAGCAATAGAAATAAAGTACTCTACTGATGAATGGAAAAAATTAAGAATTTTTGAAAGAATAAAAAGAATTCCATGCAATTGATTTATTCTGCTGTTGTAAATAGAATTTTGTTTAATTAATTCATTTATTTATTTTTGGTGCGTTGGGTCACCAGGTAAGAAGCCACCAGGTAAGTCCTTGCTTCTGTTTTATGTCTTGGTTTTTTGGCCGCAAGGCATTTGGGATCTTAGCTCCCCGACCAGGGATCGAACCCACACCCCCTGAACTGGAAGGCGAAGTCTTAACCAGTGGACTGCCAGGGAAGTCCCGAGACTGAATTTATTTTAATATGCAATACAAACAAATTACGAGGCTAATTGGTTTTCTGCCTTAGCGTTTTTTGCATCACTTAATGCATTTATAAGCGATCCAACAATTTTACGAATTCACTACATAAAAAGCATTTTGCTTTAGAAAATAAAACAATGGGTAAGACATGCTTTGTGCTTCACTCATTTTCTACCCTCACACTTCATGGAATAATTTTAAGTGCCTACTGTGTGCAAAGCATTTTACTGGATGCTGCAAATAATGGAAAGAAGAAACAAAACTTATTTCTGCCCTCTAGAAGCTCAAAGTGACATGGGAAAGACATATGCATAAAATAATGTTAATATAAGATAGACTCAGGTAAGTAAGTGCTAAAATAATAAAGATACAAAGTGATTGGGAGGTATAAGGAAGGGAGGGAGTAAGTCCGGTGGGGAGGGGATCAAGAAAGGCTTCTTGGAGGAGGAAGGATTTGAGCTTGGCCTTGAGAGATGGCTGGGCATTTAACAAGAGGCTGGGGGATGGGGAGTCAGAGGAAGAGAGAGGGGGTTTGTGTAGTCTGGGTTGCTGGGTTGCTCTATAGGGAGGTTTTCATTTCTCTGGACAATTTTCAACTGTCACATGGAAGAGTCATGTCACACGGAAAATACACAGACCAACTGAAAACCGGTCTGCAAATACAGCTATGTGACTTCAGAGAGGGAAACCATTTCAGGCTGGGGTGTGGGCTACAAAAGTGACAGGTATAATTAGACATTGAGCAGATCAGCATTTTTTGATTAATAAGCTCATTCTTCCTATACATTGACTCCCGGGCCTAAAAGGAAGCTCAGGAAGTTATTTAGGTCACCCTTGACTGGGATGTTTTTCTGTGTTGTTCCCTTAGCCTTGGCCCTATAACATGAGCTCTTCCAATGCTGAGATGTTTAGGTTCCACACGAGGACCAGTACAATAAAATATAGACGCGGCATCAGTAGAAACAGCCTTGTAATACCCGTTTCGTAGCTATGTTAGTAACATTGGGTGTGCATTGAGGCAAGGATCTGTGGGTCTCTCAGGGCTGTCTTTTCAGTCTGTTCCCATCATGGGGGCACCTCCTGCTTGAGATGAAAGCTGATCATTGAAGTGATTCATGCTGGTTTCCCATGGCCTTGCCTTAAGAAAGTTCATCCCTAGCAAGCTACCGATTAGAAGTCTAAAATGATAGAATGTTAGAGCTGGAGGAGCTATTAGGAATAATACAGCCCAGCCCCTTCAAGGTCTCCACTTTACAGTAGTGGAAAGAGAATATTGGGGAGAAATGATTCTAAAGTCACACAATGGCTTAACTGAACTAGAACTAGAATGCAAGGCTCTAGGCTTCCCTTCTCTCAGATCAGTTTCTTTCCCCTGCACCATACTGGCTTCTTTATTTGCATCACTGAATGAGTGAGAGAGAGAGAGAGAGAGAGAGAGAGAGTGTGTGTGTGTGTGTGTGTGTGTGTGTGAACATTTCCAACATTTCAGCTTAAAGCCTTCAGTAGAATCACAAAGAATAATGTATGCTAAGCAAAAGAGGTAAAATGCATTGGCTCCTAACCCTCCCCCTTGGAAAAACATTAGAATCCTGGGAATTTCTTGAGACGCAAGAAAGCTCGGCCCCCAGGACTTGCAGTGTAAACACTGTGGCTAATTTGTTGAAGTGAGATGCCATTGATGATTCTCTCTGCCTTGAGAGATGACAGGGCTCCTGATGGAACAAAGCAGATTGCTGTAGCAGATTGCTGGGTGCAGGCAGACTGCAAAAAGTGATCAGGAAAAGACAAGACATTTTACTGAGACAGATCATCTTTCTTAAAGAATAGTTGCGGGGGCAGGGAGACAACTAAAAAGGAATTCCTCCCATAAAGTTTGCCTAGAGGAAAACCTGCCTCTGCCCCAGAACGTTGGACAATAACGTGGAGTGAGGCTCATCAAAGCTAGTACGTTTGTTCTACATAAGCAGTTTTAAGAACACTGAATTTGCTTCTCTACTTATTTTCTTATCAAAGAAAAATGTCCACAAGCTTTTCTGTAGAATAACCTTTCTTACAGACAGGAGTTGTATCCTTTTGATGTGATTCGATTTGGGGCGGTCTGGGAAGATCCCACATGCCGCGGAGCAACTAAGCCCGTGTGCCACAACTACTGAGCCTGTGCTCTAGAGCCCACGAGCCACAACTACTGAGCCCGCGTGCCACAACTACTGAAGCCCCCCCGCCTAGAGCCCGTGCTCTGCAACAAGAGGAGCCATCGCAATGAGAAGCCCGCCCACCCCAACGAAGAGTAGCCCCCGCTCGCCGCAACTAGAGAAAGCCCGCGCAGAGCAACAAGGACCCAACACAGCCCAAAATAGATAAATATATTTTAAAAAAAACAGAAGCAATATTGTAACAAATTCAATAACGACTTTAAAAATGTTCCACATAAAAAAATCTTAAAAAAAAATACAGTCTGTTTAATCGATGTCAAGAATGAAATTTGCCAGTAATATTCATTTAGAAGTAAATGCTCCTTTCATTCATCCAATGAATTTATTTATAACGAGTCTCCACACACTTTAATTTGGAAGGAATGCATACTTTTAATGAAACACTCAGCGTATTTAATTAATCATTTACAACAAGCCGTAAAAGACATGAAAAACCATCTTTCCATTTAAATGACTATTTCCTAATATAACAAACTTTTCCACTTCTACTCAAGGCAAGTACAGTAATTTCTGTTACAGCATTTTACATTTGTCAATTTTGCCATCTCCTCATTCTTTTTCTCCTTTATTTTTTTTTGCACTCAATCAGTTAAACTAAATCAAAGGCTGTTAAAGTGATCTTGGTCTATCTCAGCCTCTTTCTGCTCCTCCCTCCACTTCACCTAATGTCATAACATCCTTCACATACACTTCTTAAAATTCTCAGAAATATTCTCTGAATTTTGAGCTTTATAGACTTGTAAAAAGAAATGCAGTATCTTGCCTAATTGCCATTTTCCACACCTCTTTTCCATACAGAGTTCTGTGCGGTTCACTAAAATCCAACTGTCTTTGGATAACCTGTGTTCCTTGGGCAAAGTTAAGCAAGAAATGTACTCATTGTCTGTGACAATTGTGCTTTGTCCCTTCCCACAATAATGCTATTATAAAATGGTGAAGTTAGTTTGATATAACCAATGCTTAATCTGCTAGTATAGAACAGTTCCATTGGAGGGGAGGTTCCATTTTGTTTTAAACAAAAGACAGAAAAATATACTTCACATTTTTCACAATAACCATTCATTCAACAAGCAGTTGTTCACTGTTTACTGAGCATCTGTTATGAGATACATGTTGTTCTAAAAAGGTTTTAGTCTTGTCAGACAGATAGATTATCATTCAACTTTCCAACTCAGTGCAGTCAGTCCTATAATAAAGTACATGCTAGAGTTTCCCACAGGGAAACAGAGACAAAAGTTAAGATGATCAACGGAATGTGAGCAAGGAACTATACAAGGTTTTACGGAGAATCAATACAAAGATAAATTGGACCTTAAAAAGTGTAGCGTACAATATGAGAATTAGAGCTTGTGCTTACATAGCAATGACATGGTAGAGAGCTTATTAGTATCAGAGGAAAGATACAGTCATGCTATAGAGAGGCTGCTTTCAGATTGAGCCATGAGAGCAGTCTTCAGGGAGGAGATGGCACTTGAGATTAGCCTGGAAAGGTGAATAGAATATAGATGCATAAGGATGGGGAAGGGAAAGGAGAAAGTGGGAATATGAGTCTTGGTAAGACTAGGACAGCACATGACATAGTTCTTCTCTTCACCTTTCTAAGCAAACACCAGATAGGGTAATGTTGCCTTTTGCTTTTAAAATGTTGCTGTGCTACCAACTACCCATGGTCTAACCAGTCCTTGGTCTCTCCCCTTTGACCTTCTCATCTGCTACTAATTGTGAGAAAACTTTCATTGGAGAGTTTTATTGTAATCCTCCTTAATAGCCAGGGAATAAATGGGGAATGGTACCACCTGAGTGATTTGCTTATTTTCTCCCATAAAGGTACATCTCACATTGCTCATCATAATTGAAAAGCAAATGCAAGCGAAAGCAAAGAATCTCTATGTTCCTGGCTTTCACTCTTTGAAAAAAGAAAAGAAAACCATAGCACAATGGTACAGAGCTTGGACTTTAGCTGCTATGCCAATGATGGTAGCCACTAGCCACATGTGGCTACTTAAACGTCAACTAGGTTAAAGTCAAATAAAATTAAAAGTGCAGTTTCTCAGTCACCCTAGCCACATTTCAAGTGTTCAGTAGCTACATGGGGCCAGTGGCTATCCTGTTGGGCGATGCAAATATAGAATGCTTCTGGCATCACAGAAAGTTCTATTGGACAGTGTTGCTCTAGAGCCTTACGACTTGGTGACCTTGGGCAAATTCCTCTATGCCTCGGTTTCCTCATCTGTAAATGGAATAAATAGTGCCCATTTCACAAGATTCCTATGAGGATTAAATGAGTTAGTATTTGTAAAGAGCTTAGAACAATGCATGGCACATGGTAAGCCCTATGTAAGTGTATCTTAAACCAATACAAACACACAATTTACAAATCTGAAATATGGCGGCCACTTCCGAATAATATCCAGCGTGAATAAAAGTCGGTGGGTGAAGAATCAATTCCTATTGTTTCCCACCAGCTGAGGTTCTCTTCCCACCTCTTCCCTTGGCCTCTACTCATGTTTGTTTTGTTCAGCTGGGAAGACCACCAAGCAGGAGCTCTTTTCTATTACACAGTGAGTGCTTCATAAATATTTATACTAGAAATAATAATGATGTATATGGAAAAGAATCATTCCATCATCTTGGAATTGTAGCCACTGCCAAAAATTAGATGACTTCAAGCCCCTCGGCTGTGCTCCATAGCAGATTAGGAGAGGAAGTGAAAAACTCAACTTGTTTGGGGATTTATGATGAGAAATAGTTCTGTTAACCGAAGTCTCTTGGATCCAACCCAGGCTGGTAATCCCACTTGAATATATATTTGGGTGTTTTATCATAAATACAAAAAAAAAAAAGTCTCTTTGCCTGAGACACTCAAAGTGTGTGTTGTTGAATGAAATTCTTCCTCACTCCCCACTTTATGGGGATGATGGACAGATTGTAAAGAGAGAAACTGATGTCATTAGGATATGTACCCAAACTACAGACATCAATTTCTCCTGGCCTGGAAAATTTTTGTACCTGTGCACGATATAATACGTGCCAATGACAGGCACAGCCTTCATTATCAAACAACAATTTGCCTTCTCTCGTGCCACCCTTGTACCAGCTTTGCCCTCTCTCCCACCTCTTACTATCCGAATTCTCTTCATCCTCTAGGTCCTTATGAAATATCCTCCCTCTAGATGGCCTTCTCTGATCACCCCAGCTGGGCATGCTCATGTCCTCTTCTGAAATTTTTGTGTCACTAACAAGTTGCTGCCATATGTGACATCTATGTGCTTACATGTTTATTTCCCCTGTTGATCTAATGTCTTTGCATCCTCTGCATCTAGCTGTATTTTCAACATAGCAACTGTTGCTCAGTGTCTCAGACTGCTAGCTGCCTTCTCCAACATCCTGTCCCCCCTTTTTATGTAGAAAAAGAGTCCTGATTTTTAGCCAAGCCTCTCTCTCTATTTTTTTTTTAATTCAATATAAATTAAATAGCTAAAAATTTGCCAGACTCCTTGAGGGGTAAGTGTGGCCATTTGTCTACGTGCCTGACCAATGAGATTGAAGCAGAAGTATAATATAAAACTTCCAGCAAGTCTCCATTAAAGGGAGGAAGCAGGCCTTATTCTCTGGTTTCTCACTCTCTGCTTCTTGGAAGGCAGATGTAATGGCTGGAGATCTGGCAACCATATCAGGCCATGGGATACTAGTTACGTGCTGGTGCGAGAGCCTCAGCAAAGCCAGAAGCCTTGGTCTACAAAGTCTTTATGGTGTCACCACTCTGGCCCAGGACTGCCAACTTCTTATTTTACATGAGATAGAAATATTCTTTTTTCTAAGATTTTGTTGTTTTTCTCTGTCAGGTATAATCCTAAAGCATGCATTCAACAATGATTTTCATTCATTTATAAATGATTAATATGTAATTACTCCCACTTTCTACTGTATAATAATTTATTTAGGTTTTCAAATTCATTTATTTTTAATTAATAGACTTTAGTTTTGAAACAATTTTTGTGCACAGCAAAATTGAGCAGAAGGTACAGAGTTCCCACAGAACCCCTCGCCCCACACCCAGCCTCCCTGACCATCAACATCCCACACTCTGTTTCGTTACAGTCCTTGAAGCAACATTGACACATCATTATCAACCAAAGTTCACGTTTATTGTGGATGACTCTTTGGTTATACATTGGTTACATTCTGCGGATTTTGACAAATGTATAAGGACATGTATTCATCCTTACAGTGTCATACAGAGTAGTTTCACTACCTTAAAAATCCCCTGTGCTCCACCTATTAATCTCTCCTTCCCTCCTCCCAAGCCCCTGACACCCACTGATCTTTTTACTCCCTCCATAATATTGCCTTTTCCTGAATGTCATATAGTTGGAATTACACAGTATGTAGCCTTTTCAGATTGGCTTCTTTCACTTAATACTATGCCCTTAAGTTCCCTCCATGTCTTCTCCTGGCTTGATAGCTCCTTTCTTTAGCATTGGATAATATCCCATTGTATGGATAATACCACAGTTTATTTATCCATTCACCTACTGAGGGACGTCTTGATTGGTTACAAGTTTTGACAATTATGAATAAAGCTGCTATAAACATCCATGAGCAGGTTTTGTGTGCACATAAGTTTTTAACTCCTTTGGGTAAATATCAGGGGGCACAATGGCTGGATGGTATGGTAAGAATATGTTTAACTTTGTAAGACATGATCAAACTGTCTTCCAAAGTGGTGGTACCATTTTGTATTTCCACCAGAAGTGAATGAGAGTTCCTGGTATTTTGTTGTTTTCATGTGCAATTCCCTCATGACAATTGATGTTGAGCATATTTTTATAATTATTTTAAATAACCATTCCTTCCGACAACATTGTGAGGAAAGGTTACATTGTTACCAACTGTACCTAGCAGCAGAGGAGACAGACCCAGAAAACTTCCTGGTTGTCTGTGTAATCTTTACAGGTAAGGAATGGGAAATTATAGTGAGAGTTCTAAGCCATCCAGCTAACGGAGGCTTCGTTGTTGAATCTCCAAGGATTGCTCCCTCTGCTTAATGGGAACCAAGAAGCTGTCTCAACACTTTGAGCAATGGCTGTGTCTGGCCATGCCTGTGTAATACAGAAGAAGGGCAATGTTTGGTAAATCAACACCTGTAAAGAAACAGCAGTCATTGACCAGAACACAGTTGGCTGCCAAGAGCATATCAGGCTGGGCAAAACCGTGCTTGCTTATTTTCAGGCAAACCCCTCTTTCTTTCATCTGAGAAACAAAAGCAAAAAAGCCTTCAGACAAAACAAAACAAAAAACAACCAAGGAAACCAAAAACACATACACAAATCCTACTGAGTCCCTCACACATGAAGCACCTTTTAGAGTACCCAATAGACCCTCATAGCATTTGCAAACACCGCTTTTCTGTCGGGCTTTGATTTTTCTCTTAAACATTTCAGATGTGAATGCTAAGTTTCTGAACGCCACAAAAACTGAATTTCCTATGCACTACTTTCAGCACTGAAATTTGAATGCCTAATCAGCTCTGTCTGTACTCTGAGCTCAGGATGGTATTAGGATTAATCAAAAATCCAATAGATGTAAAAGAAAAAAGTGTAGATCTTCAAGTTAACTAAAAATATGGACACAGCATAATTCCCTGCTCATGTATAATGAAATTCAGACTCTTCAAGAATAGAAATAAGGACAGGAACTTCTGAAACAAACACATTTTTTAAATGGATATGTTCCCTAGAGCAGAATATCCCCTAGGCCATTGGGTTGTACCATTTTCAGTAACAGTAGTTTAGATTTTAGTTTATGATATGCAGAGTGAAAGACATGCCAGTCTGGCAAGTTACTAGGACTAGAGGATGTAAAAGTTGGGCAGTGGCGGCAGTGAGGAGGGGGAGAAGAGTTGGATCACTCTGGAGATTAACTAAATTTCTGCTTATTCAGTAGAGCATATTCTAACATTCCATATATACATTTTTGGCACCGCTCCAAATCAATCAGCCAGCTTTCTTTTTATTGCTTTACCATATTGAAAAAGTAAGTAACCTCAGAGCTGACAAAACAGGAAAGGAAAAGAAGTTCTCTGAAGTCAAAGTAAGAAACAAAGGAAAGGTAAGATTGTGGAAAATGAGAAAAAGGAGGTAAAGAAACATGGTGTGAAATATGGAGTAAAATCCTCCTTTCCTTTCTCATACTGAATCGTAACATCAATAATTCCTGTTTCCTAGAAATAAACAGAGTGTTCATGGCCTTAGGCTCTGCCAAGATTAGCCAACGAATTCTCAGATCACAGTCAAACAAATACTGGTTTTCTACTTTTGCCAAGAAGAATATGCCAGACTACAGCCATGAATACCAGAGATTCGAGATGACCAGAGGCTACAGCCCACATGATTTTTTTCAGGGTTATGTGCTCTATTGGAACATACGGCCACCTTTTCACTGGATGTATTTAATTAGAAGGCTTTGGACTGTAATGGAATACCCATCTGAAAGTGGCTTCAACAAGAAATCAAGAGGTACCTGGTCCCAGGATTAAAACAGTGGCTCAATGATATAATCACAACATCAGGAAGTTTCTGCCCTTTCATCTTGTCCATCCTACTGAGATATCTTTGATCCTCAGGCTTGTCATCTCAGGATCACAAAACGGCAACCACAATTCCAAGCATCATATTCTTTCACAGTTACATCAAAGAGAAGAAGAAGGGGTGGCAGGAAAATAAAAACACACACACAAAAAAAACACACAAAAAAACCTCTCCTCCCATACCTCTCTCCTTTTATCAAAAAGGAAAACATTTCCTAGAATCCCCCAAGCCAGAAATGGCCAGAACTGAGTCACATGACCAAACTTAGGTACAAGATATAGCTGGAACACTGGATGCCTATCTGGAATTTCAAGTTTTTATCATGGGAAGTGGGCTTTGCTAAGAAAGAAGGCATAGGAGAGTGGAGTTGTATAGACAACAGTGTCTGCTATTGCCATAAGTTCAGAAAGATTGATGGGTATCCAGAGGAAAAAATCCCTCCTGACACAAAAGATAGATAGAGTTCTTACTGGGACACAGGACTGTCACACAACCAAATAATTCAGACTTGGAGAAAAGGTCCTACAGTGAAAATCTACCATTCCTGATCTGATCAGATTGATTATGTATTCTAGCTTTAACAGAGAAAATCATAACACTGAGGGATTGACTGGTTATAAGCTGAAAGATGAACCTTTTGTACCATGAGGCTGGTTTTGCTATTCTTGTTTCTTAATTCTTCTGGTCCCAGATGGGATTCACTCTATAAAACTTAGCTTTCATTGATTCCCTGGGGCCCAAATGTTTTTCATTGAACCACTGGAGTTGAATATTTTCACAAAATTTCCCATAGAGAGATGGTGGGTGAAAACCCACCCAGCCCAATAAAATCTGCCATCTCCTCCTCCAGGACCTTTAATCATGACCAAGCTTCAAATACTTCAGCTCAAAAACACATTTTATTTTTCTGCTTAAGATGAAGGGAGTATTTTGAAATAGCCAGTACTTCAAGAATGTGTTTCTCCCTGCTCAGGAGTCTCAACTAATTAAGATGATGATCTTACCTTACCTTTCAGAAACTTTACCATTCTTTTTTTTTTTTAACATTTAAAAATTCTGTGATTATTATTTTTTAATTGGGGTATAGTTGTTTTACAATGTTGTGTTAGTTTCTACTGTACAGTGAGGTGAGGCAGAGTTCCCTGTGCTATACAGCAGGTTCTCATTATTTATCTATTTTAGACATATTAGTGTATATATGTTAGTCCCAGTCTCCCAATTCATCCCACCTCCCCTTTCCCCACTTGGTGTCCATACGTTAGTTCTCTACATCTGTGTCTCTATTTCTGCTTTGCAAACCGGTTCATCTGTACCATTTTTCTAGATCCCACAAATATGCGTTAATATACGATATTTCTTTTTCTCTTGCTGACTTACTTCACTCTGTATGACTGTCTCTAGGTTGCCATTCTTTTTATTTGCTTGAACAAAATGCTGGTTGGGAATTTAAAATTCTTCCCATGGTAGGAATGCAAATATTTTTAGCTCTCATAAAATGATCTTCTCTTAATAAAAGAACAGAGAGATCACCCATAAAACAAAATACTTAGTCTGGGTTCAACTTGAAGAATTGAAAATATTTGTGTTATCTTGGTTTTCAATAAGAGTTGCCCTGTGGGATCAAATCGCTATTTGTCAGGGCTAACATCCCCACCTCCTGTTTAGCCTGAATCAGTTGTACTAGAGAAAAGGAAAAGGAAAATAAAGAGGGAAAGTCAAGCTTATTGCACCTGGCCCATTGTGTAATATCCCACACTGGACTGCGAGGTGGGAATTCCTTCCCACCCTCCACATGTGATCAATTTACATCCTGGAACTTGAGACTTCATTTCCTTGTATCTTTTTTGTTCTAGTTCACAGAGCTTTAAATGCTAGTCACACTCATAAAATTATCTAATCCTTCCTCAGATCCTGCTCTCCCCTGCCTCAGCAGCCCCCAGTGGTAGTAAATGCCACAGGTTGACTATGCTGGTGGGGTTGAAAAGAAGTTGGTTGATTTGCATCTCTTTCTCCTGTCTGTTTGGATTTTCTATCTTCCAGTTGCAATGAATGTGCCCTGTTCTTATTTGAAAGAAGCTTTAAAAATGCATATTCACTTTGTTATACAGCAGAAACGAACACAACATCGTAAAGCAATTATACTCCAATAAAGTTGTTAAAAATAAATAAATAAAAAATTTTAAAAATGCATTAAAAAATCCCCTGGGAGTTTCCTTTGATCTTGGTTAAATGGGCTTATTTGAGATTTTGTTGTCCCGACACTGGCTAAGAAATATACTCTGGGAAAAAGTGAACAAATGAAAGTGGAAGCAGGTGCAATGGAGAACTGAGGAAGTTATCTACAACAGCTTTTCTCAGGGGATATTTGGGCGCACTCTACTCCTGGTGACTGCTTCACCGTGAGTGTTCCATAGCCAGACGTAAGGAACACATGGCATACAACCTCCACGCAAGCTTCCAAGGCATAAGTTAAGGGCTCTGAGAGCTTGGCAGCAAATAGAAGACTCTTGGTCACATTTATTTAACCCAGTGTTTCCCAAACTCATTTGTCCTTGGTACTCTATTCTTTGGGATACATATTAATTTCTTATAGAACCAATGTTTGAGAAATACTGCCTAAGCAATTTAGGCAAAACATCTTTTGTACAAGTAACAATCATTAGTCACTGCTCTGAACTCTAGTAGTATTTGCCCAGAGGCAAAGAGCCGTATGCAATAGAGGAAAGGGCACAATATTTGGAGTCAGAAAATCTTGGTTTTAGCTTACATCAAAGGATGGAGTTCAGCTTCTTATATCATGACATAAGGATAGATATATTACCACTCACCAATATTTCTAAAAGGACTGGGTAAAGCAATGAAGTAAAGGGTCTTGTGGAAAAGCATTAATTTTTTAAAAAATTATATTCTATTTGTTTGACACCTAGAATATATTATCTTGAGTTATTTACTATTTATATAATTTTCTGTTATAAGTTGGTATAGAGTTGTTGCCAGAACAAATCATCTTCAAATCTCAATGCCATTATATAATAAAAATCTTACCTCTCTCCCTGATACGGTTCATTTCAGATGTTACTGTTCTGGTAATTCTCTTGGGTATTTCACTTCTAAGCAGAAACTCAGGGCCTTTCCATCTTGTGGTTCTGCCATATTGTGGCTTCAAGGTCACCCTGGCACTATCCAGACAGCAGACAGCAGGGGAAGTAGGATTTCATAAAGAAATACACAACGTTATTTAGGGCCCAGAAGTATCATATACCACTTCTCCTCCCGTTCTATTGGTCAGAACTAGTCATGTCACCCCCTCTTCAATGCAAGTGGCCTTGGGAATGTGTTATTTCTGTGCTTTGGGAGGAAATGAGATATCTGCATAAATATATAGCATTGTTTCAGACACAAGGCCTGATTCCCAACTGTCTCTAAGTCCCTCCATTCTTAATACTTGAGCCTGAGCTCCCAATAAGTGTTAGTGCTAATAATGAAGCAACTTAAACAGTTTGTTTTTCTCCTTGAATTATTTACAACGACCTCAATTACTTGACATTTGGGACAAAGAGCTTCCAAATCACTGTGCACAATTATAGAGAAAACATAGGGAAAATACTCTGGTGGAAATGCCGTCTGATGAGGGAGAGAGAACCCACGTAAATATATCCAAACACCAACTACAGACCCTGCCAAATATTCAAAACCAACTGCATCTGTGCGGAGGACACATAAATCTGTAGACAGTGAGAAAGGCAGTAAAGGAAGAGTTTGAGCTGGATGTCTGAATGACTTAGAACAAGGAGGAGAGCATTGGAGAAGGCTATGGTCAAAATTTATACAGTACTTTTCAATAGCATATAATTTTCCTAATTTAAAAGGGACACAATTTGGAAAACACAGAAAAGTACAAAACATTTTAAAAAATCACCCATTATCCCAATACCCATGCACCCTCCATACACATCATCTCTGGGGAGAATATTATAATTTACTTTTCCATATAGGTTCTTCCAATCTTTTTTCTAAGCATACACTCCCCACCCCAATATCATATTCTACAGGTTTTGTGATTAATTTTTTAAAAACTCACTAATATAGCCTGAATAGATCCCAATATTCAGAACATGACTTTTAACTGTCTGCATACTCAACTACAGTTGGGCAAAAATTGTTTTAAATTTTTCACTCATAAAAAATGGTGGGTTCGGGCTTCCCTGGTGGTGCAGTGGTTGAGAGTCCGCCTGCCGATGCGGGGGACGTAGGTTCGTGCCCTGGTCCGGGAGGATCCCACATGCCACGGAGCGGCTGGGCCCGTGAGCCATGGCCGCTAAGTCTGCGTGTCCGGAGCCTGTGCTCCGCAACGGGAGAGGCCACAACAGTGAGAGGCCCGCGTACTGCAAAACAACAACAAAATGGTGGGTTCAACGTCTCTTAGTATCCATCTTTGTACACATCTCCTGTTATTTTGCCCTTCAGAAGAGTTGTCATAAATGGGAACTTACATTCCTTGAATTTTATGATGTGTTTACCCAGAATTAAGTTCCTTATAGGCAATAACTCATTTAATCCTCAGAACAACTGTTATGCCAGTACGAGAAGTATCCTATTCATTTTACAGGTGAGGAAACAGTGAATTAGAGAGGCTAAGTCACTTGCCCAACATGGCACAGCTGGTATATGGCAGAACTGGGACTTGAACATACATTGGCTGATTCAGAGCCCAAGCTCCATCCACTGTGAGCATACCCTGCCCCAGAAGTCCACTTAAAGTCTCACTAGCAGATTAACCTCCATAGAAAGTTGACAGAGTAATGGATATGGCTTGAGAAGAGGCTTGTATAATCAGGAAGAATGGTTTATGTGATGGCTTAGAGAAGAGAGAGAGGGTAAAGTTTTATGAGGGATAATAACTTTTGCCAGGTTGAAGTAAAAAAAATATGAGCTAGTATGTCTAGGGAGGTAAATTGATTTCAAAGGAGGGTTTCCATGCCAAAGTTCAGGAGTGTTGAAAAATTATTTAAAGAGACAATGGCAGTGCCTGTCAGCGGAGTCCCTGACAGGGGAGTGATGTCAAAGGAGAGTGATGTCAAAGCAATACTTGATAAAGATGTCCTTGGTTTCATTCTTTGATTTAGGAAACTAACTTTCAGCTTGTGGAATGAGATAAAATCCAAGATTCAGAAGTCCTTTTGGAGACCTTTTGTCATAATTTTCTTCAAGTCTGACATGTTCTCTGTGGGAATGAAACTTTCTTCACAGTAGCTGTAGAATTTTAAGGGAGCCTGAAAGTCATGACCTTGGATGCCTCTTCCATTTCCAGCCTTTATACACAGCCACTTCTCTGAGCACGTTCCAAATTCTAGATGGAATCAGGGCAGGAGCCATTTTCGCTGAGAGACAAGAATGTTGACCAGAGGAACATCAGGGCAGAGGATAACATGATTGTCATGAGTATTAGCTCCATCTTCCGACTACCTGGATTCAAACATTACTTACTAAACATACGACCTTGGGCTATTTACTTATCTTCTCTGTGTCTGTGTCTTTAAGTGTAAAATAGGGTGATAACAATACCTGCTCTTTAGGGTCATTGTGAAGATTACATGAGTAAAAACAAATCATAAATGTTAGCTACTATTAGCTCCACAAGGTAAAAGATACAATCATTTCTGCAGTTGGCTCTCTGTCCCCAGTTCTTGGAACACTCAGGTCCTCGGTAGATGTGTATGGATTTGACCTGGGAGGCCAATTCTTCCTATGTCAGATAATTCTTGCCCCTGAGGAACAAACATCTGTTTGCCAAATATCCTAAGCATCAGTGTGTACAATCACAAACAAACTACCCCTAACACTTTCTTTTTCCCTCCTGAACGTTCTGGACAATCACACAGAGGCCCCGGGCCGGCACTACCACTTTATGAACAACACAGAGAGCTCTCAGACCAATATTCCCTTCCCCTCCCATCTCTTGTGTGTGTCTTACTTCCCAAAGTCTCTCGTCTCTCCTTGTTCACTGCCCAGGTACTCTCTGTGCACCTAATTTTAACCTCTGTACTCCTTTCCTTCTTTCCCATTTCTTGTCCTGTCACCTTTCTGGTGGTGGAAGTTGAATGGGGACCAGGGACCTTTCTGTTTCCCCTTTTCGTCATAAGCGATCAGATGGGATTAGACAACTAGAGGTCTAATAGCATCATCTGTCTTTAGAGTTTTGAAAGTATCCCAAAGCCTTCTACAGAAATGACTCAAAAGTCTCCAACTCTTATCTCAAAAATCTAGAATTGAAACTAATCTTCCTGGATGTTAGCATTTAATTTATGTGTAAATCAATCAATTACTGTTGTGCCAATTAATTAAGAATATTAAACTTAAAATGTTCATTTAAAAATCTACAACAGTCTGCTACACTATGGGTTAAAAAGCACTTAGAGGGTAGTCTGGGAACTAACTCCTATGGGTGACATTGTTTCTATGGGAAAATGCACTCTGAATTCCAGACAACCCATTTACCCACTAACTTTTGGGATACGACCCTTGAGTAAGTTGGAGACTGACTAAAAATACCAAATATTTTTATGTATTTTTTATCAATGTATTAAAAACACATTCTTTGGCTTTATCTTAATAGATTGAAGCAAATTCTAGACTCTTCCATAAGAGTTGCTTTCTTGACCTCTGAAGTACAATGAAAAGAGGGCTTATGGATTTTCTGCGAAGAAAGGACCTGGCTGTTTTAATTAGCTAATTAAAATGTATGTAAGATCAATTATTTTGAGACAGTAGACAAACAAAATCATTCATATCGTTGGCAGATTTGCACAAATGATTTCACAAGGGTAAATCACTTTCAGGTTACAAAGGACAGATGCACTCAGTCTACGTGAGAACGTTTGGGAAATATTTTTCGACTCCTTTTTTCAAAGGCACACGCTATGTGTGGAATTAACTGGAATCTGCTTCTTTAATTATTTCTTTATGACCCACACAATAATGATGGTTCCTACTCACAGGGTGATGTGACATGTCTGTGCTATCGAGTTTCCTGTCCTTTTGACCATTTTCTAAAGGAGACAATGTTTTTCCTTTGCCATTGGAAGGTGGGTCCCCTGTGAGGTTTCACACAGGAGAATGAGTTGAGGAAATACATGTATGTATGGTGGGTGGTCTGTTTGAAACTTATTTTAACTGAAGCAAAAACTGCAGCCTGTGGAGTGCCCAGAACTGTCAGAAGCCCTGAGATTTGGCCCTGACTCCTGAACTGAGCGGCTTTAAGCAAGTCCCTCACCTCAGAGCCTCATTATCTTGACCTGCACAGTGAGGGGTTTGCATCTAGGACCTGAAGTTCCTCTCCAGCCCTGTGTTCTGTTTCCATGGTGGGTGATGATGTTAAGGACACAGGGCTTCCCTGGTGGCACAGTGGTTGAGAGTCCGCCTGCCGATGCAGGGGACACGGGTTCGTGCCCCGGTCCGGGAAGATCCCATGTGCCGCAGAGTGACTGGGCCCTTGAGCCATGGCCACTGAGCCTACGCGTCGAGCCTGTGATCCGCAACGAGAGAGGCCAGAACAGTGAGAGGCCCGCGTACCGCAAAAAAAAAAAAAAAGATGCAGGGCACAAATTCTTCCAAAAGCTTGTCTCTCCACTCACATCGCTTCAGTGGGGAGCAGAGAGGAACAACTGATATCACAATAAGTATTTTTCAGTTTACATTAACTTTAAAGTGTGTTTTAACAAATAGCAAGTTAGGTGTCTGTAAATAACAATCAATAGTCTCCAAAATTTGACTTCTTTCTTTCCTTCTTTTTCTGCCTTTCTCCCTCCCTCCCTCTCCCTTCCTTCCTTCCTTCCTTCCTTCCTCCCTCCCTCCCTCTCCCTTCCTTCCTTCCTTCCTCCCTCCCTCCCTCTCCCTTCTTTCCTTCCTTCCTTCCTCCCTCCCTCCCTCCCTCTCCCTTCCTTCCTTCCTTCCTTCCTTCCTTCTTTCTCTTTGCCTTTAAGAGGCAGACACAACAGTCTTGGCTTGGGAACACAGCTCTGCAGGTCAAGATCTAACAAAGGGAAATCCCCATGCGCTGGAGCCTTGCAACTCCAGAAATGGGCCATTTATGAAAGCTGAAGTACCGCTGGGGTGAGCCAAGAAGCCACTTATGATTCCAGCCAATTGTCCCCAGTCCAGACCATTCAGAGGGAAGGGCTGTGCCGATCTCCTGCCAGCAGCTGTCCAAATCCAGGAGGTGCAGCATCTGCTCAGGAAAGCCACCGCTCCAGGGAAAATGACTGCTGGGGAGGGCATACTTTCTCTTCTGTGTTGGCAAGGCTGCCTTTTTGCTTAACTTTAAATATTCTTTCCCTGGAAGGTCTCACTATTTGAAGATAGCTTTCAATATATTTAGTTTAATGCTTGTTAACTTTTAAAACTCATGATGAATGGGAGGGAGGGAGGGTGGGGTCTGGCAAGGGGCCGGGTAGAAGACTGGGAGTGGTGGAATTGGGGTGGGGGTGGGGGTATAGAAGATAAGGGCAGGCTGGTGTGGGAAGGGGAAGGGTGGAGATAAAGGAATGAATAAATAAAAGACCTAATGAAAGAACAAGCAAAAAGCAGCAGGCAAATATGCCAACAAAATGAAATATATTTTGAGTGTCTGTAATCTGCTAGGTGTTGAGTTGGGTACCAAGCATACAGCAGTGAACAATGCAGCCAGGTCCTCCTGCTAAATGGAATTTATAGTCCAAGGAGGGAAGATATTAAACAAATAAATAGTTTTACAGTTACAACTGTGATACCATTGCAATGAAGATATAGGAACCTCCACCTAATCCAGGAGGTAAGGAGGGTGGTGTTGAACAAAAGTTGGATATTTTCATACTATCTTCCAAATTGAAATCTAGAAGTAAATTTTTTTTTTTAAGCAAGAAGGTCAATTTTATTTTTATTTAATTTCTTAAACTTTTTTGGGCACACAGCATGTGGGATCTTAGCCCTCCTACCAGGGATCAAACCTGTGCCCCCTGTATTGGAAATGCAGAGTCTTAACCACTGGACCACCAGGGAAGTCCCTAGAAGTAAATTATATTGCAAGATGGTGTACGTTTTTCCCCAAACGAAACCCTAGCACAGGTCCTGCTCTGCCCTACTCTACAGCCCCACACGGGAAGCTCCCTCCCGTGTCTCAGGATCAGCCTGGATGTTCTGTGGTTCTTTTTCCAGTCTGAGAGCTCCTTCCTTCCCCTCCCAGGCTCACTGTGGGGCGCCTCCTAGAGTCTGACTGAGGCATTCCCATAGCCATAGAGTACAATGATGTTTAAAAACCTAGGATATTTGCTATTAAAAAAAAAATTGAGGGCTTCCCTGGTGGCGCAGTGGTTGAGAGTCCGCCTGCCATGGGTTCGTGCCCTGGTCCGGGAAGATCCCACATGCCGCGGAGCAGCTAGGCCTGTGAGCCATGGCCGCTGAGCCTGCGCGTCCGGAGCCTGTGCTCCGCAACGGGAGAGGCCACAGCAGTGAGAGGCCGGCGTACCTCAAAAAAAAAAAAAAAATTGAATAAATAAATAAATAATCAAATAAAAAATTAAAGAATGAGCGAATGAGAAAAGCAGCAGGAAAATACACAAACAAGACAAAAACTTTCATTCACTGTCCTTGGCATCCAGACTGAATTAAAAGGACTTCCAAGTTTTCTAGGAAGAATGGCTTTCTCTAGGCGCTTTCCAAGATTTGTTTTGCAAAGCTGCCAGGGAGAATTATAGACAATCAATTGTAAGTAGCAAGTCTCATGGTGACATCCAAAGTGTTTTAAATCCAAACCTCAGAGCTAGAAGGTTCCAAGAAGATGCCTACAGTTAAATCAAATTTGCCTTGTTCTTACTAATAACTACCTGATAACGTACTGAACAGTCTATATTACAGAAATACCTATGGCATTAAGACAGAACCAACTGTTGTGATTTATGGGGTGGGTTAATATTACAGCCATTAAGGAAAAGAAAAAATGCATGAGGTTTGTCATTTTTAAATCACCTTAAGGCAAGATATCCAGTTCTGTTACCACATTCCAATTAGCCTGATAAGAACAACCAAACACATTTCAAAAGTGTTATCTCATATATAAAGAAGATAAAGGTGGACCTTATCTTTCTGCCTTGCACTAGGCATATCCTTTCTCCCTCAAAAACTTGACCCAAAGGGAAAAAAAAATCCAGATAAGGAAAACTCACTTTCATGCCTCCATTTACTCATTTTATTTAAACATTTATTGAGCACCTCCAGTGGTAATGTAGAGATGAAGGAAGATTCTGTCCCAGGGTACTTACAATCTAGTTGGAGTAAGTCGACAGAAGATGCCAAGAAAGTAGCTATGACCAGAGTGGGCTATTTCTAAATACTACCTAGAAACAAGGAGAAGCACAGGGTGTTGAGAGCACTGCCAAGGGGCTCCTGACCAGTTTTGAGAGGACAGAGAAGGTTTCTCCTCAGTAAGAGTGCTGTGTCTTTAAAGTACCAGCTTCTTAGAAGGCTAAGTTCAACACACACATGTTTACAAATGCAGAAAGGTGAAGGTCTCATATTTACTGAAATCCCTGCTAACAGAATCCCTGCTATACAGAGTAAAAAAAAAAAAAAGATCAGTAATTGTATATTTCAGTCACCCACAGTTTATTGCAAGTTGGTTTATTGGCATGCTTTCTTAAAAGATTTCACTGGCTTTCTATTTTCTACTTTACCAAATTTCAATGCGTCTACCTATCTTTTTTCTACTTCACTAAATTTCAGTGCTTCTACCTATTTTTAACATGCCCATCTCAACTCAGTTCCTCCTGTGTCTCCAAATTTGTTTCCTCCTACTCTCTCATGTGAACTGCCTTTGCCAAACAGGTTGGTTTCTTTACAGTTCCAGTACCACAAACTGCATTCCCACTGGCAAACCTTCACTGTTTTGGGTTCCCTCCTCTGGATTCACTCTTCTCTCCTCTTCCTCTCCAATCCACGCCTCCCCCAGATCTATGGAAATTCTTACTATTCTTCAAGAACCATTTTGCCATCACCATGCTTTCCCTGACTAATCCATTCCCTTTCTCTCTCCGTCTTTCTCTTGCATGTACACTCGCAATTTCAAGCTCATATAAACTCTACAGTCTATGTCACATCAATGACTCAATTATATAACCGCCTAACATCTTTCACTTTTATGGATGTTAGTCTTATCTTCTCAACTAGACTTTAAACTCTAAACAGTTATGGTTCATGCTTCGTTCTTCATCTGCATAAAATACCCACTTGGCTGGGACAGAGATTCTGAATAAGGCAGTGGTGGAAAATAGAGTGTAAGGAAAACTATGTCCAAATCATGGAAAACCTTGAAAGCCAAGTTAAAAGATTGACTTTAGGGCTTCCCTGGTGGCACAGTGGTTGAGAGTCCGCCTGCCGATGCAGGGGACACGGGTTCGTGCCCCGGTCCGCGAGGATCCCACATGCCGCGGAGCGGCTGGGCCCGTGAGCCATGGCCGCTGAGCCTGCGCGTCCGGAGCCTGTGCTCCGCAGCAGAAGAGGCCACGGCAGTGAGAGGCCTGCGTACCGCAAAAAAAAAAAAAGATAGACTTTAGCCTTTAGGCAGTAGTAACAAAATGTTCCACCATGTCAGTCAAAGGAAAGGCAAGCATCCTCTTCTCCACAGATACTTCACCATTATTAGCCAAGTGCTTACCAATCATTCATTATAAAGAAAAATCCTGGAAAAGGAAAAACATAGAAAATACCTTCTCTGATTTTCAACATCTTGATTTCTGTGTTCCACAGTTCCCGGAAAGTTAGGTGAGTGGTTAACTAAATATGCTGCACTTAATTCCTCCTCTCTCTTTTATTGGAAAAGATTGAGTCTGGTGGTCTCCATGAGATTTCTGAGCAGCTGTGTTCCACCCAAGATTTGGACAGGGCTGAAATGGCTGATGATATTACTCGTGACTGAACTGAAAAAGCAGCTATCCAGAAGCATTTGGAAGAAATTGACAAAAGAATAAAAAATCAAGTATTGCACTTATAGAATCTTACGTTTAATGAGCTCTTCTCTTGATAGGCAAAAATTTCATTAAGAACTTAATTAAAAAGAAATTTTAGCAACTTTGAAAGTAAATGTCTTTGGAAAACTCCTCTTCTACATGGAACAATGCAATAAACCAAGAGTTGCATCTTTGGACTCAGAGAACTTAAATAAGCAAAAACTAAAAGAATGTATTTAGCAAGTATTTTGTTCTTTTCATTCAAACATTTAGACTGAAAGAGCAACGTTTCATTTTTCTGCTGAAATGTAGGATTTCTTTGCCTGGACTAGCTTAATAACTACATCAGGAAGGAGTCAATCCACATTATTCATGGATTTTGTAATTACAGGTTTGCCAACTTGCTACAATTTATTTGTAACCCTAAAACCAATACTCAGAGCACTTTTGCAGTTATTCACCAACGTTATGGCGAAAAATTTGAGTTGCTCCATATACACATTCCCAGCTGAGGTTAAACAAGATGATACCCTGCACCTTCTGTTTCAGCTCCGGTACAATAAAAAAATTGTCCTTTTTGTGGTATAGTTAGTGTCATGTTTTTGCATATTTGTGCTTTTCGTTGGAAATTTTGCTTTTTAAAATGCCCCTCCCCCAAATGTAATGCTGTCTAACGTTCCTAAGTACAAGAAGGCTGTGAAGTGTCTTACGGAGAAAACATGTATGTTAGATAAGCTTTGTTCAGGAATAAGTTATACTGCTTCTAGGCCTGGAGTTCAATGTTAATGAATCAATAACATATAATAAGTAAGGTATCTTTAAACAGAAACACATAAAAAAACAAGACTACATATTGATTGGTTGACAGAAAGCCTGTGATCAGAGACTCACAGGAACCTAACCCTAAATTTCCTCTGGAAGCAGTGATTCAGGATTTGCTAATTCAGTGTTTGTGGTGACTTTATAGCACATGACTATGGTGAATAACAAGAATTAACTGCACATGGATTAAAAAGCTCCATAATTCTTGATTCCCCACAATGAGGACTAAGCGTTTGACAAGCCATTAGTCCACACGAGAGATAATGCAGCAGCTGCTTTGATGTCAGATGGATTTGGGCTTGAAACTCTGTCTACCCATTAACTTGGTGACGATGCAAATCGCTTTACCTTTTTAAGGCTACATTTCAAGGTTGTTAAGAGAATCCAATGGGATGTTTTGCACAGAGCCCAGCAGAGTTAGCATACGGTAAGCCCCTCATACATTGTTACTGTCAATTGTTCCACTTTCTCTCGCAAGTAATTCAATCACCATTTTAATGGCTTATGAAATTATAAAGATGAAAATGACCTTCTGTGGACAGTATTCTTCACCCTGCAGAGGGGCTCATACCCTCCTACTTACATAGAATTGCAAGTTAAGAGCCAGATACGAGGCTGGAAAACCAAGTTCCAAATGATCTGCTTATGGTTTTGACGTATTTCCGGGCAATTTTCTGTCCAAAATGTGGCCTTATAGTTACCATGTGCCAGGCACTGTCTTAAACTCTACATACCTTCAGCTCATTTAAATATAGGCAGCAACAAAATGGTCCCGCAGTCAACACACAATCACAAGCTGAGAGTCCTGAAAATTGTTCAATCTGTCCTTCAGTTCAAATCTAAACATTATCTCCCCAATCCATCCAGAGTTCACAGTGTTGGAGACTTAGGAGGGATTCTTCCGGATTATTCAGCTCACCTGTGTGCTCACTCCTTTAAGCGGGGAGCATTAGTCCTCGGCTCTAGGGAAACACCATCTAGCTGTGTCTTTGAATATTAGAAAGGAATCCTCTCTGAGACCTGGTCTCTCAGATGGCCTCAGGCATGACCACGGACAGTCACACTCAGACAAGTCCAAATCCACTGTTGGGTGGAGAGGTAGAAATGGACTTCAGTTCTGCTGAGGAAGGGGAGAAGGGGCAGAAACACTTATGTGTATTGGCCTTAAAGGGAAGCATCTACAAATTAATCACACCTTTTTCACTGAGAAAATTAGTCTCCAGTTAGCATTTCTCCTTTCCCTCTTTATTCTAAAAGAATGGATGAGTCCTTCGCAGCCTTGAGTGATATTTCCGAAGTGCTTCCTCTCTCATCTTACCTTCAGTGTGAGGAGTTGCCAGGAAAGGGTAGGAAAACCCATTCCACCTTACTTGCTTTTCAGAAAGTTGCCATATCTTCATTTTTAAAAACCTTGCTTTCTTCTCCCTTGCCTGTTATTACAATGAAGTCTTGCCTCTTATTTGAAGAGAAAAGAGAGAGATTAAGTAGACCCTGAAAACAAGGAGAAATAGCACTTACAATCCCAGAATCTCTACTGATTGAACACTGCTGGGGCTATTAATCATGAGGGCTTATTTTCCAAAAAAACATCAGAGCACATCTGGAAATTAAATAAAAATAATAAGAGGGTTCAAATCAACTGACATTTTCCAGAGATTTCCTCAAGACAATAAGATGCTGCCCACAGAGGCACACAGAAACTTTGATTCTGCTCTGCCTGAACAAGGCTTTAAAAAAAAAAGTATCAAAATTCACCCCCAATAGTTTGGTTTTCATTAACTGCCCTCTCTTGAGGGGCTCCACGTAGAGAACTGGAATCTGCCGTCTTTGTATTTGTTTCATTTGATTTGTTTTTGTCCAAACTGAGTGAATGGGTGGCTGTTTCTAAGTGGTCTTTTTGACGCTGCATAATTCGGACAGCACGAGTTACTCTGAGCCCTGAAGGAGGCTATTTGCTGTGGGAGGCAAGGCTGTGGGGAACACATCTCTCCTGAGAAATACTCTGATTAGGTGACTCTCTCCAAAGAGCCAAGGTCAAAATTAACTCTGGATTAGGCTTCCCCATGACAAGAGGGAGGCATTCATTTGGAGAAGATCTTCTTTGTTAGCAAGATGGTCCGTTAGACAGTGCAAAGGAAGAGAAGGGAAGTGACTTCAACCTTTTCCTTATCTATGAAATTCAATGATTACTCCCTGTGGTTTGGTACAGCCAGCTTGTCAGGAATCATGGAGTTGGGCCAATTGGAGGCAAGTGTAGGGAAAGAGCCAGATCTGGTCTTTGCAGCCCCCTCCCCTCCCCTCCTCTTCCTGGCTGTCCCTCTCCATTCTCCTGTCCCTTCAGGTACCCCGGAACCTCTAGCAAGTTGCCAAATGCTCTGGGTCCCCCAACTCGCTTTGAGTACTCTAATCTGAGTGTTATGAATTGAATGGTGTCCCCCCCCCCACCAAATTCATGCGATGAAATCTAACCAGTACCTCAGAATATGACCATATTTTGGAGACAGGGTCTTTATAGAGGTAATCAAGTTAAAATGAGGTCATTAGGGTGACCAAATCCAATATGACTAGTGTCCTTATAAAAAGGGGAAATTTGAAGACAGATCTGTATAGAGAGAGAACATCACGTAAACATGAAGACAGTTGTCAACAAGCCAAGGAGAGAAGCCTAGAACACATCTCTGCCTCACATCCCTCAGAAGGAACCAATCCTGCTGACACCTTGGTTCAAACTTCCAGCCTCTGGAACTGTAAGACAATGCATTTCTGTTGTTTGAGCCACTCAATTTGTAGTACTTTGTTATGGCAGCCCTGGCAAGCTAATATACTGGACTGCACAGTTCCACTTGCTGTAGTACATTTGGTTCCCAAAGTGTGAGCCTTGTCAGAAGCTCTAAGATTTATACAGTCATTTTGTTCTTAATTTAAAGCCAAGGAAATATGCTGTGTGAATTACCCATGTAGATTGCCCAGTGACTGTCCTTTGCATTCCTTTCTAGATTTAACTCATCACTTTCTCTCTCTCCTCACTCTATTCTAGCTGGACTGATCTGGACTGATCTCCTGGAGAGAAACCTGTTCTCTCACCTCAGAACCTTTGCACACGCTGTTCTCTTTTCCGTAAAGTACCCCACGTATGCCAAGTTCTGGCCACCTGCCACTAATACATTAGTCTTGCCTGAGTTGCCACCTCTTTGGGGAAGTCTTCCCCGACCTTTGTGACCCTGTAGCACCACATGCTCACATCTCTTCCATCAGTAAACAGAGTCTTTGGTGATCACCTCTTGACTTGGTCACCTAGCCCACGAGACTGTGGGAGGGGCTACTTCATGTTCGATTTCATATTCACAGCCTCAGACTCAGTGGGTATCACAAAACTCATTTTTATATATTATAATCATGCATCAAAATGTTTTGTTTTTGTGAATTTTCTTAATAGATATGAAACTATAATATTGGGAAAACTCACTTTTCTTTTACATTGAAAAGTGCTCCTCATTCTCAGTTTGGAAACTATTGCTCTAATCCAGACATCCCACAACTGCAGCCCTAGGGCCTAATCCAGCCATCAGACGGGATGGTTTGGCCAGCCCAGTGCTCCAAATGTCTCTGGATGTGGACACCCTTCCTTGGTGCTGTGCTTTCTGCAAGCACCACAAACACCCCGTTTCCACTCTCTGGCATTCACTGCTTTCCTCGTTAATGTTACTTCTCTGCCCCCTGAGGCACTGGTTCCTAGAAAACACTGCCCCCAGATTCTTCATCAAAATTTACTCTTCTGATATCCCCCTTCCTCAAATGTATTATCTAAGCCAAAACAAAGATCTAATAGGTTGTCTCCCTCTGGGAAAACCTATTTATCCAGAACCAGTGAGGGAGATTATTTGGGGCAAATGTGGGCAGGGGATTTTTTTTTTTTTTGGGAGCAGAGAAAGGTTTATTGCAGGACAAGGCAAGGAGAACAGGCGGCTCATGTTCCAACCCTGAACTCCCCAAAGGGTTTCCGCAAAGTATTTAAAAATTTTTTAAATCTTAAATTGGAGTATAGTTGATTAACAATGTGTTATTTTCAGGTGTACAGCAAAGTGATTCAGTTATACATATACACGTATCTATTCTGTTTCAAATTCTTTTCCCATTTAGGTGATTACAGAATACTGAGCAGAGTTCCCTGTGCTATACAGTAGGTCCTTGTTGGTTATCTATTTTAAATAGTAGTGTGTACATGTCAATCCCAAACTCCCAATCTATCCCCCCACCCCAGCAAAGCATTTCTTTTTTTAACATCTTTATTGGAGTATAATTGCTTTACAATGGTGTGTTAGTTTCTGCTTTATAACAAAGTGAATCAGCTATACATATACATATATCCCCTTATCTCCTCCCTCTTGCATCTCCCTCCCACTCTCCCTATCCCACCCCTCTAGGTGGTCACAAAGCATGGAGCTGATCTCCCTGTGCTATGCAGCTGCTTCCCACTAGCTATCTATTTTACATTTGGTAGTGTATATATGTCAGTGCTAATCTCTTACTTCGTCCCAGCTTACCCTTCCACCTCCCTGTGTCCTCAAGTCCATTCTCTACGTGGGCAGGGGATTTTCTTCCCATAATCCTGCAAAACAAAACACTCAAAGGAAGGTTAACGACTATTCCCCGAGAGTTTCACCTTGTCTTGTAGAAAGTATACAAGGCCTAGAAACAAATTAATTTTGATCAACCTTGGTTTTCCTTTCTGGACTCTGCCAAAGACACTAATGAGCAGAGAAACAGCCACATCAGGGGAAAGTTTGGAGGTGGATGGAGTGGAAAGGGCCACATAATCCCTAGTCAGAATTGTGGCTCTGTAGGAAACAGAATATTAAATCACTGAAAGTGAGGTATAAAATGTTGTTTTATGAATTCTCATATCTCTTTAAACAACTTCAGAAAGGGGAAAAGGTAGTTTCATCTTAGAATATATCTAGATTGCTCTGGGTTCATGCTATGGTAGGTTTTAAATCAAAGAGAATTGCTTAGTATATTTGTTTTGGAGACTCTCCAAAAAAAAAAAGAAGAAGAAGAAAGAAAGAAATGTGCTATGTAGCTCAGGCTGACAACCAGGACATGATAATGCAGAGTCCTTCCAACTGGAGGTAAAGTCCCCACAAAAAAGAGTCTGTCTGCTTGTGGCCCAGTTCTTCCAAGAGTTCCCACCCACCACCCCAACTCCCTTTTATATAAACTTCCCAGAGGGACACCTTTGGTGTCCTGGGAAAGCCCCATTCGTCTGCCAAATGCAGCTTCTCCTCTGATCCCTCTTATGATACTGTGTTCAAGGCTGACACATTTCTGTTCATAGTTACCATTTCTTTCCTCCCCTTTTGCCAGTTTTTAGTCCAATATGCCAATTGTCCTGCATTTGTATGACTTCAGACCTTAAACATTTTCACCAACAGTGGAGAATTCTGTAGAGCACTTTCTGAAAAACTCAGTCTATAATCTCCTCCCTTCCCCCAGCCAGCTCACTGGGGCAGTGATTTCCTCAAAGAATTCCAACAAATTAGTTCAGCACGACTCCCCTTCCTGAAATGATGTTAGCTGTCTTTAATCAAGCTTGCTATTCCAACTGTTCCTGATTTGATACCTTCAAGTAGTTACAGAGTCCTTCCCTCTAACTGAAGTTAAACTGACAGGCTTATCTTCTTATTCCCAGCATACCCACAAATACTGATAATATTTCAGGGAGCGGGTGTGGGTGATGAAGAGGAAAAAGGATTCATTAAATCTTTTAACTTATCCTACTTTTTTCATAGACAGACTTTTTTTTTTTTTTTTTTTGGTTAAGTCCCAAAATAAGTGTTTAAAATCAGAATCCCAGAGAGAGGCATCTCAAAATCAGTCCTGGTGCTTTAAAAATGCTAGTACTCCCTTTACACGTTCGAACAAATGTTTAAAGTAAGGCCACCTTAATTATCTGGTGCCAATGGAATGAATTTCCTACACTAATCATGGCTGGTATTTACTTGGTGTTTGTAGTGCCAAATCTCAACTTCTGAAGTCAAGAGGTTAAGTTATAAATACCCGCTATTAGATAGCTGTAAAATATTTGCCTGAAGCCTTTGATAGCTTAAAGCTTTCCATTATAGGTATATACAGACATGTATATTCTTGTAGCTATGTATATTTTAAGATACGTATGTATCTCCACAACACCTCATGTGTGGTCATGAAATCCATCACATAAACTTCTGCATTTTCCAAACCCTGGGATACAATTTCAAGCCATATATAAACTGACTTTATACTGCCCATATGCACTGCACTGGGCCCTACCACGCAGATGGCATCATCATTTCCACAGTCTGATTCACAGTCCAAACCCAGGAGACGGTCTCAAGGAAAAGACGTTTTAGGACCAGGTTTCCAACTTGAAACTCTCCATGGGAATTTCCAGAATAACTCTGATACATCAAGGGGGAAAAAAAAAGTGAAGAAGGACTGAAAACCAGAACCAAAACCAAACAAAAGCATTAAAAAGTTATGTGATGAAGTGGGATGCTATAAAGTTTTTATTATGACTTGTTTGGAAAGAGCTTGCTTAACAAAAGCAGTCATCCTCTATTCAAATGCAAAGCAATAAAACATTTTATAGTCCACTATTATACGCCGTAATGCGTATGGAATGGTTAAGCCCAATCAGATCTTAGAAAAGTACATTTTGTTTGCTCTTCTAGGAAAGTTTGCCCTTTAAAAGAGAGGGAAAAAAAAAAAGTGAAGGAAGAAAGAAACTACTACAGTGTTATGGGGATGGAGAATTATCTGGAAATTATACAACTGAGGAATGGATGCAGAAAGGGGAGCTATCTCTTTACCTGGAAAAGAGAAAATTAGTGGGGGAAATGAGAGCTGTCTTCACATATTTTCAGGGCAATTTTGTAGAAGAGTTATTAATTTTAGAGTTATGATGTGAAGTTACACAGGACAAAACTAGATCCAATTGGTAAACATTGGGGTGAAGGAGGGGGGTAGATTTGACTCAATACAGAATCTTCTGACATGATAGCTTCTCACAAAGGGATGATCTGCCTTGGGAACCATTGAGTTCTCCATGTATAGAAGCAGAGGCTCATTTAGCATCTAATAGGGACGATCAGCTCGGTGCTTTGTGACCGCCTGGAGGGGTGGGATAGGGAAGGTGGGAGGGAGGGAGACGCAGGAGGGAAGAGATATGGGAACATATGTATATGTATAACTGATTCACTTTGTTATAAAGCAGAAACTAACACACCATTGTAAAGCAATTATACCCCAATAAAGATGTTAAAAAAAAAACAGGGATGTTATACAGGTAGGAGGCTGTCCTGCGGCAGGTGGACTCCAGATGAGTTGACTTACATGGTACCTCCCATATCTAGATGTCTATGATTCTAAGATTTGCATAAAATTCCAAATTGGCATTTGGAGACATTTCATATCCCCCGTAAATCTGAGCATGCATCTGAAAGGGGTTTTCATGAGAAAAATTTAGAAAGTATAAATTTGTTCTCATTGGTTAGTGCTCCCTATGAAAAAAGGGGTTTCTTTTTTAAAGTAGGAAATGTCAGAAATAAAGTCTTTTTTGATCTCAGGTTTGGAGCACAGAGTTTTTCCATTGTTCATTCATAACCCTTTTGTCAAATGTCTTCAAGTTGGGAACCACAATATGTTGAAAGGCTGTAGGGAAATTCCAAAAGGTTTAAAGAAATCAGAGCTGTCAAATTCTGAACAGAAATTTGTGGTAAAGTATATTAGTTCTTTTCCTTCCACATTATCACCCGATTCCTGTTTTTTTTTTTCCAAATCACACATCTGCCAAAGGCCCCCTTTCCTTTTGACTCCCCCTCCCTCATTTTCACCTCCTGTGTCCTCTTAGGTCCTGTTCTTGCCTCTCATAGCATATTTTCTTTCTGAGGTAAAACAAAGGAAACCTATTCCTATAGCTCTCTCCTTAACAGGAGAAACCAGACGGGCTCTCTGAAGGGGTAGGAAATAAGAGAGTTGGAGAACTGCTGAGCTAGTCTCATTACCTCACTCCTTGTTTATCCTCAAACTTGCCAAAAATTGCCCAGGAACAGACTTCCTGCTCCATCATTTAAAATGACTCTCTCTCTCTCTCCTACTTTCTTGCCAAACTTACTTCATGATACAAGAGACTCTGAGACGGAAGAGGGCAAGGTAATAATAAGCCCAGGATGAATTCTATCCTTGTTAAGTACCTTTCATTCCTCAGAATCCCCAAAGGCCTGACAATCTATATTTCATGCCCTTCTACCTCACCACAGAAAGTTGGACTCTATGCTGTGAAGGGAATACACAATAAAAGCAGAGGTAAACTCTCTTCAAGTCCGATCATTACTTCCATTATGCATTAGCATTTCTATGACACCCTATATTGGTCATTGTTATATTACTCAGTCTAGACAGGAGGGTAAGGGGTCTTCCTGTAAATGGTATTTCCACACATTTTCCTTCTCTTTACTTGCCTTCCTTCTCGGGTTCCCTTTCTGGGTACTATATTTTCCCTCTCACATGGAATTCTTCTATTTAAATCCATCAGAATTCATTTCAGGAAGTTTATGAGGAAAGCATCTACCTCGCAAAGCACAAAGCAAGAGGCACAGAGTGAAAGTTTTCTTTTTAAGTTTTTCATTAAATAGAAACATGTTATGAAATAGAATATTAAATGTGAATAGCACATGACACTACCTTAAAGGAAAAGATATCTATGTCATTCACCAAGCAGGGGAAAAAGGGCTGTCTTAACCACACTAGTCTACCACTAGCCATGAAAACATTAAAATAGCTGATCCATAAAGTGTGTGCTTAGTAGGTATCACCTGTTTTATATTTACGATCTCATTTATCTCCCACAACAACCTTATGAGATGACACGATACTATTTTCATCGTGAAAGAGAAAAATGAAGCTTAGAGAGATTAAGCAAGACACGTGCAAGGTCATGCCGACTCTTTAAGGAATTCGGACCCACATATTCCTGACTTCAACATCTTTCCTCTGAACCACCATTTTCCATCCTGCCTCGGGCGTTTCTTCCTGGACAAACGTGAAGATAGAGACCATTTTCATTTTGACTGGATCTTCCTAACTGCTTCCATCTTGACTTAGGGTACATGCAGTCTTTATTTCGTTGTGACGTTGGGGTGAACCCTCAAGCACTTGCAGTTCTCCATTACTGAGTAACTCCTGGCCGGTGGAATCTTCATTCAGATGTTCTTCCATTTTCACTGTTCTTTCCCGTTCATCCCTGTCTCACGAATCTATGCTTGAACTTGGGGGGCGGGGTGGGCAGAGTGCAGTGCAAGCCTCTGCTTCTCACTGAAAAGGCAGCTGTCCACTGAGTTCACACAGTAACTTGAGTAGGTGTGTTACTTAATACGCCACAAGAAAATGCCCACCCCTAGAGTCTACAATTGTGGATTTAACAGGCCTCCTGCTGCTGCTCGGCTGCCTTCCAGAGGCCGGCCGAATTGCTTCCTCTGCAAGCAGGACCTTCTGCCAGAGACTCTGGGGGACTGCGGTTGTTGATCTGTGGTGAGAGGTGACAGGTGGTCACTCTGCAATCGTGGGATGTTAAAATTGATATTAAAATATTTTTTCCAAAGGGTGAACGGAGACTGGGTAAAGAAAGAAAGGCTGTTTGATACTGCACCCTAATGTTTCTGTGCCTTCGGAGAAGGTGTGCTGGCTCCCAACCAGCTTTCCACACTCAGAGACCTAAATCCTCAGAAGACTCCTTCCGGGAAGATCTTGGCATGAGGATACAGCGGGTATGCCCGAGCCGGGCCTTCACAGAGGTTTGTTTAACTGAAACCCCTCACCCAAACATAGCTCCTCACCAGCGTCAACGAGGGGGCTCCATGTAGAGCATAACTACTACTTTATAGAGGCTGTTATCCCCCCCTCCTTTTTTTTCTCAAGAATACTGAGGAACTACTACAGATGGTCTAAGAATGACAATTCCAGAGGCAACAGGCCTTCTTATTTGACCTATGGCATAGCAAACTTCATGGAAGGACCAGGAGCTTTCTACAACTCACCGAATGAATTTGTCACCGTAGTGGAACAGCGGAAGGCAGGAAGTGCTCGTTTCGTGAACCTGAAGAAACCGAATTGCCTTTGGATAAAAGTCATCTCCTTCTGGAGACAGTAGATGGGTCATTTCTAAAACATTGTTTTTTGGAAAAAAAGTGAGAGATGTTTTGATAGTTCAGCTGAAACGTATCATATGTTTTATATCAATGGTTCTGCTTTTGTTCTTTATTCGGGTTTCTGTTGTTTAAACCTTCATGGAAATAGCTGCTTCTTAGGCATGTGCTGTATTGCTTTCTTCCTGTTGTGATATATCAGGGTATTCCTGGGAGACTGCAACTCTTCCTGAGACCAGGAATTCAGTGCGTAGATTCCTTTCTCAAAGAGTTTTTTCGGGAAGGAAGCCAGGCTCGACCCTCTGAATTTGGAGTTGGCAGTTGTTAGCACTACTCTGTCACAGTGGACATTTGTCATTCTTTTTTGGTTGCCCAGAAAGTATCTGAACTCCTTACCCATATTTGCAAACTTCTCTGCCTTGGGATTCTTGGTGGAAGGCCAGGTTATTAAGCAGCAGAGAAGCTGAAAATGCTGTATATTCATTGTTTTCCAAATTTCTCTACAGTGAGGGCCCAAACATGTGACCCAGGCTCCCACAATCAGATGCATCCATCACAGACTTAGAATCTGGAATTTGTGATACAAGGAGCTTGGATGGTGAGGAAGACTCTGGCCGTGGTGGTAGCTACAGGGTAATCAAGGTCCTGGGCCAGCGGAGCTGGTAATGCCAGAGGCAGTGTCCAGTTCTCAGAGCTGGCAGCCCAAGACGTGCCAGCTGCAGGGCCTCGGGGTCACTGTGACATCCTCCCCAGAGCAGTTCCACAGTTGGATTCTGGGCACTGTTCCTGGTAGTGGAGCTGAGAATCAGGCTAAGTTATCTGACAAATCCGTGAGCTACTCAAAAGCCTTTTAATAAATTCTCCTCCTAGAATGGCTTTCTGTCTGCTGCTTACAACTAAAACTCCTGACTTAAAACAGTAGAAATAAATTTAGAATAGCTAAAAGTTCCAATTTCTTAAAATAACAGAAAAATCATCTCAAAGCATAAAACTGTACACCAGTGCAGTTCAGAACCCATTGAACTCTATAAGGGGTGCGTTATGAATATAAATACACATATTTACATATCTGTACAGAGACATAAGCATGTATATGTGTGTATGCACGTGTGCGTGTGCGTGTGTGTGTGCGTCTGTGTGTATACATCCAAGACACACAGTTCAATATGTCCCATTTAGGACTGGAAGCCAGTGGCATCCAATGCCAAACTTTAAATTCCCTTCTGAAGTTGTAAGACCACCCTCCTGCTCCCCAGTCGATTGCTTGCTTTCTGTTCACTTCCTCTATTGAAAGAATGTATTTTATTTTTATCAAGCAGAACAGCATTCTCCTCCTTTTCCAACCAATTTCAGCTGTGTTAATCACTAACACAAAATGAACTAAGACCAGCCAACACCAGCTGCAGGGTGGCATTCATTTTGAAGCAGAAACGCTGAGCTTAAGTGAAATGCAAAGTTGTTAAAAGGGGAGTGTGTACCGTATACCCTCGGGGACGTATGCTGTGCTTCTTAAGGAAGTCTGGGGCTCCGAAATCCTGGTTCACAAAGCACACACTTTTTTTTTTTTTTTTTTTGCAACAAGAAATCCAATAATGCAGAGGAAACTGAAGCAAACTTCCCTGGAATCTCCACTGAACTAGCATTTTCCAAAGCTCCTAGCCAGAACATGGAAATGTTTACAAAGCTTGTTCCCCTCTGTAGGTTATATCATTGAATCCTTGCAGTGCCTGTGGGGACTAAACCAAGGCGGGTACATCTCTGTCTTACAGACACGAAACCAAGGGCCAGGGTCACCCAGATTGTTAATGGCGGAGCCAGTACTAGAATCATGAACTTCTGGCCCCTAGTTCATTTTTCTCTATCATGACATTTCTTAACGTTTCAGGGTTGGTTTTCTGGTTTCCTGCTTTTGGATAGAGATACACACATGCACACACACACATACACACGCATGCATGTGTGTATGCACATATATCTCTATTCATCTATATATTTGTATATACATTTATTTTAGTATGTATTTTTATATATTTGTTAAACTATTTAAATATACAAAATATATTAAATACTATATAATAAAATTACTTCCAGTCAAGGGAAAATATCAGGAAATTGCTTACGTGTCCTCTTCCAAAAATAGTGAGTGACTAACCTTTTTATGAGCCAGCCATGAGCTGGGGGCTCATCTTTGACATCTGCTTTCCTCCATAATGACTGTTCTTGCTCCTTTTCCCCAAGGTAACTCCTATCCACCCTCCACTGTCCAGCATAAATAGCCCTTCTTCTGGGAAGCCTCATCAATTAGGTCGAGGTCCTTTTATTATGTGCGCTCCCAGTCTTGTATTCCTTTCTCACATCATTGTCATTCATTACATATGAGTTAATGTGTCTACTTCTTTAATACCTATTTTTGTGTACTATTCTATCCCCAGGACCTAGCCCAGTGCCTGGCACGGAGTGGACACTCAATCATCTTTCCAGAAGGATGACATGAGAGCAGAGCGCGAGGCATTAATCAACAGCAGGTGGGTCTCCTCATTCCGGACAGTGTGGTAGATAAGACGGGGTCTGCAGTCACAACACTTGTGTTTGAAGCCTGGCTCTGCAACCTCCCAGTTGTGTGACTAAACAAGTTGCTGGGACTCTGCCCTTGAGTGGCCTCACCAACATTTTGTTGACCATACAGTTGCCTATCTCACAGAGCTGCTTGAGAATTAATTGAGTTTATATCAGGAAAGTATTCAAGACACTGCCTGGTACATAATTGCTTAATAAATATTGGCAGTGCTTATTTTTTATAACAAGGTGAGAAGAATGAGTGTGAATAAAAACAGGTTTACAGGTTCAGTGGTGGGAAATTTAAGAAGATCCTGTATGAAGACTTCTATTTTCTGGGCAAGTGAGAAAATGAGAAAAAGAGGAAGTTTGAGTGTCAGAGATCAGAGGAAAGTGCTACAAACTAAACTGCACAGAAACCCTGCCTGCATCCGTCCCATCATGGAGCCTGCCTCTCCCCACTCTCCCAGGTCTTCTATGTGGGCAGGCAAAGCCAGCTTGCCTCCCCACAGGGCGAGCAATCAGAGTCATTTTGCTAATTCTACTTCAGGAATGGAAAACTCAAAAGTCCAACACATCAAGGACCCCAGAGCGCCCACCCAGTCAGCAATACCAAGGCCTGAGAGTTTCATGTGAATGTGGAATGCACCAAATATACAATTAGCAAATAGCTTTTGCGTTCTGGAAGAATCTGGCCCCTTTGCAGTAGTCCTTAGTTGCTTGAAGTTCTGAGATTTTATTGTATCCTTAGGGTGATCAACTCTGTTTCCTTAATGTGTGCAATTGCAGACATCCGTTCATTGGGGCAGACGAGCTAACCTGTCACTGCGTGATGGATGTTTTCCTATTGCTCTGCTGAAGAGCATTAAGTTAAGCCTTCACTCCAGCTCCACAGATAGTTGAGACAACAGATGGCCTTTTTTTTGCAATTCTAAGGAACTGCTGCCACAGGAGGTTCAGAAGAGTGGCTTCTATATGTTGATGGCTTAAAATAGACTTGGCAAATAAAGAACTGTTATCATTACGTATGCCAGTGAGTACAGTGGCCGATGAAGGTGGGGTTGGCGGTAAGGAGGGAAAACTTGGTCTAATTGTCTTCCTGACCTTGCAGGATGCAGTAAATTTAGGCTACAGGGTGGATGGAGGGAGCCAGAGGAGTTTTGAAGAAGTCAAGTTCTACCTGTAATACTTGCAGATGTTGAATATCTTTTCTGAGGACACAAATGTCATCTTAAGCACAACTAGAAGACCGACAATGCAAATCCATTTTCAAGAATGATTGGTAATGCTTCAATGAATATTAATTCCATTCATTAAAAATACTTATAATCAAACCCTGGAACTGGTGAATTTTTTTTAAATGACAGTTTGGAGGCATATGAACAAGCTTGATATCATTTCTCCTGTTTTCTGGGATTTCTATGACAAAGGGAGGCATTTAAACTCTCTTGAAGCAAACAAAATTAGTGCCCCTTCAATATATGTGTACTGCATTTCTGACCATTTATGGGACTCCAGCAATTTATCACAGTAAGAAGTATTCTGCTTCACATAAGACTAGACTATTTGATGAGCTCATGGGATTATTAGCAGTGCACTGACTACCTGAAAATCATCATTGTTCAGAGCTATCAACTTCACCAAAAAGGAATCAAAAGCCTGGTTGGCAGGCTGCTATTTATATTCATGGTAGAAAGCTTGTTGCCATCTGAACACTGCACTTTAGGGGCTTCTTGGAGGGAATGCCACATTTGGCCTGAAGCAAAATGCACCTACTGATTGAATGGGATTTCATATTTGTAATGGTCTCACAAAAGACAGTGAAACTACATTGTTACATGTATTAGACATTAAAGAGACCACTTCTACTAGAAATGCTCTCTTTCACATACAGGTAGAGCATTTGCTAATTCTATGGGCAAGAAATGCAGATTCTATAATACCTGCAGAGCGTCCAGACACACCACCCCTACTCAGGTGGCAGAGGATTATTCTACAGTCTGCTCGCAGATCAAGGATGCAAAGTGTAAATGCTTTCAGCAGATGCTTTGAATCTTGAAGGCATATGTTGTTCATGCTTCTTTAAAAGAAATTGCCAAAACTGCTGTACTAGTTCAAATCATCTGGCATTTGGGAACCTCGGTTATTATTTTCATATGAAAGTAAAACCAAGAGTTGGGTCATAAAACGACAGTCCAGTGCAAGGTCGTTGGCAGTCCATGCAATAGAACTTTAATTTACTTAACAAGAATGCAAGGTAAGGATAATGATTTGTGGGTGATATGGAGGAACAAAACCTCCCTGTAATTGGCAAAATAACTTCCGAGTATTTTCCAATGAAGAATTTAGCCTTCAAATTGTGGCACCCTCACAGCAGTGATGCTGCTGGAAGGATATGGTGAGTGTGCTCTTTGACTTTATGCCTAGAATGTGGTAGGCACACTGATAGGCACTGGGGATACACAAAACCTCATAGTCAGAACCCCCTCCCCCCAAATTATTCCCATTAATACAGCCTGGGTGTACGGAATTGCAGTATATCTCCCCCACCACCACCTGTTTCCTCTTGAGTTTCATAAGAGGAAACGATGGTCATTTTATCTAGATTTAGTTATTGTATTCATTCAACTGAAATCTAAAGATACACCTTTTGCTCTAACCAGGGAAATGGAAAGATTTGAATATCTAATTTAACAAGACATTATCAGTTAAGGGTTTTTGGTTGCAATCAACAGAAAGAGGTTCTGAGCAAAGAAAGGAACTTAACGGAAAGATTTGGGGATGTTCAATGGATTGAAGAAACATGTAAACCAGGACTCAGAAAGGACATGAACCAGGGCAGCTTCAGGGACCCAAACAGCAGGAAGGAATGGAGCACATGGGCAGGACACCTTCCATAGGATGGATTTTTTTTGTCCAACACTTTAATACTTACTTGTAAAGCTAAGTAAACAGCACAAGTCTTTAATGTTGAAGGTTTTGCTGAATCATCACTACCTTTTTTTTCTTTTATAGATCATGTATGTAATGTATCTACCTAAAATATCTTTGTCTATGTTTTTTTTGTTTTTTTTTTTTTGGTGTTTTTTTTTGCGGTATGCGGGCCTCTCACCGTTGTGGCCTCTCCCGCTGCCGAGCACAGCCTCCAGACACGCAGGCCCAGCGGCCATGGCTCACAGGCCCAGCCGCTCCGCGGCACGCAGGATCCTCCCAGACCGGGGCACGAACCCGTGTCCCCTGCATCGGCAGGTGGACTCCAAACCACTGCGCCACCAGGGAAGCCCTGTCTATGTTTTTATACTTTTATAGTTTTAGGTTTACATTTAAATCTATGATCTATTTTGAGTTAATGAATTTAAGTCATGTTTTAATATGGCTTTAGGTGTGGATCCAAGTTTTGTTTTCGTGGGTTTATTTTAATGTTTTCCAGCATCATTTGTTGAAAAGACTATTTTTCCTCCACTGAATTGCCTTTGCACCTATGTTGAATATTACTTGTCCACATGTGTTTTGTCCATAATCCATCAGTTGTTATATGTGGATCTATTTCTGCATTCTCTGATCTGTTTCACTGACCTATTTGTCTATATGTGAACCAATGCCACAGTGCCCTCATTACTTTAACTTTATAGTAAGTCTATATAGACTTTACAGTAAGTCTTTATAATAAGGTCGTATAAGACATCTAACATTCTTTTTCTTTTTCAAAGATGTTTTGGGTTTTCTATGTTCTTTGCATTTCTATATGAATTTTAGCATCATTTTTCCAATTTCTATCAAAAGAAAAGAGCTTGCTAAGATTTTTATTGGTGTTGCATTGAATCTACAATTTAGGGAGAATTATCATCTTAATAATATTGAACCGTAAGTCCCATTAATAAGGTATATCTCTCCAATTATTTAAGTCATAGTTCATTTCCCTTAGACATATTTTATAGGTTTTAGTGTACAAGGCTTACCATATTTTTCAGATTTATCCCTAGGTATTTTATATTTTTAATGCTATTCCAAATAGTATTTTTTAATTTTAGTTTCCAGTTGTTAATATAGAAATTCAGAAATACAAATGATTTTGGTACTGGTCTTTTATCCTTCAAACTTGCTAAACTTACTTGTTAGTTCTAAGAGTGTTTTTGTAGATTTTTATCAGATTTTCTACATGGACAATCATGCATTCTGAATTAAAAACAATTTTCCTTTTTCCCTTCCAAAATAAATGCATTTTTTCTTGCCTTATTGCTCTGACCAGACCTCTAGTACAGTGTTGAATTGGAGTACGAGAAGGCACATCTTTTTATTCTTCCTGAATGTAGTGGGAAAGCATTCAGTCTTTCATCATTAAGTATTGTGCTGGCTGTAGGTTTTCTTTGATGTCTTTTATCAGAGTAAGCAGAAATTCTCTCTATTACTGGTTTGCTTAGAGTTTTCATCAGGAATGGATGCTGGATTTTGTCAAATGCTATTTCTGCATATATTCAGATGATGATATGGTTTTTCTTTTTTTGTGTTAATATGATGAATTACACTGATTGATTTTTAACGTTAAGCCAAATTTGCATTCTTGGAATAAACCTCACTTGGTCATGATGTACTACGCCTTTCATATATGCTTGGATTTGATTTTCTAAAATTTAGTTCCAAATTTTTTATCTATGTTCATGAGGAATCTTGATCTGTAGTTTTCTTATTCTGTAATGTCTTTGGTTGGTTTTGGTAGTGGGCTCACAGAATAAGATAGGAAGTATTTCCTTCTCTTCAGTTTTCTGGAAGAGTTTATGTAGAATTAGTATTATTTATTCCCTAAATATTTGGTAGTGATGCCACTTAAACTTGGAATTTCTTTATGAGAAGGTTTTTAACTACAAATTCAATTTTTAAAATACATATAATGCTAAGGAGGTTATATATTTCTTCTTTTGTGAACTTTGGTAGTTTGTGTCTTTCAAGGAATTTATCTATTTCATCTACATTGTTGAAGTTATTGACATAGAATTGTTCAACATATTCCCATATTATCCATTTATATAGTATGCTTCCATTTCTCCCTTCCTAGCCTTCATGATATTGCTTTTATCCATTTTACTTATACATATGCCCCATAGCACATAGCTGTAATTTTTGTTTAAATAATCAAATATTTTAAAGGAGTTTAAATAATAATAAAATAATCTATTTCCCCAGAGTTTCCATGTATGGTTCTCCTCATTCTTTTGAGTAAATCCAAATTTTCATCTGGTAACATTTTCCTTCTGCTTGAAGGACTTCCTTTAACATTTCTTATACTGAGATGCTGCTGGTGATAAATTCTTTCAGCTCTTAGGTGATTGAAAAAGTCTTTTTTCCTCTCCTCCTCCCCCACCACCCCCCTTGGCAATTACAAATCTGTTCTCTATATTTGTGAGTCTGTTTTTGTTTTGTAGATACACTCATTTGTGTCATATTTTAGATTCCACATATAAGTGGTATCATATGGTATTTGTCTTTCTCTTCTGACTTACTTTGCTCAGTATGATAATCTCTAGGTCCATCCATGTTCCTGCAAATGGCATTGTTTCATTCTTTTTCATGACTGAGTAGTATTCCACTGTATATATATACCACATCTTCTTTATCCATTCATCTGTTGATGGACATTTAGGTTGTTTCCATGTCTTGACTATTGTAAATAGTGCTGGTATGAACATAGAGGTGCATGTATCTTTTTGAATGATAGCTTTGTCTGGATATATGCCTAGGAGTGGGATTGCTGTATCATATGGCAACTCTATTTTTAGTTTTTTGAGGAACCACCCTACTGTTTTCCATAATGGTTGCACCAATTTACATTCCCATCAACAGTGTAAGAGGGTTCCCTTTGAAAAAGTCTTTATTTCACTGGGTATAAACTTCTAGGTTGATAGTTATTTTTCCTTCAGTATTTTAAAGGTGTTTCTCCACTGTCATCTTGCTGGTATTGTGTCAGATGAGGAGTTTGTGATGTTCCCTATCTTTGTTCTTCTGTATGTGATGTAGTTTTTCTAGAGCTGTTTTTTAAGATTTTCTATTTATCACTACTTTTGAGAAATTTGATTGCCATATGTCTTGGTGTAGTTTTCTTTATGTTTCTTGTGCTGAAGTTCATTAGGATTCTCAGATATGTAGTTTTTAGATGCCATCAAATTTGGAACTTTCCAGTCATTTCTTCAACTATTTTTTTTTTCTCTCTCACCAACCTCTCATTTGGGGACTCTGATTAGAGGTATATTCGGATGTTAAAAGTTGTCTCAAAGCTACTGAAGCTCATCATCTTCATTTTGCATTTCATCTTGGATTGCTTCTATTGCTATGTTTTCAAATTCACTAATTTTTTCTTCTGTAATGTCTAATTTGCTATTAATTCCATCCAGTGTATTTTTTTTAAATCTCAGACATTGTAGTTTTTAGCTCTAGTTGTTCAATTTTTTGTATTTGTTTTTCATATGTTCTGTATCTCTATTTGGGGGGCTTTCAGAATATAGTTATAATAACTTAATGTCTGTGCCTGCTAATTCTAACATCTGTGTCAGTTCTGTGTAGGTTTTAATTGATATTATTCTCCTCATTATAGGTCACATTTTTCTGCTTCTTAGAATGCCTATTACTCTTTTGTTGGATACCAGACATTGTGAATTTTACCTTGTTGGCTCCTAAATATTTTTGTATACCCATAAATAGTCTTAAGCTTTGTTGTGGTATACAGTTAAGTTTCTTGGAAACATTTTGATCATTTTGTGTCTTGCTTTTTAAGACTTGTTAGCCTGGACCAGAGCAGCATTTAATCTTGGTAATGTGTCCCTTAGTACTGAGGCAAGACCCTTCTAACTACTCTACCCAATATCCCATGAATTATGAGGTTTTTCAGTCTGGCTGGTGGGAACAGACACTGTAACTGGTCCTTTATGAGCGTTGAATACATTTTTGTTAATGTTTTCTCCAATCTTGGACAGTTTTCTCATATACATAAGCTGATCAGTACCCTGCTAAATGCTCAAAGGTTAGGGTTAGGGTTAGGGTTAGGGTCTCTGCAGATCTCCAGAGTTCGCTATGCAGCTCTCTCCTCTGACCCAGGTACTCTATCTTACAAATTCAAGTTGCCTTGGCAGTTGTTTGAGGCAAGAAGGTAAATTTGATCCCTGTCATTCTATCTCAGCCACAAGAGGAAGCCAATAATTTATTCTGAAATTATTTCAAAAATACAGAAAAATTTTAAGACATGTGCAGAGAACTCCCATATTCTCTTTACCCAGATTTCTCAATTATTAACATTTTACCATATTTGTTCTACCTCTCTCTCTCCATGTATATATATATATATAGATAGATAGATAGACACACATATATATTATCATTATTCTTTTTTAAACCATTTAAGCAGTAACTGCAGGCCCAATGATTCATCACTCTCACTTCCTCCAGTGTCTATCTTTCCAAAACAAAGACAGTCTCCTACACAACCACAGTACAACCAAAATCAGAAAACAATATCAATACAACTCTACCATCCAGTTCACAGAACACTCTCAAGTTTTTCCAACTATCCCAACAATGTCTCTTTTTTTCTGGTCCAGTAGCCAATCCAAGATCATGCATTGCATTTAATTGCAATGTATTTCCAATATCACTCAATCTGGAATCATTTTTTAGTCTTTCCACCTTTTCAGTCTGTAGATATTCCTTTACCTGAGTTTGTCTCATGTCCAGAATCAGGCCATATTTTCTTTGCAGCAAAAGGCTATGATATGCTTTTGTAGGGATATCACATCGAGACACACAAGGTTAATCTGTCCCACAACAAGTGAGGTTATTGTTCACTGGATCAAGTTGATATCCACCAAGTTTCTCCACTATAAAGTCACCATTTTTCCTCTTGTGACTGATAAGCATTTTGTGGGAAGATATTTTGAGACAGCACCAATGTTTAGCTCCTAATCGAACCTCCACCCACCAGCCTGATATCTATGGATGACTCACGCTGAATCCATAGAACGCGGTCTTAACATGTAGTTTATTTTGTTTTCCAAAGGCATCAGCTACCCTGACAGAAGATCAGCTGTTCCAGCAGCAACAGTTCTAACCTCTGTTGAAGACCAATATCAAAAGAGAAACCATACCTTAGAGAAGCAGTTCTTTTCATTTAACAATCCATCTATCAATCCATCTATCATCCATTCACTGAGTAAGTATTGAAAGTACTTTTACATGGTGCCAGGCTGTGGAGATTAAAAAAAAAAAAAAAAAGACATAAGACACAGTGCTTATATCTAATACGCTCCTGCTTTTTATAGGGAAAATAATGTCAACAAGTAATTACAATTCAAGGTGATTATAATACAACAATGTATTATAATGCAGGTAAGTATTAAATATGTGGAGTATCAAAGAAACATAAACTTTATTTGCATATAAGAGAAGGTTTCCTAGAGAGGTAATATTGGAGCTAGGTCCTTTAAGGTGAATGGGAGCTTGGGAGATATTTGACGAGAGTGGGGATAAGTAGAATGTTCCAGTTAGAAGAAACAGCATGTGATAATGTAGGTATAAAAGCATAAAGTACAAAGGACACAGAAGTAGTTCACTGTCCGGAAGAAGGGAGGGTGCAGGAGGGAAGGGGGATTGGTGGCAAGGCAGGAAAAATTGAGGCAGGACCAGCGTGGTACGGGACCAAACATGCTAAGGAGCCTGGATTTTTTATTCACTAGGGGTTCCCACTAATAGTGCAGTTTCCCGGACCCCATCACAATGTTATTTAAATTAGAATCTCTGAGGAAAATCTGGGAGTCTGTATTTTAACAAACACCTCAAGTTTGGAGATCACTGCTATAAGTCAGAGGGTGCTACTGAATACTTTAAAACAGAGTGAAATAATCAGATTTGTGTTTCAGAAAGATCACTTTGGGATTCGCAGAGGATGTCTTGAAAAGGGGGGCAGGTAGACACAAACACCTGTGGCAGTAGTCATAGCACTCTCCCAGTTCTTTCCAACACACAGATTGCCAAGATCATCTCTTTTCTGGAGATGATCTTAGCTGAAGTTAAGGAATCTGTGGAGGGGACTTGATCCAAGCTGCCAGCATTGCCTCATGCCTCTGAATTGGTCGGGCTAAAAGGGTAATCCAGACACAAAGACGCTCCAGAGTGGATTGTTAGATTACACTGGCCAGCAAGACTTGCCAAGTGTCTCATTATTGAACACATTTATTACATCCATGTTCAACAGTTAGGAGTGTGGTGGTTATGGTTGATTGGCACTTAGCATCTATTCCACTCCCCTTCCAGTGTAGCGGCTTTCAAACTTTTTTTAAAAGAAAAACATATTACATTGCAGTGCAGTACATGCGTTATGTGTGTGTTGCACAAAACATAACTTACCCTTACTACGCTGATGCCCTCTGAAATTTTTATTCTATTTTATTTCTTTCAGTGCTTTCATGATTCACTAATGATGAGTCCTGATCCTCAGAGTGAAAGCCATTGCCGTAATGTGCTTTCCTGTATAACAGAGGCTAGAAAGCTAAAGACTGCATTTTCCACCCACTTCAGCTAACGTTCCAGGTGTTTTTGGCTCTGCAAACCCAATGCCCTTGTATTGCTTTTGCTATTTCTGCTGGCAAGCGTGTCATGGAAGTGTTTGGTCTTTCTTGGCAATGACAACAGAGTTTTAGTCATTAGCATAGGTGCTTTTCACAGGTATCAAGAAGAAAAGCAAGGGGTGTCCATTTTTGCTGGTGAAGTTTGTATCAGTCATAGAATGGTCTGGAATCTGCAGCATTCGTGGCTTTGTAAGCATGGTACCTTCTTACTCATGTAAGCTTCTGATTGCAGTGGCTTCAAGGTCAAGGCGGTGACCAAGTTCTGAGTGGTAGGAGATGTGTGGGTGCCCAGTACTGTGGTGGGACTGGGGAGAGGGGAGGAAGGTTACCAAAAGGTCCCCCTAGAGACTGTCTGCCCTTCCAGCGATCTACATGCCACTTAAAAACCTGCAGTAAATCTCTATCTAGAGAGGATTCTGTTCTCTGCAACAGAACCCTGGACACAAGTAACCAGTCCCGCTGAAGTACTAAGTCACGGGGGCTCAGGACTTGCCTAAGCCTTCACCTGTCAAACTTAATCTGAATCCAGCCACAAAAATGAATGAAGGACAACTATATCTAACAGCATGGGCCAATCAGAAACAGAAAACTGAATAAAAATAGCAAAATACACAAGTATTTAGTTCTGCTTATATAAAGTTTAGAAAACAAACAAATTAAACCATATTGCTTAGAGATCCATATTTAAGGAAAAGATCTATTAAAAAAAAGAGGGGTTTACCATAAAAGTCAGAATGGTGGGCATGTGATCATTAAGGGTCATGGAGAGACTTCTGAGGTGCTGGCTATGTTCTGTTTTTTACCTAAATGGTGATTTTGCAGGGGTTTGATTTATGTACTTTTCTATATGTGCATTATATTTTACATTCTCTCCCATACACAAAGGATGAAAAATTGCAACAATAAACAAAAATTTTAATTGGAATTCATACAACTTACGATCATCCAGTCTATCTACTCATCTGATGCTTGAATCTCCCCACAACATTTTCTGTCCTCTGCTTGACCCCTTCTGAAGAGCTGGAGTTGCGTAGTTGTCGCTCACGAGAGCAGTAACACACCCAGGCAAATAACAGTTGAGTCTCCAAGCATTATTGTCATGTACCTGTGACTGTCCACCCTCTTCCCTCAATTCCCAACTGCCAGGTCACTGAAGACCATATTTAAAGCCCTCAAAAGGATCCTCAAACCTAACATCAAAACTTAGCACCCTCAGGACATAACTTCCTTCCCTCTGACCCTTGGGTAACATAGCTTCTTTTATTCAGCAGGGAGATATCTATTTGTTATTTGTTGTTATTATTATAAGAGCCAAGACAGCAGTGATCAGTACCAAAGCAGAAAAAGAGATACATAACATATGGGTTACCTTGGAGTATGAGTTGCTTTCTTTTTCAAATGGTCTGCTGAGTTTGGGAAGGGGAATTGGGAGAGCGGAAATGAGAGGTGAGACGGAAAGAAAACTCTACCTTCCCTGTAGCCTTATTTCATATTTTCTGACGTTACAGGATGACCTGGTGAGTTGAGTAGGTCAGAGACAAGTGTCCTGGATCTAAATGATCATCCAGTGAAGGAAAAGTCACAATATAAAGGTTTCCACTTCTCCAGTCTTCAAGGAGAGATACAGTGTATCTGGGGTGTGGGGACTAAAGTCATGATTAAATGTTAATACCTGAAATCTTTTCAAGCAAAAGGTGCCAAGTCAGCTTCAAAGTATACATGCGCCTTAAGAGGTGAATTTTTTGTTTTTAAAAAAACATAGCCTCTGCAGGAAAACTTTTCCAAAATTTTTTCACCTTTTCCTGGTGCTTCATAATCCTTAAGAGATTTTTCAGCTGGTAGGAGATTTCTGAAACAATGGGCATGATACATAAGGATAGTATGTCTTTTGTTTGTCCAGTAAATATTTGCTGAATGAATCACAATGAACAAATAAAAAAAATTATAAAAGCATAAATCACTATTATAAATTAGGTGGCTCTTTTTGATATATACAAAAGTTACCCATTTTCATGAGAATGACTTCTGAGAATTACAGGTAATAATTCTATTACAACAAAAGACAAAAAAGTAGCGTTGCCTTTCTACTCCATGCAGGCAAAAGAAAGTTGAAAAGTAAAGCCATTATCTGGATAATTCAGACAAAAAACCAACTATTGAGGGAAAGGAGGACCTTTTTTTCCTGGCCCAAATTCATTTGAGCCATCCAATAACTTGACCCACTCGAGTGGAATTTGGCATTCAAGAGGCTTGTCTTGGCTCATTTCCAGCGGGTTTTAGTTACTGAATTCTTTAAAGGACATTGTTCAAACATGGTCTCCCATGTAACTGGGTTCTAAGGCATGAGCTGCAAGAACCTTGACATCACCACGTGACGCCAGAGTATTCTTCCATTGGATCAAATTATGCAGAAAATCACTCTCATTCCAGTTTACGTTTCTGGGTTAGACAAAAGCAAAGTGGACTGCCCAAGATTTGCTCCGCAATAATTACATGCGAATACTTGAAAGCTCTGCCTGAAAAGTGTGTTAATAAATACGATCCCCGTTCCTAGATGGTGTAGATAGAAGCAAATGGGCCAAAGGTGACAGTTATTTGGCAGTTCCTCACTCAACACCCCTGCCTGCCACATTCTTGGTTCCTCTGAACGCACCTTTGATTACTGAAAGAATTGTGTTGATTTCATGAATGGTAGAAATCACGACACTTGAACTGCCCGCCATTCCAACCTTCTTTCATGACTCTAATGTGCTCCCTGAACGTTTATTTAACAACTGGGAAAAAAAAAAAAAAAAAAACCACCACAAGGATGTCTTGCAGAGAGTAACCATGTTGCAGAAATAGCAACGGTGGCCTTTTGCTTGCTTTCCTTTGCTGGCCATGCCTGAGCAAGGTTTTTTGTAAGATGACCTGGAGTTGGGCATTCTGCCCACGTGCACACCTGGCAGCTCGAATCTTCCTATCCTTGGGAACTCGGATACATGCTGAGTTCCCATTTTCTTTGACTGCAAAAGAGACAAGGACCAGCTGGTTAGTGCTGACACGGCTCGCACTACTGGCGGGAACACTACTTAAGTGTTCTGCGTTTGCTCATTATTTATCAATGGGGAGATATTTCTCCGGAGAAAAGCATGTCCTTTGTCTCCTGATGGAAAGTCCGTTCTTCCAATGGGGGATTGTCCTAGAAAGCAAAAAAATTGGTAATTCATTTCCCATGTGTGAGTCCCAAGTGTAATTCTCCATGTGTAAGTTTTCATTTTAAAGGTTCGAATTCAAATATAGGAAATGAATTGTGGCCCTAGAAATATCAGATACTTAACTTTTTCCCATAGCAATATGATTTTTAATAGCTGAATATGCCATCTCTCCTTGAACAGGCTGCTTTTATCACCAGTTTGAAGCATAGATTATTGTTGTAAGTACTATTAATTATTTGAAGATAACTTCACACTGGAAATAATTTTTAACATCCCCTGCCTCAAGGCATCAAATAATGCAATGCTGGGTTTAGTGTGTTCATGTAGGCAAAGCGCTTTCCTATGTGGCTACGTGGACCTCACATGAACCTGCAGGCTCTGGGAGATAGAAAAGTGGAAAATCAGACACTAATGAAGTGTAGCAAAGGCTCTTCTGATTTTCCAACCTTATGTGGGATAACATAAAAAATGTAATAAAGGAATTTTTTATCCCTTTACCTGAAGTTAAAAGCTCCCAAGCTCTCCTTCTTTTCCTCCTCTTCTTTTTCTTCTCTCCCTTCCCTTCTCTGTCTCCTTCTCTTCTCTTTTCTTATTCTTTTTGGTCTTGTTAGATCGAATATCAGGGTCTCTTTGCTCTTTGAATTATTCATGCTACTCCGATTAACGCTGGATTCATATTCATCCAAAGAAACTTATTTTTCCTTAAGTTTTCCAACCATGAAACTAATAGAGCATGATGGAAATGTAACTGATACTTAGCTATTGTCCTGGAAATAGATCCCATTACAATTATATGTAAGAGATATTTTAAAATAACTGTAAAACAGGAGGGATATTTATGCTCTTCTGAAGATGAATAGACTTATTTATAGGTAGAGAGACATTCCAGAAGATAAGCTAAAATTAATCATATTGCTGAAGTTTTCAAAGAGGTCAGAGTCCAAATTAAATATAGAAGGGCAAACCAGTTTCTTCCTCTTGTGTATTTTAATGAAGACTAGAGAGGCTAGAGAAATATTTATATTCTTTTATTCATATTTTCAGGATTGCCTCATGTCTCGATTTTTTTCCCAAATCTCTCATTTAAGTGAGGGTACTTCAAAGTGAATATGGGTATTCTCAACTCCTCATATCTTAAAAAAGAAAAAAAGGAAGAATTAATAGGGACTGGAAATTTGAAAACAACAGATGTACTAAAAGTGTGATTACTGCCATGAGTAAGACATACGGGGGAGTGCCACCACTTTATGTAGCCTTGGTTGAGGGCTGATTGTATCGTAGGGAAACTGGAGCCCCAGAGCCATGCTAAGACCATCTCTAGGAAATGACTGCTGATTTGCCTTGGAGTGAAAGAGATAAGCCGTTTCTCTCTAAACATAGCCCTCTAACTGCTTTGTGGTTAACAAGATGCCCTGCTAAGAACTCTGGGTAATTCATTTAAGGCTGAATATTGAACTGTGATGTGTGATGAGGGAGGAAACTGTGCTCCCAAACACTGGCTACATTACTCTGAAGGAACTGAAACGTAGAGAGGGACCAGCTCTTTGCATCCTCCACAAAGGGGCGGACACACGTGAGCTGAACTCCAGAATCCAAGGTCAGAAAGAGACTCCCAACAGTACCACATGGGGTGAAGTGACATCGCTTCCATTCTGGACCCAGAATTTTTTTTTTTTTTTTCCTTCACAGAGCTACATACTTCAGTTGTGATGCCTTAAGCAAGAAAGCAATGTCTTCAGACAGTGGCTGAGATAAGAAAGACTAGGTGAAGCTGAGTCCCAGGCACAATGGTGTGCATGTTGATATCACTGAGTTATGAACTATTTCCTTTTAATCCAGTTTCAAAAGATGACTTCCTCCATATGCAGTTAATTCCACATATAACTACAAGGAACTGCATATTTTCGAACAGTTGTGTCATCAGTATGAATGTTTAAACAATCTCTGTGGTCTTTTTCCCACAAACTGATTTAACATGTATATAAAAAGGCTTTTGGAATGAGCACTTTACATTTGCTTCTCAAACTTCAGCGTCTGTTTTTAGTAAATATTGAAGATGAAACTTCCCCCATTCATGCCTGGAGCACTGGCCAATTGCAACTGAGGAATGCAGCTCTTGGGCTTTTCATGAATAAAATTCTCTGGTTGTGAACCTAGTCTTTCTCAGGCCATGTCAACAGGACCACAACTGAATGGATGTGAGATAAAGCACTCATGGCAGTTGGTTGAACTGGCTACAGATTATTCTAATTAATATCAAAAGACAGTGGGCTCCACACAGACTTGTTCAAATCCTGACTCTGTACAGGGGGGACCATGTATCCCTGTGTGTCCATAGTGGCCCCAGTTCACTCTTAATGCTCCTGTGTAACCATTAATAGTGTCCCTTTCAAAAATGTCCCAGTTTAAGCTAGAATGTATATGATCGCTCTACTAATAGCGAAACCCATTTTAGATCTCTGTGCCCTTGCTTTTTATGGGTGCAGCAATATGTGTTGGGGCTCTGGTCCTAGAGACCCATTTTATAGGCCAAAATCATCAAAACTGATCATGAAAATAACTTAGGGTTAACTAAAACACAACTATACATGTGACATAATAAGTTATTGACAAATAAGGTATTGTTTTTCTTCCCACATACTTGTTTTGTCTTCTTTTCTCATTTCAAGTAGGAACCAGTCCTTTGTGTGCTTCCTTGCCTCAGGGATTTTTGCAGGACGGAAGGCAGACGCCCCTGAAAAGTCTGTAGTTCTTCTTGTGTTGTTGCAAAGGCCTATGGCCACTGAAGAAATAACAAGTGCTCCAGACTCTAAGGAAGAGGGATGAGGCTTTGGAGGACAGAGAGTCAGAGAGAGAAGCTCTTCATCTTAAGGAGGTAGAGGAACAAGACTGCAGGCTCTGCAGAGGAGGTGAGCAGAGGCGGCGGTGACTTAAACCTGGAGCTGGATCAGCTATGCAATTTGGGGGACTCAGTGCAAAATGAAACCATGGTGGCCCTTGTTCAAATTTCAAGATGGCCACAGCAGAGCACTAGAACAAATTCAGGGCTCTGCTGAGCATGGAGCCCTGTGAAACTACACAGTCACATGGCCATGCAGCTACCCCTGCCCAGAGGAGATGGCTTCTTGATGTGCCTAGAGGGGGGCACCCTCTGCAAAGTCCCCTAACCCCAAATGGCGCCGCCAAAATCCAGGGCCCCACTGTGGGCTCCACAGAGCAACAACAATGGTACCTTAAAAGACTGGAGAGTAGAGGCCCTTCCTCAATTGTCTTCATTCCAAGTAACCCTTCTGGGTTCTGGTGTGAGTCTCGGAAGGAGAGGGGTTCCCAACAAGGAGGACATAGCAATTCTTGCCATCTCAGAGGAAGGATGGTGCCTGAGAGTCAGAAAACTAAGCTGATTTAAAGAAAGAAAGAAATTGATATGTTTTGCACACTTCAGTTTGTGGACTAAAATTTATTCCACATATGCTTTTACAAATATTTAAGTTTATAAAACCAAATGTTTAATATAAGATCCACATTGTAAATATTCCTCTGAGAGTATTTTTCTGCATGGACTGGAATGGCTGAGCTTCTTAAAATGTAAGTCCATAAAGTGGAGGGGAAGATGCCTGCTTTCTTGGTAAACCTCCCTGAAATACCCACAGGCTTTCTTCACCACTGCAAGGATTTTTGGTCTGCATTTAAAATTCAGATTGTTTGTCTCAAACATTTTCCTTATCCATTTCATGTGCAAAAATGCTCTGAGAGTCACTGAACGGTAGGTTCTGTGGGATGAGAAGTTCCATGGTTTGGGTTCACTGATAGTATATGTGAACATCTTATTTATGACAGTAAATGTTTTTTAAAAAAGTTGTTATTCTAATAGTGTGTGATATTTGAGCAAGTTACTTAACCTGCTCTTCTTATCTGTAAAATGAGTATCATACCTACCTCTTGGGGTGCTATCAGGACTCAATCAGATGACAGAGAGAGTACCCAGCGTATATGAAATGCTAAATGGTTGCTGAGTCTTGGACATGACTCTGCCATGTTAATCACACAATGGTGACCCAGTTTTTAGTTCATGGGTTACCTCAAGCTTTTTTCCCCCTGGTTGTAAATGGGGGAACTTCTACCCATCATGAAGTTCCGGGAATTTTTTTGTTTTAACAGTAAGATAATTGTCTTCTCCCCCAAAACACAAGTTAGCACCAAACTCCTCAGATGCCCGTGGACCACAGAACAGATTTCATGCTGCTGCCAGCTACTTCTGGCCTTGGGCAGATATTGGATCATTGAGGATTAGAATCAAAAAGGACCAGAGATCATAGTCTTCAGTAGTGACTTAGAAACTCCTGGGGGCGCCCAAGGGGCTCCCCATAACATGTGGTCCCAGACACCTCCTCCCCACTTGCCAGAGCAAACTCCAACTGTATCTGTTTTACACATTGTCCATCTAAGTAAAAGGGCACAGCTAAAAAAATAAATAAATAAAAAGACCCTTTGAAAATCATGGATCTGCTCCAACCCCTGCATTTTTAGAGTTGATGAAATTTAGAACTAGAAGATTGTTTTAACCAATATCAGCCAGCTAGTTTGTGGCAGAGCCAGGACTACACTGAGGTCAGCTCCCAGTCCATGCAGTTTTCATTCTAGCAGGCTGCTTCCTGAAGAAAGATGGAGATGACACCGCAAATGTTGTAGGGTCAAGATTTACATCTTACAGATCAGATGTACCAAAACAGTAGCTTATGTATTTGTTTTCTATAACTGATTTAATCTCACTCTGAAGCTCTCATTCCTACAGATGGCAGAAATAAATTTGCTAAACAGCCTCTTTCAGGGTGAAAAAAAGGGGGGGGGCCGTATTCATGCAGTTCAACCATTGAAGTTCCCTATCAGAGACAATTCTCTACCTTCTGAGGCTCTCCCTTCTCCCTTCTTCTCAAGGTGGCATCTGGATGATGGAGAAGTTTATGGATCCTCATGGAGCAGGGGGAGGAACGTGTAACTCGCAGGTTGTCTTCCTCTGCAGGCTCCTGCTGTTCTGCAGCTGAGGTGTGAGTCCTCTCAGTCTCTGGGCATCAGATTCTCTGGGCATGTATCCTCCCTACATGTGCTATGTAAGTGTTTGCAGCTGGTGTAATTTGCGGTCTGCTCTCTCCGCATGGGCAATCTATGGTGATAGCTCTCAGGGAGCTAGGCCATCTCTCCCTGGGAAAATTCTAACCAGGGTACCAGTGCCATGGGAAGGCCATCTTCAGAAAGGAACTGACTGCAGTTCAGGGAAGCTCCTCTTTATCAGCCACCTAAACAACTGAAAATTAACTGGAGTTTTGAATACCTTCTTCTCATAACGTTTTTTTGAAGTAAAAAAAATTAAAAGCAGACACATAATTACTTTAAAACCTTGGTCTTCTTGTTAAAGACAGCAGAGTAAAAACACTTATGCCATTCCTCTTCCTAAAAGTCCAATGAAAACAATACATGGAACAAAAATAGAAGGAAAAAATCTCCGTATCACGAATGAAGCAAGGAAACAGCTACAATCCCAAACCACAAACTATGAAGAACACCTGCTAAATACTGGGGGCATAGGTGGAGCTAAGGGAGGCCCTTAATGCTGACAAATGCCTCCTTGGATCTCAAACAGGATCTATATTTCTCTAAAATTAAGTGAGGGAGCCCTAAAAAGTCAAGCCAATGATCCTTTGCTTAGAGAGGGGAGGTTGAAAGATATGAATGAGACGTGGGAGAAATGGGGACTGTCCTTAAGAGATACTGAGTTTTAGAGGCTACAAATTTTTCACTTATTTGTACTTTTCTGAGTTTTTGGACAAATTTTTATGAGTACTATTTACCAAAACAATAGCCATTCTAACAATAAGTAAAAGCTAAAATCAAAACAACAACAACCCTTTTAACTGTGTGTAAGAGGGTTAAAGGATAATTAACAGCTACCTCAGAATTCTTCTTAGGGAGGAATAGTCTTTATTATAATTTCTTAATAGGTTATTGAGTGTAAAAAGATAAATCAGACCCAGAGTCTGGAAGAAGAGGGGAGAATAGAGTGAAGGCTGAATTGTTCTGCGTTCCAATATGGGCACAATTAGTAGGGTGAGATGATTACTCTTGAGAGGTAGGCAGGAAGAGAAGGATCGAGGGACCGAAGAAACAATAGGAGGGGAGGGGGGAAGGTAGTGTTAGAACCTGAGTTAGCAGAAATGGCCAAGTCTCTCTAGCCTTGAGAATTCTGAGGTTTTTAAGTTATTTGCATTACTTTGAAAAAGACCTTGGCTTCCCTCTGCCTTCTGCTACACCCACAAAGATCTTGGTTTTGACTGATTGATCGATTGATTTGATTGATTTGGTTGGTTGGTTGGTTGAGTAGGTATTAAGGGAACCAAAGGGATGAGACAGCACTTCTGGGTTGGAGATGATCGGCAGAAGTATGAGCTCTGATTCGGAGCTCATTAGGGAAGCCACAACCTCCTCTCACCTCCACCTCCAGCCCATCCACTGCCTAATCCAAACTCCTTCCCCACACCTGCAAAGGGGTTTGAGCCACTTTCATTTGCACCTTAACTGTCCTCTGGATTAACTATGCCGTAGATTTGGGTTGAGAAGGAGAAGGATGGGGCCACTTTGATAGAGCCAAAGTAGGAGGGCATGATAAGGAGCAGTGAAGAGGGGCAAACAGAACAGAGAGATCAACATGGTTTCTGTTCACAGGTGACCATTCCCCATCTTGAATGGCCACCTGTATCCTATCTACACACCCACCCTAATTCTCTCTAGACCACTTCCCTTCTCCCAGTTCATCAACCACATGTTCAAAAAGAAAAACATCCAACAGATGAGAAAGAGGATAACACAATGATTCTTACTAGTATCTGGAGCCCCTTTAAGACCTCAGTCCTTGCTAATATAGCTGAATAATATTTTGAGTCCAGAACACGTTTCTTCTCATTCTAGGGTCTTCCTTCTTCAGAATAATCTTCTGTTTTAAATAGTAAGGACTTTAGAAAACACTTAGTTTTTAAACTGTTATTTACTGAAAGCCCAAACCTCAAAGATGAGTCATTTCCCAACACACTCATTATACAGCAGTGGAGAAGAGACAGGATAACCAAGATTTATAAACTTTCAGGTTAAAAAGTAGAAGACTAAGAAACACTCAGCAGTCATTAAGCAATAGCAAATAACAAATCCAGCTGAATAGAGACAGCAATGACTCCCAGTCCACTTACTTGGTTGGTGATTCTAGAAACTGCCCTCTGGGGTAATCTCCTTGTAAATTATCCCATATGAATTCATCCTGGGTAAGTAATAAAGAACATAGCTTTAGCGGGGGATATACAGATTTCATAGACTTCTTCCTGCTGGTGTGCACCTAGAGGCCTGAGACTTTTTTTCAGGATAAAATCATAGGTGTTCACCAGGCAGACTTGAGGCATCTTTGACAATGTGGTTTCCTAAAAATCTCAGTTGGCTTCTCTTCTCCTTGCTTCCTGTCAACGGCAAGTTCATGTAGACAATGGCCAAAGATCCTGTGTGAACAGCCTTTAAACCCGAAGATTTCCTCCTGTTCCTTCTGACATTAGTTATCTGTCCTTTCCTAGTCCTTCCTCAATGCCCACTTCTTCGAAACAATTTGAAGTCATAGCTTCTTATGGTGAGACATCCACTGAACTTGAAGTTTTCCAGTGGGTCTGAACAAGATGTCTTACAAAGAGCTGTTAATTAATGGGAGAAAAGCATGGGGTCTCACTAGCTAAGGTGACTACTTTGAAGTCATGGTTTCTAACTACTTCTTTGGGGGACAAAGAAGCAGTTGTCTTTGTCAGCCTTTCAAAGCTCCACACCATGGGGCTTCCCTCTAGCTTAGGTTGTGGCCACAGTTAGAGGGTCCCTACAGAATTGGCTACTTTTAGTACTTGGTGCATAACAAAAGACACCTTGCCTCCTTTGCTGAACTGCGCCCCCCATCCCCAAGCCCAATTCCACATTTTCGAGTCTGATAGATCCTAGATTTACCCTGCTTTCATGGACCAATTTTTAAAATTAGTTTCTTTTCTCTTCCTTTATTTCCTTCTTTTTTCAGTTGCAAACTAGAGAATCCATCCACACTGGTTTAGGCGGCATTTATTAAGAGTTATTCATAGCGCCGTGACTCAGCGGGAGGTCTGGAGAAAAAGAAGCGCAAGGCTAGGCTCCTAGGCACACAGAAATGACCCGATGTGGACGCTGCTGCCACCACTGCTCTTTGCCACCACGTTCGCCTGCAACGTGGAGCGCAGTGGTCAGAACCCAGTCTGTTTCCTCGGGTCGCCGACATCCAAACCAGAGTTTCACGTGGATGTGCTTGATTGGTGGACCTTAGGTCACATGCCTGCTCCCTAGCTGCGTGAGATGCTGGGAATTTCCTCCCTGGGAAAGTAAGACTAACAATGTGGGAAACTATGAACATGTAGAGCAGGGGGTTAATAGAATGACAGGTACCTGCTAAAGAAGATTTTTTTCTAATGAGCAATTTGCTCCTAAGAGCCCCTGAAAGATTCAGGCCTTAGAGACATGACATACTATAGAAAGTGAGGGTGGAGCAGGGAGCTAAAACATGATTTGGTTGAAGACCTGTGGAAGGTAGACCTCTAGGTTCCCTCATCCACACCCATGCAGCCAGGCATTTATACTTCTGCTTGTCCCTTCCTCCCTCCTCTCCCCTTAGAGGACTAGAAGTTTCTTCTCTGTTGAAGTTCCAGACTGGGGATACCAGGCCTAGAGGAGCTCAGGGGCAAGGTGCTGGCCTGAAAACAAGAGATTAAGTTAAATTCTCTTTGCTAAGTGTGGGAATAACCTACTTTCAAAACCCCAAGTGATGCTTTCAACCATCTCCAACTATACCCCAGCAGCAGGCATTCTAGGAAACTCCACTCTGGTCCCAGGCATCTTTGTTGGGCTGGGAAAGGAGAATGGAGGGGGTTGTGATGAACATCTGCTTCCAGGCTCAGAACATGTTTGGGAAGATGTTCTCGTTCTCTTCTTTTCTCTTTTCTTCTCCCCAGAATCTATTGTTTGCTACTCCTGCTATTTCATTCCTCAGCATCTTATCAGGCTCCCAAGAATGTCCTGGACAAGTCAAGGAACAGGGCGAGCCTTATTCATTTCTAGTTTAAGAAATGACTGAGATGGTGTCTGAGTTATATCTGGTTCTGTTTCTACCACGGGTGAACTGGACATCGTAGAAAGACACAGCTAGATGATCAAGCACAGTATCTTTTTTTAAAATTAATTTTTATTGGAGTATGGTTGCTTTACAATGTTGTGTTAGTTTCTACTGTACAGCAAAATGAATCAGCCATATATGTACACATATCTCCTCCCCTTTGGACTTCCCATTCAGGTCACTACAGTACATTGAGTAGAGTTCTCATTCGTTATCTATTTTATACACAGTATCAGTAATGTATATGCAAGCACACTATCTAATAGCTAAAACAATCACATTTTTATTCGTAACTAAAATTTAGAATCTTATGGTGGAGAAAAGATGGCTTTCCCAGGTTCAAGTGCCCAGGAGCCTGACGCCACATGCCATCTGCTGGTGTTAAGCTGTATCGCTCGGCAGTGACTCCAGAGGGAACAAAGGGAACTCTGCTCTCCTTGGGAGGGGGAGGCTCCCACGGGCCCTCTGCTACAGGTTTTAGACCTGAACAAGTCCAGACCACGACCTTGAGAGGAATGAGGAAAATAAGGACTATTTTATTTTGGCATGTATCTCAAAATTGTCATCATTCACATAAAGTTCATAACCACAAAGACATTCCTACTTATTTTCTCAGGTGTTATGAAGCTTTGACATGGGAAGAAAATATCACTTCTAGAGGCATAAATTAGGCTGATTCAGAGTGCCCTGATGTATACAACAATCCTCCTCTCAAAGAACATGGCATCTTCTTAAGGAACCCTGTCTCAGACCCTGTACCAGCCCAAGTGTACGCAATCTTGTGTCCTACCCGATGATTTTCCCTGGGCTCCAATCCTTGTTCACTGCCGGGGCGGGGGAGTTCAACAGCTGCCAGATAGCAGATAACACAACTCACACCCTTTTCCATAGAAAATATCACTAAATAGCCTTAATTAATGGGTGCCAATTTTACTTTCTTCCCTCTTCCTTGTATTAAATTGCCTTTGTTCAAGGTTAGTTTATTTGAGCAACAAGGACTTGGCCATCTCACGGTGTGCATGGTATGGAGGCCCCTGGAATGACCTTGTATGGTGACAGGTTTACTCTCAGGGTTTACTCCCCACCTTTTATGAACCAAAACACACACACACACACACACACACACGTTTCCCTCACAGGGCACACATTCTTTTTTTTTTTTTTTTTTCGGTACGCGGGCCTCTCGCTGTTGTGGGCTCTCCCGTTGCGGAGCACAGGCTCCACGGCCACGGCTCACGGGCCCAGCCGCTCCGCGGCATGTGGGATCTTCCCAGACCGGGGCACGAACCTGTGTCCCCTGCATCGGCAGGCGGACTCTCAACCACTGCGCCACCAGGGAAGCCCACACATTCATATCTGAGGCAACAATCCAGTCAAATGAGTGGCAGAAAAATAACACCGTTATCCTTACATATTAAAAATATTCTTAAGTCCAACCATGGTTTGCAAGTTGTAGCACCAAATATTCTATAGATGCAAAAAAAAAAAAGTAAATATAGTATTGTCATAGACCCTGTGATTCCAGATGCCAAGCCCATCAGCCTAGAAGTGGAAGAGATTTCTGAGTCGTGCTCAGCCAGGGCACTTTGACAGCACACATTCACCGGCGGGTATCAAACTAAAATATCCAATGGATCCTTTCCCTTACATTTTGCACAGTGAATACAATGAGCTGTTAATTGATGAAGCAGTTGGCTTGGCACCTGCCCTGACTGTTTCCTGCAAGGATAGACAGGTCTAGAAAACACGACCAGGAGGATTGGGAGTTAGCGGAGAGGGCGGTGGGGGGCAGGTGGTAATATAGGGGTCTTTTCTAATCCCCCACAAGTCATTGGGGGAAACTTCGACTGGCCAGCATCTTTGTTCCGCTCTGAATCTATGGTCACCCTAATGGCCAAGGTGCAGATTCCAAATTCTTGGGTCAGGTTTTACATTTTGGCCTCCAGGTACAGACAGAAATTGGTAGGTGGGGTGGAGAGGTATTGGAACAAGTCTGGATATCCTGAAAGCTGAGTTCTAGACCCGGGGTTGCCTGCAGTTAGCTGAGACCTTCACAAGTCGATTTATCTTCCCAAGCTTCCATTTTCTCATATTCCAATTCCTACTCTTACTTTCTTGTCGCTCCCCCCGCCCACCCGTTTCCCCTTTACGAACTGGGGAAGGGGATGGAGAGCAGTAGCAGTTCTGCGAGCCCCCTCCTCAGGGTGCTAGAGGAGTGAGCTCAAGTTCCATGCGGCAACTTTGGAATACACAAGCCTGGTCCTCCCCACCCCTGCATTCTGGCCGGCCCTTCATTTGTCCTCTCCTTTCTCACTCTTTTCCTTTTTCCCTCCCTTGTTTTCTTGCCTGTCCCTCTCTGTCCCCATTGGTAACCTCCTTTTCCTGGTATCTAATCAATCCTCCAATTCTGTTGCACTTCACTGGCCTAAGAGGCTATGTTCCCCTGGCTGTGTGTTATTTCTTTTCTTTTTTTTTGGCCGTGCCACACAGCTTGTGGAATCTTAGTTCCCCGACCAGGGATTGAACCCGGGCTCTCGGCAATGAAAGCACAGAGTCTTAACCACTGGACCGCCAAGGAATTCCATATGTGTTACTTCTTTTAAAAAATATTGTATGTATGGGTAGCTGGACTCACTGCAGAAATTTTGTAAGATGTAGAAAAGCACATAATCATAATAACGATGATGATGAGGAGAAGGACAGCTAAGGTTCATGAGAGCTTGCTGATTGCCGGGCACTGTTGAAAGCACTTCACGGGTATTCATTCATTCAACACCCCAAGAACCCTACGAGATAGGTACCGTTATTGTCCCCTTTTGGCAGGAAAGGAAACCGAGGCACAGAGAAGTTAATTAACATAAAAGAGAATGCTAAAAATTACCCATAAGATCGTGCTGAGAATAACTATGGATAACCAATACGGAATCCTTATATCTGAATGAATGGAAGGCCACTTGCCTCATGCATGCATTTATTCTTTCAAAAACCATTTTGCCACAACTGTCCTGGAGCCAGTTGTGGATTGAAGGACCTCTTCTGATAACTGATTTTGAAGCGTGGCCTTTTGTCATGGAGTGCAGAGGGAACTTCTGGCCAGTGGAAGAAGTAGGCTGAAATCCACTGCCATCCTATATCCCTATTCCCAGATCCAGTCGTACCAGAGACAAAAATCCAAGCAAGAACCCAGGGTCTTGCCAAGAGCCAGCTTTGGAATTGAGGGTATTAAAAATTATAACCCCAAAGCAGCCACTACTGCTTGGAAGCCGTCATTTCAATGACTGACATATGTACTAGAGGAACAAGTGTCATCTTACTAACAGGCTCTCATTAGTGATGGCAGCAACTATAAAACACATACACACCATGCACTTTTAATGACATGGGAAAGTGCTCATGATGTGTCAGAGGAGAAAAGAAAACCACAAAACAGAATGTGTGTGTGTGGTATGATGGCAAACATTCTTCAAAAAAAGGGGGGGGCCATATGCATTGAAAAAATACTGGAAATTTTTTTGAAAAACAAACAACTTAGTTATCCCGCCTAAAGAAAGGTTATATGGGATTTTCTTTTCTTTTAGTTCCCCAAATTTCCACAAAGAGTGTGTATTATTTATATGCTCAGAAAAAAAGTGAAAATATATTTTTAAGGCTGTACAAGTTGATTAACAGTTGAAAGTCAACATATTATATTCAGATGAAATTCGGAGTTCCTAATTATCTTTCAAAAGGGAAAAAAACTAATATTTACTTGCTAATCATTTTGTCCTACATTGCCTGACGCAAGCTTCATAAGGCTTTGTAAGGTCAGTAGTCTATCGCTGCAGAGGCATTAAGTGATGTGAGCAATATCACTTGATTGTTATAGGGCGGAATGCCCCATTCCAGCTGACTCCCAAACTCACATTGTTCTCCTGGCCAATGGAGTTCCACCATTTTATTTTCTAACACAAGCCTAATAACCTACTTTCGTCTGTAGCTCTTTGAAGCAATGATGGAGAGTAAGAATGGGAAGGGAGGCAGGGGGTACATCTCAGAATCTGCTGAAGGCTGCCAGGTGATCCAGATCTGCTCTTACTCTATCCTCTGTCCCCCAAGGGTGCAAGGGTGCGGTATTATGGGGGGGGACACTGAGTCAGCAGCATGATTTCCAGGACAGTGAGAAGGCCCATCACATCAGCAGACTACCTCTCTAGAGACATCCTTTGGCTTAAGATTCTTTGTGCCTTTAGCTAAAATGCAAACGTCTTTGAGCGTAAGATTGCCTTAAACGGTATCACTCCTGAGTATAAATAAGTTTGTCAGCTTGACTCCCAAGTCGTCGAGAGGCTGATTATGAACACCCAGAGAAAGACAGATACACAGAAGACAAGAAGGGCATCGAAAAACCACGAGAATCTCCATGCCCTTCTGCATAGCCCTGCCTGCCAATGGCTGGCCTTGATTATAATATTTAGGTTTCTGTGTTTATATCCTGTCAAGGGAAAGCAGAATATCACATTCTATCAAGTCACTTGAAAAGAACCACTGATTTACAACTCCAAGGCACTAACAGAGTGTTTGATTTAAAGGAGTGTATCTTTGTAACTGTAATAAACACACCACACTCCAGAAAGTCTGCAGATAGCTTCTCTGTGAGTAAATGGCGAAGAAGAACTAGGACTTGTTTATATTTCTTCCCTTTCCTAAGGGTTATCAGGGCCATTTTCATCACCTTGGAGGGAAAACAAATGATCAAAAGATGGATGACCCCTCGTCCCTTCCATATCTCCTTCCTGGTATGTCAAAAAGCTTTCCAGCAAGTCAGGGCAAGCTAATTATTTTCTTCTAATCAATCAGCTATTTTAATGATGTATGACACTCCCAATCTATCAGTACCATTAAGATAACGTCTGCTGTGTTGGTCTGCAGCTAGTTTACAGACACTTCACTAGCCAACGTGGACCCTCCAAAAATCCAAACTCATGTTTGTCTGGGCCTCAAGAAGGAAAAAAACTCAGACCTGGAATCAGTGCCTAGGTGGAACTGATGTGAGGAATTATTGAAATGCAAGGCTGCCCGCCAAAGCCTACCACAGAACCTGAAATTTCCACTTGTTCCTCTGAGTTTTTTCTTGGTCTTCAGAAGTCACTGTTAAAATTAAAAAAACAAAAAAACCTTCCCTGAACATAGCTAGGTGCTGCCATCAGAAATCTTTGTCAGAACAGCTGCCTTTAGCAGAGAACAAAGACGCAGAAAGAAAGATCCAGAATAGAGTCTAAGTGTCCCAGCTCTACCATCAAAGGGAGGCATGAATAGAAGGGAGAACGTGAGGGTCCTTGGGAAAGGCATGGAAGAGACAGCATTCGGAATTAGGAAATCCTGACGGGGCATGGACCTGAGTTAATGAGAACAAAATCAGTTTTGCTGCCTAGGTGGCGTCTAGCCGGCCCTTCAGCCCCTCGGGTCCTAAGCAGAGGCTCTCATCCTTCTCAAGGGCCTGAGTTCACAGCTGTGGGAAGCAGAAGTCTCCTGGTGGCCAGCAGGGAAAGCAAGCGTGGGAAGAAGGAGGCTGGCCTCAGCCTTCCTAACGGCCTCACCCCAGGACTGGCCTCTCCTTCTCCTCACTTGCTCTGTGGTTCAGAGGCACCTCCAACAATCTCAAGAAATCAGACTGGGAAGTCGCTGGGCTCGGTCTCCCCAGCTGACAGCGGCCCTGGCCAGATGTTGCACCGGAAGCCTTCACACACCTCTCCCATTAGGCGGTAATGGCACCCGGGCTGCAGGGGGAGGGGCACCAGGCTGCTGGGCCCCAGATGGCAAGCAGCTTTTGTTCTGGATGACTTCAGCTTGAAAATCTGCCTTAATAATGGTCTCCTCTCAAAGGAAAGGAAAACCCTAGTGAGGCATGGACACAGGCTGCTTTCACTCCTGAATGGGGCCTGCAGGGAGGGGAGGGGGCCATCCCATCCTCTCTGTTCATAGACAGCTCTTTGTTCAACAGGAGAAACAGATTTTGGACACCACCACCAGCCCTGCCACTTGGCAGGAGCCACCGGGACTGGCCGGCTTTCCCCGCACTCTGTCTTTTTCTGTGGAATGTATAAAAATCTGTAGGCTCCTCGCAAATGTGTATCATGTGACTATGGCATTCCAGACGCTGGCGCTGGAGATGCAAAGAGGAATAAGTCGTGCTTCCTGTCCTTAGACAGTTCACTATGGGGGGAGAGGGGTCCACAAATATAAACATGCAATCACAATATGGTGTCGTAAACACTAATAAAGATCTATATGGGTAGTGAGAAGACACAAAAGAGAGACAAGAAACAGCTTCACAGAAGAAGAAAGGGTGGTGCTGGGTCTTGAAGCAGAATGCGCAGTGAGTTTAAAGATCAGGCAAAGGGGAAAAATACAGTCCTGATAGAAGGACCTGCATGTGCAAAGGCAAGAAGGCACTGGGAAATTGTGCCCCATATCATTGCCTGTGTTCTCGGTAAGAATTAAGAGGAAAGACGGGACTTCCCTGGTGGTCCAGTGGTTAAGAATCTGCCTTCCAATGCAAGGGACATGGGTTCGATCCCTGGTCAGGGAACTAAGATCCCACACACTGCAGGGCAACTAAACCCAGGTGCCGCAACTTCTGAGCCTGTGTGCTCTGGAGCCCGTGGGCCACAACTAGAGAGTCCACGTGCTGCAACTACTGAACCCATGCACTCTGTTGCCCACGCACTGCAACTAGAGAGCCCATGTGCCACAACTAGAGAGAAGCCCACACACCACAACGAAAGATCCGGCTTGCCGCAATGAAGATCCTGCATGCCGCAACTAAGACCTGATGCAGCCAAATAAATAAATATTTTTCTTAAAAAAAGAATTAAGGGGAAAGAAATTCAAACATTTATTTATCCCTTCGATAGATATTTGTCGGATGCCATCATATGTTTCAAGCACTAGGGTATGGTGAGTAAACATAAGTGGATTTGGCTCTCCTGGAGCTTATAGTTTAGTCATGGAGATAGCAAATAAGCAAGCACGTAAATTACAAACGAGAGCAGCTCTTTGAAGGAAGCAACCAGAGTTCTATAGTAGAGAAAAAGAAAGGTGGGTAGGTTTGCTTTAAATGGGGTGCCAGGGAGGAGTCTTGGAGTTGTGAGGGAGAATCATCTAGAGAAGAGCCTTCGAGGTTGAGGACACAGCCTATGCAAAGGTCCTGAGGCAGGAAGAAGCTTGAAAATTTGGGGAAGTCAACAAGGCCAGTGTGAATGGAAGGTAGGGACAGAAGGGAAGGGTAGGAGATAACTGTTAAGATCTGAGGGGCCAGATCATGCAGGGTCTTTTAGGTCAAAGCAAAGGGTTTGAGGTTTCTTCCAGGTACAAGAAGACACAGAATAGTTTTAAACAGGAAAGAGAGACATAATCTGAATTTAGCTGGAAAAAAAAAACAAAGTCAAAAATAAAATTTAGGGGGTCAGTAAGGGAGCCTTTGTCCATGGCCCCATAAGATGGCAGCTCTGTCAGTGGTGGTAGCAGTGCATATGGAAGGAATGATGGATTTATGATATTAATTTGTCATTCCAGTTCCCTTTCCTGTCTCACAATACTTTCTCTTTTTTTGGAAGTCATAGTTTAAGCCCTCTGAGAATAGTATACCACTTGCCTTTACCCTTCCACTGTAACAAGTACTTGACACATGTCATCCTTGATCTAGAAAAGAAGCAAGACTCCAGTCCAATGGCCTTTCATCCCACGAGGCTCTGGGAGCTTCTCTGGCCTTCTTTGTTTATCTTCTCTGCCAACCCTGTCCAGAGCACCCACCTCAGGCTGGTTTTAGAGAACTGGGCATAGAGAAGAGAAGCTGAGGCCAATCTCCCTCCTCCCAAACACAAAGTATCCATTAAAACCTGTTCTTCCATAGTGTTTTCTTGCTTCCTAGGGTCTGGGGAGAAGATGCTCACAAGACCAGCCTGCGGCAAGTATTTCTGCAGGTGGCACCCTTGGCACCTTTCTGACCTGTGTTACATTGTCTTGTCTCCATCCGTGACTTTGAGGTCTGTCAGTTCATCCACCTACTGCCGCTCCAGGAGTCGAAGAGCATGCACACGGAAGAAGATAAAAAATGCTCAGATTGGTTTGTAATTTATAACCTGCCTCTTTCCAAAAATTCTTGAGAGAAGCCTCAGTCATACTCAGTGTCCTAATCAGCTTTAAGAAAGTCTCTGCACAGCCTCCCCTTTTTAGAAATATGAAGATTTATGTCATAATCTCTTTTACCAAACTTCATCAGGCCTTCACTATGCTTTGCAGGGACTGGAAGATGATTGTGCCGTAAGTGTGTGTGTGTGTGTGTGTGTGTGTGTGTGTGTGTGTGTGTGTGTGTGTGTGTGTGTGTGTGTGTAATCTCCAATGTGAAACAGTAGAATTTATAAAGCACTTTGCCATATATTTCTCCTTTAGTACTTACTACAACCCCATTTTACAGGTGAAAAAAATGAGTCTCGGAGAGGTAAAGTTATTTGGTGATGGGCATCCAACTTATAAGCTCCAAGAAAGTAGAGTCTATGTCTGCATTATTCTCCATTAAATCTCCACAGCCTAGCACAGTGCCTGACACAGACTAGATTTCTGATAAGTATCTTTTGAATTAATTGACAAGTGAGTTAATTGTAACTTAATGAAATTGAGATTAAAATTCTGAATTCCAACCTTTCTATCCACTATAAATTGATTCCCTCTGATAGCACAGTGCATTTATCTACAGAAATCTGAACAAATGAAAGCACTTACTCAACTCAGTCTTGTAGCTTAGAAACATTTTTGTGTAACACATATCAAAGTCGTGCCCCATATGAATGAGTCTATCCATTTGGTGTATTGTGGGCAGAATAAGGCTGTGCGGCAAGGAATTCTTAGATTAGGGTTTCTCACTGTGCTTTGACTCTACGACCCTTTGTGGTGCTACACACCCCTCCCCCCACCCCAGCCCCCAAAATATACATACACATTTTCCACACCATTTCATGGAGTGCACAAACTCCCTACTCAAGTTCAAGACTATCTTTGGGGGCTTCTTTGCCAAAATGGATGTTTAATGTATAGTAAGTTCCTCTGATAAGCTGTATGCCCCCACAGGGTACATGGCTACTGCTGGGCTTCCAAGGGTAAGAAAGGAAGGAAGGAGAAACAGAAGGTCACGAAAAGTGGTGCTCTTTATTGCATCTGCAGCAGAACAGCAAGCAGCTCACTAGAATTTCTAACTGGCTTGGAATGCGAAAGGATAGGAATAGGAAAGGTTGGTCAAATAATTCTTTCAGATGCTTCTACTCAAGAAATCTCAGAGCAGTCTGCTGGTTAGTTGACTAGTTTTTCATTTATTTCTGAGGAATGAGAGAAGGTTGATTGTACATCTGAATCCTTGCTGACCTGTGGCTGGGAGCTGTCTGACACGTTGCATCAAGTCTTGGCTATTTGTATATATATGACTGAATAAATGACTGATTTATCCTCAGAGAATTCTGAGTCCCAGGCCATCTTTTTGCTCCTTTCCCCCACTAATATTCTTGGTAAATACAAATAGAGTGGTTTTATAAACACTCTTTTAATAAACCCCAGAAATTGAGCCAAGACTAGCATCTACAATTCCGCTTTCAGGAACAGGTTCCCTTGCCTCAGATCATTATTCTTTGTGAAAATACCACATTCAGTTAAACAGACTTGCTGGTGTGGTCAAATAAAATGGTAAAATGCAAGATAAAAGACCTTTTGTAGGGGCTTCCCTGGTGGTACAGTGGTTGAGAGCCCACCTGCCGAGGCAGGGGACGTGGGTTCGTGCCCCAGTCCGGGAAGATCCCACATGCCGCTGAGCGGCTGGGCCCGTGAGCCATGGCCACTGAGCCTGTGCGTCCGGAGTCTGTGCTCCGCAACGGGAGAGGCTACAACAGTGAGAGGCGCGCGTACCGCAAAAAAAAAAAAAAAAAAAAAAAAAACCTTTTGTAGGGAGGAATGAATGAAGTAAAATAATTCTTCTGCCAGCTCAAATACATCTAAATATCTCTAGAGTTCCATGACCTTCAAAATAAAGATGAATTTGTGAAGATTAGCAGTGACAGCCATGGGAAATAGAGAAAGATAGCAGAGCCCAGCCGAGCTTTCAATGAGGAAAAAAGAATTCAACCATTGAGAATTCAGTTGCTATATACAGGCCCCAAATCCTGTATATAGCAACTGAGCATAATGTAAGCTTCCCATATCCTGCTTGCTACCACTGTGCCCTCACTTTAGAAAGGCAAGTTTCTCCAACAGAATGAAAATCATATGCTATCTATGTACAATATATTTTTTTAATTATGAAAGAAAATGTATAAAACAAATACACATGTAACAAACCAAAATATACTTAACAAGATAATATATAATAAAAATGTGTTAATATATACCTATATGTATAATGCATTAATAGTTAAGCAAGCTTGAAAGCAAGAAATAATGATGGTAAATGTGCATTTAATGCTTACCATGTGCCAGGCACTGTTCTCAGGATTTCATATATATTAACTCATTTGACCTTCACGGCAACTCCATGAGGATACAATTATAATCCCCATTTCACAGTTGAGGAAACTGAGGCACAAAGAAGTTAAGTAACTTGCCCAGAGTCATACAGCTAGTAAATGGCAGAGCTATTTTAATTCTAAGTTGTCAGAATCTAGACTATTCTAAAAAAAAAGAACTCAATGTAGAAGTTGAAGGTGGAATTTCCCATGGGCATGTTGGAGCTGAAATACACTGGGGCCGGGGTAGTATCAGCTCTGAAGGGCAAGTGTTGAAATCACATACCCCTGTGTGCTGTAAAACTGAACCCCAAGTCATGCCTAAAGCCAAACACTGGGACATTCTGTCTTGATGTAGCACTAGGAAAACTCTGCCTGCTGGTTGGGGATGTGGCTCTGAAGAGGGGGAAAGTCACTTGAAAGAAACAGAGATCCCAGGACCACTCTGTCCAGGAGTGGGTTCTGAATTCACACTCCCTTCATGAAATGGGAATGAGAAGTTAACATAAAAACTGGTCTGCAAGCAAACTTTGGGCCTCCCCCAAAAGATGTCTCCCATGAGAAACAACTCTCCCTGAACACGAACTCAGAAGCACATAGGAAACAAACTCCCATGAAAGACTGTGAGCAGATATACAAGAACAGAGACAACTGAGCAATCTGAAAGAGGTTTTCAACTAGAATTTTTTTCTAAAAAATTCAAGAGAACAAGAAAGAAACATGCAAAAAGAAATATTTTGGATAAATAATAAGAGAATTTCTAAAAAGAGGCAAATTTATACTCTAGTTATGAAAAACAAAGTGCTTTAAAAACCTTAATACCCGAGTAAAACAGCAAAGTAAAGCTGAGGAGAAAATTAATAAATTACAGATAGATGTGAGGAAATCACTCAGAACACAGTTCAAAGAGATAAAGAGATGGGGCTCATAAAAGAGAAAATAAAAGATATGGAGATAGAATGAGAAGCCCAACATGTGGAAGAGAGGTATTACTTGAGGAGATGATGGCAATATGTTTTTATACATAAAGAAAATTATGAATCCTCATATTGAAAAAGAACATGGAATCCAAAGATGATAATTAAATAAAAATCCATACTTAAACATATTACTGAAATGACTTCACATAAAAATAGTCTCCTGAGGAAAAGGCATATTACCTTAAAAGAAATGATCATCAGTTTAACTGCTGACTTCTCGTCATCAATGATGGATTCCAGAAGACAATGGATTAATATCTTCTAAGTACTGATGGGACACAACCATTAGCTTTTTACAACCAGTTAAGGTAACACTCTTAAATGACAGCAAAATAAATACCTTTTTAGACTTCCACGAACTAAGGGTTTACTACTAAGACTTCACTGAAAGAATTACCAAAGGACATACCTCAGTAGGAACAAAATTTAAGAGTAAGATTCAAGAAGCATTGGTGAACAAAGAAACAAACAAAACATATAAGGAAATTTAAATAAGTATTGTCAGTGGGAATACATTGCTCTGGTCAGCAATAATACAGAGAAAGAGGGTCACTTTGGAATTAGGGAGTTCTGAGGTCTAATTCAGGAGAAAAATTGACATTGATAACCTTCACACTTTGAAAAATACATCATAAATGTAACAGTATAAAGTATGCTAATTGAGTAAGATGGTATTTTCTAGTCTGTTAACTAGTCATTATTAAAGCCCTTGAGATGTTTTCTAAAAGTACAGATTCTCAAGCCCCATTGTTTATTTCTGCACAGCACATCTGGAGGGGACCTTTGCTTCTGTATTTTTTCAAAGTCCCAGCTAATTTTGCTGGGAAATCATAGTTGGTACTAACTAGCTCAGTAGGACACATCCTCTAGGTTCTTGCCCCTTGGATCTCCGAGATGGAGTGACAAGCTATGAGCCAGATCCCACTGGAAAAACTGATGCACCATAAGAAGAAGCACTTGAAAAGTGTCCTGGAATTATAATGGGAAAAGTCTCTTTATCCTCCCTGGCATGTAATGTTTTTCCAGGTGATTGGTTTAAGGAGGTAATTTAGTAGATCCTGATAATTGGAAACAAATTATTTTGAAGTGATTTAAATTGTTATATTGGCAGGAATTGACTATTTAGGCATAATGAGTTTAATTGAGTGTCAGGAAGTGTTTTTTACAATGATGTAATAACTGTTCACATTCTGTTTGAAATAGCAGGGAGCTTTAAATGTTTGAAGTGACTGAACAGTGCTGCTTGTGAGAAAGTGCTTTTTAAAAATATGTAAACATTATTAGCACCTTCTTTAGCCTGGTGACTTCTTACCATGACTAAAATAGGATATCACTTACCAAAATCCTTGATTTGAGGTCCCATGATCTATTTCTGAAGAATATTTATCAGTGGGGCCCAATTCCCCAAACTTAGCAATAGATGCTCTACATATGAAAAGCCAAAGTCTAGGGAAGTATAAATTTACTTCTTTTTCTAACACTTGCTATACTGAATTTGGGGGATTAAAAAAAGGTGTGTAGTGTGTTATATTAAAGCCCTCTCCCTTTGTCTGAAGTCCTTGGGGTATGGGAATGGTGGAATTTAGAAATCATGACCTTCACCTATAGAGTTAAGCATATCCAAGGTTGAGTTACGGGAGAATTATCCCTCAGTTTTTCCCATTTACAGCAACCCCAAAAGAGCATGATTCTGTCCGCAGTCATAGTGGATTGCTACTACTCCTCCGAGCCTCTTCCCTCTGTTAGCCTGTGAATGCCTCAAGAGCAGGGTCTTGTTAATCAGGCAGTCTCCAGGTCTAGACTTGTGCTTGGCACAAAATGGGTACCCAGTATATTTTTGTTTCTGATTGACTGAGTGAATAAATGAAGTCCCTGAGGTCAATGCACTTACCATCATCTCAGAAAAACATTTCATTCCCTTTACATGAACCTCTGCCCCATGTAACCTGGGCTAGTTCAGGATTTGGTTCACATAGGTCTGTACTTTCCAATATGGTAGCCACATGTGGCTATTTACATTTACACTGATTTAAATTAGATTAGATTTCAGTTCCTCAGTCACACTAGCCACAGATTAAGTGTTCAATAGCTTCATATGGCTAAAGGCTACTGTCTTGGACAGCACAGCTATAGTGCTGTCTGTCACTGTAGAAAGTTCAGTTGGATAGGGTTGCTATAGATAGACCCTTAGCTGGGACTCCTGGAGCTCTATACCCATCTCAGATTTAACCAGTTAACAGTGTGACTGGGCAAATCATTCATGTTCACACGAGCATGCTATTCCCTTTGCCCGAAGCATTTTTCCGTCATGGGGTAGTCTAGTTAATTGCTTCTCATCTTCCAGGTCTAATAGCCCCAGCTAGGTCAAGGCCTCTCATGCAACCTTGTGCAATTTCTTACCAAGGTTAATGTTTTACATATATATATTTTTTTCTAATTTTTAATTCTTTTTTTACCATTTTTAAAGTTGAAGACACTTTCTACATTTTTATGATTACTCGATTAATATCTCTCACAACAAGCTGTCAGCTCTAGGACAGGAACAAGTCTGGATGTGTTCAGCATTGTACCCCCAGCAACCAGCAAAGTGAGTGACACACAGTAAGCACACAGTGCTCTTTGAACAAATCAATGAATGAACCATCGGTTTCAGTGTCTCTGCCACTGCAAGTGGTCGGTGCTCTGCTGGGCTGATATTCAGCTAAGAAACACAGACATGGCCATATCTGTTGTTCACAGCCATCATCCCTTTGATCGCTAAGGATGTGCATTCTGCTTCATTGTTGTCTGGGGTAAATATTTTCAACATCACCCCTGGTGATTCACCAGCACAATTTAGACCTTTGAGGTAAATAGCCTGACTGTGCCAGTTGAATATCCACAAGCAGGAGAACGTAACATTTCATCTAGGATTTGAGGCCGGCACTGTTAACCTTCCTTATAGAGGAGCCACGCATCCCAACTCTCCATCAAGTCAAAAACCTGACACTGAACCCCTGGACTGTTTTCTGGACAGTAGCTCTTCTCTAAAACCCACCACCTCCGGGGTTTAACATCCAGCCCAACTCTCAAGATTACATATAGGAAGTTAGAAGACATACAGGTCAATGCTCCAAAATTCTAGCCACATTTCTCCCAAGTGCCCCTGAGGTTTGCAACTGTCCAGGCTCTCCTGAGCATCATCCCAGAACTCTTGTTTCCGTGGAAACTTGAGGCAGTGGGGGCAGTTCCAGCCGAGTCTCCTGAGGTGGTTCAGATCTGCACATATCACAACCATCGAGTACAGGCAGACCAAAACAGCAACAAAAAGAGCTGCCCACTCGGGCTCCTGCGAGCCTTCAAGGCTGAGTTCATGTGGCTCTCACTCAGAAACGGAAGTGGAAAACCAAATAAAGTCAACTCCATGGAGGTCCTGGGGACTTAACACTGAGCAGCCACACAAATACCAGAGTGATGCATCATGATTCATGTTCTTACAATAAATGCCTAAGAAAGTCATAAGGATTTGGCACTTAGTATAAAGCATTGGCAAGACGGCTCAGAGTTTTCTGCCAGTTGTAAAGTGTGGCCTGGGACATTTTCTCCCATTGAGCAATATGCATTAGCAATGTTATCTATAGTAGGAAAGGAGTTACTCATAAAACTTTATTAAGTGACGTCAAGACTTTTTTTTTTTTCATGTTCTTTTCTGTTCTGGGAGAGGCTTTAGAAAAGACACTAAGTTGTTGTTTTTCCCAGTAAGTCCATACAAGCCCAATATTAGAAGATGAAACACATACCTAGAGGATTAGCAATCCAGGAATCATTGACTTAATACTGTTTATACTTACAGAATAGACTCTGCAGAAGAAGCAAGTTAAAGCAAAGAGCGTTCCTATAGAGAAAATTCCTCTATTACCATTTAGGGAATCATGAAAAGGAAGGAAGGAAGAAAGGAAGGAAGGAAGGAAGGAAGGAAGGAAGAAAGAAAGAAAGAAAAAAAAAGACCAAATGGTTCTCTGGGCCCTCACAAGTATGGGAAAGGGTATGATGCCTCACCAGGAGAGGGGCTTTTCCATTTAGAAAAACAAAATTCACAAAATTGCATCCCCATGGTGGCTCAGAAGGCTAGTGGCCCAGCCAACACATCCATTCTGGCCAACTTTAAAGTGGACACATCCTTGCTGGCAAACCAATTAAGTGATGATCTGTGTGGCTCCCTGAGGCAGCTAAAATAGATAGGGAAGGTGCAGGCCACTTATCTTGTACACTGAATGGATACCTCGCTGGCCGATGGCCTGATAGTGTGAATTCTTGGTTTAGGATAGAAGAGTTGGAAGAGACCTTGGGAAGAATTACTCTTCTCTGCCCTCCTGTTTGATATGAGGGGTGCCTGGACAGCATCTCCAATAATTTTCTATATCGACAGTCTCAAGCAACATGAGTCAGAGAGGAGATCCAGGGGATGAGGGGCACATTTGCAGGGCAACATCTGTCCACGGCCGTGGAAGGCCTTGCAGCATCTCTCCTCAGGCCCCCCTACTTCCTTGTGGTCTCTCTTGCATCTAGGTCTTTGCACATGTGGTTCCTTCTGCTTGGGACCCTTTCCACTCCCCACTCGTCATCAACCTGCCTGGCTAACTCTCCCTTATCCTTGCAGGCCTTCCTTCTGACAAGAAGCCTTCCCTGACTTGGGAAGTTTAGGTTTGGTGCTGCTTCTCTGGCTTGTCCCACTAGGGTGAACAACCATCCTGGTTTTCCTGGGACTGAGGGACTTCCTGGGATGTGAGGATTTTAGCGCTGAAATCAGGAGAGTCACCCTGTCTCCCAGGCTCCTTGTGCTTACCTTCCCCAGACTTGGGGTCTTCTACTGTAACTGCCTGCTTACTTGTAGCCCTAGAACAGCCAGTTCTCTGAAAGCAGGGATAGGGTCATTCATCTCTGGAATCCTGCTGCATGCCTAGCACAGCTGTGGCACATGGCAAATAAGCAAAAACCAAAACTGGAATAGGTACTTAGTGCTGAATGAATGAATGAATGAATGTAAAATTGACATTCTTTTTCATATGGGTCTCTCATTCCTGTCTCCTGCAGCCTCTCCCGCCATTCCTTGAATCCGGGTGTGGATCCTGAGACTTGCTCCCAGCACCCAGAGCAACTAACACATGGCTGGCAGAGGCTCCTGCATACAGATCACTGCACTCTTCCTTCCCACTCTGGGTCACCATTTACCGGCATAAAGAACCTAAGGCCTAGGAAATATATTTTTGTTATTGTTGATTTCTTTGGCTACCATTCATTGAGTGTTTACATGTCAAGCACTACGCTACGCCCTTTCATTCATTTTCAGATTTAATACTCAAAATAGCCCTACAAGTTTGTAGCCCTACAAGCCCTACAGTTGCCACCATTTCCCAAATGAGGACCCTGAGGCTCAGAGGAGTTAAGTAAATTGCCTGAAGTCCCACAGTTGGTTACAGATGACTTGAAGCTAGAACCCAAGTCAGAAGTTTTTTGCTTTTAACCACTACCCTCTAGTGCCAGAAGCCGTCTGTGGTGTTGGACGGAGGCAAGCTGAGGGACTTTGCTGTCAAGTTCATAGCACAGTAAACTGGGGCCAGAGACACACAGGGCTGTTTTGTCCCTTACCCATCACCCACCCTGAGCCTGGCCACCTCTTGGGGGAAGGAAGCGCGGTTCAGAAGCACGTGTCCCTGAATTTCAGGGAAGACTGACCCAGTGGTTTTATGAGAGAGCTGAAAATAGCTGATAAAACAGGAAGGCTCTCAAACCCTTTATGTAATAAATGAGAAGCCAAGATCAAGAGGGGTAGAACTTTTATTCAAGGTAACACGGCCAGACAGTGGCAACACCAGGCCCGAAACTCTAATTTCTGACTTCCTGTCCATGTCAGCTCCCCACTTTCTTCCCCCATTCTATGACTATTAAAAACACACAAAGCTCTCTTTACCACATTCCTTGGGTTTTAAAGCCACTGCTCCTGCTGTCGTCCCTGCCCAATCCTAATATTTTTTTCTTTCTTTTTAACATTTGAGGAAGAAAGTGTTATTTTTTTGAATTCCACAATGTCACTGTAACATGTAATAAATACTTTTTATTATTTATTACCAAATGCTTAGGGGCCATGAAAGACTGAAAGCTCTTCTATTCCTTCTGATGCAGCTCTAACAAGTTTGCTCCAGTCACTGGTTGGGGTGGGGGTGGTGTGGCTAGACTTGGTGATTTAATCTTCTCAATGCCATTTGCTGTATCTGTAAGATTATGCTAGAATTGTAGGTGACTGGAAGATTTATTTTAGCTCAATCACTGTGGCCCTGAGAATGGTACGTTCTCAGAAACATCTATCCAGCCACCCAAGAACACCTGAATGAGCTAATGGGGAAACCAGTCCAAGAGGCTGGGTCACACCAGAGTCCACAGTAGTCAGAAAGTTCTGTCCCAGGGTAAGGGCTGAAGAAAGCACTGCACATTCAAAGCCAGTTGGGCAAACTAACTTTGGGGATATTTTTGGTACTTTTAAAAACAGTGTCCAAAAAACCAAGATGGTGGAGGAGTGGGAGGATGCAGAGTTCATCTCTCTCCACAAATGCATCAAGAATACATCTACAGGGGCTTCCCTGGTGGTGCAGTGGTTGAGAATCCGCCTGCTGATGCAGGGGACGCGGGTTCGTGCCCTGGTCCGGGAAGATCCCACATGCCGTGGAGCGGCTGTGCCCGTGAGCCATGTCCGCTGAGCCTGCGCGTCCAGAGCCTGTGCTCCACAACGGGAGAGGCCACAACAGTAAGAGGCCCGCGTACCTCAAAAAAAAAAAAAAAAAAAAAAACACATCTCCAGACGGAACAATTCTCACAGAACACCAGCTGAACACTAGCAGAAGACCTTGGACACCGGAAAGGACAAGAAAGATCCCCACATAACTAGGTAGGACGAAAGAAGGAAGGGAAAAAGAAGCTCCCTGGTGGGGAGCTGAAGGAGAGGAGAGGTTCCTGCATCCGGGGAAGCCCCATCACCAAAGGGGAAATCAGTTCGGACACAAAGGGAGCATCTGAGGCTGTCAAAGGACTGTGAAACGGCTGGTCTGTGGCAGACAGGACAGAGTGAGACCTACACAGATGGTCCGTGCCACAGCCCTGCATGCCCCAGACTGGACGTGTGTCCACCAGTCCACACGGAGGCTGAGAGCTGGAACGTGGGGATTGGAGAGTAAAACCGGGGGGAGGACTGCTGTTGGCTGTGAGGAGACAGCCTGAGGGGACGAGAGGGAGGAAATCCACAACCAGGAATGCTTGTGGAGGAAACCCAGACTGCCATAGAAGCAAAGTGCCACAGTTGAGTGGCACGCAGTGGGTGGAGCTGCCATTGCAGCCTCTCTCTCCCCACACACTGGCTCCCTGCCCTGCCAGGCACTAGGAAAAGCCCCCTCCAGGGCTGACCTTCTCACACCAGCCACCAGGTGCTAGGAAAGGCTCCCACTGGGGTTGGATCTCTCGTGCCTGTGGCTGCCAGCTTTCCCGGACACCTGTGGCCATCAGGGCCCCTTCGACCCAGGCAGTCATGCCACCTCCACGCCCTGTCCTCACCGGGGCAGACCCAAGTGCTCCAGGGCATCCTTGGAAGCAGACTCCTGTGGGTGGCTGAATGACAGAGGTGGGGCTAAAACCACAGCTGAGCCCTAGGGGCAGGGAGACTAAGGAAGAGGAACAAAAATCTTTCCATGCAGCTGCACAAACCACAGATTAAATCCGTGCAATCGGCTTGGTAAACCCTGCATCTATGGAGTATCTGAATGGACAGCGAGTGTTCCCAAAACTGAAGACGGTCTAGCTCTAGCAGCTGTGGACTTTGGGGACTATTTTATGTGGGAGTTGGGCTAGGTCAGACTCTGAACTGCCTGCACAGTGCCCACAGAGGGACCAGAGAGCTTCCTAGAGGTTTTACAGGGCCTCCTGGGGAGGCAGGGGTTGGCTATGACTCACTGTGGGGGCAAGGACACTGACAGCTGAGACCCCAGGAAAACATACTTATTACTATTTTTTTAATGTTTTATTTTGTTCTGTTTTTATTATTGTTTTTATTTTTATTTTTTAAATATATTTTTTATTTTTTTATATTTCTATTTCTGTGTTACTGTTTTGTTTTTTCCTTTTTTTCTTTCCTTTGTTCTATTTGTTCTTATCTTTTTTCTTCTTTTTCAATTGTTTTTGTGGGTTTGGTTTGTTTTCTTTGCTTTTTCCTTCAGTTTGCATTCTGCTTTTGTTTTCTTTTTTTCCTTTTTGTTTTGTTTTTAATTGTTTGATTTCATTTTCGGATTCTTTTGTTTGGTTGTTCTCTTGCTTTTTGTTTTCTCTGTTTTTTGTTTCTTATTTTGCATGTGTGTGGTTTCTTTGGGTTGTTTTTTTTTTTGGTTTGTTTTTGTTTCGTTGGTTTTGCTTTTATCATTTCTCTGGGGTTTTGTTTGTTTTTAATTATTGCTGTTGTTGTTTGCTTGTTTTTATCTTTGCTATTTGTCTTGGGTGTTGTATGTCTGTTTGTTTTCATTTGTTTTCTTCCTGCCCTTCTTTTTTCTTTTCTTTTTTTTTCCCTTTTTTGCTGAGCCGTGGGGGCGGGGGTTGGTCTTTGTTCCCAGGCCGGGGGTTGGGCCTGAGCCTCTGAGGTGGTAGCATCGAATCCAGGAATGCCAGAGAATTCCCAGCCTCAGGGAATATTAATCAGCAAGAGCTCTCCCAGAGGTCTACATCTCAACTCCAAGACCGGGCTCCACCCAACTGCCTGAAGGCTCCAGTGCTGAATGCCACATGCCAAACAACAGGAAAGACAGGAACACAAATCTACCTATAAGCAGACAGGCTGCCTAAAGTCATACTAAGCCCAGAGACACCCCAAAACACACCACCTGACACGGCCCTGTCCATCAGAGGGAAAAGATCCAGCTCCACCCACCAGAACGCAGGCACCAGTCCCTCCCACCAAGAAGCCTACACAAGCCACTGGACAAACCTCACCCACTGGGGGCAGATACCAGAAGCAAGAGGAACTACAACCCTGCAGCCTGTGGAAAGGAGACTTCAAACACAGTAGACATTTAGACAAAATGAGAGGACAGAGAAATATGTTGCAGATGAAGGAGCAAGGTAAAAACCCACAAGAACAAATAAATGAGGAGGAAATAGGCAATCTACCTGAAAAAGAATTTAGAGTAATGATAGTAAAGATGATCCAAAATCACAGAAATAGAATGGAGAAAATACGAAAAATGTTTAACAAGGACCTAGAAGAACTAAAGAACAAACAAACAGTGATGAACAACACAATAAATGAAATTTTAAATACATTAGAAGTGAATCAATAGCAGAATAACTGAGGCAGAAGATGGATAAGTGAGCTGGAAGATAGAATGGTGGAAATAACTGCCGTTGAGCAGAACACAGAAAAAAGAATGAAAAGAATTGAGGACAGTCTCAGAGACATCTGGGACAGCATTAAACTCACCAACATTCGAATTATAGGGGTCCCAGAAGAAGAAGAGAAAGAGAAAGGGTCTGAGAAAACATCTGAAGAGATTATAGTCGAAAACTTCCCTAACATGGGAAAGGAAATAGTCAAGCCCAGGAAGCACAGAGAGTCCCATACAGGATAAACCCAAGGAGAAACACACCAAAACACATACTAATCAAACTATCAAAAATTAAGTACAAAGAAAAAATATTAAAAGCAGCAAGGGAAAAGCAACAAATAACATACAAGGGAATCCCCATAAGGTTATCAGCTGATCTCTCAAGCAGAAACTCTACAAGACAGAAGGGAGTGGTAGGATATATTTAAAGTGATGAAAGGGAAAAACTGACAACCAAGATTACTCTACCCAGCAAGACTCTCATTCAGAATTGATGGAGAAATCAAAAGCTTTACAGACAAACAAAAGCTAAGAGAATTCAGCACTACCAGACCAGCTTTGCAACAAATGCTAAAAGAACTTCTCCAGGCAGGAAACACAAGAGAATAAAAAGATCTGCAAAAACAAACCCAAAACAATTAAGAAAATGATAATAGGAACATACATATCAATAATTACCTTGAATGTAAATGGATTAAATGCTCCAACCAAAAGACACAGACTGGCTGAATGGATATAAAAACAAGACCCATAATATATTGCCTACAAGAGACCCACTTCAGACCTAGGGACACATACAGACTGAAAGTGAGGGTATAGAAAAAGATATTCCATGCAAGTGGAAATCAAAAGAAAGCTGGAGTAGCAGTACTCATATCAGAAAAAATAGACTTTAAAATAAAGACTGCCCCAATAGACAAGGAAGGACACTATATAATGATCAAGGGATCAATCCAAGAAGAAGATATAACAATTGTAAATATTTATGCACCCAACATAGGAGCACCTCAATATTTAAGGCAAATGGTAACAACCAAAAAAGGGGAGATCGACAGTAACACAATAATAGTGGAGAACTTTTAACGCTTCACTTATACCAATGGATAGATCATCCAGACAGAAAATTAATAAGGAAACACAAGCCTTAAATTACACATTAGACCAGCTAGACTTAATTGATGTTTATAGGACATTCCATCTGAAAGCAGCAGAATACATTTTCTTCTCAAGTGTACACAGAACATTCTCCAGGATACATCACATCTTGGATCACAAATCAAGCCTCAGTAAATTTAAGAAAATTGAAGTCGTATCAAGCACCTTTTCCGACCACAATGCTATGAGATTAGAAGTCAATTACAGGAAAAAAACTGTAAGAAACACAAACACATGGAGGCTAAACAATATGCTACTAAATAACCAAGAGATCACTGAAGAAATCCAAGAAGAAATTTAAAAAAATACATAGAAACAAATGACAACGAAAACACGATGACCCAAAACCTATGGGATGCAGCAAAAGCAGGTCTAAGAAGGAAGTTTATAGCAATACAAGCCTACCTCAAGAAACAAGAAAAACCTCAAATAAACAACTTAAACTTACAGCCAAAGCAATGACAGAAAGAAGAACAAAGAAAACTTAAAGTTAATAGAGGAAAGAAATCATAAATATCAGAGCAGAAGTAAATGAAATAGAAACAAAGAAAACAATAGCAAAGATCAATAAAACTAAAAGCTGGTTCTTTGAGAAGATAAACAAAATTGATAAACCTTTAGCCAAACTCATCAAGAAAAAAGGGAGAGGACTCAAATCAATAAAATTAGAAATGAAAAAGGAGAAGTTATAACTGACACCACAGAAATACAAAGGATCATAAGAGACTACTACAAGCAACTATATGCCAATAAAATGGACCACCTGGAAGAAATGGACAAATTCTTAGAAAGGTACAAACTTCCAAGAATGAACAAGGAAGAAATAGAAAATATGAACAGACCAATCACAAGTAATGAAATTGAAACCATAACTAAAAATCTTCCAACAAAAAAAAGTCCAGGACCAGACGGATTCACAGGCGAATTCTATCAAATATTTAGAGAACAGCTAACACCTATCCCTCTCAAACTCTTCTAAAAATTTGCATAGGGAGGAACACCCCCAAACTCATTCTACGAGGCCACCAACAGCATGATACCAAAACCAGACAAAAATATCACAAAAAAAGAAAATTACAGGCCAACAACACTGATGAACAGAGACACAAAAATCCTCAACAAAATACCTGCAAACAGAATTCAACAACACATTAAAAGGATCATACACCATGATCAAGTGGGACTTATTCCAGGGATGCAAGGATTCTTCAATATACACAAATCAATCCATGTGACACACCATATTAACAAATTGAAGAATAAAAACTGTATGATCATCTCCATAGATGCAGAAAACGCTTTCGACAAAATTCAACACCCATTTATGATAAAAACTCTCCACAGTGGGCATAGAGGGAACCTACCTCAACATAATAAAGGCTGTATATGACAAACCCACAGCAAACATTATTATCAGTGATGAAAACCTGAAAGCATTTCCTCTAAAATCAGGAAGACAAGGGTGCACACTCTCACCACTATAATTCAACGTAGTTTTGGAAGTCCCAGCCATGGCAATCAGAGAAGAAAAAGAAATAAAAGGAATTCAAATTGGCAAAGAAGAAGTAAAACTGTCACTGTCTGCAGATGCCACCAGAAAACTACTAGAGCTAATAAATGAATTTAGTAAAGTCACAGGATACAAAATTAATACACAGGGCTTCCCTGGTGGCACAGTGGTTGAGAGTCCGCCTGCCGATGCAAGGGACACGGGTTCATGCCCCGGTCCAGGAAGATCCCACATGCCACAGAGCGGCTGGGCCCGTGAGCCATGGCCGCTGAGCCTGCGTGTCCGGAGGCCACAACAGTGAGGGGCCCGCGTACCGCAAAAAAAAAAATAATAATAATACACAGAAATCTCTTGTGTTCCTATACACTAACAATAAACGATCAGAAAGAGAAATTAAGGAAACAATCTCATTTACCACTGCAACAAAAAAGAATAAAATACCCTGGAATAAATCTACCTAAGGGGGCAAAATACCTGTATGCAGAAAACTGTAAGATACTGATGAAAGAA